>NW_023425584.1:48214345-49414345 GCF_014108245.1 Pipistrellus kuhlii
AAAAAAAAAAAAAAATCTGTGTCCTTTGGGCTCATACTTTCTGGTGCTGAAAATATGTAACCCACTTCAGAGGTTTGCACACTGAGGTCTTTCTGATCACCATGATTCAATTTGCATCACTTCCCAATTTTTTCTCCCCCTTGCCTGCTTATTAGGCACACCAGAGCACTTATCACTTAATGTCCTCAGTATTTTTATGGACCTATTTGAATTATTGTCTGTTTTTCTCAGAATGTAAGCTTCATGGAGACACAATTTTTGTCTTACCATGTCTAGCACTCAGGTAGGTAGGTACTCAGATATTTGCTGAATAAGTGACTATTAGTCAATCTGTGAAGCTTCCAGTTACTAGTTCTGTATTGTGTTAAGAACTCTGTACGCTAACTCATCTAAGAGCTATTATCTCCATTTCACTCACATAGAAACTGAAGTCAGAGGTGGAATAACTTGCCCCAAGAAGATAACTGGTGGAGCAAATTTGCAATTTAAAATGTATATAGCTCATTGCTATCCACTAAAGATGAAATATGTAATATATGTAGACATGTAAACCACATACATACATGATTTGAAAACTTTGTAATAACCTCATTAAGAAAATAAGGAGAACCGGGTGAAATTATTTTAAATATATTTTATATGATTCAGTATATACAAATATTATTTCAGCTTAAAAATTTATCTAAAATTACTTGTGAGGTATTTTGCATTTTTTTCAAATGGGATCTTTGGTATCCAGTGCGCATTTTATGCTCATAGTACTTATCCATTTGGACAAGCCACATTTCAAGGGCTCTGTGGCCCCATGTGGCTACTCGGCTGTAAGCCTGGGTCTAACTGACGAGCAGTCCTGTGGCCTTGCATCTTGCTGCCCAGTATTCACACTGCAACCCCCTCCCCTCCGGCTTGGGAGGACAGTAGTAATGTCTCCATATGTAGAGGCTGACTACTTACAAAGAGCTTAGTTTACATGCCTAGCTCCTTAGGTTATTATAGGAGTTTCAGGAGGTAAGTATGTCAGGTCCCAGTGCCTAACCAGTTAGCGTAGAAATTCTCCAGATCAGCGATCGCCAACCGGTGTTCATGGTCCCCTGGTGGTCTGTGAGGTCTGGAAGGTTGGCAGCTGCTGCTCTAGATGACGTACTAGTATGTAGAGCTTTTACTAGTAAATAGTTCATCCAGATTCACCAGGCTTCCAGGTGGCAGGGCTGGGAGTTGAATGCAGCTCCCAGCAGGCATGGGCTAGCCCTCCCACATGAAGGTTTGTATGTTTGGTCCCCTAAGCCCGTGCTTGGCCTTCTCACAGACTCTGTCAGAGACAGATTCGTTGTTGCCGATTTCAGCCTTTAATCTTTTTGACCCCTCCCATGTCCCCTCTTGTTTTGGACACTGTCCCTCCTTCCCTACTCAAACTCATTCTTCTTTCAGATTGGGATCCTTTTAAGACTTTCTTATTTCCCCAAATTCTCCTCCGGACGTTCCTGTCCTGTCGCTTGCACGATAAATAACTTAGAAAAAATTAATTTGTTGACTTGGTTGATTTGGTTATCTCAGGGCCAGTTAACTGGTTGACAATACAGAACTAGGCGAAGAAAGGATTTTCTCACCTGTGGCTGGTTTCTCGCTGTCCCAATGGAAGGGGCTAATTAGTCTCTTCTGGGGGGGGATGATAGGAAAACCCCACTGGCCCGTGGGTGGTAGGTGGGGCTCCCCCTGGCTGAGAGATGGGAGTTCCTGGGGCTGCTCCCATGCCAGGCTTGATGAAACTTTGTGGGTTGGAACCAAAGTCTGGTGTGAAGTTGACCCTGGAATGACAACTGGAAGAGAGTTTACGGTACAGTTTCTGCCAGGCAGTTTGATAAGTTAAGGTTATCCTCTTTATAGTTCTCTGGCATTAAATTTGTTTGAAGTGGTTTAAGTCATCTCTCTAGGGTTTTCCCCACCCTCCCCCCTCCCCCCTTTAATTGTAACGTCTTCACTGACTGCAGGTGTGTTCTGTGTGTTTTGTGTTTGGATGCTAGTTCTTTGGGTGGGTGTGGCAACGGCACTCAATTCAAACCGAATGAGTCTGCAGAATTGCTAGTGTTCCTCTCTGATTGAAAACTCGGTATTTGCATTTGTTCCCCCTGCTCTTCATGGGAGAGGCAGCAGCCTTTCACAAATAGAAGGGGTGCTTTTTGTTGGGGAGCTAGCCTTTATGTCTGGCTTTTACGTGTATCCATCATGAAATGTAATTGCATTGCCCTGGCCCAGGGGCTCGGTTTGCTGGAGCATTGCCCCATACACCAAAAGGTTGTGGGTTCGATTCCTGGTCAGGGAAGATTTGATCCTTGGTTGCAGGTTTGATCCTTGATTGGAGCTCATGTGAGAGGCAACATATGGATGTTTCTTGTCACATTGGTGTTTCCCTCTCTCCCTCTTTATTTTTTATTTTATTTTATTATTTTCTGGCTTTAAAAAATATATGTTTTATTGAGTTTTTACAGAGAGGAAGAGAGAGGGATAGAGAGTTAGAAACAACTATGAGAGAGAATTATCAATCAGTTGCCTCTTGCACACCTCCCACTGGGGATGTGCCCCACAACCAAGGTACATGCCCTTGACTGGAATTGTACCCGGGACCTTTCAGTCCACAAGCCAACGCTCTATCGACTGAGCCAACCCAGTTTCGGCGCTCTCTCCCTTTTTAAAATCAATGAAATTAGAAATCCGAGGAGGATTAATTAAAAAAAAAAAAGCAATTGCATGGCATTCTGGAAACAAATAACGGCAAACCATATGAATTGGGAAATCTGTCCATTCAGAATACGTGGGCTAGTTTACCTCGTCTAGTATTGGGCTCTTAAGATTTTGTGCTGATTGGTACTAAGCAACTTTTAAGGTGATTTTAAGAAGGCACAATGAGGACAAAGGAAGGAAAAAAGCTGAGTTGGATGAAATGAGTAGTACTTGCTTTAGCCATTCTCTGCAGCGCATCTTTTCTTGTGTTCATTCTCTTTAGTTTTCATGCTCACATCTAGGTCAGAAACCATCACATTCTCCACCATTAGAAATTCATTCCTTTTGAAATGTAAATATGAAACCAATTAACATGTTATCTCCTAATGGGTTATACTCTTTAGCACTGGATTTTTTTCTTTCAGCTATATTGAAGTCTGATTGACAAATGGAGTGGTAAGATATTTAAAGTGTGCAAATGATGATTTGATACATAAACATTTTTGCAGGATTCCTTCTAGCATTGACATATTTTATAAGCACTAGTTGAAACAGATGTGGGGTGGTAACCTGGTAGGGGTGTAGGGAAAGGAAAAATGAGTATTGAAGTTGGTGCAACAGCCAAAAAGAGAAATGATTTCTATTTCTATTTTCTTGATTGTACGGACTGGGGAAGGGAGTAGGGTTGACTGTTACTAATAAAAGAACTTATAGCTGTTACTCACCTACTCTCTATTCCATTTGCTAAGGATTATGAAAGAGAACAACATATTTTAACAATTGAGACAAGACTAAGATAGGACATAAACCTAAGGAAAGTGAAATCAGAATTAGCTAACTAATGGTACACTACAGATACAGGAGACCCATAATAAGAGGATGTATAAGATTTATTGGAAGGTGGATATTATAGAACAGTAATTCTCAATTCCCACTATGTATTATAATCAAAATAGAGGTCCAGTGCATGAAATTCGTGCCTTTACAAAATAACTGAGTGATTTTTATTCTACTTGTTTTGGGATGAAGGCTGGGCATTGGTATATTTGAGAGCACCAAGGGATAGTAGTGTGCAGCCAGAGTTGAGAATGGTTGGCCTAGACCATAAATTAAGCCTTACATAGGGAGTAATTCTTGAACTTTAGTGGAAATCAGATTCACTTAGGATGTTCATTGAACATAACAGTTTCCCGGTTTCCACTCAAATTCTGGAGTCTGATGCAGTATCGTGGGCTGTCCTTTCAGAAAACTATGGTAGGTGTAGGATGTTGAGTAATAAGATCAGTGGGCACTGAATGGGGTTAGACAGATTTCATGGAAATTGGGACATGAGCAAGTGTCTGAGTAGGATTCAGAAGAAAATGGGGTGAGAAAGTAGAAGGTATATTTGGGGCACTGATACAGTTGGTTTTGGGGAGGAGGGTAGAGGGCCTTCATTGCCACTTCATGGAGCATAGGATTTGAATTGTTGGGCTTGGAGAGATTTGAGGGTCTGAGCAAGCCAGGTAAGTAAACACATCCAGAGAATAAGAGCCCTTGACACTTTAGGAAGTGATTGCTATATGGGCGGTGACTTTTGTACTATTGCTTATCTCATTCCACATCAGCTTCCATGCATTAATGAAATAGTGACACTTGAACCCAGATCATCTAAATTTGGAATAAACTTAGCAAACATTTATTAAATATATTTTATATGATAGTTATGCTGGGGATATAGCCTATTTTGTAATAACATGCTAGAATGCTTTGTTGGCAACACATTTATATAAAAGTTACAGACTCACCAGTCCCATTAGACCAGGGTGAAAAAGCAATCATGACTTTCATATGTGCGCAGATTCTAATATCATGGTCAGGGCTCATTGGAAAAAAAATTTTTTTTAATCACCTGAGGATGTTTTTCCATTGATTTTTTTTTTTTAGAGAGAGTGAAAGAGAGAATGAAATATCGATGTGAGAGAAACATATCGGTTGGTTGCCTCCTGTACACACCCTGGCCAGGGCCCAAGCCAAGGAGGAGCCTGCAACTGAGGTATGTGCCTTTGACTGGAATTGAACCTGGGACCCTTTAGTCCACAGGCCAGCACTATCCACTGAGTCAACTAGGCCTGGAAATGTTTTAATCGGGATAATTTGCAATGGTTTGGATGATCTTGGGGATTTGGCAAATACAGTTGTTTTGTGTTGCACATATCAGGGTAATGCTAGGAGACTGGTTCATTGAGAGGCTTTAAAAAAATATAGTTTGGACCACGGAACTCTTTGAGTATCTAATGAAAGCAAGATCTGCCTTTCCACAAAAATGTACAGATACACGTAATCTTATAATTCTAGGCCTTTGGAAGTCAACTCATAACCCGTGTAAGTGTTTATGGATTCCAAGATAACCCTTAGAATAGACTGTGGAATAACTGATGCATGGCATTACATTTCAGGGAAGGAGAGTATACAGATCTTTTTCTGCTTCTTTAATTGTTAGCCACAGTTCATCATGACATAGGAGTAATTCAGCATCTACTAGTATTTAACAAATAGTTTTTGGATGAAGTTTGTGTAATCCATAACCAAATGTTTCCATTTCATCCCTATATAATAAAAGTGTAGTGTGCAAATTGTCCCCTTGACCGAGAGTTCGTCTGGGAGTTCGACCAGGTGTCAGGGCCAGCCAGGGAAGGGAGGAAGGCCCTTGCTGGTGGCAGCGGTGGTGGTGGTGGTGGGGGACCTGGGGAAACGAGGGAGGCTCCAGCTAGAGGCAGCAGCAGCAGGGGGTTGGGGGAAGGGAGGGAGTACCTGGCCGGCAGCTAACAGCCACTAGGGACCCTACCAGTGCACAGATTTCATGCACTGGGCCTCTAGTAGCGCTCAAATTAAATTACACATTAGAACAGGGATGGATGTGTGTGTGTCAATGTGCCACAGCCATTTTTACTCTTGACAGACTGTAGAGAAATGGGCGTGTCTATTATTATTAAGTCTTCTGAAGTCAAACACAAGATAGGATTTAATCCAACAATTCCCAGTGTGTTCTCTGGGAAGTGCTAGTGCTGACAGAAAGAAGCTCCATGAAAGCAGTATCTGAAGTCAAATCTTTCTGTAACTTTCAACATGTTCTGTCCTGCCTGGAAGACACACTGCACCAAAGAAACCTGTTTAGCTTTGTTTAAACTAACCGCTTCCTAACTCTGTTTAACCAGGAGCTCTCTTCTCAAAGTACTCTTTAACTTCTCAAAGGTAAATATTGGGAAACATGAATTTAGCTTACTGTAATAAAAGTTGCCTGAATGTGAAATATAAACGAAGCCATGTTGTGTGTGAGCTGAAGGATCCACATCCCCACCCCCTTATTTAAAAAATCCATTTGGAAAGATTTATGTAGGCACACTGTGCAAATCTATTGTCAGAATTTTGAAAACTATTGTGAAATCTGCCTATCCAGTACTTTTAAAAAAGAGCTATATTTGTTTTTATAAAGGAAGTCTGAGAATAAATCAAGAGGTTATTGAGAATCATGTTGAAAATACTATAAAAGAAAAAAAACTTTCTAGTTTTCTTTTTCTACCCTGTGACTTTGCTCAACTGGGGTCCTTTCCTCAGTATATACTGCAAATTTGAAAACAGTCATGATGTGGGTGGAGAATCTGGGAATATCATATTTGAATGATCAAGGGGATGGGTCTTAATGAATAGGACAGATAAATTAGAGCCAAAAGGAATAATATAAAGTCATGAAGGATATTATATATGAATATACTCAAGAATACCCTTTCCTCTCCAAAATGATATGTCTTAACATATGATAATTGTAGTATAACTAATGGATTATTTCTTCTTAATAACTTGGCTGATTCAGGTTTATTTGAAAATATGTATTTTTAATTAGACCACATTTAAACACTGAATAAATATCTGTCATTGACTGCCTAGTTCCCTAACTGCTGAATGTTCTGGAAAAGATAAAGGATATGACTTCTGCCCTTAAAAAGCTCATAAGTTTAGAGGATTTGCTTTCCTGATGCAATTTTCCTCTGGGTTGCATTTTTCCCTTCTGGGCCCTCTCTCCTCCGTATCTCTCCTGCCCCCAACCCCAGCCACTATTTTTGTAGCCTAATTTCAGGTAGAATGGAGTACGGAGCTTAACACAGCAATACTCACATTGCCTTATTACACTGTAAAGCACTTCTTGATAAGAATACGCATGGAGTTCTGGGGTTTGGAAACATTGCGAACCTATTGCCACATAACCCCAAAGAATCCACTAGTAGCATCGATTTGAAGACTTGTTAGTGACTTACTTGGCAACTCCTTATTGCCATGATAGCAGTCTCCCTAGGGATGAAAAAGCCATGCAAGCTTTGAATTCAATTAATGTTACTTAACTAAAGTTTTCTCAGGCACAAGAGACTTAAGTATATTCTCAAAACTGTCCATTCTGAAAATCTCTGCCAAGTTTTCAACTTTTTGTTGCTTGTTTTAAGTAAAAATGGATTTAAGTAAGCTGTAGAAACTGAATGTACTTAATGTCAAGCCTTGTGTTATTGAAAGTTTTCATTTAAATACGTAAGTACTGCCCTAACCGGTTTGGTTCAGTGGATAGAGCATCAGCCTGCGGACTGAAGGGTCCCAGGTTTGATTCCTGTCAAGGACATGCACCTTGGTTGCGGGCACATCCTCAGTAAGGTTTGTGCAGGAGGCAGCTGACGATGTTTCTCATCAATGTTTCTAGCTCCATATTTCTTTCCCTTTCTCTCTGTTAAAAAAAAAAAAAAATCAATAAAATATATTTAAAAACGTAAGTACTTAAAAATGGGGAAATAAATTATGCAGTGGCAGCCATTAGTGCTCTCAAGAACTGGATAAGAGGTAAGGTCCTACTAATCTGTTTCAATGATTATGTATTTTCTCACCATGTAGAGTAGTTCTGGACTTTAGGGAAATAACTTTTCAGTAAATGTTCTTGAGGAAGAAGGGAAAAAAATGAAAGTTATCTATCGTGTCCCACGATTTCAAATTTAAGGTAAACGCCTAATTAGAAAATAAGCATGTCTAAAGTTTATAGGCATCTATGTTATTATATGTTCTTGTTAGTCATAGTACAAACATTGAAAGTAAACCATGCATCAAGACTGTTTCAAGTATGTGCCATAGTGCTTCTTTTTATATAGTAAATTCCCTATTAGTTGACCTTCTGTTACCCATTATGTTAACAGGTTCTTTCTCCTGCAAAGATTAATATTGAACAATGATTACCCTCTGGATATCATCACAATTAAATTATAGTCAGTATACCTTTCCCTCAAATTTGGGGTATTGACAAGTCATACTGCCTTGGCCCATGTGGACCAATTAGTTGGAGCATCGTCTTGCCCTACACCAAAAGACTAGGGGCTTGTTTCCTCTATTGGTCTGCGGACTGAAAGGTCCTGGGTTCAATTCCAGTCAAGGGCATATACCTTGGTTGCGGGCACATCCCCAGTAGGAGGTGTGGAAGAGGCAGGTGATCGATGATTCTCTCTCATTGATGTTTCTAACTCTATCCCTCTCTCTTCCTCTCTGTAAAAAAATCAATAAAATATATTTAAAAAATATATATATTAAAAAAAAAAAGACTGGGGGATTGTTTCCTGGTCAAGACACATACCTAGATTGTGGGTTTGGCCCCAGGTTGGAGCGGGGACAGGAGGCAACCCACCGAAATTTCTCTCTCACATCGATGTTTCTCTCTGTCTCTGAAAACCAAAATATTAAAAAAGATCAATAAACACATCCTCAGGTAAGGATTACAGAAAAGTCATCGTGCTTTTGTGCAAATGCTGCAGTAACAACATAAAAGGCTGAGGAGAGAGGAAGAAAACTATTGTAAAGTTGTCATCTTTGATCACCTAAGAGATGGAATGTGTGTTTGTACATCAGCCCTTCCTCTGTCTTTGCTCCAACTTCCTTACGTCAAGTCATTATCAGGTCTCGCCTGCACCATCTCATTACCTATGTGAGTGGGGCGTCTCCCTCAATTTTGAACTAAACTGCAATCCATAGGATTGTTACTGGAGAAAAACGAACCTCGTCTCTCCTGGTTGCTGCTGGGAGTTGAGTCCTTGTGATATCCTGAGGAAAGGAATTTTAGGAGACTCTTCAGGGAGAATGACTGATTTTTCATTTGGGTGGAATTACACCCTGGGTTTCCAAAGTCACATTTTTCTTAGTCTAGTCACAGAAGTGTAGCTGGGGTTTTAATAGAACTAAAATCAGAGCCGGTGCCTAGACTTTCCTTTCCATGTTGGAGTCGGGGTCTAGTTCAGTAGCAGGCTAGCTGCGGTCTGTCGGTCCATTGTGTGGGGTGTCTGCACAGCTGTGGGCCATGTCGGTGAAAGGAAGGAAGCAGGAGTTAATGTGCTAAGAGTGAGAACTTACTTGTTTAGGGGATTATATATTCCCAAATGTTCATATCCTTGCAGTGGCCACTCCCATTTGGCCAATGATCTTTGTTCCCAGGTGTGACTGACAGTAAGCACCTTCCCTATGTTATCCCAGTTTTACCGAGCATGTGTCTTATTTTCCCATTGTTGGGTCCCTACCCCAGTGTTTTGCAGGGGACATGCCTATAATGTTTGGACTTCCCTTTGCTCCTTTACTATTATTAATAACTAGCTAATTACAATGGTCTCAGAATCACTGGTACAGTAGTACTTGTCTTCAAAGCACGTAGGAATTATACTCCTATCACCCTGTATTATGGCTTTGTCTTGGTGTCTTACATTCAGTTGACAGTCATGTGCAGTAATTAAAGAGTAGCCACTATTTATTGAGCATTTACTTTGTGTCAGGCTAAGTACTCAATTTGGGAAGAGTAGTTTGTATTTTGACCTGTATTCAAATTTCAGCTCTGCCACCTACTTGCTGTGTGGCCTTGTTCAAATTACTTAACCTCTCTGAGCCTCAGTATCTTGTTCTTTATAGCAGTTCTACTACTTGGTTAGGGCTGCCATAGCAAAGTACTACAGACTGGGTGGCTGAAACAACTAAATTTATTTTCTCTTCTGGAAACTAGAAGTTCAAGATGGAGGTGTTGGCAGAGTGTCCTCTGAGATCTCTCTTTTTTGGCTTATAGATGACTGCCCTATCCCTGTGTCTCCATATGGTCATCCTCTGGGCATGTATCTCTGTCCTAGTTTCTCTTTTTATAAGGATACCAGTCATGTTTGATTAGGGCCCACCCTAATGACCTCATTTTAACTTAATTACATTTGTAAAGATCCTATCTCCCAATGTGGTCATATTCTGAAGACCTGAGAGTTAAGACTTCAAGATGAAAATTTCAGGACAATTCAGCTCATAATAGCTATGAAAGCAATATGTAATCAAATGTTATTGTTGTGAGGATTAAATGAAATAAGATAGCCTGGCACAAGTTTAGTGCCTAGTCAGTGTTAAACTTTTCCTTACTGGAGGTGGGATAGAATCTAGTTTTTAGATTTCCCTCAAGTATAAACAATGATCATTAGTAGAATAATATTTTGAATATCTGGGTGTGATTTTTGTTGTTGTTGTTAATCTTCACCAAAGGATATTTTTCTATTGATTTTTAGAGAGAGAGGAAGGTAAGGAGTAAGGAGGGTAGAGAAAGAGAGAGAGAAAGGAACATCAATGTGAGAGAGACACCTTGATTGGTTGCCTCCCATAAGGTCAGGCATTGAATCTGCAACCCAGGCATGTACCCTTGACTGGGAATCGAACCTAGACCCTTTGGTTTGGTCTGGTGCTCCATCCACTGAACAACACCGGCCAGGGCAATTGTTTTTTTTTTTGTTTGTTTGTTTTTGTTTTTAATTTTCACATGATTCTCATTCTCTTTTACCTTTACTCATGCAATGGAATGAGTGGCTTGCTTCAAGGCTACTTGTGGTCTCTCCTAGGAAATTCTCTCTGCTTCTGCTCCCTACCCACCCGGTGTCATCATCTCCTCTTTTAACCTAAACTGGGCTTGTCTTTCCAGTTGCTAGGAATGTCAGAAATCTCTCCAGAGAATAGCCCTGGACCTTGATTCCCTCTCTGCCAGGGTTCTTTCAGTTTTCCTTTCAGCGTTAGTGTGTATCTGGTAGATGACACTCTTCAAATGCCAGGGTTTGTGGTTTTTAGGCCTAGTCTACTCCTGCCTCGGCATATATTCTTTGCCTACCATATTTCCCAACATGGACTGGAGATTTAGGGCAGGCAGGGCAGGCTAGGTGAATGAGGAATTAACACAAAAGAAAAATGGGCCGAGGCTTGGAATGACTTTTCGTTTTAGTTCGGACCTGTACCACGTGGCCTGAGTTGTAATTCCTCTGAGAACGGTCTCTGGAAGGTTAATGTTGGACGGGCCTTAGCAAGCGTTTGCCATCCAGGGAATTCCAAACGAGCACACACACAGCCTAAAATCCTAGGGTGTAAATGGTCACAAAACCATTTCCCTTGTTTACTTCTAGGGGAAAATATGTATTTTATGAGCTTTTCCAGACGTTTTCTTTCTTCACTCTGAGCAGTTTCCTACAGTGTTTTCTAGAGTTGAGAAGGGTGGCTAAATGTAGTTTTCCCAACTGGACCTCGGTTTCCTGAAAGCTATTCTTGGTGTGGGGGATGAGTGCAGCTGTTCATATCTCCCAGTAGTTCAGTTTGAGTCACTGGGTGGGCGGAACTGATTAGAATTCCAAAAGCAATACATACAGGCAGTTAGGCAGAACGACTAGAACTTATTAGGAGAGATTTTTTTTTGACAGAACTCCTACATTCTGGACTTTGGTGGTTAAAAGAATACTTTATGGACAAAGTATCTGAATGTATGTCTTCTACATTTTGCTTTAGTTTCCCTTTTTGGGTGAGTTGCAGGGATACTTTTTTCTTATATTAAGAAACTTAAAATATGTTGTCTAGACAGCCCTCTTTGAAAATAGTTAAAATAACATTTTCCTTCCCAAACTATGTTTATTTATTGTGGGTATGACCTTATTTTCATGAAGGTTCATATGTGTGTACAACACAATTATCATTTTTTTTCCTTTTAAATACTTTCCGAAACTTTATAGTAATTCTGCCCAAGTTTGACACTTGCTGTGTCCCATACATCTGTGGGAAGAGGAGTTGTATTTATTGATGGAAAGCGGCTTTTAAGTTGGCTAACATCAACATCTCCTGGAATGTTTCCCAGCCTAAGGGGGGCAGTGCCAGGCTTCATATTTTAAAATTCCAGCTGCCCAGCGACAGCTTGGGAAGCAGTGTTTATGTTTTAGAGTTTATCTTAGATGTCAGATCCATACGTAGGCTTGAGTGTTTCATTCGGAGCTAAGACATACGCTGACATTGGAATGTTTTCTAGTGTGGTTTCCTGGGTTGCCGTGATGTCACTGGGAAGCCTTTAAAAATTCCTGTGGGGTACACCAGGCAGGAGGATTCTAGGTCCTCCACCTCAGGTCTTAAAAACGGGTCAGCACGGTAATCACCTGGACAGCTCTGACACAGGCATACTTCAGAGTACCTGAAGCCCCTTGGTAGGTGGTTTCCTTTCCTCAGCCGTTCAGGGGTTGGTGAATTGCAGAGCATAGCCCGCAGCAGGTCTCAGAAGCCGTTTGTGAAGCCAGTTGTGAAGCTGGAGAACCTGAGCGCCTGGCTGGTTCACACCTGTTTGTGCCATCCCAGCTATGCGACCGTGGGCAGTCACCTACCTCTCTGTGCCCCAGTTTCTCAGCTGTAGAGTGGGCATACTAGTATTCAGAGGGTTATTGGGAGAACTGAACGTGTTAATATATGGAAGGCACTTAGGATAGTCCCTGGCACATCGCCATGTACTAGTATAAGGGTTGAATGTCATTATCATCTTAGTACATACTCAATTCCCATATTTGACCCTGGTCTGACCAGATTGATGTCCAGCTCCATTTGTTTTCCATTCCTGAGTCATTTTGTTACCAGAAAGGGCACTGGGCCCAGGCCACTTGGTATGCAGGAAAGATTTCACAACAGGAGTCCAGGTGATTTTTGAGAGTATGTTTCTTAAAAGCTGGGGACAGTGAAATAAGGAAGCACTTAGGATAGAAGGAGCAACAGGAAGAGAGCCTAGTCTGGGTGAGAAGTCAGAGACAAGGGGGCCTTGGAGACAGGGTCAGGGAGTTAGCCAGGGTTAAGCCGCCATTGCCCATTTCTTCCCCGGGCTGCAAGTCTCGTGGGGCCCCTTAGTGTTTAGGAAATGCACTCCTGTGGGGGAAGAAGAGGAGGAAAGGAAAGGCTTGGGCACTCTCCTGGTGGGGAGAAGGCCTGCTGGCTCCCTATTCTCCAAGGCCTTAAAGGCTGGGAGTTTATGGGAGGTCTTAGGGGAAAATATCAATGGAATAGTCATCTGCTTTTCCAGGTGTGCTTTTTCAGGGTCGTGGTCTCCACTGATTGGTCAAGGCCAAGGCAGGGGTCTAAATCACATGACCAGAGCTATTCCAGGGGAGGAAAAGCTACCCTGGGGTGGTCTGGCAACCATTTAGCTCATTGCTAGGCATCTGGGGTTTTCCACCCCAGTGACCTGTAAATTGCTGGGCCAGCTTGTTTAGTTACTTCTCTCAGTTTCCCTATTCCACTTGCCAAGGAATTTTCCTAGCTTCTTACTAACCTGCCTCAATTTTTCCTGGGTTGTCCAGCTGAAATCTGAGACCCCTGACTAGGTGAACATCAACCCTCATTCTCAGTGCAATCTTGGTGGCTGAATGTGTTTCTGTAGGCATCTGATGTTGTGTGACATGTCTGGTTTGTGGTACAAGAGTGTGCATCTGGAGAACTGACCTGGGTTTGAGGCTTATGAGGGTGACTTTGAGATAGAATTTTTAAACATCTGTTTCTCCATATTTTCTCCATTCTATAATAGGATTTTTAAAAATTACCTTTTAAGGCTCAGTCTCTTTGTTTCTTGTGACTTTATTGTGTGCGTTGGGGACCCCAGGGAATCTGAGAGCTTGCTTTTGTGTGCTGTGGAAGGCTGTATAACATGCACTAACGCTCTCACCTAGCCACTGTGGGTGATTTGTTTGTTTTCCCTGGGCCTTACCTGAAGAGGCAGATATAAAAGAAACCTCTTGGCATTTACCAGGTCCCAGCAGGACTCTGAGCTGATATTGACAGCTTTTGCTCTGTCTTCTCCGTGGTAATACTTAACCGCAGTCCATTGCCCCTTAATGGTGAGGGGGACAAAGTCTTGGTACCCCCAAACATGCCTTTAGGGATATTGTTTGTAATCTGTTTATTAAGAAACAAAGACCCAGAAAGAACCTTTGACACTCCCCCTTCCTCCCTTTTTACCTGTCTAAAGGAATTCACTTGGAAATTATATTAGCATCAAAATATAAAATAAACGTGCAGGCTAAGAGAAATCTAACAAAGCTTGTTTATTAGCTTTTCCTCTTTTTAAAAAAATTTTTAAAAAAAATATGTTTTTATTGACTTTAGAGAGAGAGGAAGAGAGAAAGAGAAACATCTGTATTTCTCTGTGGCCCATTGTTTCTGGGTGGCCCAGCAAGAATTTGTTACCATGTAGTGGTTCTTTTTCCCAACTACCTGTAAACTGCCCACTTTTCCTTTGGAATCCCAGGCCCTTACCCCTCTTCTCCTGTATCCAAAATGGCATCTAATCCTCAACTGCCCTATGCTCCAGGATTTCATATTTTTTGGAACCCCCAGATGTGCATCCATAATACACCATGGACATTTTCTCCTGTTAATCTGTCTCATGTTAATCTGACCAACCAGAAGGATTTAGAAAGATAGATGGGAAAATTCTTTTTTTGTGCCCCCTGCAAATGGTCCTCATGCATGGAGTCCAGGTGAAATGCTTATGTCCCTCCTGCTGGCCTGTTGTTCCCTGCCATTTACGGCTTCACCTCTGTCTCAGGCGGACGCGGATGCCTCTGCGAGGGCTATGCTGTGCAGCTGGGGGGTGGCGGGGGACAGCAGCGCCTGTTGTTTGGAGGCTGGCCTCAGGGACCGCGAAGGCTGAGCCCTTTTCTCAGAGCCTCATCCACGTGGTAGTGGAAACATGTTCTCCTGGGATCGGAAGAGGCTTATTGTGATGTGGCCTGGTGGAGAAGGGTGGTCATTCTGATTACCTTTGGATTTTGTCTCCTCCTGTTTCGCCCAGAAGGCAGTGTAGGAAGATGGAAGGATCCCAGTGTCTGCGGTCAGGCTGACCTGGGTTTGAGTCCTGGCTCTGCTGCTCACTGTATTACAGCAAATGAGTAACTCACACTGAGCCCTGGTTTCCTGCTCTGGGGCCCGGGGCTTCTAATTCCTCATGTTTTGTGGCGTAAAACATGTTTGTCCAGCACACCTGGATAGCGGCAGATGAGGACGATGATAACATTCACCTTGATCGGGCTCACGATGTACCAGGTTTTGTCCTATGATGCATGTGATCCTCACCACAACTTCTTCGTTTCCTACACTAGGACCCTGAGGCACAGAGGTGGAGCGTGCTGAACACAGGGGCCCTGAAGCACAGATCTGGGTCCAGACACTCAAACGTTTGCTTCTGCAGTTATCCAGATGTATAATTTTTAATAATGATTTTCAAGACTTCTGATAATGTAAAATATATCTACTGCTAAATTCTCAGTCTCTGCATATGAGTTCCCTGGCTGGTCCATTTACCTTCTGCAGGCGGCCTACCTGTGGGGAATGGAGCAGCTTCAGGCTACGAATGAGAAAACTGTCCTTTTGCAGATGTTCCGGATGACGTTTAATGGTTGCTGTGGTTCAGTGGGAAGCATATTTCTCCCCTCGGTGACCGCCGGTGCCTCCACAGAGAGCAAGCAGGCTAAGCAGCATGGTTTTATAACTTTTTGGATAAATGTGTGAAAAGGAATGTCTCCAAACCCTTTCGGTTTCTTCCTCTCTTCCTTTTCTTTCTTTTTGGCTTAATCCTAGTTGACCTAGCTCTGCTGCTGCTGCTGTTGAGGGAAGGTTGTGTCCGGAGCAGCTGTTCTGGTCATGGGTGCCTTCGGGAGCCCAGCACTGGGGCTTCCCAGCAGAGCAGAGATAGTTTTATCTATTGTGAGGCTCAGGTGACATAACGTGGCTCAATTGTACCCTGCTAAGACTTCGGGGACTTTTGCCAGGGCCTGGTGGGAGCTTCCGGGGAGGTTCTCTGCTCTGGGAAGGCATGCCTTCCCTCCCCAGCAGCCAGCAGTCACATGGAGGCTTGCGGGTAGGTGTCTGGCTGCATCATCACCGACCGGTCCAGGAAAACGTTGGCAGCAGAAAGGACTGTGTGTGACATGCTGTTGTCATGGCCCGTTTTCTTCTTTTGGACCTAAGTTCGTATTCATGTTAAACTGTTTTAAGATGGATGTGCCAGATTTGAGTTTCAACTCCATGTCTGTTGTCCGTTCACCATTAGGAAACTGGGATTTCTTTCTTTGCCAATGGGACGAAGGTCCGTGTGGCTGGATAGAATTGTCTGGGATGTTTTTGTCCAACTTGACCTCTTGTTGAACCTAAGGCTTGGAGATGTAACCTTCCTGTCAGGCAGATCTATGAATCACACTGCGTGGATGGACTTCAAGGGTGATTCATGTGCCTGTCTTTTCCAACTGTGTTTTCACTCTGCCTCTGGTAGGGACACTTTGCTTCTTGAAATAGCGATATGAATGTGGAGGCATTGGCATGCACTCTGGGTATCACACATGAAGTTATACAGGGTGGGGCAAAAATAGGTTTACAGTTGATTCTATGGAAAATAAAACAATGATTAATAACCTAGAAGCCCAGTGCACAAATTTGTGCATAGGTGGGGTCTGGCTTGGTAGGAAGTTGGCCCAGCAGGCTCACCCTGATCAGGGCCTGGAGGTTGACTGGCCCTTCTCCTCCCCACAATCAGGCTGGTTTGCTGGCCGCAGTGTGCGTCATAATGACCGGTCATTCCAGTGTCTGGTCGCTGGCTTTTTACTAGGTGTACTGGGTTAATAATAGTAGATTTTGTAATAAAAGAAAACACAGTAATTTCAAGAGAAACATCAAAAGTGCTTTATTTAAAGTAGTGTCCATCGCTAGCTACACATTTCCCCATCTTTCAGGTAATTTGTGGATACTGTCCCAATAGAACTTTTCTTGTTTTGAGGCAAACTATTCGGAGACCCAATTTTCCACTTCTTTGTATGTTTTGAAGTGCTGCTCAGAAAGTGCATGTGCCATTGATCAGAACAAGTCCTAATCTGAAAGAGCAAGGTCTGGTGAATATCAGCAGGTGAGTTAATACTTCCCAGGCAAGATCTTTTAACATGTCTTTAACTGATTTTGAAGTGTGTGATGGTGCGTCATCATGAAGCAAAATTACTTTGCATGTCTTCTGGAACATTCTGGTCATTTCACGATCAAAGGGTGGTTCAATTTGATTATTTGTTGTCGCAAATAATGATTAGTATTAATGGTTTCACCTGGTTTTTAGAAGCTCATAATACACCACACCTTCCTGATCTCACCAAATGCAGAGCATTTTCTTCTTTCCGAAGTGATTTGGCCTTGCAGTTGATGTTGATGGTTTTCTTGGATCAACCCATCATTTTGTGTGTTTGTATTCTCAAAATAAATTCACTTTTCATTGCCAGGCACAATTTGAGGCAAAAAAGACTTTCGTGCCATTGAAGCAACATTTTATTGATGACTTTTTGGTTTTCCATTTGTCTTTCATTGAGTTGATGTGGCACCCATTTTCTTACTTTAAAATGTTTCCCATTGCTTGTAAATGATCAGAAATTGTTTGCTGAGCAACGTTTAATCTTCCTGCAAGTTGTTTTTGAGCTTGACACGCATCTTTATCCAATAATGGTTGTAATTGTTGGTCTTCAAACTTTTTCAGTTGACCTTGACATCTTGGTCTTTCACATAGAAATCATCACTTTTAAAGCATTTAAACCAGCATTCACAGGTGTCTTGAGATGGAGCATGTTCACCTTCAAAATAAAGTAACGGATTAAAACTTCCCGCAAATGCTTTTTTTTTTTTTTTTTTTTTTTTTTTTTTTGCATGAAATTCAACATTTTTAAACGTAAAAATATCTATGATGTTAACACCTTCAGTAAAGTTGAGACGTATGTAGTTTTGAAGCTTGTTGTCAATACAATAAAATAGCATATATATATATATAAAATCACATGTACATCAACATATGTGTAACTCCATCCATTGAAAAAAAATCTTCATTATTAACCGGTACACCTAATATATACACAGAGTAATATAAGAACAAACTATGTTTTGTGTACTTTCAAACCTACTTTGCTCCATTCTGTACCTCAGGCCCACCACAAGGGCTGTGCTTTAAATGACCTAAGTTTCTGAACTGGATTCTGTTTCCTGTAGGGGGGAAGGCATCTTGAGAAATTGAAACTCTAAAACTAGAAAGGGGGTTTGCCAGTGTGCGTTACCTTTCATCATAATTTATGCACGTTACTGAACTAGATAATGGGGCGTCAAAATAAGGCCTGCTTCCTGTCTTCAAGTTGCTTACAGCTCTGGGTGGAGATAAGCGAGGTGGAAACTATGTAGTTTTGTAACACAAGATCCTGTTAGAAACGTCTGTTAACCTTAATGCTGGCACCGAGAGGAACAAAATGATTTGAAATAGATGGACCTGCCTCCTCTGAGCCTGGCTTACATATATCTTTTTAGTGTGATTTTTATTTTATTTCATTTTATTTTATTTTATTTTATTTTATTTTATTTTATTTTATTTTATTTTATTTTATTTTATTATTTTATTTTATTTTTTACTTAGAGAAGTGGGTGTTGTCTGACATATGACAGGAAATGGTGTCTTTTTGTCTTTCACACCACCTGGTATCATGCAACTGGAATTGCGGAAAAAATGAGGTATGTCTTATTTACAATGGGTCATGACATCCTGAGACCTGCCGTGACCTGGGCTGCTTTCTCAGACCTGCTGGAAGGTGGAGCTGCCTGACAGGTGCACAGAGCACCAAGATGGTCCTCAAAAACCAGATTACGGTAGTTTGTTTTGTCTCTGGACCTTCCTCAGCCCTTTCACCCTGTCTCAGCTGGGTTAAAACCCTGGAGCAGATAAGAGACATTTGTAGTAAGCACGCCATTGCTCTCCCCCACTCTCCCCAAGGAACCACTCTCAGGGATGTTTTCCTACCTCAGTGTGGCCTCAGAATCTTTCTTAACACATGGTTCCTGGCTGTCACTACTCTGCTTATTTGTTCTGTTGTATCAATGAGTGTTGAGGGAGTGGTCCAGAGAATAAGCTCTGTTGGAGTTCATCTGACGACAAGAACACATTAGAGTGATCTGTAAAGGTTTAAGGATGAAGGAAGGATTGGATATCTGTGCTTTGAAGGTGGGTAGGACTGAGACAGGTGGGGGCAGGAAGCTGGCCTTTGAATAAGGGAACAGAAAAGGAAAATACCAGCCTTGATCTGGGGACGGGGACACTGGTTTGAGAGATCTAGAGGTTTCTGTGGGGCAGGTGGTTTTCAGTTTCAGTGTACCAGTCAGCTGCTGGGCCCCGTTCCTAGAATTTCTGTTCTAGAAGGTCTGCCTTGGGGCCCTATCATTTGCATTTCTAACACGGTCCCAGTGGCATTGATGCTACTGGTCCGAGGGCTGTCCTTGGAAATTGCTGTGTAGGGGCACGTGTCAGAGACTGCTGGAGTCACCTCAGGGTGGAGGTGGTGCAGGGGCAGCTGTGCTCCCCAGCTCCAAGGGTCCCTGTTCCCACGTGTGCTCCGTTCAAGCAGCAGCCTCCCTGTGGCCTGGAGTCCCAGCCTAAGGAGCTGGCACTTGATTCCGGTGTTGAGAAGCAAGGGAAGAATTGCACCAGGATCATATTATTGGCATCTCCTTTCGGTTAATGCTGTAGCAGAGGGAAAGGTGGCCAGGTATGGGGAGATAAGTCCCATGTCTGGGTTATTTCAGGTGTGAATTTTGGAGAAGGATCTGGAAGGTATGAAAGAGGATAAATACAGAGATGACCTAGCCTTCCCTTCAGCTTGGGAGCCTGGAAAATGGTGCTCACACGGACAAAAAGGGGAAATTAGCAGGGACTGCTTTTGGGGAAACTCCTCAGTTATTTTTTTAATAAGCTGAATTTAAAGTGTTTATCTTTTTTCTTCTTTTTTTTTTTTTTTCCTCCAAAGGGTACTGTTGTCTAGCCTGTTTTCTAACTGAAGGGTTTACATAATTTTCCATGCCTTCCAAATCGCTTATGTCTTTAACGTCTAAGCTTTTCACGAGTCTAAACATGCAGTCACTTGTCTCCCAGAATAATTTCCTCTTATCCTGAATTTTAAATGGAAGAATATTGTTTAAAAATATCTCTTAGCCCTTCCACTGTAATTACCTCTAGACTTTTACACTCGTGTAGTCTTGCCTAAGTCTAACTGAAATAGTAGTGTTAAAAACACAGGTGTCTTATAACAATATAACCCTAACTATAGTGGGCTGCAGTACCTTTAATTTTTTTTGGTAAGTTACCAGTTTCTAATCATTTTATCACAAATTGGCATATAGTTCAATTTTCCCTCATTTTTCAAAGTAATACATGCTCATTGCAGAAAATTTGGAATATAAATCGATAATAAAAGTAAGAATTAACTGGGAACTACCATAAATTATGACTCTATAACATTTTCACTCATTTCACTCTCTTTCCATGTCGGGCTCAGGCTCCTTATGCCAGTGTGTGGACTTGGGTGACCGGTTTCCCCCCCCCCCCAACCTCTCCTGTACCCCAGAATTTGGCTATAGTCCATATTTTGCATGGGGCCAGGTTACTGGGAGTGACAGTAGCCACTCTCTGCTCTGTGAGAATGAAATGAAGTGTCAACATTGATAAGAGAGGAGTGTGGTAGACAGGGCCGGAAGTGGAGAGGGCAGTGTCTATAGTTGTGAAGAGAGGCGAGGAGACAGACCAGCTCTGTTGTGGGGTTCTCCTTGCCTGACCCAGGGAGACGGAGTGAGAAGGGGAAGTTTCTTGCCTGTCATGCAGAGAGAAGGAAACATTTGAGGTTAGTGACAGGTCAGCACGCCTCATCCTGTGGACGGCCCCAGCAGGGCAGCAGCCATGGGTGGGGCAGCCCAGAAGACAGAAAAGGCAAGCAGTGACAGAGCTGAAGGCCTGGCTGGTGAGCAGGTGCCCGGAGGGCTGTTGCCAGAGTGGCATCCCACGTGGGGGTGTTCACTGAGGAAGGGAGGGCTAAGGAAAAACGTGGCACCTGGAGCCTAGAGAGTCAGAGGCACAGAGAGCAGCCTGGCTGTGTGTGGGGCAAAGACCTTTCCCCTCCACTGCTCACCTCAGGGAACTCCGGAGAAAGAGAGAAAAAAAGAAAGAGGAAGGGCTCATACCTTGCGTTTGGCAGTAGGAGCCATTGACCCTACAGATTTAGGGAATAACTGTGAGTGACTATACTTAGAACCCCAAAACTATTGGGGGAATAGGTGTGGCGACCACTTATTTATTCTATTGACAAAAATGAGGAACTTAATATTTACATTAGAACTCACCTGGCAAGCCAGAAGGTAGCATCACCTACATTTTGGGGCTGTTCAGGTTACATATATAAGTGGAAAAACACCTAAAGAACTGTGTTTATTAGTATGTCTTAGGTCTGAACTGCCATCCGAAAGCCTTAAACTGTTTCCAAACTTTAACTTTGTTCTTCTACCTTAAGAGAAAGGATAATAGTCTTATTGTGCTAGGACTATTTTGCTATACTAAGTGTTTTATCAAGAATATTGTTAATGGCTAATTGTGTTCCATCTCATAAATGTACCATCCTATATAATAAAAGCCTAGGTGGTATCACACCCTCGCAATGCCCTTGTGCGACATGGTTGTAAGATGGCCCCCACAAGATGGCCATGCGCACAGTGGAGGTGGGGGCCTTGTGACAGCTCTGTGCGGTGAGGCCTGGGGGTCCCGTGGCTCTGCATGGAGCCCAGGAGGCCAGTCCCAGCTGAGGAGGCAGGTTACAGCAGGGGATGGAAGTTGTAGGCAATCAGGCCTGCAGGGGAGGGCATTGGGGGTGATTGGGCCAGCAGGGGAGCAGATAGGCATCAATCAGGCCAGCAGGGGAGTGGTTAGGGGGCGATGAGGCAGGCAGGCAAAAGTAATTAGGTGTAATCAGGCAGGCAAGCAGGCAGGAGAGAGGTTAGGAGCCAGCGGTCCTGGATTATGAAAGGGATGTCCAGATTGGAGAGGGTGCAGGCCGGGTTGAGGGAAACCACTCCCCTTTCTCCCTCCTCCCCCCCCCTCCCCCCCAATTTTGTGCTGGGGGCCTCTAATACTTTTGTTAATTGCATAATGTTACCAATCGAAGTAACTTTCCAGTTCTTTGCTACTATGAATGGCAACAAAATAAACAGATCATTGTGTATAACTCCGTATTTCCAGAGAAGTAAAATTCTTAGAAATAGAATAACTGGGTCAGATTTCATAATTCTTGATAGGTATTGCCAAATTCTAGGCATTTATTTTAAATGTGGACACCTAAATTGAAAAAAAATGACACAGTTGAGCCGTTTTGATTTGGAAATATGGTGAAATAAATGTTTTATGAAGGCACTAAACAGTTTTTGTCACTTGGTATTTCTCTTGTGACTTTGGATTTACAAAGGAAGTGATATGAGGAAGGAACAACATGCACGAAGAAACCATTTTTACTGCTAATGCAGTACTTTTCACATCGCCATGGAGTGGCTGTCCTACAGAGAGACTGTCATACACTCAGTTCAGCTGCGATGGGCGTGGGCACAGAAGTATTTGGCTATGACAGTCCTTATGTTTTCATTGCCGGTTTGCACAATAGGGTGGAAAGATCAACTTTTGGGGCGTGTTTAGTGTGTGTAGTTTTCATGAGGAGTGAGATTTCTTATGTCTGATGGCAGTTGAATAACAGAATGGAGTGCCAATAGCATTTTCCGCATGGCATCTGCATTTGATCATCAGCAGGAAACTAGCACATTTTTCAGGAGTGGGTTCTTCCAGGATGAGTCAGCTACTACTTTGTGGAAACGGTTGTCAGCAGGAAAAAGAAAAAAAAAAAAAAAAAAAAAAAAAAAGGGTAGGCGGGGGTGGGGGTTGGGGGATGGCGAGGCTGAGGAATTGAGAGAGCCCTATGTGTAGATCTCTGGGTCAAGTGAAGTGAAGGAAGGTGCTTTGCAAAGCCTGTGTGGTAATTGGCCTATCCGTCACTCACTAGAGCCTGAAGACTGCATGCCAGCCCCGCATCTGAGGTGCTGACTACTGACCATGTTACATCTTGCTCTGAGGGGTCAGACCAGTTTGCAAACAGGAAAGAAGAAACTTCTGTGAAAAAGACTTCCTGGTTCGTTTGAAAGCATTCCTGAGTTGTTTCCAGCTCTACTGGTCTGTGAAGATCCAAAAGACCCAGAAAAAGATTTCCTCCTGTTTTACATATGATAGACTACAGCGATTCCAAAAAAAATGAAATGCACAGATGATTAATGTCTAACAGGAAAAAAAAAAAGTTCTTGTATGACTGCAGATAATAACACTTAAGCTAAAGGGAAGGGATATCTTTGACTAATGACTTGTTTGGCTCCGAGAGGCTTTCTGATCAAGACTGAGAATGAGGGTTTATGCCTTTGGAAGCATCATTAAATCTAAAAATAAAAATCACAGGGCTGGAGTTCTGCTTTTTTAGTTTCCCCAGCTTTCTAATGATGGCCTGTGGTGGTTCATTTTTTTCTGCTGTGTCCATAATTCAGTGCTCCCGTTTGCTGCTTGCTCTTTGCTGGCACCGGTTCAGCATTTATTGATAGAGAGTCCCGGCTGTGTTTGAAAGGTGACTTAACAATGTTAGGCGTAAGTATTAATAGCTAAATTAAGCCCTTCAGATTACATGACATGCAGCTTTTAGAACATGAGCATTGTGGATATGTTTTTTGATAACTGAAGCACCTCCTCAAATTCCTTGGACAGCCCTGAAATGGATGTATGTGCCTGGTGTCCAGGACATACGTGACATGAAGTTTATGCCTCAAAAAAAAAAAAAGTCATCCAACAACCTCCCCTACTCCTGCATGTTGTCATAACTGAGCTCTTCATTCTCGCAATGGAATATGAAGTCTGTTGAAGGTATGGAAGAGGAGGACACAATTTTGATTTTCTTTCTGTCATAGTTTAGCCATGACTTTGGCCAATTAGTGTGGATTTTCAGCAATCACCCTATCTGGTCGAGAGGGAATATGCACTTGGCACAGGAGGGGCTCAATATTTGAATGAATCTCAAGTCAGGGTTTAAACAGACAGACTGGATGAGGAAAGAGTATGTTCCCTTTAGGAAACAGCATGAGCAAAACGTCAGCAGAGGGGAAGATGGAGGTGGTGAAGGTAAAAATGAAAATCATTCTCTTGGTGGGAGTGGAGTGATGGAAGTGGGTGAGGCAGGAGGAGAGCAAGTGTGTGTTCTTGCCAGACTGTGGAGGGCTGGGAATCCCAGCCAGAGCATTTTGGGTTGTGTCTGTCAGGCAGTGGGTGGACTGGAAGGAGTCTGAGCTGGAGAGGTGGTTGGATTTGGAGAGACTAATTCCGTGGCAGTGGGTTGAAGGGGATCAGTATGAGAAAAATCCTCTGGACTCCTCTGAGGCATTTTGTTCCCCAGAGGGCCCAAATCCTAGCCACTCACTGCCTCCAGGCTGCATTGTCTCAGTCCTCATGAATGACTCCCTGGGTGTCCTTTAGTCACTTAACTTGAGCCGTGGTCCATCGAGTTCCTATCACCTTGTGTGCACAGCAAATGGAGTCATAGCAGCCTTAACTCAGGTCTCCTGCTAGCACAAGTACTAATCCTGGAACCTTAGGAGCAGTCCTCCTACCCAGGAGGACACACAGCAGCACGGTGGTTGGAGTTAGTGGGAAGCACCAGGTCCGTGAGGGTGAAAGGGTTTGTGATTTAGAAAGTGAGTGAGGAGACTGTGAGGTGGGCACCTTGGGTAGGATTAGGAATAAGGAGTTTAGGGCAAAATCAGGGTTAATTGTCAGATACCACATAGTTCCCAGATATAAAAAATTCCTGAGAATTTAGAGTTTATCAGCTCTTGTTCTCCAGGCCTTCTTTCTCTGTATCCACAAATCAAACACATGCCCAGTATCCCATATTGACCTCTTATTCTTCTTTTTTTTAATTTATTTTTACTTTTTTTAACTAAGTGTAAGTACTTCAGAGGTCAAATGAAAGCATGAAGGAAACACTCTGGCAGTATTTCTGTTTGTCCAAACCTTGGTGAGCTGGGGCAAGGACCAAGAGTGTGTGATGAGCACGTTAGGCTGGGAAGGGCAGTTCCTCCACTTCGTCTGGACCGGCTAACTCTAGTGCTTGACACGCATTTGGGACTGTTCTGTGCCAATGCCTTGAGCAGCGGTTAAAAAACAATCACTGTATTAGCATATGGTGTCTTTGCCAGATCTTTCTTGTTGATAAAAGTGAAAAAAAGGATCATTCTGAGATATTCTTAGTTAACTATGATTTATACGTGTTTTGGTAGATTCCTGTGACATTAGGAAAGCAATATATTTTCATAGACTTGAGGAAATATTGGTGCTTCATTGTTACTCATAAGCTATGAAACAACATCTGGGAAGTTACTGAAACTGGGTCTGTGTTAGAACGTCCATTAATATCTATTAAATAATCATACACATGATGTTGGTGCCATCAATCCATTCAGCCCTTGCAGCAGCAGCTCTCCTCAGCTATGACATTCTCCCTGACCTGGTGACATCAGTGTGAACTGCCAAGGTGGTGACTGCTTTTTTTGAGAGTGGTCTCCCCTCTTAGCAGCTTGAGTTTCCTCTCTGGTAATGAGCTCTTTTTATAAGCAGCATCTTGTTTTCCTTCAACTTTGTGGAAGTCGGTGTAACTATACTGTCAAAACCAGCCTGGTGGAATTGTCATGTAAGTCATATTTTGTCAAGGAATACTTCTGTGTAAGTAGGTTATGGTCTCCACATATTTTAAATGAGAGGTTTAGAAGTTCCTAATTAGTGCAATACCTAATTTTGAAATTGAAGAGGCTTGGGTCACCTGGACCAGTCTTATGTTTTCAGTAAGGTTGTCAGGTAAACAGACATGAAATATGTTGTATAGTTAGGCGGTATCAGAACTCGGATCTTTGGTATTTTCCCTTCCTATGTAGGGCTTTCCTCAATAAAGTTTTTTTTTCTATAAAACTGAAAGATGAAACAGAGGAGAGCCAGAGACTGGGATGCCAGAACACAGGCTTTATTGAAGGAGAATACCATTACCAGCTGCCTTCCAGAGGAGAGGGGGACAGGGGTACGGTGCAGGTACCTTTCAAGGGGAGCAAAGAGAGGGGACGGGACTTAGGGTACTCAGCACGCTGGACTTAGGGTACTCAGCACACGCTGTAAGGCATATGATTAGGGACCTAGGGACTTAGGAATCGGGGGCTTAAGGTATTTGGCAGGTGCTGTTTGGCAGTTCAGTGCTCAGGAATATCTGGCTGCAGGTGGAGTTTAAGTCATTCTCTGACCAACAGTTGGAGGAAAGGAGGATCTATCAAAACAGTGATGAAACTATTTATAATCAGAGCATTCCTGTTGCTCCAGGAGAAAGGGTTCAAACAATATAGGACCTCCTCCTCCCCATCCTCCCCCTCCTCCCTTTCCTTCTCCCCTTCCTCTCCTCCTCCTCCTCGACTTTTCTTCTTCTTTTTAAAATATATTTTATTGATTTTTTTACAGAGAGGAAGGGAGAGGGATAGAGAGTTAGAAACATCTATGAGAGAGAAACATCGATCAGCTGCTTCCTGCACACCCCACCCTGTGGATGTGCCCACAACCAGGGTACATGTCCTTGACCGGAATCGAACCTGGGACCCTTTAGTCTGCAGGCCTACACTATCCACTGAGCCAAACTGGTTAGGGCAAGTTGTGTTCTTAAAGAACAGAAAGTGTTTGTTTGTGTGTGTGTGTGTGTGTGTGTGTGTGTGTGTGTTGTTTTTTTTTTTTAAATCTTAGTGTCAGTCATAGCTTGGGTTGCTATAACAAATATCATAGACCGAGTGGCTTAAACAACAGACATTTCTCACAGTTCTGGATGCTGGGAAGATCAAGGTCAAAGTGCCAGCAGATTTTTCCTGGTCTCTTTCTCTTATAAGGACACTAATTCCTTCATGGGGCCCCACCCTCATGACCTCATCTAAACATAAGTACCTCCCAAAGGCCCTATCTCCAAATACTATCATATTTGGGTTAGGGCTTCAACCTAGGAATTTTGGAGAACACAAACATTCAGTCCATAACAGCTAGTGGTACTATGTTTTTAAATGTGCTGTCTAGCAGAAAGCATGTTTTCAATTTAAGAGATGATCCAACATGTCAGTGATTATTATTCATACTCACAAACATTCAGAGATGTGGTTAGATGTATTTGAAAATATTCAGAGATGGCTAGGTTAATAATCTGAAAATTTTTTTTTACATGTTTGTCCAGTGTGTTCAGCAAATATTTGAGCGCATTTTATTAGTCAGGCCCTGTGCTGGGTCATAGGCCAAAGTAATAATGAGATAGAGCCATTCGTCTTACTTGAGCTGTATGGTAGCTAGTATTAAAGTTCTATACTGTTGTTTTCTTCCAGTCTTCTTTCAAATACATTTTAGCAAGTTGCAATCTTGTCCTTTTTAAAATAAGAGCCCATTATAACCTAATATATGGGTAATATAATAAATACCTAAGTACTCAGTCCTGGATTTATTAGATTTTAATCAAAGTATTTGATTTGAAGAAATGTCAAAATATATTATTTTTTCTTTTCAAAATATTTTTTTAAGTATGAGAAATAAAATCACTGGCAATAAGGACCCCTGTGTGCTCCTTTCTTTTCCTTTCTATAAGTAGCCACTATCTTTGATTTGTGGAATATCATCACCATGCCTTTTTTTATACTTTTATTATGTATTATGTGTGAGTTTATGAACAATATAAAATATATCACTTTAAAAACTTCATAAAAAATAGCAAACTGTATATAATCTTCTGTATCTTGAAAAGAAAAGTAAACAGCCACATCATTTATTCCTCTTGATACTTAGCTCAAGCTCTTTTTTTTTAAAAAAACCTAATGTATGTAGTATCTCATTGTATGATTATTCTGCATTACATTTGCCAGTTTTTCTGTTGTCAGATATTTTTGGAATGCTCCCAGATTTTCATTATTGTAAATAGCACTGCTGTGGACATTCTTGTCCCCTGATGTGTGTTTTGAGTTTCCATGGAAAGAATGTAAGTGCTGAATTGCAGGTGATAGGATGTGAGTATCTTTTCTTATCTCCCAGTTTTCCTAGATTTTGCCCCGGTGCTCTACACAGTCACCAGTTTACCTCTCCACCCTTCTCCCTCCCCCCTACACTGTATTAGTGATTTTGTTGATCTGAATCTTCTCCAATACTTGGTACTATTATAAAACTTTGAAATTTTTTGCCCATTGGTTAGCTGTAAAGTGATAACTTATTATTTCTAGCTTAATACTTCATTTCCCTCATTGCACATGTCTGTTGGCCTTTCAAGTAGTTGGCATCTGTGAATTGCCTGTTCATAACATACCCCCTCTTTACTGGTGGTGGTGGTGGGACTCAGGTGCAAAGAAATGGATTGATAGTAATCTTGATTCATGACATATTGCCATCAATGGGTTTTACATGGCCTTCTAATTCATATTTTTAATATAACGAATATCTCTGCATTCATCAACATCTGAAACTTTACTGACAGCTTATATCCTTGTGCCTTCCCCCATAATACTATCCAGAACTGTATCATTCTTTTTATTTTATTTTATTTTATTTTATTTTATTTTATTTTATTTTATTTTATTTTATTTTATTGATTCTTTACAGAGGGGAAGGGAGAGGGAGAGAGAGTTAGAAACATCGATGAGAGAGAAACATCGATGAGCTGCCTCTTGTACATCCCCTACTGGGGATGTGCCCGCAACCAAGGTACATGCCCTTGACCAGAATTGAACCTGGGACCCTTCAGTCTGCAGGCCAACGCTCTATCCACTGAGCCAAACCAGTTTCAGATGTATCATTCTTTATCATCTAGTTCCATATGTCGTCTATCTCTGGGCCTTGCTTTTCTCATTCTCCATTATTATTATGATTTATCCAAGTTGTTGCACTGGCTTTGGTCCACTCATTTTCACTATCATATAACAGTCTCTGGTGGTGGTATTTTTCTATCATTTCACTTTTGAATAGGTATTTGGTTTATTTCCAGTTGTCTGTTGTTATGAGCTGTTCTTTTATGAGCATTCAGACACGTGAACCTTGCAGACCACTATCATGATGGTCTCTTGAATACTACCTGGGACTAGAAATGCTGGATTAGGTGTTCTGATGTTTAATTGTGTTAGCTCATGCCACTTTTCTCTCTCTCAAAGTTGTGTACCATCTCTATCCTATAAACAGTGGACCAGGTTGCTTCAGAGCTTCTGCTCAATAATTTGTAGTTCTTTTCATGTGTACATTTCTCATTAGTAAACATTTATTGGTTTGTTGGGCTTGAGTAGCAAGGTTTGATTTTCTTGTAATATGGTAGCTGATATGGAGAGGATGGTGGAGGAATACACAAGCCTATCCTGCTCACAGTTGGAGGCTATTAGTGTTTATGAAAAGAACTTGACATTTTCTGATGGCCAAGGGGACTCAGGTCAGTGTGCAAAACTTCTCTTCATGTGTATTTGATTATTTTTATGTCTGTAATAATTTTAAATTTGCTGGTTTTATAGTCTTTCTCAAAGGTTTATCATATAAAATTTATAGTGGATCCAGTCTCTGCTCTTTTATAATGCCTTCTCTGTTTGGTTCATAGTGGATTTTTCCCTTGTGTGTGTTTTAGTTTTGGATTGTGCACTCTTACTGACTTGAGCTTTATTGGTGGGAATTCATAAGACCTGGGTTAAAGGTGTGACATAAATAACATAGTAAAATTTCAAACTAGTTTTGGGATTGCAGAGGTTGTGGTATGTGTTCTTTAAGTGAATATTTAGTAGAGCTGCTTATGTGGTCAGCACAGTGAGGGTTTTAAGAGTACCTAATATTTATTGTGTGCTTACCCATGTATAAGGCAGGCAAAATTTTATATATAGTTAATCTCTGTAACATAATTTAAATTCTCACAACATTCCTATGAAGATTATCCTATAATTATCCTCATTTGAGTAACTTTTTAAATTGAAATTTATTTGGATGGACTTTCATGAATTGTACATACCTGTGGAACCAGCACCCAAAGCAAGAACAAACCGAATGCTCCAGACATTCTAGAAGTCCCCCTAATGCCCCCTTGACTTCCAGCAGCAAGTTTCCCCCCATTTTTGTATTTTCAGGAAACAGAAACATACTGTATATATTTTCTTATTGTAATCTATTGCATGTAGTTGTAGGTTATTCATTTCCATTGTTGTCTAGTATTCTATTATCCCCATTTTACAGATGAGGAAAAGAGACTGAGAGGTCATTGTAGCCCAAGATCATGCAACTAATAATGGACCTGCTGATATTGTAGTGCCCTTAAGTGTTTTTCCGAAACATGATTTTTAATGATCTTAAGGTGTTTTGTTATGTAAACACTGCACAATGAATTTATCCAATCCCCTTCTGATGGGTATCGGGTTGTTTCTAACATGACTCATTTATACTTTATCATAAAAGAAAAAGTCAGTTTTAATATTTAAAGTATGCTTTTAAGTTTCCAGCTAATTTGCCACTGACGATAATCAGTTCCCTATAAATACAGCTGATAATAAAATATTAATTTCCCCATGCCTTTCATTGTAAGGTGGCAGCTGTTAGTCAAGAGTGGCATTTGTAGTTCTTGTCATCTGCTTGCCTTTTGACAATGCGTTATAAAAGGATGCACTGTCCTTTTTCCCTTTTATCCTAATTGTGTTTTTGTCTTCCTACTCCTGGCTTTCCTTGGAAACTTTTTATTAGGTCATCTCAGTTCTGCTATAATCCAAGATTATATCCTTTGCCCAAGAGATGGCTCTCTCTTTGGCCCCTGATGAATCCGAGGCGGGTGGGTTCTCCGTGAGTTGGTCCTTCAGAGGATATAGACTTATCTTCATGAGACATCCTCCCATGCAGCGTCTCACAAAGGGAGCTCTGGAGTGTGTGCTTCTGGAAGGCAGGGGCTGTATATTTTGCACTGTGGTGCCTGGCATGCTGTAGATCCTCAGTAAATGCATGCATGGTTACAAATGACGACCTACTGCAACCTCAGATTTGTCTTTTTTGATTGACCTTCATAATATTATGATTTATGCTTTTGGGGAACATGATTAATTTTCTTAGACTCTTCAAACTTAAATAGAATTCTGTTTTGTTTTTAATCCTTACCTGAGGATATTTTTACCTAAAAAGTTGAAGGTGGGGTACTGGATAGGGAATATAGTAATAATTTATACTAATAAAAGCCTAGGTGGTCCTTGCACCCTTGTATGCGATGTCATCACAAGATGGCCACCACAAAATGGCCACATGCACAGTGGAGGCAGGGCCCAGTGGCCGTTCTGTGCGTGAGGCCTGGGGGTTCAGCAGTTCTGTGTGGCATGTAGGAGGCGGGTCCCAGTGGAAGAGGCAGGTCGTGGCAGGAGAGGGCAGTTGTGGGCTATCAGGCTAGTAGGGGAGGGCAGTTGTGGGCAATCAGACTAGTAAGGGAGGGCAGTTGTGGGCAGTCAGGTTGGCAGCGGAGGGCACTTGGGGGTGATCAGGCCACCAGGGGAGCAGTTAGGCATCAGTCAGGCCAGCAGGGAAGTGATTAGGGGGTGATCAGGCAGGCAGGCAAGTAGGCAAGCAAGTGGTTAGGAGCCAGCAGTTCAGGATTGTGAGGGATGTCCAACTGCCAGTTGAACATCCCCCAAGGGGTCCTAGATTGGAGAAGGTGCAGATCAGGCTGAGGGACACCCTCCTCCCACCCTTGCATGAATTTTGTAAAGTATATGATTAACAACTATACTATACATTTGAAACTACCCTGTTTCCCCGAAAATAAGACAGTGTCTTACATTAATTTTTTCTCCCAAAGTTGCGCTAGGTCTTATTTTCAGGGGATGTCTTACCTTTCCATGTGCTAGGTCTTATTTTTGGAGGATGTCTTATTTTAGGAGAAACACGGTAATACAAAATAATATTAAATGTAAACTGATTGAAAAAACTGCTGGTTTGACTTACTGTACTGATTTTATCACCCATTAAGTCACTGCCCTAGAGCAGCATTTTCAACATGTGTCCAGTAGACCAGTGTTTCCTAAACTTCTCTCATCATGAGAATCACCTTGTGGAGTTGTTAAACTACAGATCCCTGAATCCCAACTAAGAGGTGCTAAACTAGAATTTTGGGGAACATATAGGTAAAATTGTATACCTAACTAGCGCTCTAAGCTTAGAGCGCTAGTTAGGTATACAATTTTACCTATATGCTAAGGATACAGTTTGACCTATATGCTAAGTATACAGTTTTACCTATATGCTAAGTATACAGTTTGACCTATATGTTCCCAAAAATTCTAGTTTAGCACTTCTTAGTTGGGATTCAGGAATCTGTATTTTAACAACTCCACAAGGTGATTCTCATCATGAGAGAAGTTTGGGAAACACTGCAGTAGACCAATGTTTATCTGCAGACTGTTGGTTACAAGGGCGTAAGGAATTTCCTTTCTTACCACCCCCACCACTTATAAAATAGAGATATAATATCTTGGTGTGAAAAAAGGTCAGTCAAGCTGAACAATGTGCTTGGGATTTGGTTAGTTAACATTCTGTTCAAATTCCTTGTCTTGCAGGGACCTTGTGACAAATAGTTCAGGGTCTGGCAATTTGAGTAGCACTGGCCACGTGAACCACAAAATGTCCCTTCCCCTCAATTCTTAGCAGAGAGGCTGTCAGGTTTCCAAGCCTCTAGTAGATTTAAAATCAGGTGAGGAGATGCTATATGAATTTGCTCTGTCAAAAAGTGCTATTTGGGGCTCTGATTGGTTTGGCTCAGAGGATAGTTCATCGGCCTGCGGACTAAAGGGTCCCAGGTTCTATTCTGGTCAAGGGCATATAACTTGGTTGCAGGCACATCCCTAGTAGGGGTTGTGCAGGAGGCAGCTCATCGATGTTTCTGTCTATTCCTCTCTCTTCCTATCTGTAAAAAATCAATAAAAAATATTTTTTTAAAAAAGTGCTATTTGGGGGTGAAAAGATCATGAATTGGGAATCAGACCTAGGTTTAATTCTGGTTTTCCTCTATGACCTATTAAGAAGGGGATAGAATGAATGTTTATGATAATTAAAAGGATTTAGACAATATTTATATAAAGTATTCACCATAACACTAGATGCTTATTGTTGTTAGGAAAGATTATGAAATGATAAAGTTTTGAAAAAGAAAAATAAGAGGGGTAATTGTTGACTGTCTTAGGTAATGAAAAGTGTGACATGAGACCGTGTTTCAAAATGTGGCACAAAAGATAGACAAAGGAATAGAATAATGCAGACATGCCAGCATTAAATCTTAAAAAAATAAATAAAAAATCAAATTTAGGATAGTTAAAAAGAAATTTAACCTGAATATTTGAAAAATGTTTAGGGATGCAAAAGAGTGGGTGCTTTTTAAGTGTGCAAGTGACAGAAGAAACTTCTTTAAAATAAAGGAAAAATCTGACTAAGTCAAAATATATAGAATTCAAAATCATAATCCAAAATAGAGGCCTCAAAAATAAGAGGGAAAATATTTAAAACAAAATTATATATCAAACTTGGAGCAGATAGAGCAGATACAATACATTAATCATGGTTTATTCCATAGAAATTCTTGTTGAAAAGGAAATTTAAAAATTAAGGATTAGAAAGTACAAAAAATAATTTTGAAAAAAGTTGAACAATTACAATATTGAATTTCCATGTACCCATTGCTTACATCCTTTGAAATGGAGTCTGGATGTTATTAGTGGGTAAGGGGAATCAATTATGTAATTAAACCTAGAATAACATATTAAAAACTTTAACTGGAAAATATGCCCCAGAAGCATGTAGATCTTCGACCAATATATAGGCAACTATTTCTTACACATCTTAGTGTGGCTTTTTTAGTTAGGTATTTGGAATAAAAACCAGTTGAGCCCTGGCTGGTGTGGCTCAGAGATTAGAGTATTGGCCCTTGGACAGAAGGGTCGTAGATTTGATTAAGAGCATGTATCTGGGTTGCAGGTTCCATACTCAGCCAGTCAGGAGGCCACCAATGTTTCTCCCTCCCTTCCTCCCTCCCTTCCCTTCTTTCCTCTTCCGGTCTTCCCTCCCTCTTTTTTTCTCTGCTACTCTTTCTAAAGATCAAGGGGAAAAAAAATATTCTCAGGTGAGGATTAACCAAAACCAACAAAGAAAAAAAAAAAAACACCCAGTCGAAGGTAGGATGTAGCGCAGCTACATGCATCCTGCTGTGCAGTAAGTATATGGCTAATACTGGAGCCCTCTTTCTAAAAGCCATCAGATGACCCCTCTGTAGCTTGGAGCAGAATTTCTAATACAGCTTGAACTTGTTTCCCAGGTGGTGGGAGAAGAGCATTCTAGGCTGAAGGCAGGGCGTATACAAAGACCTCAAGGAAGGAAAGCACTCTGGCCTTGTTCTTTTCTTCCAGGAATTCAGTGAATTTAGGGAGTGAATGAATGAAGCTGGAGAGACAGCCACCAGGATCATGTAGGGTCTTTTAGAGATTTGGTGAGGAGTTTGGATTTTAGCCCAAATTCAACAGAACGATGTTGAAGGATTTCAGCTGGACAGTAAAGAGATCCAATTTATATTTTCAATTAATTAAAAAAAATTAATTTGAGAGAGGAATAGAGGGAGGGAGGAGGAAAAAGAATCAATGACCCATTGCTCCACTCTTTCACACACCCATTGTTTGACGCCTATATGTGCCTAACCTGGGATTGAACCCACAACCTTGTCATGTCAGGACAATGCTGTAACCAACTGAGCTACCTGGCCAGGGCTATTTTCAGTTAACTCTTGATCCTGTATGGAAATTGGGCTGATGGGTGAGTGGAAGCCGAATGGCCAGTCAGGAGATGATGGTAGTGGGGCTAACAGTGGAGACAGAAAAGTGAGCAGCTCCATGAGATAGTTTGGGGGGGGAGAGTGGATGTAGGGGTTTAAGTGAAAGGGAGGAATCAGGAAGACTTGTCACAGGACTACTTCTTGCCAAAATCTGACTGCTTCACAAAGCATTTGGCACTTCTGGGTCTTTCCTCCCTCTGGCCTTCCCTGCCCCTTTCTCCATTTGTGAGTCACCTTTGTAGTTTACTTCACTTTTTTCATCTCTAGAATTTCTATACTTTTTCCTTATAAAAAAACACTCCTTATTTTTCTTTACTCGCTTCTCTGCAGATAGACAATTCAAGCTTGTGGTCTTGACTGCTATTTGGAGCAGCTTTTCAGAATTTCTATTTAGCTAAAATGCTACTTTCTAAAATACCTAAAATGCAGTTGTTTCATCGCCTTACATTGGCTTCCTCTCTTGACTTCTCTTTTTCTTTTTCTTGGTTCTGCCATTTTCTGTCACCCAGACAGGAGAACTTAGTAATCTTTGATTCATTATTTTCCTTCACTGCAATTTGCTATTTAAAATCCAATGTTATTCCCCAAATTGTCAGGGAAGAAACCAGAGCTCAGACAGGTTGTTCAGGGGGGTCACCCAGCTGGTTGCTGGTGACACTACTGTGTGAGCCCAAGTCTGACTCCAGAACCCATACTCTCAGTCACTGCTGTACTACAAGGGGAAATACTGTGAGAAGTACCTAATGACTGTGAAGTACACAGAGATTGTTTGATAAAAAGCCACATGAAATGCTAAGTTACGGTATTAATTTGTTTGGGTGGTGCCACCAATCTTAATTATATTCTTCACTCTCTTTGAAACAGAATACGAATGGTGATACTATTCGGTGATAGAACTTTCTTTTGCAAGATGGAACATTTTATAAAGTCATTCAAAAATTTCAGAATGAAAACAGGAGCGCCAATGGTGTAAGCCCTCCTCTAAGAAGGATAGAGAAGACCTATCTCTAAGCTCAAACAGGCAGCAAGAGAGGAAGTTAAGATTTCTTGTCTTTTTGTTTTGTTCAGGTCTTCAGCTGGTTGGATGATATCCACCCATATTAGGGAAGGCCAACTGCTGTGGTCAATCTACCAATTGAGATGTTAATCTCTACTGGAAACGCCTCACAGACACACCAAAAATCAAATTTAACCAGCTCAGGTTGCTACATAAAACAAAACTTTATAGCCACATTATCTTACACCTATGCCTGTACTTATTATATAAGTGGGTGTTATTAATTTGTTTGTTTTGGCTTTAATAGTTTGATCATAATTTATGCTGAGTGAAGACTTTAGAAAATACCGAAAAATTTAAAGAACAGAGAACCATTGGATAAGACTTTGGGGAACTTGCATTCTAAACAGTTTTATGTGCACTTAAATATCTTTCTCATGCTTTCAGTGATTTTACACATCGATCATGTGTCTTACTTGGATAACACCTCCTCCCTCCTGGAACGGGGATAGTTTTCAGAAGGCGCACAGTTTGTCAGTTCGCCCAAGAGGCTTGGGTTGTGTTGATTGTGCTGTCTGGGGTCTTGATAAAAATTGCCCTTGCCCTTGAAGAAGCATGAAATCAAGAGGCAGACCTCAAAACACCCAGCCACTTTTCCAAGTTTGCTCTGTTTCCTTCTTCCTATTGGCTGTGTGTTCCTCAGTGTAGCATTCTGGTATCCTGCCATATTTCTTGGGAAACTTTTCCTACCCCAGGGACTGTCTACAATATTTAAAAAAAAATTTTTTTTTTTTTTTTTAATTCTTGACCTTTTCTCTAACATTTCAACATGAGCAAAGCATTTTGATTATTTACATTCATTTTATGAGGGCATTGCAAGGAGAGAGTCTTTGTGACCTGTGCAGATTTTGTTTTGTATGGTGAGGCCTCATAGTCTGATGGTTTAGACTAAAAGCTTACTCCAGGTTAAGATCACATAATGTGACCTATCTGTATCTTCTTGAGTTTGTTTATAACATGCCTTAAATGGTGCTTTCCTAATTGGGTTCGATGAAGCTTACATGATCTAATACATGCAAAGTATTTCTAATAGGAGCAGTGACTAGCACATAAGAAGTGCTAAATGAACATCAGATGGTTGTTGCACACACCTAAACCATTTGGAACCACTGGATTCGAAATAATTTTTGTAGTCATTGATGAGTGTTTACATTTTTTTTTTTTTTATGAACTTTACACATAGTTCATTATGTGAAAACGGACTCAGACCCTGTCTGCTGTAATTATGTAGAAGGACTGGTTTTTGCCTTTAGGGGTTATGGAATTTTGTGTGTTAGTATAGTAAAGTCTTCAGAAATAATTTTGGCCTTGAAAGGATATTTTTTTCTGTACTTGCTGGCCTTGTACCCGAGTTGTCACTTATGGCATCTGCTGACCACATTCATACTTCACAGCCCCAATCAGGGAAAGCGCTCTGCTCCCGGCCCCTGCGGAGGAGAAAGCACGTGGGAATCTCTGTCTTCTCCTTGGACTGGCTGGTTTGATTGGGGTGGGACAGCTACTTTTCTCATGGCCTTCTGTGGGAAAAAATGAGCTCAGCCAGTTTGATTCTCTAGAAAATTTTATTTTGGGAAATAAGGGAAAAGCAGTGGGAGTTGACGTTGAAAGAACGTCATAAACTAACGTAAGGATGGTGAAAGGGCCCTACTAGGCAATGGCATAACAGCAAACCCTCCAAGTGAGCAGCAGTTCCAACAGTAAGAGTTGATATGAAGTGGAAGAAAAAACAACAACAAGTTGTGTTAAGGGCAGAGGTCAGGAGAGAAGACCTTGGGGGGGGGGAGGCTGTAAAGCCAGTTCACGGTGTTTTTCTAGGCTCTTTGCGATTGTATTCTCTTTGCTTCAGTCTTTGTTCCTTGCATTCTTTAGGCCCTAAGGCATATAGGTCATATAGTGCAGTTGACCTTTGAACGTAGGGTTTGAACTGGGCAATCAATAAAATGTACAGTACTGTCAATGTATTTTCTCTTATGATTTTCTTAATAACATTTTATTTTCTCATTTATTTTATTGTAAAAATATATGTAACATACAAAATATGTGTTAATTGATTCTGTTATTGGTAAGGCTTCTGGTCAACAGTAGGTAATTAGTAGTGACGTTTTTGGAGAGTCAATAGTTATACGTGAGTTTTCAATTGCATGAAGGGAGGGGTTTGAATTCCTAACCCCCGTGTTCAAGGATCAACTGTCTTCTCATTCCCATCTAAAGGATCCCCTCATTTTGTTCCTAGTACATTGACCATCTCCTCTATAGCTTATGGTGACTTAAAACAAACAGACCTTTTAGATCCCATTCAAGCCCCCCCCATTCCATGACATGCTTTCCTGGTGATTTTAATGTGTGTGTGTGTGTTTTGTCTTCCATGAACGCCTATGCAGTTTGTAATCTGGACCCTCTATGTAGTATGTGATAGTTGCCTCTAATGAGTGGAGGTCATGAACTCCGAGGGCGGCAGTATTGTCCTGTTAGAATGTCATAGTGCACGCTGGACTCTGATGTATGAGTGGCGGATGCACGTCATTGGTTATTTCTGGTGTCATTTCTCTTAACTCTGTGATCCTGGTTTAACTCACGCACAAAAGGGAAGGCTTTAGCCCCTCCTTTGAGTATGCTATTACTTTAAAGAGAATAAGTATTTTTGTTTTAAAGAGAATACATATTGAAGCATCTGAGAGAAATGGGGTAGTTATACAGTGACTCTTGATTTTGTTGGACAAGTAAGTTTCTCCTTATGGCATAACAATGGAAAAGTTCATGTGTAGTAAGCCAGAATAACACCTGACACCTAAAATCCCTACTAATATTTATTTTGGGCCTGAGGCATGCCCTGTGGTTAATAAGGTAGCTTGTTTGGGCATTATCTCTGTATGTGGTTTTCTTTTTTCTTTTTCTTTCCCTTTCTTGAAGACATTTTGAAAACTACTTTGTTTGTCAAGTTACTATCTATATTCAGTAGCAAAATGTGTGAATAATATGTTTTGTCATTGAGCTTAAATCTCAGATCTGTAAAAACAATTGTTTAATATTGTGTGGCCTTTAAATCGTCTCTTTCTCTCTCTCTACATTGTGTCTGTGTCTCTGGCTGGCCTGTGGGGGCTGTTCTTGGGTCAGCTGCCTATTCTTCATTCAGCCCTAATGAACTTTGAGTAGGGCTGTATGCTACACCCCACCACCTCAGAAAGTAGGGACTCTGGGTCAAGCAGTTTGTGAAAGTTTGGAAAGTGAGAGGTCATGTGTTAGACATAATATTCTTATTATTTTCAGTTTGTAGGTGGGAATTTCAGTGCCAGCTACACACCTGAGATATGGCCAGTATCAGATCCTAGGTCTGCAGGGTTATAGAGCCTTCTTCCTTATGACAAACCACATTGCCTCTCGTTTGTTGTCCTTTTGATTTCTCATCTGTAAAATGGGATCTATGACTAAATTGTCTCTGTGATTACATTCCCTGCTACAGTTTCTTGAGGCCAGGACTTGATATCCAAATGCTTCCAGAGATCAGGTAGATATTCTCAGTGAGGCCAGTGACAATAGGGAATAGTGGGACCAATGGTACCAGACGGTTTGAGAGATTGAAATTAAAATTTTAATGAAAAGGATGGCTAAATAAGTTAAGTCTGTAGGACCACCAGTTTTTGACATTCAGATTTAGGCACTTCTCTGGACATCAAGCCAGCCTAATTTTTAGCATGCAGTATTGTCAACTAGAATGTTTGTCAGCCTATCAGCCATTTGTGTTTACTATGAAGTGTAATTAGAGAACATACAGGTTGGGAGTGTGTTGGCCTAGATATATACTTTTTCATACATAAGTACTTCCTTTTATGCCCCCCATCCCAACACACACACACACACACACACACACACCCACCCTTGTGTCCTGTGCAGCCATTCTCTGGGACATGCTGTCCAACTGCTGGACCACGTGTTCCTCACTTACAGGTGCACCTATTACTGTCCTCCTATGCCTCCCAAAATTACACTAAAACTAGGATTCTGTACTAAAACCTGGATTCTAGTTAGAGCACTCCTTGAACTGGGTGTGTAAAATCGAGCTAGTTATCCAAAGTTGTGCTTTCATAACCCAGCTGTAAAGTGAAGGCGAGAGCCTCTGTCACGGGTTTTCAGGTTGGGATCTGCAGGATGAATTCTTCATCCTACCTCTACCTGCGCAGCTTTAATGATCTCTTAATTTAATGTACTATTTATTTAATTTAATGTACTACTAACTAGTTGTATGGTCTTGGTGCTTAACCTCTTTGTGTGTCTCTATTTTCTCCTCTGTAAAGTGGGCATAAGAATAAGAGTTGTCGTGATACATAAATGAATCAATAAATGTAAATACGACTGACATTTTAAGAACCCCACAGAGATGTCCCTTTCTAATTCCCTGGACCTGTGAATATGTTATTTTGCATCGCAAAAGGTACTTTGCTGATGGGATTAAATTAAGGTCCTTGAGTTGCTGAAGTTTTCTAGGGTCAATCATGCTGGGCCCATGGTGATACCAATGGCCCTTAAAGGAGTCAGAGAAAGAGAACTGATGTCAGAAGCAGAAGTCCAAGGGATTTGATTGGTGGCTGAGGCTATGGACCAAGAGACTGGGGCACCCTTTAGAACAGAGGTGGGGAATGTTCGGCCCATTTGGTCTGGCCCTGCCTAGGCATCAGGGGTGAGTTAATTAAACGTTGGACCAAATATAGCGGGCTGATTTTTAAGTTGATCACTTTGTATGGCCTGTGAGTGATGTTATAAATACCCAAGTGGCCCTTGGCAGAAGTGAGGTTCCCCTCCCTTGAGGAAGCTGGAAAAGGCCAGGACGTGGACTCTCTCCTGGAGCCCCCAGGAGAAACACGGCCCTGTGAGACCCAGGGTCGACTTCTGGCCTCCAGTACTGTAAGATAATACATTTGTGTTGTTTTAAGCCACTAAGCTTATGGCAGTTCGTCACAGCCATAATAGGAAACTAATATGTGTTAGCTGTATTTTCTGTTCTCACTGTAAATAAGGTTTTCTTTGAACAAAGGGAATCTGTGGCCAAAGACGGTTGGAGAGCCTGTGGGCCAGGTGATCGCCAGCATGCCCGTCTCGCCTGCCAGCCTGTTGTGGCAGGTTCTTTCTGTACACAGAATCTAGCCCGAGCAGATTCCTCCCTCGCTGAATGTGCGCAGTGCACTTGACGTCTGCATAAGGTGGACTGAGGGTGGGGTGGCGCTCTCCAGAGTGGACCTGCCCGTGGGATCCCCTGCAGGCCGCACTCACTTCTGAAGGAGGTCTTTTAAACTAATTGACTCCTTTGGAAAACAGGATCTGGCTGTTGGTTATGTGCCATATTGGGTCTAGAGCCCTAAGTCCATCCAGGTTTATGCATTTGCTTTGGGTGCGAGGGTCTTTGTGGATTCAGCTTATATTCCTTTTACCCCATAAATTCATCCATTCAAATAGTTCTTGGTACATTACACAGTGCTTATTCTCTGATTAAGAAGCAGTCACTTCACAGGCACCTTGGTTGGGCTGTATTTGGAGAAGTAGGGCTAGGAATGCTTTAACCCAAGCTTAAAGGCCAACGCAGGCCAAATAAACGAGGCACACGGCCTATGGGCAGCCGGTTTGACTTGCTTGCCTTAACTAACAGTTCCAGAGACCTTGAGGGCCATGTGCTGCTCCCAGAACAAACAGCCTGTGATTTGCCCTTCAGGCCTCGACTAGCCCAGCAGTGAGTGCATTTTAGGCTCGTGAGATGTTAGCACAGCTTGTAAAAATCTACAATGTACGTTATTTACTTTCTTTTTTTTGTGTGTGTGTCCAGAGTGGCCACAATGCTGCTCTTGTGTAAAGCACAGCTGCCGGGTTTGTAAATCTGGAAAACATGAGGCCAAATATGAACCAGCCTGCAGTCCCAGAGGAATTTTGTTTCCCTTCCAAGTTACTTGGATTAACATCAGCATTATTTCCCTGGCACGCATCTGGCGTGAAGGATGTTAAGTTCTTAGAGTCCGTACCCTACTTCTCTCTAAATAAAGCATGGAAGAATTCTGGTGCATGTTTTGATGTGCAGAACGGGTGGCAGAGGTTCGTTGGCAGAGCTTTTGCATAGTTGATAATCTAGTTATTTGGGTCTCTACATGCACAGGAATGTGCGCTTCCAGATGTAATCTGACTGAGAAAAAGCTTTTAGAATCCAGTGTGGTTTGTGAAGAAGCCTGTATTTTACATTTCAGGAGTGAGAAAGGCTTATTTATTTGCTAGTGTCATTTTCCCCCTGTTTATGCCCAGAATGAAAGAACATGCCGCATCTTCTGTGTCACCGTGAGTGAGTGCCATGGTGGATGGGTGGGAAGTTGCAGGAGTTGGCAGGCCAGGCTTGTCACCTCAGAGGCCAACACTCCAGGGGGCTGCCTAGAAGTTCAGTGCAAGTGGGGCAACCTGAGTGGAGAGGTATTCTCTTCACCCCCAAGTGCGATAGTTCCTGGTCTTCACTAAAAACGCTTTTAGTGGGTGGCTATGCTCCCAGAAATGATTTTCATGCGTAAAGATCATCAAGGGTGATCCGAGGTGGCTCTGCCAGTGTCCAGAGGATTCTCCAAATCTGGCTGAAAGCTGTGCTTGAATCTCCCCATGGAGTGTCCTCCATCTCAGACTCAGCAGGTCCCCCATAGAATTCCTCACCTCTCAGACTGCTTCTGTCCCTGAGAAGGCCTTGCTTTTTTTTTTTTTTTTTTTTTTTTCCCTCCTATTTGTTGATGGATCGAGGGCTTAAAAATTCCAGTGTGGGAGACTCTGGTGTGGCCAGTACATTTGAAGAGTGCAAATCACATTCAGTCTTTTATGTTAGTTGAGCTTTTTGTGCTCAACTCAGGCTTGGCCTTGTCCACCAGCTGGCGTCATGTGCGCCTTGAAGGTGTTTCAAAGGGCAGTGTTGCTTCGGAGAACTCGGGAATCAGAAGATGGGGGCATGGAGGCCCACGCATATGAGTTTTCCATTTGGTTAGAATTCTGCATTTGAGCCTTTCAGATAACTGGTTGAGATCTGGGCAAAGTATTTGGGAAAAATGTTAAATTCCTTGAAAGCTGGAGTGATGTCGTAGAAAGGACACGAGTGGAAGCTTAGTCAATGCCTTTAGAGCGTACTACCAGCAGCCTAAAGAAGTGTGTGACCTTGATGACGTCACTAATCTATCTCTGAACCTACTTATGATAAGGTGGCACCAGCAATTACCCTGCAGGCTGATTATAAAGAGTAAATGATATTTAAGTCAATTAGCATAGAGTAGGCACTCAGTAAAGATAATTCTGTCTAGGGTGCCCCCTCACTGTCTTTTCCAGTCTTTGTAACTAGTGCACTCTGACTGGTTGAGTTTCATGTGTAATTATAGTGGAAAGAAAAAAAATTATCCTTTGTACAAAGCATCACTGTACTTATTTCATAGGACTGTACTAAATCTAGTAAGTCTTATGATTCTATATTATGTTTAGAAAGGCAGAAGATAGCAACAAAAGTGTAAACTGCATGGGAGGAGAAGTAAATTGAAAATGTACCAGGTAACAGGAAGGTAATAAATCTGTGATTTTCAAAAGGAATGGAATTTGGTATAGTCAAATTTTTAAACAAAAATTTTGCACAACAAGCTCTAATAACACCAGAAGGAAGTCAACAAAGAGGAAAACTGAGTGAGGAAAATGGTATATTCTAAAATAAATTGATGTGATTATAATAATGCAGAGGTTAGACAACATGCTATTTACATAAAAGAAATATAATAACTCTGCAGATGAGCTCAAATTTAATCTGCTATCATAAGCATTTCAACTTGCAAAATTAGGAAATATGAAGTACATGTTGGAAAATTTATGTATTTAAGTTTTAAGTTTCTGGAGGGCATCCTATCCTGATTATATGAAACATGGTCTTTCAAGTATCCTGAGTAAGTATTTTGGATAAAATAGTCAAAGGAAATAACTCCAGAGGGAAAATATAATTTATACAGCATTGATGATTATATATACGTGTGTGTGTGTGTGTGTATGTGTGTGTATTACTGTTAGTATACACATGCATACATTGTATATAAGTAAATATAAACAATAAGTACACATAGCTATCTATCTATATATAAAAGCCTAAGCAACCCTTACTACTGGTAGACCAGGCAACTGGTCAACCAGTTGCTATGACATGCAATGACCACTGGGGGGCAGACGTTCAACAAAGGAGCTGCCCCCTGTTGGTCAGTGCACTCCCACAGCCAGCCTCCTGCAGCCAGCCAACATCCCGTTGTCCCTCCCCGCAACGGGCAGGCCCCAATCAGCCTGATCGTCAGCTAGGTATAGGGACCCCACCCCTGCACGAATTCATGCACTGGGCCTCTAGTATAAACATAAATGGAACCAGCTTCATACCCCTATTGAGTACTGGCAGAGCATACATTAGCAAAATAGAATAATACAAAGTCATTTTAATGATAATAAGCCCACTTATTAATATTTGGAAATAGGTACCAGATATAAGTTAAAACAGAAAAATCCTGTTGTGGTCCCTGTTTCAGGGACATAAGGAAGCAGAAGACTATCAGTTGCTGCTTCAGGGACATGATATTCTAGAGTCTAAAATAGATCACCATGAATATAAATATTGGCTAAATGAGGTGATTTTAGGTAATAAGTGCTATGAAGAAAATAAAAGGACAAAGGACTAGAGGGGGACCTTGGGCAGAGGGAGTACATAATTTTAGAGAGGATGGTGAGAGAAGAGGATTCTTTGCTGAGCCAAACTTGTTGAGAGGACCTGTCAGGTGACAGTGGGGGTGGGGAAGGAGCACCTCAGGTGGAGGGAACCCACGTTTGAGGACTCTCAGATCAGCAAGAGTGAGCCAAGAGCAGGTCAGAGTGGTTAGAGCTGAGAATAATTGTATGTTGTCTAGATTACAATAGAAACGGAGTTATTTTTGAATGGCCTAAAATAGCTAGACTTTACTTTCTTACGGTTTTAAAAATTTTGTGAATGTGAAAATTATGGCAAAAATACAAAAGTATATGAAACAAATGTATTATATGTTTTAAAGAAGAATGACAAAGCACACATCCACAGACCCACCACCAGTTATGACCTAAAACACTATAATGCCCTCATAGCTTTTGGACTGTGTTGCTCTCCCTGGCTCCCAGTGGTAAAATAAACAATGTGTGAACTTTTGAGATAAGCATTCCCTTGCTAGTCTGTGATTGAGTGACCTATATTTGCAACCCAAACGTACTCTAGTGTAGCTTGTTTTGAACTTTATATAAAAGATCCATGGTATGTGTGTTCTTCTGTGACTTGCTTCTTTCTCTCCAAATCAAGTTTCCTTTGTGTTGATCTGTGAGTTTTTACTTTTTAGTATATGAATACACTATAACTTAGTTATTTGTTCTGTTGACCAGTATTTGTCCCCCCCACCCCACCCCCCCAAAAAAAATTTGGCTGTTAATTGTAATCAGGTCTGTTATAATTTACCTAGAACAACCTCTGGGTTGTAAGATGTCACCAAAGGTACTAGACAATGCCCAACTCTTCCAAAGTAAACACACCAATCTTTACTCTCACTAGCGGTGTGTGAGGCTCTCTGTTGCTCCATGTACAGGATTATACCCACCCTGGAGGTTGCCAGACTTAGTGATTTTTGCCAGTCTGATGGTTGTGTCCAGGTATCTAGAGGTCTTAATTTTCACTTTTATTCTCACTAATGAGTTGGAGCACCTTTCCATGTAGTTATAGGTTATATGGATTTCTTTCACTTATTTTCCTGAAAGGCTGATTCAAGTTTTTTCCCCATTTTTTTTCTTGGGGTTCTGCCTTACCGCATTCTATAGCAGTTTTTTATACCTTCTCTGTGCTTATCTTCCCCTTTTTATGTTTTTTAAATATTTAAAATTTAAACAGAAACAAATTTTAATGATCTTTTTATACTAGTTATCCATTGTTTTGTGACCGATCACCCCAAAACTTAGTGGCTGAAACAACTTTATTTCAGTTGGGACTTAGCTGACTAGGCAGTGACTACCTGCCTCCTGTCACAAATTTGTGCATGGTGGGAGGGGAAGTCCACTCAGCTCAGCCAGCACCCTCTCCAATCCAGGACCCCTCGGGAGATGTCCAGGGATCAGGCCTAAACCGGCAGTCGGACATCCCTCTCACAAGGTTGGCTGTCTGACTGCTGGGGTGATAACGGGGTGACTGAGCCACAAGTCTTTCATCAGCCGGCAGGCCCGCTTGGACTCGTTCACATGGAATTGGGCAAAGGTGTACAGAGCTTCTTGAGGTGGAGGCTCCAAAATAGCAGGTGTCACACTCACCACGTCCTGTGGGCCACAAGCCCTGCTGGTATTGAAGGGGTGGGGACATAGACCCTGCCACTTGTTGGCGAGGCTGTACGTGTACCACCCCCCTGCAGGCAGGGGTGAGAGCCGAGACCACCGTGCTCACAAACCATTGCGTTTCCATTATCGTTGTGCTTTTCTTTCCTACTCCAAGGGTAAGAGAGTACAATCCTATAGCCTCTTCTAAAAGTTGTAAGGTTTTCCCCCTTTAACATTGAAGTCTTTTACAATTTATTTTTTTATTTTGAAAAGGAAAAACATTTGAGAACAGCGAGAGAAACATACATTAGAGGAAGAATGAAGTTTCAAACATAATGACAGTGGGGGATGTTGATGATGAAGGAGGCTGTGCATCTGCAGGGGCCATGGGTCAAAGAAAAAATCTGTACTTTCTGCCCAGTTTTGCTGGTAACATAAAACTGCTCTAAGGCATAGTCTAATAGGAAAAATTAAAAAACAAAAACAAAGCTATGACAACAGCTGAAAGAGCTGGTGAGCATTCATTTCTTGTTTGTGAGCTGTAATACAATGAAGAACATAAAAAAAAACAAAAACACTTGCTTTTACTATCATACCATCTTATTAAAAACTGCACTTGGTGTTTTGCATTATTCATTTCACTTTCTTGTCTATATTTATTTGTTGTAAGAGGGCATTCTGACCAGCAGTAATTGATTGCATTTTATTTTTTTCAATTTTTAAAAATTTGCTTGACATGAAGTTTTTTTGGAACACAGTCTGTCAGTACTCATTGTACTGAGATCAGAGGCATAAGAAGTGCAGGCGTCAGTGAGCAGCTTCTTAAAAAGTGCTTTAGACCTGAGGGAGGATTGTACCCTGGCTAGGGCCTGGGCTTTGGACACATGGCCTTCAAGTAGAATTCAGCCTTTACTGTTGCAGTAGCTGTGCCACTTTGTGCAAATAACTTACCATCTCTGAGCTTTAACTCTCCATTGTAAAATGGAGATCATCTTTATTTATCTTTCAAGGGTATTGAATGAGATAGAAAAAAATATTACCTAGCATGGCATGTGGCCCATAAAATGAACATTAGCCTAGATTAGAAGTAGGTTTTCCACTATTTTCTGTTAATCTCTGGTAAGAAAAGATGAGGACTTCTATAGGTCTTTTGCAGAATGAATTCTTTTCCCATAACTGCCCCACCCTGCCAACTTGGTCACCCCTCACTGCCCCCCTCTGCCACCTGGTTGCCCCTCACTGCCCCTCCAACCCCCCCTGCAGGCCTGGTCCCCCCTCCTGCCCCCCTGTGGGCCTGGTCACCCCATGCAGCCTGCTGTTTGGTCATTTGGTCGCTCCTCACCCCCCTGCCGGCCTGGTCACCCCTTGCAGCCTGTTCTGTTGTCTGTTTGATTGCCATGGTCACTTAGGCTTTTATATTTATATATATATATATATATATATATATATATATATATATATATATATATATATATATATAGATTATTTTGTATTAGTTTCAGGTGTGTAGGATAGTGGTTAGACAACCATATACTTTACCAAGTGTTCACCCTGATATTTCCAGTACTCACCTGGCACCATACATAGTTATTATAATACTAGAGGCCTGGTGCATGGATTCGTGCACAGGTAGGGCCCTGCAGGCCAGCCCCAATGGGGGCCAATTGGGGCAGGGCCGTTGGGGGGGGGAGGGGCTGTGGGATGTTGGCTGCTGGCCTCACCCCCAGTTGGGATGGGAGAGGCGATCAGGGGTGAGGCCAGCCAGGGGGAGGGGCTGGCTTACAGGGTGGAGGGTGCTGCGGGAGGTTGAGGGGAGGGCAGTCGGGGCTCTGATTGGACTGGTTGGCCGCCGCAGTGGGCCTCATAGTGACCAGTCCTTCTGGTTGTTCCGGTTGCTCGCCGTTCCGGTTGCTTGGCTTTTACATATATAGATGATTGACTGTATTTCCTATTCTGAACTTTATATCCCCAACTATTTTGTAACTACCAATCTTTACTTCAGACACTTCCGTTTGAAACCTTGGTAGCCAGCCGGATCTCTTGGAGCCCTGGGAGATACCATCAGGGGTGTGTGTTCATGGTCCTCTCTTTTGAATTGGGCAAGCTTTGACCTGAGTAAGCAGAGAAAGAAAAGTGTTTTAGGGAACTAGGTGAAGCAGTTGGATCTCTGAGGAACAAGAGACTAGGGGGGTGGGGGGTGGAATAAACATTTCTCCAGCACCTGCTCTCTGCCAGAATGCAGAGTGGAAGACAGAAGCCCCAGGAGAGAGCACCAGGGATGGTGGGCCCCTTGGCAAAGCAGTTGGGTTGTGCCTCGTCCCAGACTGATTGGAGTAGAGCTTTCTAGCTCTCTTGACCTTACGAGGAATAAATATCTTCTCAGCCTTGACATAAAACGAGGACCCACCTCATGATTAAATCTTTCTTTCCAGGTCTTTCGGCAGCCCAGCGGAAGTTTGCTCACTCGCTCAGAGACTTTAAATTTGAGTTTATCGGCGATGCGGAGACGGATGACGAACGCTGCATTGGTACGTGAAGGGGAGGGTTTGGTTTGCTCTCCTTTGCTTTGTCCGCCAGATAACAATTCCTTTCTCTTGACAGATGCTTCCTTGCGTGAATTTTCTAACTTTTTGAAGAACCTGGAAGAACAGAGGGAAATCATGGTGAGTTGTGGGATGCCAATGAATAAATCCAACTTTGAGCAGGGAAAATCAGGTTTCCATTTCCTCAGTGGTGCTGACCACTGTGGCAAGATTTTAGCTAAGTTCCTGGACTTCTGGACCTGTTTCTTGATCAGTAAAATAGTGAGTCAGACTATATCACTGCCATCTAGATGTTCATCAACACTTGGATTTTACATTCAGGGGTGGGGAATGTCCGGCCCTCGGGCTGTCTGAGGTCTGGGAAATCATTTGGCCTGGCTTTGCCAGATTATTATTGGTGAGTTAATTAAATATTTGACCAAATAGCAGGCTAATTTTTAAGTTGATAATTTTGTGTGGCCCGTGAGTGATGTTATAGATATCCAACTGGCCCTTGGCAGAAAAAAGGTGCCCCACCCCTGATTTAAAGTGGGTCTCATGCAGAACCTTAATGCATAAAAAAGATAAAAGCAGAAAAGCTTGTGTAGAAGCATAGGGACAGCAGATATATAGAGCTATATCTGTCGATTTCCAGGCTGTGTGGAGAGGGAGGGAACTCAGGAAGTCTTTAAGATCTCACTTTGCTTTGAAAATCGTGATTCTAACAGTAATGATAATAGCTACACTTCATTGGGTGTTCTCTACATGTGTGATGCTATGCTGAGTGCATTGAGTAAATCATGTTATTTACACCCAGCAATGCAGTTTGAGTATTGAATAATGCTTACCTTTCTAAAAAGCTTGTATTTCCCACCAAGTTACTGATATTCATTGCACAAAAATTTACAGTAGAATTGGCACTGAATTAGAACACACAATTCTCACCATCTTTTCAGGCTTTCAGAGGGCTTGTGAAGGCACTATGGTCCTGTTAGGTTTTTCTGGCACAAACTGACATAGTCAACCATTGTTCATGTGATCCTGTCGTCACTGATTTTTCAGCTGTTTAGGCCAGTTTACATGTGAGAGTGGATGAAAGTAGTCCCGCGACATCCTTTTGCTGCTCCATGAAGTGGGTGTGAGTGTGTGGCCGGTGGTGAAGCTGCATGTTCATAGGCTTTGTTAATAGTTAATAGCCGTGGACTTTAGTCTCAACCCTCTTTGATATTTAGTTGTGCTTTCCTGGGAGCCTGAGCCTTCCGCAAATACGTGTCAGATCTTCTTCTGCCTTTTGTGTTCCAGTAACTGATTAAAATCTGAACACAGAGGCAAAGCCAAGTCCCTGCCCTGAGGGAGGTTACATTCTAGAAAGGGGACATGATGATGATAATTAAAAAAAAACACCCATATAATACATTGTCAGGTAGTGATAAGTGCTACAGAATTTAACAAGGAAGGGTACTTAGCCAGAGGGTGGGACCTGGTACTATTACACCTAAAGTTGGGAGGGAAGACCTTTGCAGAGAACTGTAGGAGGCTTCCAGATATCTGGGGGAAGATAGTACTGGTCAGGTGGGTGCTCAGTTTTAGCTCTGCAGGAAATACTGTGTGACCACAGTTGGTCTTTTTTTTTTTTAAATTCTCACCTGAGGATATGTTTTTTATTGATTTTAGAGAGAGAGGAAAGGAGAGAAAAGAGGGAAATATCGATATGAGAGAGAAACATTGATCAGTTGCCTCCTGATGAGGGATTGAACCCTGGGATCCAACTCACAATGTAGGTACCCTGACTGGGAATCAAATCTGTGGCCTTTTGGTGCATAGCAGGGGTGGGGAACCTTTTTTCTGCCAAGGGCCATTTGGATATTTATAGCATACAGAATTCTCAGCTTAAACATTAGCCTGCTATATTTGGTCAAACTTTTAATGAACTCACCCCTCATGCCTTGGCAGGGCCAGACTGAATGATTTGGAGGGCCTTATATGGCCCGAGGGCTGGACGTTCCCCACCCCTGATTGTACAGGATGACACTCCAACCAGCCCAGCCACTCAGGGCTCTACTCCCTGTCTTGATATTCTGTTTCCGTTTTATGTTCCCGAGGTGAAACCGGAATGTGGTCTTCCCTCCAGGCTGCCCATGGCTCTCCGAGCTGAGTGAGGGGATTTATTGATTTAATCTTCAGTTGTAATGGGGGCTGACAGGGTATCTGTCTTAGGTAGGAGGAGGATGGCTGGGCTAGGCTTTAACCTCAGGGTGGAAGTAAGACTGGGATGTTGACCATATAAGGCCATGAAACTCAGAGAGGAATGGGACAGTCTCTTATAACCCTCTGTGGGAACAGTAACACCTGCTGGATAGCAGGAAACTATTCAAAGCCAGCAAGCAGTGGGGGCAGCTGTGACCAATCACAGAATTAACAGGACATCTGGATATCAAATTATCTTTTTTTCCCCCTCTGACGTTTTAGTTTGGAAAACTTTGAGCGTGTACAGAAGGTAGAGAGAAAAATATAACTAACCTACATGTACTCATCACCCAGCTTCAAACACCATTGCCACATCACCAATCTTGTGTCTCCTCTACCTCTTAACTGCCCCCCCCCCCATTATTTTGATAGAAAGCCCAGGGTCATCCATAAATACCTTTGTCCATAGTTCTTAAAGGTAACTCGATAACTCTTTGAACCACAGGATCCTTGACTTACCTAAAAACAAATAACAATTCCTTAATATTATAAAGAATTATGTTGTATTCCCATTTTTCTGATATCCATCTACATTTTGTTGCCCCTTCCCCACCCCCAGTCTCTCCCACCCCCTCCCCCAGTAACAGTGGGTTTGTTTGAATCTGGATCCAAACACAATATATTTGATTGATAAGTTTCTAAGTCTCTTTTATTCTATAGGTCCCTCCTCCTTTTTTTTTTTTTTTTTTTTTAACCCTTGATAAGAATTCCTGGTGTTTTGTTAGCTTTAAAGGTCTTTTATGGCATTATTTTCTGAGTTAACAGTGATAATAATCTATAAAAGCAGGCACCGACAGCTGGGGGAAGGAAAGCCTACTCTTGCACGAATTTTGTGCATCGGGTCTCTAGTGAAGTTAATAAAAGATAAAACGTTTGACATTTAACCAATATTGATGTCTTTTGGGTGTTTCTGCCAAATGTTAATAGTCAGTGATCACTTTTTTTTTTTTTTTTAAACCATGTAAATTGTAAGGAATTATTATGGCTAACTTCGTTCCTTTAAGTTGCTTTGAATACTTAGGGGAAAATTTTTTTTTTATGTTTTACTAGACACCAGCCTTAAACTTTTGCGTAAGAAAAGGTACCTCTCTCAAGAAGTGTCCAATGTGTTTGTGGAAACTAACTTGTAAAAAGCTGATCAAACTACATGACAGTAGTGCAGTAGCAGAGGTATGGAGCGTGGCTGCATGGAGTGGGGAGCAGCTAAGCCCGTGCTGCTCAGGAAAGACTGTCTGGAAGAAGTGGTGTTTGAGCTGGAGTGTAGGGGACGGAGATGCCACGGGGAGCCTTTGTATCATTGCACCAGCTCTCACCTCCCCAGCACAGAGAGGGAGATAAGGGCGGTCTTTAAACAGGTGGATGCCAAATTCATTCTGTGAACTTTTAAAAACTCTTATTTTACATCAAATATTGCAAACCGGCAGCATGTGAAAATAGCCACATATATTTAAAAAGGAATGGGAAATGACAGCTGTACATGGAGGTAGAAACATTCTAAAGTTGGAGACACCATTCCTGAGCTGCCTTTACAGGTGAATGAGAGTTAGGCAGGTAAGGAAAGATGGAAGGGAGGGTGGTTTTCTCTTGTGGAAAACAACTCGATTTTGGGAAAGAGGGAGGTGTGTGTTTGCCTGGCCCCCACTGGTATCCAGCTCTGTAGCTGTGAACTGAAGTGTCGGGAAGGGAAGTGGAAAGAAGGCCCATCTAGCCAGCCAAAGTTTTTCCTCCAGGCACGGAAGTCTGGTTTCTATGAATGGTTGTGCCTCGCCCCATAAAAGGCCAATATTGTCCTTTTTCAGGACAGTGTTTTCAAGTAAGTTGTTTGTGCTGAAAACATGGCCAACCGTGCCTGTGAAAGTGAGGAGCCGGGGCCGTGAGCGGCCAGCATTGCTCTGGTGTGGTCCCTGCCCGTTCTCGGAGGGAGGGAGCCGCTGTGTGGTGTCTCCGCCAGCATTCCGGAGATGCTCTCTCTGGTGATGCAGGACAGGGTGTCCTTATCCCAGGCGGGCTGCTGGCCAGGAATGTAAGGACTTTTAAAATAGTGCTGTCGTGTTTCAAAGGGCTTCATCCTGTATTTACTTCTCTGCATGGTATCCTTTTATCGTAGGAGTTTGTTTTGTCCTCTGAAACACGACTGCTCAGTTTCTGGGGGTTGTGCGAGGCCCAGAGGCCCAGGAAAGCTTTGGGGGGAGGGGGTAACTGGAGAGAGGAGGTCTAGCTTGCCTGATGATGCACAAAAGTGCCCCCCTCCCCATGCCACTGGGCTGGCAAGCGGGGGAGGGTGGAGTGTCTCTTCCACCAGCTGCATCCCTTTCCCACCTGAGCAGGATGGCCCTGTGCCTGCACAGCCTCTGGAGGTGGCCGAGACCCTCTTCCGCTTATTCCATGTTGTTTTTCCCACCACAGATTTTACTCTCCTGAAAACACTGGCTTGGGGAAAGCTTGTTGGGTGATTTGCCCTGAGCTTATGCCGGATAAGGAAGGCCCTAGCCTCTGAGAACCAAACACTTTTTGTTAATAGTTTAATAAATCTGTGGTGAGCAAACTGCAGCTCGCGAGCCGCATGTGGCTCTTTGGCCCCTTGAGTGTGGCTCTTCCACAAAATACCACGGCCCGGGCGAATCTATTTTGAAGAAGTGGCATTAGAAGAAGTTTAAGTTTAAAACATTTAGCTCTCCAAAGAAATTCCAATCGTTGTACTGTTGTTATTTGGCTCTTTGACTAATGAGTTCGCCGACCACTGGTTCCAGGCAAGATACCAGCATTCCCTCAATCCTTGTCTGATTTGCTTCACTCCTTTCTCATCATTTCTTTCATTGTCTCAAATATCTTACAGTCATGTAGTTAAGTGGTTTCTATATCTTTTGAGGAATTTTGACACTGGTTTTTGTCCCAAATTTTCTATTTTTTTTACTTTCAAAAGTTTCATCATATTATTAGAAAAACGCATGTTGGTCAAAATGAACTAAATCACGTTTATCCTCTGGTAGACATTTTCATGATAATCTTCCCATAGTGCACCCTGGGGCAGTGGTCCGCCATCGTTGGCCCCTCCCCCATCAGCATCAGTATCACCTGGGAACGTGCTGGAAATGCAAACTCTTGGGCCCCAACCCAGACGACTGTGTCAGAAACTCTGGGGTGGGGTTCCCCGGCCTCCAGGCTTTTGTCATGCACGCTGAAATCAGAACCACTGGCCTAGGGTGTCAGTGACGACTTGGCCGGCATTCCTAGCTTTGGAGCTAAAGCTGTCTGCCAGTGGATGCACTATAAATTGCCTTTTAATGACTTTAGGTCTACCACATGGTTCAAATAATCTTTAAAAATCTAAGCTTTTGACCTGTCATTTCCAAAGGATTTTGGACTAAATTTAGGTGGTTTGTTTAATGGAACAGATTTTTGCTGTTAGGAAGTTCAGTGTTAACTTGATTTGTGTTTAACATTGTGAGTTCCTGTAACGTGTTAAGTACCTGGGGCATCCTGGTGGAAAGACTGTGCCTTTAGTTTCATCTTGCTTTAATTATAAATTTTATATGATATATCAGGCCTGTTTTAATCAGTTCTTTTATAGATAAAGTGTCACATTTTTGTGTGGCATTCTGTTGCCAGGCACATTCAGATGGGGAAGAAAAATCTACAATTTATTTATGAAAACATTTTTTTCAGTTTTGTTTAAAAGTTTGTAGAGGTCTAACTTTATGAAGAATCTTCCCATTTGATACATCATCAGTTTTTCAAATACTGTGATGTTGTTTTTTTCTTATAAACCCATTATAATTCCGTTAAATGTGGATGTCATTGTGAAACCTGTGTTGTTCTTTTGAGAATGTACCTTTTGAGAGTTGGGTTTTGACTGGCCCAGAATCCCATGGACATTGTGGTCAGGACTAACTCAAATCACAGTTCTAGAATGAGTGAAGATGCCTTCCGCAGGAGGCCTGGGCTCCTTCTTGGACCCCCCGTTTGTGTGGGGCCGTGCCTCTGACTCAGTGTTCTTGCTCGGTGACTCACTGTCATCTGTGGCCTCGCAGCCTTGTCATCCCACATCCTACTTCCCCACTGAAACTTTGTGTTTCCTATTCTAATATCCTGGGTGTGTTCCCTGCTTCTGAGGAATCAGCTAGTTCTTCTGATTAACCTATGACTGCTGGCACAAAAGAGCAAAGAATAGACATGAACTCTTCTTCCTCTGCCCACATAGCAGGGGGCACCCTAATGTAACCAGCCTGCTTGCTTCATTGTCTGATCCAGAGACGTGGTTCCCTTAGTGGGAATCAGTTCAGCTGAATGTGCAGTTTTCTGAGAAAACTACTGTGGGCTTAGCCAGGGCATCTCAAATCATTCTTAAGATCCTCTCATCAAGTACTCAGAGGTGTGGCCTTGGCTCTTAAAACAAAGGGCTGAGAAAGAACTTAGGATAATTCACACTTAACCACTTGATTTAAGCAAACAAACAAGCAGGCTAGTACTAGAACAAGTGAGGTGGAATGATTTGATCTACATCACGAAATTCGTTGGTGATAGAGACTAAAAGTCAAATCTTCTATTGTGGGATCCCAAAGACATCATTCCTTGCCTTTACCTCCTTGTAGGAGTTAATGCCCTTTCCCTCCACCTTTCAGCATGGGTGAAATGGAGATGTGTCTTTGTAGCTGCCTTTTACCAGGCAGTGGTCCTGAAGAAACATGAATTTGGTTCTGTTTTCTATTTCTGAAACCACTTCAGAGTCCAACTCCTCTGAATCCCTTTTCCTTTCAACCGCTAATACCTGGCTTTCCCCACCTATTTTTTTCCTCGATGTTGTAAAAAATATTGGTGACACAGTATTTCCTTTAGGAGCGCTTCACTGGGGTCTCCAGGTTTGGTGACTGAAATATCAAGAGCCTACAGTTGTCCAAACAGGCTTTGGACAACTGTAGGCTGAGAGAGAACTTTCTTGGACAACTTTTTTGGGCAACTATTTGGACAACTGTAGGCTCTTGATATTTCAGTCACTAAACCATGTGAGGACCAGTTAAGGATGACATGAGTCCTGGTGGGTGTCTAAAGATCTGCCAGTGAGACCTGGTTAGGTCGAGGAAGTGCTAATGTCAGCCTAACGAGTGGGTGCCATTGTCTTGGAGGAAAATCCTGGAGACCCCAGTGGATCGCTCCTTAAGGAAATACTGTGTCACCAATATTTTTGACAACACAGAGGAAAAAAAAAATAGGTGGAGAAAGCCAGGTATTAGTGGCTGAAAGGAAAAGGGATTCAGAGGAATTGGATTCTGAAGTGGTTTTAGAAATACCTTAACAAATTGCTTGTTTTCTTCTTTGCTCATGCACAAGAGGGTTACATAGTAAAAAAACAAAAACAAAAAACAAAAAACAAAAACAAACAAAAAAACACCTAACTCTCAATCAAAGAGCTTTTCCAGTACATATAAAAGCTCCAAATGTCAAGATACTAAATTGAGATTTTATTAGCATTTCTTCTTCATAGTCTATAAAATGATGGAATGTTCTTTTTTTTTTTTTTTAAACTAATAATGGCATGTTAGATTAAGGAAATGCAGTGCCAAAATGATGCTGGGGTCTAGAGGAATACCAGTGGCCGTGGTGGTGCAGTGGGAAGAATTGGACTTTGGCAGCCATGAGTCTGCTCTCGGATCTCCAACCATCAGCTACTCTGTGGCTCCATCACTGCATTCCTGCCAAGACCAAGGCCATGGCCATGCTGCTTATGCCTGTCTGCAGCCAGTGAGCAGAGCAGGGGCGGTAAACCAGGCTCACTCCTGGGAACTCTGGAATCCTCCAACAGGCAGCCTGGCCTCAGGGAGTCCCTGAGAGCCTTGCCAAACTTTCCCTGGAACTGCATCCCGTCTAACCTGGTCCCCCCACCTTCCTCCCCTGTCTCCTTCTCCTGGGCTCAGCTCTGCATCACTGTCTGACAGCTCTTCCAGCCTTCCCTGGCTCCCTCCCTCTTTTCTCTCACAGAGGTTTCCTCTATTACATTTGTTGTATTTTAAATCCTGCCTTGGTGTCTGCTTTTTAGAGAGACCTGGATTAGCATAGACACAGACTGTTTTGAATCAGAGATAATGGACACAGGAGACTCAGTGTGGGCATTTATGGTTACGGGTTATCTCCATCAGCAGGAAATGCTGCTTGGTTACTGTTACCACCGTCACCAGGAAATGCTGCATTTGTATGGAAACTCTGTTCTTTATGTTGTTGTAATTTAAAGGAGATTCCCACTTCATTAATACAACATATTTTTGAAGGCCTAGGTTTTGAAGGATATAGTGAGGAGTTAGGCTCTTGTCCAGTTTGAATGGGAGAGAATGAGCAGGCAAGAGCCTTTCTATCCCATGCCCTTTCTTTTCTCTCTTGGCCGCTCAAATAACCCAGGTGTCACAGAAGGGCTGGAGATCTCTCTTTGTCCTCCTTCAAAGGCCTAGATGAACAGTCAGTCTCTCTCCCTCCCTCCCTTCCCCCGCTACCTCCCTCCTTTGCCCCCTCCCTCCCTCTCTTCCTCCCTCCCTCCCTTCCCCCCTCTCTCCCTCTCCTTCTTCCCTCCACTCCCTTCCTCAACTCCCTCCCTCCCTCCTTCCCTTCCCTCTCTCCCCTCTCTCATATTTTCTTGTTTCAACAGTTTATTGCCTTACATTATTCAGTAGGTTCCATTTCTCACTATGCTACTGAAATCTACCATTCACTTTAGAAGTTAAAAATGTTCTCTTATTTAAGCCTAAAAAACAAAATAGCAAATTCTCTCGTGATACTTTCACAGCTGTCTTGTTAGGCTTATCTTTTATTTACTTCTGTGGGATTTTATTCCTTCTCATAATGTTCTGCCCAAGTATTTATTTTGTTTTAAAAATAGAAGTTGGTTCTGTATTGTCTCTCATACACGGATGGAAAGAAGATCAAGGTTGAATCTCTGCACATCCTTATTAGGTTAGGATAACTCATTCTTAATATAGCCAATAGTTTGTTTTGAAGGTTTTCATTTTTTCCTAAGCATAATAAAAATATCTTTATTGGTGGAGTCAATTTGATATAAATCTAAATATAATGACTACTTTTTTTTTAATTATTAATGTTCTTCAAAATTGAAGTTTTGGGTTTTTTTCCCCTTCAAACAAACCCAAAGATATTTGTTCATTAAGGAAATCCTAAACTTTTGTGTTACACTTACCTAATTTTTCTTTTTCCCCAGAGATAGGTCATAGCCAGATATTCTGGGAATAAAGTCAGAGAGCAGAAGTGGTCAGAACTTTATTTCAAATCCTCTAGTTTTGTTAGCTTTGAAGCTACTCAGAATTTGGGATTGAAAGCTGATATAAACTGTTTTAGGGGACATCTTATTCTTGGACTGTGTGAAGGAAAGCAGAAGTATGGTTACTGAACTAGTGAATTTGGAATATATATTTTACAAGTTACAGTTCCCAGGCATTAAGAGAGATGCCATGGTTTTGAAAGAATCAGACATTCAAGGAACCATTTCATATTAATTAGCTTCTGATTTTTAGGTTTAAACTGAAGTTAATTTATTTACAGCATCTCTGTGCCCGTGTCCCAGTTAGCACTTCGGGTATGGGTTCATTAAGATTCTCATTAATTCTTAGCTGGCGTGTTTGAGCTAATACCAAAAACTTAATTTCATTTTTACATTATTTTTCTCTACCAGGAGGATTAGGTTAGCTTGCTTAAAAATAAAATGTCATCCAGGGGTTTCTTTATTTGGAAGTTTGAATTGCTTCTACTGGGACATCCCCTTCCTCTTTTTTACTTAATTAAGTAGGCAGAGTGTGAGCATTATTAGTCCATCTTCACACACTTTCATATCAGAATCTTTGACTCTGTTCTTTCTCATCTTATTTCAATCACTAAAAAAAAAAAAAATAAATAAAAAAAAATTGGGAGGACTTTATTGTCCATTTAAATTTTCCTGTTATAACTGGAGTCCTGATTGATGGAGGAAGGCTCAGGGCAGGGAGAGACCTGCTCGATGGACAAAGAGGTAGCAAAGGATGAGGGTGGATGGATTGTAATCTAATTCAGTAAAAATGAGTTAGTTTAATCAGGAAAAAAATCTTATGTAGGGATATTAAGAAGGATAGTACGGGAGTAATTTTGATAAGATGAGTTAAGGTTCTGAAAATGCTGAAATATCCTATATTAGTCTAGATATTCATTTGCAGGGTCTGGCTGTTTTGCTCAGTAAGTTAATTTATTAAAGAATATTGGTTAGATTGCAGTGTCTTTATAAGGTTTTTGGGAGCCAAGAATGATGTCCTAGGCCACACTGCAGATCTGGGCTTGGAGAAGACAGTCTCCACGTTGCACTGGGTACAAACACTACAGCTGGCACCAGCAGCACCCGTGGTCCCCGGTGGCTGTTGGTACCGCTGCTGCCTCTAGAAACTGGTGTAGTGGCGACTGCCCACTCGACTCTCCGGTCACTGGTTTTCTGACACATCAGCTTCCAAATCAAAGTCTTGGGTGGGAGCATGTAATTAATGGAATTCTACTCAGATGTCAACACTCACTGCAGGAGTTCGGGAAAGCAACTGTGTGGCTTTTTCACCTCTTGTAGTGGCTTCTGCCTCATTAGGAAGGAGAGAATCCCACAAACATAGGGAGGGATTTCAAGGGCCTCGGAGCCCAGAAGGACAGATGTCCCCTACCTGTGCTGTCCATGCCTCATTACACGGCAATGCCATTTTCCCATGACAAGATTGGACAAAACAATTTTTGGAGAGCTCCAATGTGCCTATTTTTAGGTATGCATATGTATGTTTGCTGAATAATCATGTCTACTTTCATTATTTAGTTCATTACACAGGTGTCCGCATTTTAAAATGAAATCACCCGTGCATAATTTAGGAGTAATTTCCCCCCTTATTTCATGAAAATGTTATTCCAACTCCTGACACCTTAGACGTATGTTTATCACAGACTATGTTCTGAACTTTTCAGCACCGCTTTGCATGTCAGTCTGGGTTCTTTGAGATCCAGCAGCACCTTTTAAAACCTCTTTCTGATGCTTTCATTGGAAATTTTATCTCAAGCCACAAATACTCATTTGCAGAAAATTTGGACAGTCTTTAAAAAAAAAAAAAGTATCCCTGGTCTGTGTTTTCATGATTGGCTTAATGTGACCACTCACCTTTTAAAGCGATCTTCACGAAAACACGGAGCCCTGGTCGTTTTGGTGGCATCTTCAGAATGACAACTAAATCTTACGTTTCTTAGGTTTCCCTTGTTTTTCTGACCCAGCAGTGTTCCTGATCTCTAAGCATCTGAAACCAGTTGCTTAGAGTCCTTTGTTGATCACAGTAATGGGAAGTGCACGCCTTAAGGAAACTAAGAATTCTCACGGAGAGCAGGTCCCTTTCTCCGGAGGGCCAGTTACGGAGACAATATTCCCTGTGTTTGGAGATGTGCTGTAATGATAGTCCCTTGGCACCCTTTTTCAGGGTTCTGTTTCAAGGAAAATAAGAAATATGTCTCTGCCAAATGGTTATTTCATTGCTTTTCTTGACATTGGGATCAGAAAGTAGTTTTCCCTTTAGTCTAATGAAATGGGAAGTGTCTGGAAGGTCATGGGAGAAAATAGTGGAATTCTCGTTTGCTCTCAGATAATGCATTCCTCTGGGGTCAAGAAGACTGGGAATCCAGGATTAGAATACTGAGGGCCATGGGGAACAGACATAAATCCTTCCGTCTTATTAGACTCAGTCTGGTCTCATTAGTACTGAGTGATTAGAAAGGCATGATTGGCCCTAGCCGGTTGGCTCAATGGTTAGAGTGTCGGCCCCAGGACTGATGGGTCGAGAGTTCGATTTTGGCTCCATCCTGGCCCTAGTCAGGGCCTGTTCAGGAGGCAACCAGTCGATATGCCTCTTCATATCCATGTTTCTCTCCCTCTCTCTTTCCCTTCTCTTCCACTCTCTCAAAAAGAAAATCAATGGAAAAAATATTCTCTATTAACCAAAAAAAAAAAAAGAAAAAAAAAAAGAAAGGCATGATTAGTATTTATATTGATTTACTCATGTCTTTAAAATATTGTTATTAAAGATATCATTGGATGTGATTCTGCCTCTGTTGCCTTTTTACTGAATATGGGTTTTGGTCCTAAGTCCCACTCTCTTTAGAATTTAGATCAGGGACTTGGCCTGTGATCTCAGATGTGGGGGGAGGTTAAAGCAGTGGCAGTGGGTCCGTCCCACAGTGGGGTCTGACTCTCTGCTCATCAGCCACATTGTCAGTAGATTTCTCAGCTGTAGCTCAAATTATAGAGGTAGGAAAAGCTACTGTCCTACTACTCCTTTTTTCTGAAATTTGTTTTTATTGTTGAAAGTATTATAGCCCTAGCCAGTAGGGCTCCGTCAATAGAGCATCAGCCCACGGACTGAAGGGCCCTCAGTACTATTCCGGCCAATGGCAGTGCCTCATTGCAGGCTCAATCCTAGGCCCTGGTCGGGGCTAACATGGGAGGCAACCAGTTGATGTATCTCTCTCACATTGACATTTCTCTCTCTTACATCACTATTTCTCTCTCCCTTCCACTCTAAAAAAATCAATGGAAAAATATACTCCGGTGATGATTAATAACAACAACAAAAGTATTACAGATGCCTCCCTTTGGCCCCCTCCACCCTGCTCCTGCTCCCTCTGCAGCCTTTTCGTTTGAGACATATCATTTCTTATTTCCAAATGTCTAATGAAAAGGGTTTTCAGACTTGACTAAGGGGGAAAAATTGAATCCCCCAGGCTGTTATATGATAATCCTGTTCTTTTATGTTGAGGTGTGAAATTCTAGTGGATTCTGTGGTGGTTTGCTGTTTATGATAAATCAACATTGATAGGTAGTTTGTACTTCCACTTCTCCCAGTGATACGGAATCCTGCAATCAGAGAGAGGGGCAGGACCTCGGAGGTCTCAGGCCAGCAGTCTGTTGCAGAGCGTCCCTGGACATTGGCCATCTAGCTTCCGCTTGTTTATGCTGTAGGTCACCGCACTGCGTGGTCCCTGGTTGGTCTTAGTGAGTTCCTCTTGAGAGTAAACCCAGGTTTGTTCGATAGCTTCTCCCCATTGGACCCGTGTATGTCCTCTTCAAGCAAATCAAAGTGATTTTTACTTCTCCCGGCAGTATTCATTTAAATACCGAAAGACAGCTTTCATAGTCCCTCTAAATATTCTTTTATCCCCAGTCCCATCAAACACCTCTGGTTTTCCTACCTACTCCTATACCTTTTTAGTATTCTAGTCACATTCCTGCTTTGTCACATTTAGAAATTGTCCCTCTTAAAATGTGGTAGCCATACCTTTGCAATAAGCTGTGATCTAATGGCACACAATCGAATGATTACCTTGTTTGGAATCAAATATGTAACCGATGTATGTATGTGTTCATTTTCTTCCAGGCCAGCTTATGATGACATTGGCACACGCTAAATGTCAGTTAACACAAATCTTCAGGAATTAAAGCTCCTATTAAGGCTCTATTACATTCACATAAACTGTTAAGATAACTTTTTACACTTGAGTCTTTCTGCATTGAAATGATAGATTGCTTGTCCCAGGCAAATTCTATGGCACTACTTTGGAATCTCTCTTTTCAGCTTGAGAGCTAGTAGAACTGTGATTCTCTCTCATCCCAGTATCGCAACCTTTGCTCCCAACTTCTGGTTCCCTGTAAACTTGGTAAATGTATTTTAAAAATATGCCATCAGATAAGAGTAAGTAGAACATCTTAGGCCTCTGTACTCAAGATGATTCTTTCATGCAGGGCTCAGTCAACTGTGACCCATGGGCAAAAGCCATCACCCCGCCTGTTTTTGTAAATGAAACTTAGATGCGACACAGCTACGCTCATTCACTTTTGTACTGTGCATGACCGCTTTTGTGCTGGAACAGCAGGGTTGGGGAGTTGTAGCGGAGGCCATGTGGTGGCCAAGTCTGCGTTAATTACCACCTGGCCTTTTAGAAAAAGCTGGCTGACCCCTCCTCCAAGGTGAGAGCAGCTGATTAATTCACGTGTTTTCTGTCTGTGTGGATACATTCCGTTTGTAAGCCAGACTACCCAGAACCCTCTCCAGAGCACATTAGCAAAAGCTTCCTTTTCTCTGTGGCTGTTCCAATATTTTATGAAAAAAAAATATGGTTAGGTAACCGTATATATATATTTTTAAATCATATTCTATATTTGCGTTCTCTCACTTTAAATTACCGGGTTGATTTCTCATATGCTGGTTTGGGAAGCTTTTCCCAACATCATTACTTCAGCTGTCTCTCACATTGGGAAACTGTCATCAGCAGAAATTTGCCTTCAGAGTTTGAGGGGTAGCTGTGATTGGTATTCATTTGTTTCTGGGGATGAAGAATCCTGTCTCGGCATTAGAAAACTTCAGTGACACTTGTCACTAACAAATATTATCCAATACTTCTCTGTGATTATAAAAGGAAGTGAGAGATTCCAGAAAACAATCCTTATTGCGCAACCCACATTGCCTTACTGAAGCATTTAGTAGCTACATTATTTTGTTCCTGAATAGAATGCTTAAAGTTCAGTTTACAAGTTACACAATTAGACTTTCTTCAAGAAAAATGGTAATGAATTCTATGTTAAATGTTTTTTTTATGTCTTTGTTGTTGAAGAATTGGATATAGTGTTATCTGACACAGCTACGACTTTCCTATTTTGAAAATTTGCTTCTGACCCACAAACAATAAGACACAAACCCCCCTTATATTCTTTTCCTACACTAGTGTTAGCCCTGGGAAGTTAGATATTGCATCACATTAATTCTCCAAGTGGAAAGAAAATATAATGACCTAAAAATTGCTCTTGTGTAATCTTGTGTCCTTTTTGAAGGACAGAGTATGGAGTTTTAGTATTCACATTTTAAAAAATTCTCACCAGAGGAGATGTTTTTATTGATTTTTTTTTTTTAGAGATAAGGGTGGGGGAAAGAGAGGGAGAGGGAGGGAGGGAGGGAGGGAGGGAGGGAGGGAGGGAGAGAGAGAGAGAGAGAGAGAGAGAGAGAGAGAGAGAGAGAGAGAGAGAGATATGAGATGAGATAGAAATATTGACTGGCTCCCTCTCATACTTACCCCAACCAGGGATTCAACTGCAGCCTAGGTATGTGCCCTGATGGGGAATCAAACCTGCCACCTTTAGATATTGAGGGCGATGCTCCAATCAACTGAACCTCCCAGTCAGGGCTAGGGTTCACATTTTAAAAAGCCCTTCATATACCATGTTATTGGTGCCTACATTAGCATTTTCTGAGCATTTCCGAGGTGCCCACCTGATCCTGACTCTGGACTTCTTCAGCTGCTTTAGTGACACTGAGCTGCTTGTAGACTCATGCCCTAAAATTGCTGTTTTCCCCTCTCTTTGTACCCCTACCCTTTTCGTGGAGAACTTCTGTGCCCTGTTTTGGCCCAGCTCTGCATTTTCCCCTTCAGGAAGTCTTCTCTTACTCAGGCGCCTCCTCCATGCAGTTTGCCAGCATTGTGCATACAGAGTCATATTATGCTGGTGTGTTCACTCTCTTGGCAGTACTCTCACCCAGGATGCACTAAATCACCCATCGTCTCCCTGCATGGCTAAAGAAGGTTCTCACAATGAGGCAGATGAATGTCTTTAGAAACTCCTGCTCCCCTGTTTCCAAGGGCCAGCCGTCCCGCTCAGGAATGTTCATGGTTCTGTGGGAAGTGCTCTGGCCACTGTTTGTAATGATCCTCCCTTCATTCTCCTCTCTTCTCAAACTTTGTCCCATGCTCAAGCTCTCGGAGAGATACCCAAAAGATTAGTGAAACAGAGACAGGTCCCCAGCCTGAAAAAGAAGTGCGGATCAGAGATGCACAGCTGGAAGACACCCACAGCGGATGCGTATGAAGTTATGGAAGGCCACAGGCCATAGGATGAGTAGAGAACAGAAGGAAAAGGTCCCAGTGCTCCGTCAGGAAAGGGGAGCTTAGTTCCAATCCACAGCAGTGGAGATTGAAGCAAGCCATCACAGCACTGGGTGAAGAAAAAAAGGAGTGTAACTGTGAGCTGAGGATAAATTGAAGAAGGAATGAGACCTTAGCAAAATCTAAGAAAGAACTAACATGCAGGTAGTTAATGACCAAAAAGTGAGACCTTTGTCGCAATAACCCTTCAGAATGCTGTTCATGAAGACAGAACAAGAGAGATATCTGCTGAAAGGGAACACAAGGTCACGTGAGGGAATGTCTCTTCTGTTTTTCAAGATGGATCAGCTTTTAAGAGTTGAGAGCACCTCTAAAGGACCATGTGAACCAAAAGTTATGGCTCGACATCTCTAAAGTGGGGGGAAATGGGGTGCTGAGCAGGCACCAGTGTTGAACTGTCCTAGGAGAACAGACCCTTCACTCCCTGCAGTGGGACATCAGGAGAAAACAAGCGCCAGCACCGTGGGTCTGCAGGTTTCATGAAGGGAAGCGAAGCTAAGGGAGATGCTCCCAGATGGTTATTTTGTCCGTGACAAGGCTGGGGAAGAGAGTTCAAACTCTGGGCATCGAGAGGATTCCCTACCACACAGTATGCATGGCCTCTTTGGGAGAAACCCTTACACAATGAAACACAGCAAATGAACCTGTGCTTAAACTTTCACTTGGAGAGTTCATGGACAACAGGGGGCTTGGGCATACATGGGGAGGGGTTTGGGATGGGAATGGAGGGATGAGGACAATTATGAGACACCATAATCAATAAAGAAATTAAAAAAAATAGACAATAGCTCTCAAAAAAAAATAAAATGAATAAAGTTTCATTTGGTTGGAGCATCGTTCCGTATACCGAAAGGTCATTGTTTCAATTCCCAGTCAGGGCACATATTCAGGTTGCAGGTTTGATCCCTGGTTAGGGTGTGTGTATAGGAGGCAACTGATTGATCTTTCTCTTTCTCTTTCCCTTTCCCTTCCTCTCCCTCTAATATCAGTAAAGATTTTAAAAAATATCCTTTCCTATTCTAAGCCATGTATTTCTTTTTTTCCCCTGTGACTTTTTAGTTTGAATTTTTAGGGGCCTTTGTTTGGGGTAATAACAAGGGTGGCACATTATTGTAACGTGTTTTGAGGTTCCTTTTTCTATTCTGTATATCTCTGGTCTCCTTTGGTAAATGGTTCCTTTTATTTGCATTTCAGCATTGTTTGTTATAGATTCTGTCTTCACATGGAAAGCCCTCCCATCCAATGTAAGAGTGAGTGCGGCTGCGGTTGGAGTCTGTGTGGCTGCTTGTGTCTTGTCAGTCTCCCCTCCTGTGCTGTGTGCCAACACGCCCAATGTTTACTGACTTGTGAGCTCCAGGGGCGCTGCTTTGCTGGCACCTGGAATCCTCAGGTGGAATTCTCAGCTGCGAAGGGCAGACGGAGCGTATTTAGACTCTGCAGCCACAAACCTAGCCCTTAACCTAATGTATTCTGATAAATCATAAAGTTGACTTTGACATTTCTGAGGAGAGGGAGGGGGAAAAACAGCCCTTAAACAGAAGCGTTCTGTTAATGGACATGATGGACCCCTTTGTTATGTAAAGACAGCCCTCCCACTATTTCCCAGAGCTCTGTGGGACTGGGTGGCGCATTTCCCTGGCCCCTGGCATGGTGCCCCACCTCCTCTTCCCAGGAAATATTTGTGGAGAACTCAGTGTGTTCATACATGTAGTCGTGATTCCATGTCTGTATTGGCAGGGCCAGATAAAGCCGCTAAAGGTGGTGTTCATGTTAGCTCTGGGTGGGATGGGAGAGGGGAAATGCAGTGCTGACTTTTTCCTTTTGGGAAAACTAATCTGATGTTCTTTTGTTATCACTCTTGTTCTCTAGGCATTGAGTGTAACTGAAACCCTGATCAAACCCTTGGAAAAATTCAGGAAAGAGCAACTGGGAGCTGTAAAGGTTGGTGTCTAAATTGGAGTGCGCTTGCAAGCAGACAGCGTCCATGCCTCTGTGCCTCGGTGTGCCCTTTACTCACGCTTGGCAGCTTTGAAGGAGCTGCTGGGAGAAACCATCTGCTTTATGTTCTTAATGTGCGTTTCCCCTTGAGGTGTGTCGGGGGCGGGGGTGGGGGGAGATATGAAATGAAAAACAAAACAAAAAACATGGACAGGACCATGAAGCCTCTAGTAATCTTCTCGGGCTTCACTCTTCCATATAGGGTTTTAAGACGGCCTTGAACCAAACAGCACATTTATCCCCGAGAGGAAGTGCCTAGCCCTGTATGGAGGAGTGGAGCATTGCAGCGGGTTAGAGAGCGATTTAGGAACTGGGCTGCACCACGAGGCCATTGAAACTAGGAACAGGCCGTTAGGCTATGTGGATGTGATTTCCTTCCTTTTAGTGAGCTTCTGTTGGGCGCCAGTGCTGCTATCGGAGCTGGGTGTCCAGGATGGGCGAACCACACGGTGCTCAGGGATGGAGGAGCGAGCCAGGATTTCCGGGAATAATGGATGATGTTGCCACAGGGGGCCTGGATATATTTAGCAACTAGTAAAGTTTTCCTTAGAGCCCCTGCTTTGAGATGATCCCAGAGAAATAATTCCACTAACCTTTCCTCTGAATCTTGTGCCATGTACTGGAGGGAGAAAAAGTAATATTCTGGGTGTGGTAAACAATTTTTTACTTGGCCCAAGAAGAAGAGAATAACATCAATTTTAGGCAGGAAAGAGAGTTTTTATGTTGGTATTTTGTCCCTCCCCCTCCCCCATGGGCTTAGGTATGTGAAGTGTTTTTCCTTATCTTCTTAAAAATGCTATTAAATTAAACACACACACACATACACATTAACATCAAGGCCTCAGTGGCTGTAGCTATGCAGATGGGCCCACAGAGCACCAAGTATTTAGTTGCTATTTATGGAATCAGTTTTCTTTTAAGCCATTTGTTAAACTGTATTTCTTTTCGGTATAGTATTTTACAGTTCTTAGGATGTCTATATTCTTTAATTCTCATTCAAGGATATGGTTATTGATTTTAGAGAGGAAGAGAAGGAGGAGGAAGGGGGAAGGGAAAGAGACAAACATTGATCAGTTGCCTCCCATACATACCCCTACTGGGGATTGAACCTGCAACCTAGGGATGTGCCCTGACCAGGAATCGAACCTGCAACCTTTTTGGGGTACAAGATGATGCTCCAACCAACTGAGCCACCTGGCCGGGGCAACGCTGTGTTTTGAGGCGAGGTCAGGGAGGGTGCCCCCCCCCCCCCCCAATGTCCCTTCCTGGGGTCCTTAGCTGAGCTTCCGGAAGCTGAATTGTGTTCTCTGGCTTTGTAGCAGGACACTGGAGGTCTGGTTTCCCACCTGTGACTGGGACAAGTACTGGGCTCTAGTTTCTGATCTGTAACCTGAAGGAATTGGGGGCTCTGATTACTCTGTTTTGTAGTTTTATTATTGGTTTTATGATCTTGTCTTCTTAGAATATTTTAAAACTTGAACGTCTTAGTTATTTTCTCTTTCAACATTTCTCTGGTAGGTATTGAATGCAAAAAAAATGTCCATTTATTATTTTTCTCATTTTAGTGGAATGATGGTAGTTGTATGGCAAGGATTATGTTCTGGAAATGAAACATGATTGTAATTTAAATATATTTTCTTTTTATTTCCTATATTAACTGCTGGGTTTTCCTAAATTCCTCATCTTAGGTTTTCTGTTGACTCCTCTCCGTCAAATGTCCCCAGCTTCTAGCTCAGAGTATAGCCTATAAAGCAATTGCAAAATGAACTGCCATATGAAAAGGAGAAATTATTTTAATAGTTTTGGTTTATGCCTGGAGCTGGTTAGTGGCCAAATTCTATCCCAAAGTCCCCCTCTTTTATTTCCTCATTGTTCTTTCAGCTTCAAGTGTATGAAGGACCCATCTTACTTTCTTGTCCTGTACAGTATGTTTGTTGACTGTTACACCTATTGATGTTCTCTTTCAGCGGGCCAGTCACTGTAGGTCATAGGCAGAAGCCTTTTTGTTTGTTTGTTTTACCAGCAATCTTGTATGTTACAATAAAGAATAGAGAATGGTGATGTTCATGTAATAGATAACCATTTGCCTCTTTTATTAGATTCCTAAATCTTGAAGAGAAAATACTATGCTTTATTCTTTGTTTTCTAGTAGCCTCTACTCTGTCTTAACTCTGTAAGGTACCTAATAAATAACCAATTTTACTGAAAATTCTAGAAAGCTTTGTAATTAGGGCATTTGGTTATTTTCTACATCCCTGCTTCCTAAACATGCAATCATATTTTGACAAGCACATTGGTCTTGTTCCACTGGTTTATCTACTTACCTGGGGTACTTAAGAACATACACACACACACACACACACACACACACACAACTGATTCTCTTAGATTAAGGATCTTATTTGAAATAGCATAAGGCAGTTTTCATGTAGGGATTTAAAAAAAAAGTCTTTAAAAGTTGACCACAGCAGAATTTTTTTGGGTGTGAATGACAAAATGTTTATCTTCTCTTTTCTCCTTTTCCCCATTGGGTACTGCCCTACCCTTTGCCTTCATCTCGAAGCTCTTTCAGTTCTGTTTACTCTTTTCTCCAATTTCTACAATCCTAATTAGGTGTTTAGCTTGTGGTTTTACTGTCATCTAAACTGCTAGGTGGTTTTGTGAATTGGATTTTTTAAAAGCCCCAAAGTATCTTTTCTACTGTTAGCTTTTTCTCTATGGCTATATGCTCCTTCAGTCATCTCTCTTTACTTTGGGCTTTTCCCTTCACTCTGTAGATTTTGCTGCATTTTCTTATTCTCATCTCCGTTGAAAAAGCCCCATCGGGGGGTCTCTGCTGTGTCACAGCAGGTTGCTGGTCAGTGTCCCTCATGGCCTAGCTCAGCTCTTGCCTCCTCTGAAGCGGTGTCACCTCCCTCAGGGTTTGTCACTCATTCCCTAGTGTCCACACTGCACTGTCAATAGCTGACTTAGGCGCAGGAAACGAATACAGGCACCAAACCAGATAGAAGCCAAGTAGAGGTATAAGAACACGGGGAAATACTAGAACTCGATAAGAGTTGCAGTGGGAGAATTTAAAATTGCTCCTCCAGATTTTCAGGCAATCAGGTAATGAAAATGTGGCTTCTACATGGGTACAGCAAAACTTACTGTTATTTTAAATACATTTTTTATTGATTTTAGAGAGGTAAGGAGAGGAAGAGAGAGGGAGAAACATTGGTGTGAGAGAGACACATTGATTGGTTGCCTCCTGTATGCACCCCGACCGGGAATTGAACCTACAACATGGGTATATGCCCTGACAGGGACCCAATCGGTGAACTTTTGGTACACAGCCAGAGCTAAACTTATATTGATAATAGAACTTATTTAAATGCTATTTGCAAAGGCTTCTTCTATTGCTTTTTGGCTTAGAAGGCCCTTCTGTTTTCTGATGTCTATGAAAATACTCTTTTTTTATGACTTCATTTTTTACTGTGACTCATTCAATCCATCTGGAATTAATTTTAATATGAGATATGATTCTCATTCTGTTTCCAGACAGCAGTTAGCCAGTTACTCTAGTGCCATTGGTTGAATAAAATTACACACACACACACACACACACACACATGTGTGTGTGTGGGTATATGTGTGTGTGTGTGTGTGTGTGTGTGTGTGTGTATATATATATATATATATATATATATATATATTCTCAGTGATTTGTAATGACACATTTATATGTATATACATACACATATTTATAATTTCTAATGTATTCAGAAGATCTGGTTGTTTAAAATTGTGGTTCTTAGTGTTAAGAATTCTCTTTACCAGTTACACAGTGTGCATCTTATTTGACTAATTTTAAGTAATAGCTCTTCACTATTTTCTTTTGCATGTGAGATTTTATTAGTGATTACAAGCTGACTTACCATTAATTATTAGTTATATTTAACCTGTGAACATAATTTTGTTTGGCTTACTCATGTGAAAAACTTTTAAATTTGTTAACACTATTTAAAAAACACTGGGTGTTTCAGCTCTTCCAGAAAAAGTCAGAGGATGCCCTCGAGACTGGGCCTACATTCCCGTGAGGCAGGATGTGCTGGAGCTGTGGTGGCAGCCTTCCCCTCTGGAGCAGATAGGCTTTCTGGTTTGCCACTGCCTCACCCGCCTTAATGACTTCCTCTTCCAGCTTGCTTTATTCATTGTATTGCTCCCCAACCTATATTATTATATTAGTACTTGAGTTTGTAATGCAGTTTTATAGAAAAGTTTTTATTTGTATTTAATTTGATAGAGCCTTTTGTCTTATGTTATGCAATTATCTATCATCCATCTATGCCTAATATGCAAATTGTCCCCTCAGGAGTTTGCTTGCTTGCTATGACATGTGCTGACCACCAGGGGGCAGCTGGAAGACCCATTTGGCCCTGACCCCCCAGCCAGGCCTACGGACCCTACCTGTGTACAAATTTTGTGCACTGGGCCTCTAGTATATTATATATGTAAAATCCATACACATATGTATGTATAGCCTATATTGCAGTGTTAAAGAAATATTCATATTGTTTCAGCACAAAAAGTTATATGAGCACAAAGAAACAATAATACTCTAGAGGGCATTAAGAACAGATGCAGGAAGAAATAATTATGTAAGTCTTCCAACTCAAAAACAAAAACACAGCAGTGTTTGTATAATACCATAGTCTGTGTGAATGAATGTATTTGCATTCTCAGTGGAGGGTGTAATGTTGTTCTGTGGCTAAATTCTTTCTTCACGAAGCTTTGATATCACCCTATTCTTTCATTCCAAACTTGACCCACGTGTTAAGTTCCATCCCCCATTGTTGCTGAGTGTGCTGGGTGTTTTGATGCTGATTTTAGCATCATTCCTTCTTTTGTCCCATGCTGTGATTCAGAAGAAATCATGAGTAGAAATGTTCTCCACATTCCTGGTCAGAAGTAATCTGCAAAGATAGTGAACCTTTTTTACTTGGTGACCTTGCATTGCAGTAATCTTGTTGTAAATGCAGCTGCATGGCTTCCATTCCTGCTCTCTTTAAACTATGCAAACATGCTCCGAGAATGCTGGGACTCCGGGCAGTTAAGAGTCCTAAGTGGCCATGACTAGAACTTGAGTCTCCTGACACACCATCCAGGGTGTCCTGTATGATATCAGCTTTTTTTTTATTTTTTAAATTTTTATTTACTTTTGAAATTGATTTATTTGAGAGAGAGGAAGAAGGAGGGAGGAAAGGAGGAAAGGAGAAAGAGAGGGAGGGAAGAAGGGAGAGAGAAAGGGAGAGATTTGTTGTTCTAATTATTTCTGCATTCATTGGTTGCTTCTTATATATGTCCAGACCGGGAATTGCACCTGTATCCTTGGTATACTGGATCCATGTTCTGATCCACTGAGCTACCTGGCCAGGGCTCTATCAGCTTTTTAAAATAGTGTAGATTTTGAAATAATGGACACATTTTTGTTTTACTTTATTTTTCTGTTACTACGATAGTTGAGGAAGAATATAATCATAAAAAGCAGAAGACAGAGTATATATTCATGCCTTAAACTTAAGAAAAAATGGCTTTACATTAACCCTAGGGCAGTGGTTAGCAAATTCATTAGTTAACAGAGCCAAATATCGGGTCTAGTAATAATTAATGTCGTTTTTAAACATTCGTTTAAAATCTTGCTTGGCGTTGACTTGTATTGACATAACCTTCAAACACGTGGTATCTACAGAACGTATGAAGTGCAATTAACAAGCTTTGCTTGAAAAAGTTTGTGTTTGGTTTGGTTTTTGTTGCAAAACTAGGGCTAAGAAGATGGCGGATGAAGAGCATATTCGGCACTGCATGCTTTACGAGTTCCAATTAGGAAGAAAAGCAAGTGAGGCTGCAAAAAACATCTGTAGTGCTCTTGGTCAAGATGCAGTTAGCGCCAGAAAATGCCAGCATTGGTTTGAGAAATTTCGCGAGGGAAATTTTTCGTTAGATGACAAGAGTGGTCGAGGCCGTGTGTCCAATTTTGATCAAGAAGCTCTTCAAGCTCTTTTGGTGCAAAATCCTCAAATTACCCAACAAGAGCTTGTGACAACTTTAAATTGTTCACAAAAAACAATTTCCAATCAATTGCGTGCACTTGGCAAAGTCCAAAAGTTTGGAAAATGGGTTCCTCATGAGTTGACCGACAACAACCGTAATCAAAGAGTCACAATTTGCAGTTCGCTCCTCTCTCGTCAAAACCGTTTGCCGTTTTTAGAGCAAATTGTTACCGGAGATGAAGAATGGGTGCTGTATGTTAATTTGAAAAGGCGGCCTCGATGGTTGGACAAAAATGAGGCTCCGCAGCCCACGCCAAAACCTGACTTGCATGCGAAAAAAGTGATGTGTGTTTGGTGGAATTTTAAAGGAATTCTTCATTATGAACTTTTACCATCTAACCAAACCATTACAAGTGCAGTGTATAGTGCCCAATTGGAAAGGTTAGCCCAAGCTTTAAGAGAAAAAGAACCCGCGCTGATTAATCGGAAGGGCGTAATTCTTCACCACGATAACACACGACCGCATACTGCAAGAATCACTGCTGAAAAACTGCGCCAGTTGGAATGGGAAGTTCTCCCTCAACCTGCATATTCTCCTGATATTGCCCCTTCCGATTACCATTTGTTTTGTTCTTTGCAAAACTTTCTTCTTGGAAAAAAATTTAATAATGAAGAATGCCTCAAAAATGCATTGACCGAATTTTTTGCATCAAAATCACAAGAATTTTACAACAGAGGGATTAAAATGCTTCCTGAGCGTTGGGCACAAGTAGTAGAAAACAACGGCAACTATATTGTTGATTAAATTTTGTTGTATTGTTTAAATAAATTCGATTTAAAAAAAGTATTAGAAAACGACATTATTACTAGACCTAATATCAACAGTACAACCATTGAAATTTCTTTTGAGAGCTAAATTTTTTAAACTACTTCTAACACCACTTTTTCAAAATAGACTCGTCCAGGGTGTGGTATTTAAAAAAAATATATATATTTTATTGATTTTTTACAGAGAAGAAGAGAGAGGGATAGAGAGTTAGAAACATCGATGAGAGAGAATCATTTATCAGCTGCCTCTTGCACAACCCCCACTGGGGATGTGCCCTCAACCAAGGTAGATGCCCTTGACAGGAATCGAACCCGGGACCTTTCAGTCCATAGGCCGAAGCTCTATCCACTGAGCCAAACTGGTTTTGGCCAGGCTATGGTATTTTGTGGAAGAGCCACACTCAAGGGGCCAAAGAGCCGCATGCCAACCGGCCCTAGGGTATAAAGAAAAAGTGCTGCTATTTCAACAAAAGTTTATTCATACACATGGGTCCGTCATAGGATACGGAATGCTAGGATTGGATCTATGAGTAAGCTAGTGCAATAAATACTTTCTGATGTTCTTGAGAAGAAAACCAAGGTTCTGTGGTGGAACTGTGTGTGTGAAGTTGTGTAGCTAGTTTGTAATGAAACTTGAAGGAGGAATAGGAAGAAACTTCAGTTCCGGAGTCTGTCTCTTATCCATCAGTGCAGGTTCTTCAGCTGAGCTGGGAGCTCCTGACCTAGGGTCCCACCGGAGCAGTTTGTAGTCCCCACATAGTGGGAAAAAAAAAAAAAATGATCAATGCGAAGGGATAGATTGTATGTGCTTTATTCAGGTCCCTTGCCTACTCCGAGAAAGACCATACCAGAAAGGGCTGGACTGGTTCATAATTTTGGCTTTAGAAAGGGGAAGTTGGAAAACAGGGAAGAGAATGTTCCTTTCCAGGAGGCACTGAAGAGTCGGGGGGGAGCTTGCAGTTAGTGGAAACATTTTGACAGCTTGAGGACATAGCGTGCTCTCATTGGTGCTCAGAAATATTTATTTAGAAGTCTGCTTAAGTTGGCAAGCAGTGTGAGGGGAGATAGTTTTTCCCCCGCGATTGATTAAAACGTTGATTACTTGTTTTCTCAAAGAGCTTCTATAGCAAAAGAAAGCAAATGCTAGTTCTAGACCAGGCGTCTTCAAACTACAGCCCGCGGGCCACATGCAGCCCGCAGAGGAGTCTGATCCGGCCCGCCAGGTTTTTTGGGCAGTGAGCACAGCCGAGGTGTTACAGTAGGAATTAGTAGTTCATATAGTCCGGCCCTCCAGCTCTCTGAGGGACCGTGATCTGGCCCCCACTTTAAAAAGTTTGAGGACGCCTGTCTAGACAGTATCAGAGAGATGATGTTTGTAACATTAACCAGAGGCCCTTCAGATAGTGTTCTGAAAATCACTGCTGGGGTTAGGAAAGTCGATGGCATTTCTGGTTAGAGGATCTTATTGTTAAATCCATACTGGAGACAATTAGGAAGAACTTCCCCACCCCCATGTAATTATTATTATTATTATTATTATTATTATTATTAATATAGAGGAAAAAACTCAGTTTTAAGTGAATTCCATTTCTGTGCCAAAATCTATATCAAGTTTGCTTTTAAAAAATGTTTTTATTGGTTTCAAAGAGGAAGGAAGACCGAGGGAGAGAGAGAGATAGAAATATCAGTTATTATAGAGAATCATTGATTGGCTGCTTCTTGCACGCCCCCTACTGGGGACTGAGCCTGCAACCCTGGCCTGTACCCTGACCAGTAATGGAACTGTGACTCCCTGGTTCATGGGTTGACGCTCAACCACTAAGTCACATTGGCTGGGTGCAAGTTAGCTTTTTTAACCTTTATATTCTTATTATATATTCTTCTTTTACATTTTTAAAAAATATGGGATAAGTGACATGGCATTAATTCTAAACACTGATAAGTATGAAGACTTGGAAAATAACAGGGTTGGAATAAAGCCCATTCAACAGAAAAAATAAAGAAAAAATAAGTGGTTCTTCAATTCTAATGCTGTCTTGTGTTTGTTTTTTTTTGTAATATATATTTTATTGATTCTTTACAGAGAGGAAGGGAGAGGGATAGAGCTAGACATATCGATGAGAGAGAATCATCGATATATCGATGAGAGAGAATCATCGATCAGCTGCCTCTTGCACATCCACTACTGGGAATGTGCCCGCAACCAAGGTACATGCCCTTGACTGGAATCAAACCTGGGACCCCTCAGTCCACAGACCAACGCTCTATCCACTGAGCCAAACCGGCTTTGGCTAATGCTGTCTTGTTGATGAATAATCAGTGGTCTGATACAGATAGATTTTTTTCAGATAACTTCACTCTCAGTGGCACTTCTTTTACTTTCAGATTATTTTTCATATTTTGAACTTCCCTGCGAATTTACTGCGTGCATGCATTTCTTTCCTGTTTAATCATAGTTGTCTGTGTTTTTCTGATTCATAGGAAGAAAAAAAGAAGTTTGACAAAGAGACAGAGAAAAACTATAGCCTAATTGATAAACATTTGAATTTATCAGCAAAAAAGAAAGACTCACATTTACAAGAGGTATTGTTTTTACTTTTCTACTCATTCATTTCTAAATTTGAATAAGCAGTGCATGTATTTTTAAAAGTTTTATTAATTTTATTGGAGGTAACATTTATTAATAAGATTATATAGATTTCAAGTGTACAATTCTATAACATTACCTGTATATTGCATTGTGTGTTCAGTCAGGCCTCCTTCCGTCACTATATATTATTTATATAACTTTTTTTAAAAGGTGTTTTTATTTTAAAAACTTTAAAAAATATGTTTTATTGATTTTAGAGAGAGAAGGAAGGAGGAGGAGGGAGTGGGAGGAGAGAGAGAGAGAGGGAGAAGGAGAGAGAGAGAGAGAGAGAGAGGAAGAAAGAAACATTCATGTGAGGGAAAGGTAGATCAGTTGCCTCCTATGCGCCCCCTACTGGATAATATCAGCCTTTTGGTGCATGTAATTTAAAAAACTTTCCATGTAGGATATTGGAGATGGAAAAAAATGAACATGTACTTCCCTGAGTGAAGGAAAAAGAGTTCTTGTGGAACAAGACACAGAGTAATTAATACATCTTACAGTGATCAATCCAGTGTGAATTCATAGTATTATAATCTTGGGTTCTCAGTATATATTCACAGGAACAGTTTTAAAGAACGTTAGAGATCAACAGTTAACATTATTTTCAGGAATTGAGTCACTGAATAGCTTTCAAGATTTCTTGAAGAAATGAAATAAATTGAACAAGCTCAGAGGCCATTTTGCTCTTATGTGAAGGCAGCATTAATCTTATTTAATGCGGAAGATTCAGGAAGTTCCATTTCATTAGAAGGAGAACATCTGTTTTCCTTTTGTTAATAGACTCATTGTTTTTTTCTTTTTTTTTCTTTTTGAGGGAATTGTACGTAAGGAGAAAGGAATTTGTATCTTATCTCTCATTTTCTCGTTCTCTTTTCTAAATTTCCTGCCACTTTTCTCTCTCTCTCATACACACTTGAATGCAAACGCAATGGTTTTCCATTTGGAACATATGCTTTCCTTAAAAACAATCCTGTGTGCAGCTGTTAGGCTCTTGGCTCATCCTACAAAAGTGTGATTTTTTTCTTCTTCATTTGTTCATTTTTAAACACATAAGGAATCTGACATAATTTACCGCTACAATATACACGCATTGAGGGAGTGTAAAAAAGGCACTAGCAACATGAACTCTAGTACAAACCTGGGTTATTTTTAAACGGCAGCATGTAGTTGGAAATTGTGTGCATTCATTTTGACCTTATCCACATGTCACCCTTCCTTTTGTCCCTTTAATACCTTTGACTGACATTTGGGTGGCATTTGACAGTTTGGAAAAGAGAAAGGAGCTTTTATGTCACTTAATCCGAACTACAATACTGTACTGGGCAGGTAGGGCTCCCCCCCCCCCCCCCAGTTCTCTGCTTGTCCCATAGATAACCACACCTGTCCATTTTGAAGTGACAGCTGTTGTTTTTATAGGTTCTCTTTATGCTGCCTCCCTTCTCCCCTTATTTTTGTTTTCAGGTATCCTGAAGGGATTTTCATGCCCCAAGTTAATTTCCATTTCCACTGCACTATCGAATTAGGGATCTCCTTCTAAACATTGCTTAGACAAAATCTTTAGAGTCATCCTTGGCCTTCTCCCTTACCTCCCTTACCTTCTCCCTTACCTCCACACCCAGCCTGCCAGCCTCTGTCTTCTTTAGTTGCAGAATATACTCAGAATCACCTTGGTCCAGCTGCTGGCATCTCTCAGCAGATTTCTGCAGAAGCCTCTTACATGGTCCTCCTGATTCCACCAATGTATCCCTACAGTCTGTTTTCTATAGGACAAGCTGAGTGCACCTTCCTGTGGTTCCTCTTCTCCAAACCCTTCCCACAGCTCCCTCCCACCCCACCTGTGCTCACCCCCACATGACTGCCTGGCTCTGGCTGGACTGGGACAGGTGGATTCTGTGCACAGGGCCTCTGTATTTGGTCTTCTTACTGCCTTGTGTGTTTCTAACCCAGATCCACATGCCTCCCTCCTTCACTGAGAAAAAGCAGGCCGCGGCCATCTTTGGCCTGTGGGCTATGGTTTTGCTGACTTGTGATCCAGAGTTTTTCACTCCTCACTGCCTCTCACTTGACCAGCCTCCATTACTTGAATGCAGGCAGACGTCCAAGTGGAGCAGAACCGGCAGCACTTTTACGAACTGTCTCTCGAATATGTGTGTAAGCTGCAGGAGATCCAAGAAAGGAAGAAGTTTGAATTCGTGGAGCCTGTGAGTACCGTAGCCGGTTGTCCTGCTGGATTTTTGTGGTGTGATGGATGGAAATGGTTTTTTTGTTTCAGCGTTCATGTATGGTTTCCAGAGGCAGCAGTGCACACCTGTGAAGCAAGGCCCCATACATTGTACAGGGTGGACACCCAGCCGTGAGGTCAAGGAACGAGTCACCGACACATCAGTCAGTGGTCCTTAGCCTCGTCTGCGCAGCAGCACGCAATGGGTGTCGTTGCTCTCGCTGCGTAGTCTCTGGGATGCTGCCGTGAGGGGCAGTTCCTCCCTTAATGAAAGCCCCCGTGAGAGAAACGATACTGGGATGTGAGTGTGAGGGATAATACTCACTCTACTCACGCTGGTTTCTAAAGCAAGTACACCAGTCCTGACTTGGGTACTCTCAACAATTACTGATAAAAAGATGATTTCTCAGACAAGTCCCAATGCTAATGCCAACCTAAGTTAAAAACCAGCGTGTGGAACATTTGAAAGCTTTCCTGAGATTGCTTTATACCTATTTTAGAAACACATGACTTTTGTTTGTGCTTATATAGATGCAAGAGGCCCGATGCACAAAATTCGTGCAAGAGTAGGCCTTCCTTCCCCCGGCTTCCCTCACCCGGGACCCGGCTTCCCTCACAGCCCCGGCTTCATCCGGAAGGTCGTCGAAGGACATCTGGTCTAATTAGCATGCTACACTTTTATTATTATAGATATTACAATAGCTTCAGTTCTGTATATATTAAAGGTTATCATGAATATATTTATATTCTGAGTAAAATGTAAGCTGTATTTCATACTGTGGGTTTTAGCAAAAAAAATTAAGAAACACTAGAATTTGATTAACAGTATTAATTTTAATATAGTGCCTGGTTTCTTTTTAAAACAGCCTCATTGGTACAGTATAATTTCACATGCCTTACAATTTATCCATTGTGTATATACTTTTGAGAAACAAACAAACAAAATGAAGTAATGATTGACAAAAAATTGGCATTCATGGGAGGTATGGTCCAGGTGGAGTAATAGAATTAACCTAAATTAGAGAAAAAAAATTTTCTTTCTTAGAGCTTTCTTTTCATCTGAGTTAATGCACGGCATTTACTGAGCATTTACAGTGCTCATTGTTCAGCTCAGTGTTCTAAGTCCTTCCCTGTGTTCCTGCAGTTTTATTCCACAGAATGACTCAATGAGGAGATATGTTTAAAATCTCACTTAGCAAATAAGCAGATGGAAGTAGAGTCGGTTTCAGTACTTTGGCCAAGGTCACTTAAGGACGCCAAAGTTGGGAATTGACCCCTCGTGGCTACCGGAGGTCAGAGTCCCAAATTCCTAACTGTTCACCACGTGACATTCTGAAGAAAATAGATTTCAAGATTTCCTCAACTCTCACCCCAAATCACTTTTGCTTTCTTAAATTTTACTCACATGTGGGGCAGGAGCGGCTGCCTTCTAATGGAGAGGGGCAGGTGGAGAGCTGGTAGGAGACCCAGGGCTTAATTACTGCTCCTCTCTGCCCCTCTCTGCCCAGCGACTGAAAGTCCTTATTGACAGGACAGATTGCACTACCCTGGCTGTCATTTAGCGCTTTGATTCTGTGATTTCACTTACTATATAGATCCTGTCAACCTACAACGATAAAGTTTCAATGATAAACAAATAGAGTAATATTCTCTACTAAAAAGAACAAGTGGATGTAGAACTTTTTTTTCCCCCCTACACGTTGTACTATAAAAACTGCCTGTTTCATGGCTCCGATAGTTAAGGAAAAAAAAAATCACAAATTATTTTTTAAAGGGCAAATTAAATAACATACATTTGGATTTAATTGAATTCGAGTGATTTCCTTTTAATTATTTTACTTCATTAGAATCACCGTGCCGATAAGGGGAAAATACGTGGCTGTTTTTATTTTTATTTTTTTTCCTCCTGAATTTTTTGGTGCTAATGTCACTCTTCCTTTTTTTGTCCTAGATGCTGTCATTTTTTCAGGGAATGTTTACTTTCTATCATCAGGGCCATGAACTTGCCAAAGACTTTAATCACTACAAAATGGAACTGCAGATCAACATTCAGAACGTAAGGAAATGAAAGCTTTCTGGTCTTAGAAGATGTGAGAGATCTGCGCTTTTGATCGTTGTTTGTTACACGCAAAATCTTAAACCCAAGATCAGTCTGATCTGTTGGTATTGAGAAACTGAGGCTGCACTGCCACCTTCTGGTCAATGAGCATAACAAACCTATCTTAACTGGGTGAGACTCAGGGAATTCTGCCACCTAGTGGCTCTTTTTTTTTTTTAAATTTCATGCAATTTATTTTTCTTCCATTTTTTTTTTAAAAGTCACCAAGTATGTTTTATTTTTTTCCAGTTTTATTGAGATATAATTTCCAGACAACACTGTAAGTTTAAGATGTACAAAACACTTGACTTCCATATATGGCAAAATGATTGCCACGATAAGTTTAGTTAATATGTTACCTCATATAGCTACCAAAATATTTTTTTTTTCCCCCTTGGGGTGAGAACTTTTTAGGATCTCCTCTCCTACCAACCATTTACATATATCTGAGAGCAGTGTTAACTGAAGTCACCCCACACTCTGGGGGGTCATCCTAAGGAGAGCCTTGGTTACGCAGCCTGAGCCCTCTGCGTACAACGCATAGAGCACTTCGCTGTAGAGTGAAGGCATTTCAGTGGTAAGGATCTAAGTTGCTCCTCTCTAACCTGTGTAAATGTTAGTTGGATTTTATTCCAAGGCGGACTTAGGGCACATGAGGAACTTCTCTCCGTGTTGTAAGCCTATTCACTAATAGTTTGGGTTCACGGTGGCTGTTTGCTTTGTTATTTTCCTGGAAAACATATGCTTGTAGTAGGAGAACTTTATCTGTTAGGCAGTACAATATGTGTGACTTTGATCAGGTGGGTGGATGTTGATTCTCTCAATACTTAAGTCGATGTTGGACGTGTCCTTGTGGACAAGCCATTCAGGTCCTATTTAGTGTAACTGGAGGCCTTGTTAACCACATGGCGAGAGAGCTTCTGGACAGACGGCTAGCACGTAATCAGAGGCATATAGGTTGAAGGGTAGGAGTCTCTGTGATGTTTGCTGCCTGGCTTTCAATTTCTTAAAGTCTTAGAAACTGAGGATGAAAAGTTTTTGTTTAGTTTTGGTTTCTACTTTTTTTCCTGTCTAGTTCCCTACACTTAGGAACGTAGACAATGAGATCTCTTGTGTTTTGTAATTTGTGTTAATGTGTGTGTATCGATTGTTTACACATTCAGCTGAATTAAATGACTCAAAGAGTAAGTTCCATTTTCCCTAGCATTCTTTTATGCAATAGAGTTTTTAAAAATATAACATGTATATGTATAGGTTAGTCCTAATTTAATGATCTCTGTAGGTGCTAGAATGTTTAGACTAATGATACTGTGATTTTTCAGAAAACTTCTCCAGACAGCAGAACACAGTGTTGTAAAAAGAACATTATATAGTTAGTTTAGAAGAATAGATTATAATCCTGATTTATTTTGTCTCCTCCACTTCACTGGCTGTATAACTTGTAGAAATTCATTTTTTTCTCTCTGGACCTCATTTTCAGGTGCAGGGCTGGCCTGGATGAGACCTACTCATATCTTGGCCATTCATTTCATTTTTTAATCATGTCAGCTTTTAGCATATTAAAGGGAAAACTCCATAATGCCACACAAAAATACCAGTTGTGTTATTTTCTTTGCTGTATATATTTATGTATTTAAGGAAATATATGCACACGTTAAAACCAAATCTTAGATTTTGCTACCTGTGTGGTATAACATTATAGATAATTTCAGCCAACTTTTTAGTATTTTACAATAATAAAAATAGCAATACTATTTTATAATCAGGAAAAAGGTAAAAGTTATTTAAAAGACAAAACAACCTATTTCCTCCAATTTGATTCACCTTTTCTATAAAATGCTTTGATTGTTTTTTTTTTTGTTTTTTTTTTGAGAGAGAGATTGAGTCTTTATCTATTTTCCATGAATAATAAATGGAAAACAAAAAAAGAGCAGATGGCTTTTAGAAAATAGATTATGTGTCCCTGGCTGCTGTACTCAGTGGTTACAGTGTTGGCCCTCACACAGAAGGTTCAAGGTTTGATTCCTAGCCTGGGACACATACATGGGTTGCAGGTTCATTCCCCATTCAGGTCGGTGCGTGTTCAGGAGGCAACCAATCGATGTGTCTCTCTCACATTGATGTCTCTTTATCTCTCTCTCTCTCTCTCTCTCTCTCAGTCACCCCTCTCCCTCTCTTCCACTCTCTCTAAAAACCAGTGGGAAAAATATCCTTGGGTAAGGATTAATAACAATAAAAAATTTAAAATAATAAAAAGATTATGCACACGAATGTAAATTTCATAAAAATTTAAAGCATATTTAAAAAAATCAACTTTACATTTCTGTGATCTCTTTCCTCAGGGAAATATGGGGAAGGAGAGTAGAATAGAATTCTTGGAGGAAGGTACAACTTGAGAAATTTTAGGTTTCATGAAGAATCCCTAGAAGATAGGGAGAATGGTTAAAAACAGTTTAAGAATATACAGCCGGGACTCCTTGGGTCAGAAAGGATGGATCCCTCAGAGGATTAGAGGGCATGTCAAAAGACACAGGTCAAATCCAGGACCATTTGAACATAAATAATGCAAGTAATGTGTGTGTGTATGCTCATGTCTGTACAAATATGTGGTATGCACATATATATGTGTGTGTGTGTGTGTGTGTGTGTGTATCTATGTATAAAACAGAGATGGAAAGAAGTAAGTGTCTTAAGAAATCCCAGCAGTGACAAGGCGAATAAAGCCAGGGTGTGGTCAGGCTGAGGTAAGAAACGCTGGATTCTGGAGGATGGAAAATGGCCCTTCACACGTGAGCCCCACCCACTTTGCAGCCTTGTAAGTTCTTGTAACACATTCCCAGACCTTTTATTTTTTTGTACTTTATTTGTTTTTCTTTTATTTATCGTGATTGTCCAGAGTATTACCGATGTCATTGTTCCCTCTCCCCTCCTCGGTTCCTGCCCCACCCCAGGCCTTCACCACCCTATTGCATTTCTCTGCAGACCCGTTTTCCCCGTTACAACCACGTCTGTCAGACTCCCCACCCCCTTAAAAATGTCTACATTCTTCCGTTTTTCTGCTCTGAGGACCCTTGGTGACCCCTTTCCTTACAGGGAGGAGAGGGAGGACTTTCAATAGTAATTTTTCGTCTCAGCAGTTTTTCGAACTGATACAGTTGTTTGTGAGTGTGGACGCGCGCTGGTGCTGACTCCTCAGTCACCTTGGAAATGGTGTCCCTCCCCTTCGTGTGCTTTGTTAGTGTAAACGCTTGGCAGAGATATCGTGTTCAGAAATGAGATTTGTCCCCTCAGCTACAGGAGACATTATTTGTAGGTGAGATTCCCCGCTCCCCTCCCCCATTTCTGAGGGGAAATGTCATTTTCAAGTGCAGTTGCCTTAACCTGGAAGAAACGGCTCTCATATTTATCTTTAGAAGAAGAAAGTTTTTCAGGTTCTGAGCACTCGGACATGTTGCTAGTATAGTGGTGATAAGGAGTCAGGTTGATTAAAGAATTCCAGGATCGATGCTTTATGACCCGCATTGTGACAGACGCTAAGATTTAGTCGAATCGTGAGACGTGGATGCAGGGATTCTCATGTTGAGTGATAAGAATTATTCTTGGTGTTAGTAAGCTTCTCAAGTAAGTAATCTCTAGTTACTTTGATTTGTTATTTTACCACCACCCCTTTCCCCTTTTCTTAACAAAGAGGCACACTAGAAAGGCTGGGTACATTATGAGAAACTTATAGAAAAATGCTACAAATTTAATTATAGTTATGCAGAGACTTAAATATATCCATGAGAAAACAAACAAAAAAACTCATGTAAGAACTTAAAACACGCCTGTGCTTTTTATCCATTTCAGACTCGGAATCGTTTTGAAGGAACGAGGTCGGAAGTGGAAGAGCTTATGAACAAAATCCGACAGAACCCCAAGGACCACAAGCGAGCCAGCCAGTTCACAGCCGAAGGCTACCTGTATGTGCAGGAGAAAAGTAAGAGGCCGCCAGCAGGGAGGGGCGACTCCTTAGGAACTGTTTTAAAACTTGTTATTGTAATGATTGTGTTTTTGGAATAATTGTTCCTACCACCTTGCCTCTTCCCATCTAGAAGGTGTATCTGCATTTTTTTTGGGAAACGCATTCCTGCTCCAGGGGTGTGGTGGTGGTGGGGTTGGGGGTGGTGGTGGTGGGGGGTCTGTGAGCTCTGGGCTTTTGGGCCCACCCCTGAGTTCTGCACCAGGCTCTGGGGGGGTCTTCTCCTTTCCCCTACTCTCCTAATACCCTCTCTCTCTCTCTCTCTCCTCCCTCCCTCCCTCCCTCCCTCCCTCCCTCCTCCCTCCCTCCTCTCTCTCTCTCTCCTCTCTCTCTCTCTCTCTCTCCCTCTCTCTCTCTCTCTCTCTCTCTCTCTCTCCCCCCCCCTCCCCCTCCCTCCCTCCCTCCCTCCTTCCTTGTTTTTCTTTGTTTTTTTTTGCTGGTTTGTTTCCTTGAGCTGTCTTACCTGCGGCTTACTGGGTTTTTCCTCTTTAGTAATGTGGAGCTCTCTGCACATTTGCTTATTTCTGAGGAAACATAGAAAGTTCTGTTTTCCTATTTCTTGTGTCAGGGCCTGCCCCATTCGGGTCCAGCTGGGTCAAACACTACTGCATGTATCGGAAGGCGGCCAAGAAGTTCAACATGATCCCATTTGAGCACAGATCCGGTGGGAAACTGGTAAGTATCTGATGTCACACTCTGTTCTGTGGGAGGGAGTCTTTGACGTGTCGCTTCAATGACGGTCATCTTCACTGATGGCGAATACATTTTATTTTTTAGGATTAAAATGTGTTTGTGTGTTTTTTCTTTTTTGGTTTGTGTGCATGTGTGTGTGTTCCTAAGTAAAATAGGCTAGGGAACAACACTTCATTGTTTTTTACTTGGCTGCATGGGTGTCTGTGGTCAGATGTACTGTGTTTTTGAGAGAGAGTAGAATGCTCTCACGTCACTGTTGTTGGAAGATAAACCTCGCACCTGCCACAAGTTGTCATCAGAGTGTTCTGACTGAGCACGTGTATCCCTGAGACATGATAACAGGGGGTGATCTGTAATGAATTTCACTATGTTTCCCTTAGACTTTCCAGGTTCTTACTTAGGGAGGACCCTTAGTTTCCTCTTCCCATAGGAAGGAACAACAAAAACCTCATAATGCAGGAGAAGAGCAGGAAGGCCCGGCGCTGGCTGTGTGGGGAAGGTGATCTCTATTTGTGTTTTCAGTAGAAGCGGCAGCTCAGAGCAGTGTTCAGGGGCCGGGGGACAAAGGTCTTCCCACCAGCGTTGAACATCATTGGTGACACATTTTGTTTGCTGGGTGGACAGGCAAACTTTTGCTAATGTGACTGCAGAGCTAACCTATGAAAAAGAAAAGCTCAGGTGGCTTAGAAAACGAACACATTTCTGTAGTCATGACACAGACGTGGAAAATCAGGTTTATGGACAAGAGGAGGCAGTGAGCATGCCCCTCTCCAAGGCTGATGGGGTGAGGATGGGGCCGGAGGTGAGTCTGAGTTTCCTTTCTGAGCTAACACAAGTCCTAGGTCCTGCCTGCTGAGGGATGCCTGTTTTAGCCACCAAATAACAAAAAAATACATTCTATCAATAGTGACTGTGACATTTTGAATATTTGTATATTTGAATGTCTGTTGAATATTATCTGGAGATCCTTAGACTAGAAAATGGTACCATGTTCTAGGAGTAGCCCGACGTTTCCCAGTTCTTCACTGAGGACCTGTGTTCCTGCATTGCCTCTTTTTAATGCTTTTAGAGAGGATGGGTTAGGGAGCTAAACAAGTACCATAAAAAATTAAGAAAAGATAAAATTCAGGATGTTCACTTAGGAAACAGGAAAACCATCTAGATTGAGTGGTTCCAGTTTTAGATGACCCGGATTGCTAATCTAGGGCCCTTTGTGTACTTCTAGGTAAGTTCCAGACTGTTCTGAATTCTTTTTTTTATTTTATTTAATATATTTTATTGATTTTTGTACAGAGAGGAAGGAAGAGGGATAGAGAGCTACCATGTTTCCCCGATAAATAAGACATCCTCCGAAAATAAGACCTAGCGCATGGAAAGATAAGACATCCTCTGAAAATAAGACCTAGTGCAACTTTGTGAGAAAAAATTAATATAAGACACTGTCTTATTTTTGGGTAAACAGGGTAGAAACATCGATGAGAGAGAAACATCAATCAGCTGCCTCCTGCACACTCCCTACTGGGGATGTGCCCACAACCCAGGTACATGCCCTTGACCGGAATTGAACCTGAGACCTTTCAGTCTACTGAGCCAAACCGGTTTCGGCTGTTCTGAATTCTTATTGCGCTTTTTCTCATGTAATCCTTACCACACCTCTATCAGGGAGATGTTATCCTTTCCCCTTTATGACGGGGATCTGGGACATAGAGAACTTAAGTGAACTCCCAAGTGCACGTAGTTAGAATCAAATTTTTATAGGTCAAAATGGTGACATACTGGCTATTTTATTTATTTATTTATTGTTATTTTTAAAAAAATATATTTTATTGATTTTTGTACAGAGAGGAAGGGAGAGAGATAGAGAGTTATAGACATCGATGAGAGAGAGTCATCGATCAGCTGCCTCCTGCACACCCCCCACTGGGGATATGCCCGCAACCAAGGTACATGCCCCTGACTGTAATCGAACCCGGGTCCCTTCAGTCCCCAAGCCGACGCTCTATCCATTGAGCCAAACCGGTTTTGGCCATATTGGCTATTTTACATTGTATACTCTACTAGGCAATAAAAACGCACTATTCTTCTTTTTAAAAGAATACAAGAGAGTAATACATATTCTAGCATGCGGAAAATGCTTTGTTCATGGAGCTCTTAGAATGAGCCCTTCTGAGGTCTTACTCAATGATGTCGTCACCGAAGCAGGATCTAGAAACCCCCAAGGAAAGGAGGAGGACAAATGCGGTTAAGATTCTAAAAGGAAACTAGATTGGAAGATAATATGTAGGATAAAGAGACTTAAAGTCTTTCTCTCTCTCTCCCGGCTCCCAATCCAGGGTGCCTCAGCGTGCATAGGTTTGTGCTGTGGTTTCTGAGAATGTTTCAAACGATTCTTTGCAGGGGGATGGCGAGGTGTTCTTCCTGAGAGAATGTACCAAGAGGCACACAGACTCCATAGACAGAAGATTCTGTTTTGACGTAGAAGTTGCTGACCGGTAAGTGACTGGAATTATTAGACTTCTGAAAAGAACCATTTGAAAAAAAAAAAATGATTTAAAAAAATATAGAGATAAATTGCAACTGAGATTCCCAGGATCTGAAGAGAATGTTATCTGTGACATGTCCCCGCCGATGTGTTCCTCACTGTGAGTTGTTAGTCGGTCTCTGCTTTTAGCCAAAGAGAGATAGCTCGATCGTGGCTGACGTTTGGAGTCATCCTAAGCAGTGTTGTCACTTAATAAATAAATAAATAAATAACATTGGGCCCTGGCTGGTTTGGCTCAGTGGATAGAGTGACAGCCTATGGACAGAAGGGTCAGGGGTTCCATTTTGGTCAAGGGCACATGCCCGGGTTGCAGGCTCGATCCCCAGTAGGGGGCGTGCAGGAGATAGCCGATCAATGACTCTCATCTTTGATGTTTCTCTGTTTCTCTCCCTCTCCCTTCTCTGAAATCAATAAAAATATATTAAAAAAAAAAATAACCTTGGCCTTTCATTGTAGATGTTGCACTAAAGGAATAATGGCAGAAAGTAAGGAAATGGGTGGCAAAGCTAAATAGAGGTGCTGGTGACTGTTCACACAGAACAGTGTTCTTTGTTGTGTGTGGGAATTTTCAGTGTCTATATGCTCTATATGTGAGAGAGGGTCTTAGATACTCTGTTAAAAGATTACTGTGTTTTTCTTATGGTATGACTTTCTGTTGTTTGCTTATGAAAGAACCTTTGCCAGAGAGAAGGAAGGAAGAAAAAGTTCACCTGCTCCTATCACTTCGTGTCTGGCATTTATTTCTGTGTCCTGCGGGGGCACCGAGGGACATTGTAGTCCTGGGTTTTGCTTTGTTTTCTTTCTACGGCGGACAACATGGCGGCCCACTGCAAGCCCTGCTTTTGGAAACAGTGGTGCTCAGATAGGGCCGTTGCATATTTGTATCATCAAAGTTTTACATATGAGTGTTGTTTTTCTTTTTAAAGCAAAAGTTTATTTCAGGCCAGGACCTAATAATACAAAAATAGCTCATGCTTCCTCTTCCTTTCGATGATACAACTAAATCTGTGGGGTGGGTGTGGAGAGGGGAGATCTGTGATACACTTTCTAGTAAATGAACTGAGACCAGAGAGATAGAGATGTGCCCGTAAGCACCAGGATACAGTTGGCACTACCATGAGAAGGACAGGATTGATTACAAAAGTGAAGGAGAATGAGCAAAAGAAATTACATTTCAAAGCCAGTGAGGACTGATTCAGAACTTCAAGAAGAGATTCCAGCTGCGTAGCACAACTCCTGTGTGCAAACACTCAGGGTAACGCGTGCTGCGCCCTTTCTAAGTCCCAGACAGTGCTCTGAATTCTTCTGTGCCTTTTCTCATTGAGTCGGGCAGATGTTATCCTCCCCCTGGATAATGGGGACCTTGTATATAGAGAACTTAGTAGACCTCCCCAGGTCACGGAGCTAGGAAGGAAATGAGTGAAGACACTCCCGCATTTTGCCTCCAAGCCCCAGCTCTTATCCTCTGTGCCCCAGGCCCCAGTTTTACTTTGCAATCCTGACGTGTCCTGAGTAACCGAGGAAGTTGAGTCAGCAGTGACGCCAACTAGAAAATGTGCTGCAGGAGGTTAATCTGGTTTGTTTTGAAAGCAGGCTCCTTCTAGTACTTCCTATATATGGCTCTAATGCAATCTATATTTTTTTTTTGCTTAAGTCTCTGTCTTCTCTAAAACCGTGATCACACCAAGTGCTCTTCATCAGCCACGATCCTTACGATGATTGTGACCTCTTCAACCCCTCACAGAGATTGAGCTGGGCTCGCTGTGGAGTTATCGGGAGAAGACAATACCCTGTAAGGAGACTCTTGGAAGACCTTAGAGATGATTTATCCTAGTGGTTCAAACTGGTTGATAGGGAGTCCTCTTTTCAAATAAAATTTTGTGCGTATATAAGACAAGAAAAATCTGGAGAAGGCAGTGCCTGTTGCTTGGAGGTCTCTAACCTAATTCTGGGGCTTCGAAGGCATATTTAATGAAAAGTTTGAATGAAGTAGGCTCTTTTTTTTTTTTTTTTTTTTTTTTCTTTCCGTGATTCCTGGCTGGTGGGCTACTGGGAAGTAAGGTAATTTGTCCCTTGTCTATCAGATCATGAATTCCCTGTGGTGGGTACCCCATCTGAGTATCATTTGGTACTGGAGAACCAAATGCAGTGCTTTTTGTATGGTAGGCATTCACCGGACTTGTTCTGGATTAAATGACATCGAATTGTTGCTTAGCAGCGATAGAATTGGGATTAGATCCCGTCAGGCAACTGCCAGTCAGCCATTCTTTTCTCCTGGACCACACACAGCACCGAGCTCCAGGGTGTTCATGCTGCTTGAAGGAAGTGAAGGTAACCCATTTTTCGAGCATGCGAGGCGTGTGAATGGGTTTCTGATGGGATTTGTACAGAGTTCTTGTTGGGTACCTTCATATAGCAATTTCACAGCTGATCGCACATGTTTACTCTAAATATATTGTGTCTTCTCTTCTGGTATTAATTGTAGCTGCTTTTTATTCCTTGTGTTGGAAAAGGAGTTGGGTAACGTGGGCTTGGGTAGGGAATCTTTTTTCTGCCGAGGGCCATTTGGATATTTATAACATCAGGAGGGCAAAACAAAATAACAAAATGATCAGCTTAAAAATGAGCCTGCTCTATTTGGTCAAACGTTTACTTAACTCACTCCTAATGCCTCGGCAGGGTCAGACCAAATGATTTTGCAGGCTGTCTGCAGCTCGAGGGCCAGACGTTCCCCACCCCTGCAATAAGCGATACTTCCTAAATGGCACCCTGGAGCCTGAGCTTGCTTTGGTCTGTGTGCGTGTAAATACAGAGCTTTCACTTAATTGTTGCATGAGTTCGGATCACCTTTGATTCCATGTAACTGAAAAACGACAGCAAAGGTGGCTTACATCAGGTAAAAGTTTATTGTTTTCTGTGATCCGGAAGCCTCGAGAGGTGGTCAGGCAGTGGCTGATCAGCTGCTCCCTGTTGTGCTTGGTTGGCCTTCCTAATCGCTTTAGGCCCCAGGGGCCTGCTCCCCCGTTCACCACACGGCATTGTCTTATTGTCTTTTGTTGTAGGAACACTGTCTGGAGGTTATGCGCCATTGTGGCTCACATAAATGGAGTGGCATGGTTACACCTAGTTGCTAGGGAGGTTCAGAAATTGCCATCTTTTGTTTCCAGACATCCATATGCTGTTCTAATAGTTGGAGAATCTATTACTGAGAATGAGAGAGGAGGGTGGCTGGTGTATGTGTGGGCGTGTGCATGCGTCTGTCTGTGGGTGTGTGGGCGTGGTCGTGCGTCTGTCTGTCTGTCTCTGTGTGTGTCCAATGAACCATTGCTGCTTTCATTATCAATGGTTAGATGAATGTGTGCTTCATTTTCCTCCCCTAAATTCACTAAAAGATTACTTTGACTATTTCAGCTAAAATAGTGTTTTTAACCACACGTCCTTAAAAAAAAATGAAGAGATAAACCCACAGATTAGGAAAAACACTTGCAAGTTATATAGCTCATAAGGCACTTGTATCCAGAATATAAAAAGAACGCTTGTAAGTCAATAATAAAAAGTCAATTAGCCCAATTAAAAATGGGAAGGTAGATATGAGTTAGACACTTTTTTTAAATTTTATTGATTTTTTACAGAGAGGAAGGAAGAGAAATAGAGAGCTAGAAATGTCGATGAGAGAGAAACACCGACCAGCTGCCTCTTGCACACCCCCTACCGGGAATGTGCCCGCAACCAATGTACATGCCCCTGACCGGAATCGAACCTGGGACCTTTCAGTCCGCAGACCGATGCTCTACCACTGAGCCAAACCGGTTTTGGCAAGTTAGACACTTCTTTAAAGAAAATATATGTGGCAAATAAGTACATGAAGTGATTCTTAACATCATTAGCCATCAGGAATGTACAAATCAGAACCACAATAAGATAGCACTTCACACCCATTCGGAGGGATATAGTGAAAAAGTCAGATAGTAGTGTTGGTGAGGCTGTGGAGAAATTAGAACTCTCATACACTAATGGTAGGAATTTGAAATGATGTAACTGTTTAGGAAAACAGTTCGGCAGTTTTTCAAAAAGTTAAGCATAAAGTCACCCTATGACCTAGAAATTCTACTTCTGGCTGTATGTGCAAAAAAAACCAAAAAAAACCCCCACGCCTATTTCTACATAAAAATATTCCTAGCAGCATTATTCATACCAGCCAAAATAGTAGGAGTGACTCAAGTGTCTACCAACCGAATGAATGGATAGATAAGATCCGTACACTCAAGACCTGTAATAAAAAAGGAATGAAGAACTGACATGTGCTGCAATGTGGATGATCCTTGAAAACAGCATGCCACGTGAAATAAATGCGTCACAGAGACCACATATGTATGATTTCATTTATATGAAACATCCGGAACAGGCAAATCCATGTAGACAGAAAGTAGATTAGTGGCTGCCTAGAGCTAGGGGGCTTGGACAGAAGTGGACAGTGACAGCTAATGAGTATGGTGTGTTTTTTTTTAAGGGGGGAGGGATGATGAAAACATTTCAACATTGATTTTGATGTTGGTTATACAACTGAGTGAATGTCTTTAACAAGCCATTGAATTGCATATTTGAAGCAGCTACAATGTATGGTGTGAATGATATCTCCATAAAAGTCAAATGAAAGGGAACACGGCTTCAAACGAATACTTACCATAACTAAAACAAGAATCTTAAAAATGATTATAAACATTGACTCAGGGCCAGCCACACTTCAGACACCAGGGGCTGTGGAACGGTCCTGTCACTCACAGGAGGCTGTGCGGGAGTGTAGCGGGGAGCTGGTTTCCCTGTGACAAGTTGCAGGCTTTCAGGCGAGGCTGCTTTCTTCTCTGAAGGGGTAAAACCTACTCCCACCTCTAACAATTGCGTTATATAATGTGCTTTTAGCTTGATTGGCAAGCTTGCCACATGTCCCATTGTGCTGTGACCCCCACACATTTGCCTGATAAATAATTATCATTCTTTGAAATTCTCCCACACATCATATTCAGGCACTGCTGAAAGAAAATGTGCTTCTTCCCATTTCACTCTCATTAATCTGACATTTCAAATATCATATTTTGGTTTGATTTTTTTGCCCTGTTCCTCGTATCTCGCTCTTGGAAGGATGGCAAGATACTTTTTTACCTTTGTAATTCACCTCTTTATATTTCAACGAAAATGGGGGGAGGATGAAGCCTCCTGTGTGTTTGAAGCATTGTGCGTTTCGGAATGCTTTTATACCAGTGACTTTATCATCTGTGTGCATGGAAGTGTACCGTTTGTCACTCTGAAAGAGTGAGTTAAGAGCATGTTGCTTCCAGAAACCCATGCAAGTGGACTGAATAATAAGAATGTTACTGCAGCCCTGGCCAGCCTGGCTGGGTAGACAGAGCATCGGCCTGTAGAATTGGGGGTCCCAAGTTGGATTCCAGTCAAGGGCATGTGCCTGGGTTGCGGGCTCAATCCCCGGAGGGGGGCGTGCAGGAGGCAGCCAATCGATGATTCTCATCATTGATGTTTTTATCTCTTTCTCCTTCTCCCTTCCTGTCTGAAATCAATAAAAATCTACTTAAAAATATTACTGAAGCACATTAGCTGTCGTAGTGTTTGTATTTTAGTGCATGGCGTTTAGGCACCGAAACAGTCGTTCACTATGATTGGCACTGTGGATGCAAGACTAAACCAGACACTGAAAGGTCCGATCTTGGAGAACTTACAGACCTGGAGGGTTTACAAACAAATAGTAGTTCAAAAATCTCTTTAAGGTATTTTGGGAGCTGAGAAGCAGTTGGGAATGGGGTTGGCTGAGAAAGCTTTACTAGAAAAATTGATCGTTAAATTGAATTTTGAAGATTTAGTATGTGTTTGGAAGCTCAGAGGAAGTGAGGCCCAAGGCAAAAGGAATTATGGAAGTCTTGAGAAAATAGGTTGAGATAATTCTTTAAGTCAGAGGTTCTCAACTGTGAGCGATTTTTTTTGTCTGGGAACCTTTCTTTTCCTTTTTATTGCATTTATTGGGGTGACACTGGTTAACAAAATTTTACAGATTGTCACAGCTGGGATGGGGAGGGAGGGACTGGGCAGGCCACTGGTGCTGACATCTCGTGGATGGAGGCCGCAGTGCCGCTAAATGTTTAGCACAGGCCAGGCCCCTACAGCAAAGGGTTATGTGGTCCCAGATGTTAGTAGTGTTGCTGTTGGGAAGCCCTGCTTTCAAAGCATTAAAGACCAACATCTCCAACAAATTTGTGTGGAAGCAAATGGAAATGTACTGTTTTATTTTATGTGAATATATTAATATTTATGAGGTGCATATTTTAATTAAAAAAAGTGTAACAGTAGCTTAATTAGTTATAGTTAAGGAGATGACTTAACGCCAGATGGGAAGGGCTGGGTGTGGCTTTGTCTTGTCAAGAATGCTGCATCTTCCAAGAACTCTGAGATTTTAGGTAGAGAGAATAGGAAAGGAAGTTATTTTTTAAGTAATTTACATGGGATTAGTAGAACATGGAGCAAATAGAATTAGAAACAGCATTTCATGTATATAGACTTACATGTTTCTTCTATTGTGAGGTGTCTATTCAAATATTTTGCTCATTAAAAAAATTACGTTGTAAGTCTTCTTATTTTAAGTAGCCTAGATACAAATGTTTTATCAAATATATCAATTGTGAGCATTTTCTCAGATCTGTGGTTTGCCTTTTCATCTTCTTCATAGTGTCTTTTGATGAGCAGAATAGTCTAATTTGGCTGAAATGGAATTGATCAGTTTTTTAAAACTTTATTGGTAGAACTACTTGCTCTAAGAAATCTTTTTTCCCCCCAAGGTTGCAAAGCTATTTCTCCATATTTTCTTAGAAAAGCTTTTTCATTAGCCTATGACTTATGAAAATTTTGAGGAGGATGCATGGGATGATCTGTGGAGGTTGAGTGTTACTTTTTCTTTTCTTTTCTTATACAGATAGTATTTCTAACGCCATTTCTTGGTTGAGTGTTTGGAGCTTGTATTTTTCTAAGAATATGTCCATTTCATCTAGGTTGTCGATTTTGTTGGAATAGAGTCCATAGTGTTTTTTCATAATCATTTGTATTTCTATGGGATCAGTTGTTATTTTACCTCTTTCATTTCTGATTTTGTTTATTTGGGTCTTCTATCTTTGCTTCTTGGTGAGCCTGGTTAAAGGTTCATCAATCTTGTTTATCCTTTCAAAGAACCAGCTCTTGGTTTTGTTGATCTTTTGTATTTTTTTATTTTTATTTTTTGTCTCTATGTCATTTATCTTCGCTCTGATCTTTATTATTTCCTTCCTTCTGCTTATGCTGGGCTGTTTTTGTTGCTCTCTTTCTAAGTTATTGAATTTTATGGTTAGATAATTTATTATCATTGTTTCTTGTTTTTTGAGGTAGGCCTTAGAACTATGAACTTCCCTCTCAGAACTACTTTCACTGTGTCTTATAGATTTTGGATTGTTGTATTTTCATTGACATTTGTTGCCATGATGTTTTTTTGTATTTCTTCTTTGATCTCTCTGGTAACCAGTCATTGTTTAATAGCATGCTATTTAGCCTCCAGATGTTTGATTTTTTAAATAGTTTTTATTGTAGTTGATTTCCAGTTTTATGCTACTGTGATCTTAGAAGATGATAGATATGATTTCTATCTTCTTGAATTTGAAGAGACTTTGCCATGATCTGTCTTTGAAAATGACCCATGTGCACTTGAGAAGAATATATATTCTGTGACTTTGGGGTGAAATGTTCTGAAGATGTCAGTTAGTTCCATCTGATCTAGTGTGTCATTTAGAATTGATGTTTCTTTGCTGATTTTGTTTAGAGGATTTGTCCAGTGGTGTTAGTGGGTATTAAAGACCCCTACTATGACTGTATTGCTGTCAATTTCTCCCTTGATATCCTCCAGAAGTTTTTTTTATGTATTTGGGTGCTCCTATATTGGGTGTGTATATGTTTATCAGAGTTATATATTCTTGTTGGGTTGCTCCCTTTAGTATTATGAAGTGGCCTTCCTTATCTCTTGTTATGGCCTTCACTTTGAGATCTAATTTGTCAGATATAAGTATTGCTACCCCAGCTTTTTTTTTTTTTTTTTTTTTAAACTTTCATTTGCTTGAGAAACCTTTCTCCATCCCTTTGCTATCTAGTCTGTGTGAGTCCTTTTTTCTGAGGTGGGTTTCATGTAGACAGACAATAATACTCTACAATTTCTAACTTATGAAATCAGTAATCAGTAATCTTTTAAAGAAATATAAAATTTTACTTACATGTATGTATTTCCACACATATATACTAGTATGAGGGTGTGTGTGTGTGTGTGTGTGTGTGTGTGTGTGTGATTTTTTTGGGGTCTTTTCTTTTTTTATGCCAACATGTTTATTATCCACTCTGATTTTCTTCATTCTTTTAAGCAGAACTGAATTTTTAACTTGTGCCATTTCCCTGAAGTTCTTTAAGCTAAATTAATTTGAGCATTTCTTGTAATGCAGGACTACTGGAGAAGAATTCTTAATGTTCTGTCTGTCTGAAACTGTATTTATTTTGCCTTCATTTCGGATGCATATATACAATACAATGATAGTTTCTTTCCCCTTAGCACTTCAAAGAAGTTGTACCATTTTTCTCAGGCCTCCATTCCCCCCCCCCCCCCCCCCCCCCCCCCCATGGCTAGTCATCCATTTTTCTTATTGTTTTACTATATGCTATCTTTTGTTGCTTTCAAGATTTTCTTTTTATGATGTGCCTAAGTGTGGTTTTTTTGTTTGTTTGTTTGTTTGTTTTATCCTGCTTGGGGCTTATTCTATCAGTTTTGGAAAATCTTAGCCATTATCTCTTCAAATCATTCTTCTGCTCAGTTTTCTCTTTCTTCACATTCTAGGATTCTGATTACATCATGTTAGACTATTTGATACTTATTTCAGACAGACCTGAAGGATTTTAATCGGTGGAAGTGACTGAGCGACAAGATGGTGAGGCTGATGCCACTTAAAGAAAATTTTTATTACTTAATTTCGGAGACAATAAGCCAGGTCACACCATAAAGACCATGTGGGCAAACATCAGGTTTGGGCCAGGAGTCCAGATTGGCTAGTTTGAATAATATTGCTGAGCACTGGGCTATAGGGGTGGTTTCTGGTTGTCTGGTACCTGGCCATGGGGTGATGTAGGGCAGGGGAAATTGGGTTGGTGGGAATTCAGTAAAGGGAATGGTTGTGATATATCATAGACTCAGGCTTGGTTGGTTTGCATATGAAAGGTGTCCTCCTGAAGTCTTCATCATTATTTTATTTTCCATTCCTGCATATCCATTTGTCTCTTTTTAATAGTTTCCAATTCTTTGCTGAAATTCCCTTCAGTTTATGCATGCTGGCCACTTTTTTAGGTTTCTGTCTGATATCTCCCCAGTCCCATATCTGGGTTATTTCTAGGTTTGGTTCTCTTGACTTAACTCTTCCTTTTTTGATGTTGGGTTACATTTTCTTGTTTCCTTGCTTGCCTTGTATTTTTTTTTTTTTTTTTTTTTTTTGGTTGAATGCCAGATATTGTGTGTAAAAGCTTAGAGACTAAAGTAATATTTATACCTGATAAAGAGCTTTTCCATTTTCCCATCAGGCTACTAATGTGCAAAGCTGTCACTTCAGTTGGTATTGAGCTGATTAATAGCTTTTCTGCCTAGTATTCTTTTGTAATATTAAGAATTTTCTGGCAGAATCTCCTTATATCTGAATAAAACTGAACAGAGAGAGACCGACCTTTGGTCCTGAGAATCAAATGTGAAGGAAGCAGACCAAATAGTTAACTGTGCTGTCTTGGAAGTGGAATTAGGATGGGGTGAAAGTGACTTTCTGGTTTTGTAACAATAAATACTATGTATTTCTTTCATAAATAAAAATTTAATCATTGCTACCACCTCTTGCCCATTAGGATGGCTTTTCACACCACACAGTTCTCCAATTCTTTGCAGAGACCAACTGAGTGTCCTACAACTAAACTCATTCTGACAATAACCAGAGTCAGCACAGGTCCCACCAATTAGGGGCTCAGTCCCACACAGGCCTGCCCTCTCCCAATTTGGGGGCCATTTACAAGTCCAGGTCAATACCTGTGCTTTTGGCTGACTGGTTATAAATTGAGGGTTACCATGATCCCCTTGGGTTCAGTAATAAGTTGGGCCCTGGCCAGTGTTGCTCCGTGGTTAGAGCATTGGCCAGTTTACCGAAGGGTCTCGGGTTCCATTCCTGGTGAAGGGCAAGTGCCTGGGTTAAAGGTTTGCTCCCCGGTTCTGGTCAGAGCTCCGGCAAGATGCAACCAATTGATGTGTTTCTCTCACATGAGTATTTCTCTCTCTCAAAATCAATGGAAAAAATATCCTCAGTGAGGATTAACAAATAAAAAAATTATTTATGTATTGGGAAGAAGATATTTAAAATTTACAGAAGAGGATATTTAAAAATCTGTAAGTTAACAGCCAGACAGAGAGATATATTGGACAAAGTATGGGAGGCAGGGCTTGGAGCTTCCATGCTCTTTCTGAGCATGCCACACTCCCAGCACCTCCGTTTGTTCGTCAGTTTAGAAGCTGTCCAAATCCTAGGGATTTTTATAAAAGCTTTCTTGTGTAGCAGATGATTGATCAAATCATTGACCATTAGTGATTGAGCTCATTTTCCATCCCCTCTTCTTGCCTAAGAAGGGTAGGAGAGGATAGGGCTTAAAGTTCAAAATTTCTGATCTTGTGGTTAGTTCCCTAGGCAATCAGCCCCCATCATGGGGCTGTCCAGGAGCCCCCAGCCTCATCATCTCAATAGTGTGCAAAAAGATACAGAGATTACAAAGGTTTTTTAAGGAACTGTGTGTTAGAAAGTGGAATCAGAGACCATATATATATTTATTATTATGTCACACCCAGCACTTCTGCTGGGTGTATGCCCAAAAGAATTGAACACAGGCTCTTGAGGAGATCTTTGTATGTCTATGTTAACAGCAGCCTTGTTTACAATAATCTAAAGGCGGAAGCATCCCAAGTGTCCATTGAGGGATGAATGGATGAGCACATGCATACAACAGAATATACAACAGAATATTTTCAGCTTTCAAAAGAAGGAAATTCTGAAATATACTAATCTATCCATGATGAAAATGGAGGATATTATTCCAAGTGAAATGAGCAAGTCACTAAAAGACAAACACTGTATGATTCCACTTATAAGTGTTCCCTAAAGTAGTCAGATTAGACTCAGAAAGCAGAAGGATAGTTGTCTGGTGCTGGGAAGGAAGGAGAATGGGGAGTTCTTTATGGGTACAGAGTTTTAGTTTTAGAAGAGGCAGAGTTCTGGAGCTTAGCTGTTCAATAATGTACTTGAGTACATCAACTCAACCCTGTTGAACTATACAGGTTGTTATATTGTAAATCAGAAGAAGCCTTAATCAATAAGCCACATTGACTTGGAGTCCTTTTCATTTCGTTACTAGTCCGAGTTGGCACAGAGGAAATATTGCTTCTCAAATTCTGGGACCCGATATGGTGGAAGTCTTTCCTATTTATATGTTTTTCAGATCTTTGTTTTCCAAATTTGGAATGAGACTTCCAGACCTTCTGAGAAACAGTCCTGTGTGCTGGGGCAGGGCCGTGAGACCGTATCTCAAGGCCTGGCCTGGCGCCAGCACTGACAACTCTGTTTGGGGCATAGTTTATGGCCTCTCTGGAATGGGGAGCAGTCTTATTTTTCCCTATTATTTAAGCAAGCAAACGTTTACAGAAGCCAGAATAGCAGGGTTAAATTTTAAACAGCAACTTTTACCCAAGATGAGGTTACTATGCTTCAAGGTAACACAGTTAAGATGGTAAATTTTATGTATATTTTCTCCTAATTAAAAAAACAAACAAAACAAAAACAAACAAACAAAAAACCCCCACAAAACTTAGTCACCATCATAAAACATTAGAAAATGGAAAAGGAGATTTGTTTTCAGCAGCCGAGGAATAACCTGATTGTTTCGTGTCTTTCAGGCCCGGTGTGGCCCTGACCATGCAGGCGTTTTCAGAAGAGGAGAGGAAGCAGTGGCTGGAAGCTCTGGGTGGAAAAGAAGCTGTAAGAATAATCAGTGGTTGAGTTTAATTCCAAATCCCGTAGAGTTGTGTTCATTTTTCTGTTATTTTATAATGTTTGTAAAAAGTTCCCCGCTGAAACTGGTGCTTAATCTCAGATATGTTAAGAATTAGAGTAATTTGGCTCGAGACGGCAGCAGCACACACGAGAGTGGTGTATCATTAGTTTTTATTTTCGATTTTTCATGACTTGCCACTCTGATTTGCTCTGCTTGGGGAAGTCATCTGAGTTCTCCGTTTCTTCTCTCCTATCTGACAGTACTTTGGGTGATGAGCACAATAAAGGCTTGCAATTTATTTTTATCTCTGTGGAGGTGAAATAGTAAATACGAGGCAGGGCAGGCAAGTCCTATAAGCGACTGCTGTAATTATGTCGCTTGCTTTAACAACTTGTGATTTAGCCTAATGGAACACTGTGCGCAGCGTTATGCAGCCTTAGTGAGTGGGCCTGTGTATTTGGATCGGTTTGAGGAATAGAGTCAGGATTATAGATCCAGAGGCACAGAAATCTGGTCTGTTTGCTATTACTTTTGTTTCAGTGGCCTTTGGGAGTTGAAATTGGGCAGATCCTGTGTTGAACTGGGGACTTAGGGTCATTATAGAAACAAATCTATATAGAAATAAATCTGTTGGCAAAGGCAGCCTCACCTTGAAGACATATATAACCCTTCTGTAAAGAGTAAAGAGCCAAGTAATTCATTCAGGATACACAGATAAAGGCAAGTCTGTAGAAAGAAATACAGTCATGCACTGCTGATAAGCACCACATATGCTATGGAGGTCACACAGGATTATAATGGAGCTGAAAAATTCCCATAGTCTATCATAGCCTTTGTGATGTATGACTCACATGTTTGTGCAGACATGCCTTTGTAAACAAACCTACTGTGAAGCCAGTAGTATTGAAGTATAGTCCCATTTACCATTACTATAGTAGGCTACAGCATCTAGGTATATGCTCACACAACGATACCATCACCTAACAATGGATTTCTCAAAACATAGCCCCTTTTGGTAAGTGGCACATAACTGTGTCCGGCTGTGTATTTATGTGGCAACAGTTAAGGTACTATGTCGTTTTTGCAGGTGCTATATATGCCTTGCACATAATGGGGAAGTGCTAGAATTCTTAGAGGCAGCCTGGAGTGATCACCTACCTATTTCAGATATGGTAATTTACATTATGGACCTGAGACATCTCTGAATTAAGTAAAAACAAGGTTTTGGAAAAAACGAGCTTCACCATATGGATCAAAATGCAGCAATGTCTCTGTCCTAATAGAGTTGTCAGGCTGAGCATTTCATGTTCGCATGGACTTTCAAGAAGTTCCCTAAGGATTGTGATCCCTTCACCTTGTTTTTGCTCCCTCAGCGAGAGACGGAGTAGGCTAGCTGTCTCTACTTTAGAGAACATGATGGGAATTCCTCAATACCAGTGTACTTTTTGCAGGGTCCTAGGTGTGCCTACATTTTTATTGATTTGTTAAAAATACTGTTTCTCTTTTTTTGTCTCTTAACCAGCTGCTCCACAGTTTTAATAGAGCCATCATCCCAAGACCAGAAGGAAGTAAGTGCCAATTTATAAAATGAGCTGTTTGCCTCCTTTTTCCACTAATGTTTTTGTTTTCATTACCGATGCCATACTGTTGCTGGGTGCTCACTCTCTGCACCCCTCTCTGCGTTAGCTCTCCAGATACGATGTGTATTTTGCCTTATCCACTGTGGACCTGCTCAGATTTTCCTGGGCTTTTGTAACCCTCATTGATCCCATCTCTGAGCATTAAAATAAATTATTTCTCTACAATAACTTTCTCTAAAAACCCAAAATATATTCTGTCATTCACTTTGATATTTATTCTTGTAGCCACACATGAACACATAGGAGTGTCAGGGGTGCATCTTTGTAAATTGCTGTTGGAAGGAGCTGCTTATCAATCAGGTCTCTTATTGGCCACGGCTCCCTTACCCTTGATACCCTTTATCCTGAGAGTCTCTGCATATGGCTCCACAAATAACATATCATGGCCCCTTAGAAAAGAACAGTGACCAAAAATACTCAGATGTTCTAGGACAGTGATTTTCACATGAATTATATGTATGCACTAGAGGAAAATGAAGTACTGCTTGGCTCTGTAGCCTGGCTTTTACTGAGATAAACCAAACATATCAGATTTGCTAGATTCTTTATGAATTTACTTATGATATCTTTGGATAAATTAAGACTGCACTTATCACATGTCCACCATTTGGAGATTATGTCACATAACGTACAATTTCAGAATTACCATGATGTGCGTATCACTTGTGTCAGCATATGAATAAAATGACATCTTTTCTAGCCTGGCGCTAGAAAGGGACAGTGTGCATGCAAGGTTGTAAATGTACTGCAGCATCTTCTTAACTTCTTTCTGCCCTCCTTTCTCTTCCTCCTTTTCCTCTTGTCTCCCTCCCTCCCTCCCTCCCTTCCTTTTTTTTTTTCTTTTTTCTCTCTTGCCCCTCTTTACCTATTTTCCCCTATATTTCTTTTTTCTCCTTTTCTCTTTTCTTTCTTATTTTTTTTTTATAGAGAAATGGAAACAAGCCTTTAAAAAAGTTTTGCCAAACAGAAAGTATCACTTGCATTTTCTTAGCAAACCACTGCCCGATTTTCCTCATTAGATTTATTTTTAAGCATTAAACCTGCAAAATTTGTATTCATGGGTTGTTCATGCTATCCCCGCTGAGAGGCAAGAGTTAGCATTACTGTTCCCTAGTTCTAAATGCAGAACTAAACTATTTGCTTTCCCTGTTTTCATTTTGACACAAGAATTGTCTTTTATTAAGTGCTCAAATATGCCAGCCTAATCTATAGGCAAGTGTCTGTATTAGAAAAAAACTAATATTATATTTTCAAAATAATCTATATGAATCATCTGTTCTAAATTCATTGTGAAAACAATAAAATATTAAATACTTAGAGCATGGAATAAAATATGAAATTCTTTTTGAAACTCATGACCCAAATAATGTTTTAAAAGTGTTTCTTAAATATTTTTCCCTAGGTTTTAAAAAAATAGTGTATGTTATTTCTCCAACTGTCAAGTAATTTTAAAACCTTTTTCTCATATAACTTTTTAAAATCTCCACTGGTATATAATTTTAAAAGAAGTTATTGGAATTTTGGCAAAATGTATCTTAATTATTTTCATATAGCTTCCCTTAAAGGTTTTTTTTTTTTTTATCACTTTCTCTTCCATTGTTTGATATAAATTGTATTTATTAATATAAACATTGTGTTAAGCTGGAATTTTATTGATATTGATAGTAAATGGCTTAATAGTTCAGTAAGTGCTCCTCAAAATATTTGAAATTGTCATTTACATTACTTAAACAGGGAATATAAGGCCTTTGACTTTCTTTTTCTTAATAGGAAAATAAAAATTAAACTGAGTTTAAATAAATTTTCTTGTTTTTGTAAGGAAGAGAAATGCAAGTAATTAATTGTGGCCTTCATGTTTTATCACTATTCCTTTTAGGTGCACAGTTGGATAAAATGGGATTCACAATTCTCAAAAAGTGCATCAGTGCAGTTGAAACACGAGGTAATATGATTGAGTCATTTTATTCATGAAAGTTTACAGGTATGTGAAATCTGAGAGATGTTTGAAATGCTCATTGCATGGCTGAGTGTCTTAAAGGCAAATACATAGAAGAAAAAGTACATTCTCCTTGTCAGAAATTCCGTTGTTCATTTATTGTGTCAGGATGGGGTTTTCTTTTCCCTTACATACTCCTCCCTGCACTGAAAAGGAGAATTATGGAAGAATCATCAGTGTTGACTGCCAATCTTTTTTAAAAAAAATATATTTTATTGATTTTTCACAGAGAGGAAGAGAGGGATAGAGAGCTAGAAACACTGATGAGAGAGAATCATCGATCAGCTGCCTCTTGCATACCTCCTACTGGGGATGTGCCCGCAACCCAAGGTACATGGAATTGAACCCGGGACCTTTGAGCCCGCAGGCTCTATCCACTGAGCCAAACCGGTTTTGGCTTGGCTGCCATCTTAATCACCTTTTGTTCATGCATTATTGAGATAGTCCCATCTTCCATGGTCATGTTGGCCTCCATTGAAAAAATAAGCCTCTTTGGTGTCTCATTTACATATAATAAAGTTCATTGACTTTAGTGATACAGATTGATGAGCTTTGACAAATGTATACAGTTGTAGAACTACTACTGCAATCACAGATTGCTCTCTCTCCTCAAAATTCCTTTGTGCCTCTTTGCAATCAATCCCTATTCCTTCCTTGGCCCTTGGCAATCACTGAGCTGCTTTTTTTTTGCACTATAGTTCTTTTAAAAAGTAGCATTTTATATAAATGGATCAATGCAATATATATAGTCTTTTGAGCCTACCTTCTTTATTTGACTTATTGCTTTTGAAATCCTTCTTGTTGGGTGTATCCTTAGCTAATCTTCTTTTTATTGCTAGGTAGACTTCCATGACATGGATGAACTGATTTTGTTTTTATCTTTTAACATGTTGATAAATATTTGGGTTGCTTCCATCCTAAATTGAAGGGAAGCTAATCCTTTCCCCAGCCAAATGTCCATGGGCATTTCTTTACAGTCCTTAAAAAACAACAAGAAGGCTGTGGCACTTTGCAACCCTTCCAGCCAACTTCAGAGAAACTAACCATTGAGCCATGCAAACGGGCATTTTGGAGGTTAAATTTCTTTCTGTTAAGAGACTTGGTGAAGTACTGGAATGTTGAGAACTGAATTCACTTTCATGCATGTACATCAGGGGTCTACTTTGGATGGCTTAGTCAGATGAAGCATTGCATTTGTGTTTCTGTCAAAACAAGGCCTTTGTCATATACAAGCCAGGACTGCTGCCTGTGAAATTAGTGTGGAGGAGACGAGCTGTTCTATGATTTGGGGATTTGCCCACCGATTACAAAGACCTCAACCACAGAATTTTCTCCCAAACTCTTGTTACAGTGGCCAGTGAGGCTCTGACAGTGTTCCTTCATGTCCACCTGTGCCAAAGTTGAGCTGACAAATGTCTTCATTTTCCTTGTGCTTCAAAAGTTTCCAGACTTCAGAAAAATCCTGTGATTTTCATATCTCTCCTTATTCATGTTTCTGTTCTTCCCGAGCCTCTTAAGAACCTTAATTGTATTACTCGTATGATTATTATTTTGATAATTAAATTATTTCCCCAAAAGTTATATTTTATACATTTTCTGAACTGATAAATGATAAAAATCTGTGTAGAACTCTTCCTGGTTGATAAGTGTAGCTTTTTGGAATCTTATGTACATTGAATAGAACATGCAGGATGGGGCAAGAATAGGTTTACCATTGTTTGTTTAGAAAATAATGCATTAATTAATGCTAATACAAGAATAAACTCTGTGTTTTGTGTATTCACAACTGTAAACCTACTCTTACCCCACCCTGTATATATTAGAGCCTGTATATATGGAATGTATTGATATTTTTATTATAAATATATTCAGTTGTTGGATTTTTTACTTTTTAAACATCACCCGAGGATATTTTTTCCATTGCTTGTTTTAGAGAGAGTAGAAGTGAGGTCTGGAAGGAGTGAGGGAGGAGGAAGAGAGGGAAATAACAATGTGAGAGAGACGCATTGATTGGTTGCCTCCCAAATAAGCTCTGATAGGAGCTGGGGATTGAACCTGCAACCCAGGTACTTGCCCTTGGCCGGGAATCAAGATCGAGACCCTTCTGTTTGCAAGACAATGCTCTACCATTGAGGAAACTGGCCAGGACTGGATGTTTATAACAGAAAAATGAGTCTATACTTTTTAAGTTAGGTTTTCTCATTTAAATATTTAAAAAAAACCCACATTTTTTCAAATCTTTTGTTCTCTCAGGGCTTCCATTACTAAAGCCTTTTGTTTTTAATGGAATAATAGACTAAAAATAGAGTGAAAGAATCAACTGTCAGATGATATTATTAAAAATAATGAGGAACATTAGAGAATCTCTGAGGATTTTTATGCTAAATTTGGAAGCTCTTTCAAGGAATTTGGTTTTAAATTTGGATTTCCCCCCAGTCAGCTCTAATTGCTGCTATTGATATTTTTTTATGCTACAGGTGTTGTTGTCTCACTGTATTTCATCAGTCAGAATAAAGCTAGTTTACTGTATGTTCCTCTAACAAGAGACCCGCAAGGACTGACTTTTCTCTTAGGTAGGGGGAGGTGGGCTTTGCTTATCACTGATACTTGGCCTTAAAGGTGCCTGGTCCATTTTACAATCCAAAGATGTTAAAGGTTCCAGGTGCTGGAAGGTGGGGAGGGGCAGGGTTCAGTGAGAACAAGCCCTGGGACCTAACTCAGATACAGAGAACAAACTGATGGTTGCTAGAGGGGAATCAGTTGCAGAGATGGGAGGAAAAGGGGAAGGAGATTAAAAAATGCAAACTTCCAGTTATAAAATAAGTCAAGGGGATATAATGGACAGCACAGGGAATACAGTCAGTAATTTGTAATAATTATGTGTGGTTACTATGGTAGAATTACTGGGGTGATTCCTTTGTGAAAGGTATATAAATGTTGAACCACTATGTGGTACACTTGAAACTCATACAACGTTGTACATCAAGTATAATTAACAAAAAACAAACTTAAAAAACAATGGTCGAGACCAAAAGAAGGACAGGAGAGGATTGTGGGAGTAAGAGTGACACTGCTACTCCAAAGGAGGTTTACTTATTCATGAATTGATAAGCAGTTGTCAGGCTTAAGCTCCAAAGTGGTGAGATAAGATAGGCATCTAGGGAAGATTCTTAACCTCTGGGACTCTTGATTTCTAAAAGAATGTAACTTGGAATCTCATCCATGCTGTCTACCTCCTGCATGTTTGTGAGGATAAAGAGCTAATTTTTGTACATAGTAGATATTCATTAACTATATTTGTCTTCTTTCCATCCTTTCCCTGAATTCTTTTAATTGTGAAATGTCCATGTTCTTCCTTTAACAACTATATTGCATGGTGTGTTCATTACAGTTCATGTATTTATCTTGTTTCTGAAACTTGATGATTTCCTTTATGTGGAGAAAATGTCTTAGTGTTTGCCTGCCTCTTTTCATTTCTAAGTTTGGTGTCTTACACATATAGTAAGCAATTGCTTTCTATTTGAGTTTCCAGAGATTTGATTAAAATGGTATCTTAGCACTATTCTGTGTCCCAACTGTTTGTAAAATTATTGGAAGAATTTATTCTATACTTGGTTGAAATTAGTACTTTCAAATAACACGAAGGATTGTTTTTTACTGGTTTATCAGTTTGTCAGCATCTTTCTGCATTCTGGATAATATTTCAGATATCGATAGAAAGATGTATCATATTACATGTGGAAGAGTCTTCATGGTTTCAGAACTTGGGAATTCACTACCTAATTTATTTAAAAGAAACCATCTCCCATACCCAGTACATTGTCTTGTTCTGGAACTGCAAGACACCTAGTTTTTCAGGTACTTGCATTGTAAAATATGCAGCAATTAAGGAAGACTTTTTTTCTTAAAAACTTCTTTTAGTTGCTATTTTTTAAATAGTCATCATGGTTTAAAATTAAATCTGTATGCAACTTTTGTTTATGAAGTTTCCCTTAAAAAAATCTTCCATATGGGAATAATTTGAATATTCACTTTAATTTCTAGAGTATGGCATTAAAATGTCGGTCTAGGCAAGCTGTCAGTAATCAGGATCAGCCTTGTAACAAGCTGTGAATTCCTGGGCTAGAAGTAGGAAGCCACCTCTGAGATGTGACAGTCTTAGATTTGTCACATGTGAAAGTGAATTTCTCTTTCTTTGAAAAAGTAGTTTTAGGTTTTTGGAAAATCTATCTGAATTTGGGTTGAGGATTTTCCTATTTCCAGAGCATTTCCAGACTTATATGGGGTCTCACAATGGGTCTGGAAGAAGATAATAATGTAGAGTTTTAGTATTAATCTTTGTGGGAGGGAAGACGCCCAAAGTGAACTTGCAATATATTTTGCCATGATTGCACATTAATCTTAAATTGCCGAGGGCAAATTACGTGCAAAATGAAGAAAATAAAGAACAGCTGTCCCCAGGAAATTTTACAGCCAGTAAATGAAAGTTTTTTGCTCACTGTCTCTTTTTTAATCATAATATAATGGGTGTGAGAAGAGTGTGGGTGGATACAGAGGACAGTCTTATGTGGGAGGAGGGAGCTGGGGAGTCTTGTGGTGTCTGCAAAAATGCATATGCAAAACCAAAATACTAAATCCAGGCTAGTCGGGACTGATTATTCATTTTCTCAATTAGTCATCTTATTTGCTTTAAGAAAAAAATAAGTTTCCAAAGCTATTAGCTGCCAGATGAATGGTTGAATAAGATTAATAGGTACAAATTGTTCAACTGTCTTGCTACAGAGTAGACATGCTAGATTTTATGTGTTTGGTTCAAATTCCGATGAGGTCCTTGTAAGGCTCTGAAGCAGTGTTCACATAGTGATGAAGAGTGTGAGCTCAGAACTCAGCCTTTGGAAGACTTGTTAACTCTACAACCAAGTTAGTTACTTAACCTCTCCATATATATATATATATATATATATATAAAATTGATTTTTTTTACAGAGAAGGAGGGAGATAGAGATAGTTAGAAACATCGATGAGAGAGAGTCATCGATCAGCTGCCTCTTGCACACTCCCTATTGGGGATATGCTCACAACCAAGGTACATGCCCTTGACTGGAATCGAACCTGGGATCTTTCAGTCCACAGACCAATGCTCTATCCACTGAGCCAAACCGGTTTCGGCTCCATGTCTTGATTTTATCATGTGTAATAGGGGCTAAAGGTAGGATCTCCTTCCCAGGTGTTGTTGTAAGAATGCTTGAGGCATTGGCACATATTAAATGGTTAGTAAATGTGAATTGCTTATTTAGAGATAACCTATTTAGTGAAGCCAATCATAGTTTAAGTAGTCCCATTATTGTTTCAAGAGTCTGGGAGCACTGAAAAACTTTGCTTAGTTTTTAAAAACGAGTAAGTTACATAGGGAAATAATTCACCCAAGTATACTGGAGCAGTCACATGGCAGGGGACACTGAAGAAAAGGGAGGAGGGTCAGAAAGGATGATCTCAAGCTGTCCAAAGAAAGAGATCCTCCAACGTTGCCTATAATTGTTTAGTCCCTGATGCCACAGCTGCTGAGTGGAGGCAGGTGGCAGTAGGGAGACAAGGTCCCATGATCCGGCCTTTTTTAACATCCTGGTCTCTGTAGAGAGTGGATGCCAGGAGCCTTGCAAAATGCAACAGTCGGCTTTTGCCTTGACTTTGAGTATCTTCATTGATTTATATAAGTAGAATTTGTGACGACTTAAGCTACATGAATGATGAATTTGAAAATAAAATATACCTTGATTTAACAGTCTCCTCCATCCCATCTTACTTTAATTACTTACCTATTCCAGGACATGCACATTTAGTCAATACTTTCTGAATGTTTCCTACAGGAAAGAGATTGGAAGAAAAGATAGTGGAGATATGGTTCCTTTTCTTAAAGGGTAGCTTCAATGTAGCTGCAAGACAGTAAAGGCTTTGAGATTTTATGCTGCTTTTATAGATTTCCTGTATGGTTTCATGAATACAGTCAAAGACACAAGACTCCTGGGCCATAGAGGAAGGTCAGCTTATTACTCTCACATAGTAGGTTGTGTTATAGTAGAAGAACTCTGAATTTAGGAAGCAGATTCTCCTATAAAGGTGGGCAAGCATATTGGCTCTTTGCTCTAGTTGGAGACACCTATCTCTATTTTTCCAAAATTGCACTTGAATCTGCTCTTTGCTCCAGAGGGAGATGCTGGAGTAGATGGCCTCTGTCCGCTCACCATGCTGCTGGCAGAGGGGAGTAGGTGGGTGGTACGGTATGACAGATGCTCTATGAGCAGTGGAGGCCAGTGGGGCAGATCCCAGGTGCTGTGCTATGTGTCGGCCTGGGCCCTGAGGTAAGACACTGATAGGTTTGAGAAGCAGTATGTTCAGCTCTCTGACAGGAAGTGGAATGGATGAAAGTGGTGTGGCTGCAGGAGATGGAAGGTGGGATCACTGGTTGGGTTTAGAAATGATGTAGGTCATTGGAGAGAAGAAAGGGGGACATCTGTAAAGATTTAAAAAATAGAGATAATGCAGATGAGAGATGATGGAGGTTTAAACTAAGGCATTGGCAATGGAAAGAAGAGATGGATAGGAACAGAGACTTGGCAGGAAAACAGAATCCGTGGCCTATGGATTATAGGGGGTAAGTAAAAAGTAACAGTAAAATCAATCGGACTTGGAGCTTTCCAGCTAAGGTAATTGCCAACATCTTGAGCCAAAACAGAATGCACGAGGAGAGAGAGGCTTGGGAGGAATATACACCAGTTTTGTATATCCCGAATTCTAGGTACCTATGACATTTCTTTTGGAAGTAGAATGAAGACAACAGGAGAAATGGTGGGTACCATTTTCTGAGAGGAAAGGTTTTTTTTAAAAAAAAAGATTTATTGATTTTTTTACAGAGAGGAAGGGGGAGGATTAGAGAGTCAGAAACATCCATGAGAGAGAAACACCGATCAGCTGCCTCCTGCACACCTCCTGTACATGTCCCTGACAGGAATCGAATCTGGTACCCTTTAGTCCACAGGCTGATGCTCAACCCACTGAGCCAAACCAGCCAGGGCAAGAGGTGAGGTTTGGAATGTCAGAAAGTCATTCAGGTGGATGGTGAGGTAAGAAGGCAATGGAGCAAAAGGAAGAATATGGGGATCTTTGTATTCAGGGAAAGAGAGGAAGAAGAAGAGTGGACACATAGGACACCAATGGTTTCGTGGTTGTGAAGGCAAGATGCTGGAGGACAGCCAGGTTGTACGGGTTGTACTTCTTATGTGTTGTTCCCACAAGAACCCTATGAGACAGTGGCATTTACTTGAGCAACTGAAGTGAAGAGACATGATTTGACTTGAATAAGACTTAGAGCTAGAAAGTCTCCTGACTGAATCACAAATCTAAGACTGAGCTTGGCATGCCAGTGCTTTCAGCCACAAGGAAAGCGAGGAAATGGAGGTGCAGCAGGCTGATCTTCTGAGGATGTTGACGATGGACGAAATAAAGAGAACACACGTGGTCAAAGAACAGAGGTGATATGAAACTAGGCAATAGGAAAGGGAAGATTTAAGTATCTCTGAAGCGCTCCTCTAGCTCTGGGATGAAGCCATTCTGAAGTTACACGTGTCTGTCTTCTTCAAGGACCTCTGCAGGTGCACCATCCGCCCAGGAAAGAATTGCTTGCTTTGCTGGGAATCTCTGCGACACTAGGGGAAGTCTCTTAGTGGTAGACATGATGACTTGTAGGCTCTGCATCAGACAATACTTTAAATCCTAATATGCAGCATTTTCCGAGTGTTCTGTGTACTCTAGCTGCCAAATCTTACACAGCTCAGTAGGTAGTTGAGCAGGTATAGCCTATTTATTAGGCCTTCAGTGCAGATGAGGAGTCTATGATTCAGAGCAAGTTAAAGGTAACTAAACAGAGGCTGTGAGATCCTCCTTTCCTGAAGGTTCACACTGAGAGGAAGGCTGAAGGCCACATCGAATGCATTGTGGCTACAGCCTCTGTTAAATCCTGGGACAGCAAGACATCTGACAAACGGGGGAGTTTGGGACCCCAAGTGTTACAGAGAAGGAGGAAACTCCTTGTTATTCTGTAGCTTGCCTCCAGTCCCAGTCTAGGCAAGGGTGGTTATACAAGGAATTAGCAACAAGTCTAGGGTTTTCTGATCTGAAGCAAAAATACCCTCACTTGTGTTGGTTAGAACCTGGAAATGAAGCCAGCCACACAGAGCATGGGGAATATTTAGAGTCCATTCTGACCCATACAAAGGTAGAAGCTAATCAACCCAACACTGTTTGTCTTTGGACTTGAATTTGAGATGAGACTTAGAGTTAAGTATAGACGGTGTTTACGGAGTCCTGAAATCACCAGTACTTCCAGAAATACGGGGTCGGATCTGGACGTGGATATTTGCCTTTTGCTTTTCCCACATTTATCACACAGCCTGGGATGGGCAGCAGGAACAGAGGTAGGTGTGGTGCAGCCGCCCTCCTGTGCCACGGGGTTGGATTTCCAAGCTCAGTCTTTGGCTGGTCTGGATGTGGGAAGACAGGTTGAATGAAAGCACAAGCCCTTTCCTGACAGTGGGAAACCATTCATCATCGTGCACATGAGGATTTATATGAAAAGAGTCTGAAGGCCAGCCCGAGAGTGAAAGCAACACTTCGCAGGAAGGGAAAACGCAGATCGGTTCCTGGCAGATAGGAGCTCTCTGTAATGTTTTTCTCTCCGCTGCCCAAATGATTATGATCCAGGGGAGAAATTCCAAATGTTATTGGTGAGCAGTAATTTTATATTTTCCATGAGTCATTCATATTAAATGAACGTTGACTCTCTTCCCAACATGTGCTTTATTTTATGAAAGTGGGCTGTGGACTACATGCTTTGGTTAGGATAGGATGACTTTTAATGTTTATTGTGCCTTGCTGTTTTGATATTAATTTTGCATTTTATGCTCAGTTGGAGCTTAGAATGAGTGTGTGGTATGTGGGGCTGGATGCAAACGCTTTGCAAACATTACTCCTTTAATTTTCACAGCAACCCCATTCCTCCATTCACCTCATTTATCAGGTAAAGAGACTGGAGACACAGGGAGACCGAGTAACTTACTAGGTCATACAGTTGGGAGTGGTCAAGTTAGAAGTTTCCAGGCTATTAGTAACCTTAATCTGTAATAATTTATATCTTACGAACTTAACAAATTTGTGTCTCCACGATATATATAATATATCTACAAAGTTTAAAATGTTACTCTCATTTTGGGCTTTTCATCTTTGTATGGCTATAATCTTCTAACATTCCCAGTGTTTAGAAATCATCTCCTGCCTTGCTTTGTATAGTTCTGAGTGCATTGTATGTGTTGAAAACAATGCATTCTTCTTCCAAAGTTTCTATAATACAATACCTTAAAAGTATCATGCTGAATGGTATGTCCCTTTGATGGAATAGAGGAATCATTTTGAGATCTGCATGCTTATATTGAAAAATAAATTTAATATGAACACACATTTTTGGCAGAACCTTAAAATGGTTTCAATTGCCCAGTGTCTTGGAAGGATGTATGCCTGTGAACTTGCTTATTTTTATGTCACTCAGCACAGTGGGTAGCATGGGAAGTGCTTCCTGGACTCAAATAGACATTTAAACATAGTGCCTGTTGAGAATTAGTAGTACACCTGTGTGTGGAACACATTGGGAAATTTTTTGTAATCCACCCGTGACCCGAAACAATATTCATGAGTCTCTCATTGCTTCCTTTTAGTCACCTTTATAGCTTATCATTCTGCTCCTTTGTGTTTGTTATTTCCTCACAATTTTTTCCTGATCATTTTACCTATAGTGCTTTTTTTTTTTTTCCTTTTACTTTTTAAGAATCTTTCAAGATTGGTTAATATAACTACATAAATATATAATTCTAAAACACATTATAATGATATAATTTTATGCATATATAAATATTAATCATGTTTGTTCATTCCATACCCTGTAGGAGAATTTGTCTTTGCAGTGCTGGTGGGATATGTAACCTGTATTTATATTTATGCATACACATGTATCTCTATGCACATATGCCCCATTAGTAATGACATGCAGCAGAATTAAAAAAAAAAACAATTCTTTATTGTTGAAAGTATTACATATGTCCCCAGTTTTCTCCCATTGATCCCCTCCAAGTCCTGTGTCTCCCCACCTCCCCCCAGCCTTCAGCACCCTATTGTCCATGGGTTATGCAGATATGCATATACAAGGTCTTTGGTTGATTACTTTCTATCTACCCACCTCCTCCTCCTTCCCTCTGAGATTTCTCACTCTGTTTCATGCTTCCGTGTCTCTGGATCCACTCTGTTCATTAGTTTATTTTGTTACTTAGATTCCACATATGAGTGCGATCACGTGATGCTTGCCTTTCTCTGACTGACTTATTTCACTTAGCATGATACTCTCCTGGTCCCTCCATGCTGTCATAAAGGGTAAGAGATACTTCTTTTTTACTGCTGCATAGTATTCCATGGTATAAATGTACCTCAGCTTTTTTACCCACTTTTCTACTGATGGGCACTTGGGCTGTTTCCAGATCTTAGCTATTGTAAACTGTGCTGCTATGAACATAGGGATGCATACATTCTTTCTGATTGGTGCTTTGGGTTCTTAGGATATATTCCCAGAAGTGAGATCACTGGGTCAAATGGCAGATCCATATTTAATTTTTTGAGGGAACTCCCAATGCGGCAGACTTTTGATGTAAATCCTTGAATACGTGCAGGAACATTAATGACCTTTCACCCAGTTGTCAACATGCACAAGTGCAAATACGATTTATCCCCTCCCCAAATATTGATCAGTTACCTCATCTGTGACATGCACTCTGCTTGTTACTAGAAGAGAGCCAAATAAATGTTAGTTTATAGACCCAAAGAAATTGATCATTTATTTCTGTGAAATCACACACCTGCAAAACTTTAAAAAACAATTGTGTGCCTGTTACCATGGCAAGTGTTTATGCTCCACTTTGAGCCTTACCCCTTCATATTGTTATATTTATATTTTCTAGTTACCAATAACCCTTTCTGTCTCTTAATTTTCTTATTTCTTTGCTAATCAGTCATCACCTTATTATTCATTTATTCGGCTCATTCACTAATTTATTCAGTCCATTTGTTAAGTCTATACCATGTGCTGAGGACTGTGCAAGGCATTAAGAATACTGAGCTGTCAGGTATAGAATCTGTTTCTGAAGCCAAAAGGAAAAAAAAGACTTTGTGGCTCAGTTGGTTCCAAGCTGCTTTCTCTTTTCACTTTATATTTCTTTTTAGTTTTACCCCAGTTTTCAGTTTATCCCACCTTAGTGACTGAAATATTGTCAGCACCCAATAATTCCTAAGAAGTTAACAGGAAATTAAGGGTTATATAATTTTTAGCCTGTTATCTTCTCATTTATTTCCAGTTTTGCCTTTTCATTTTGTGTTCTCCATTTGTGTGGTGTGTGTGTGTGTGTGTGTGTGTGTGTGTGTGTGTGTGTTTTAATCTGTTTTCTCTCTTCTGCTTCTTGGAATTGCCACTTTGTTTCCTTCTTACCACATTTACTTGCCAGACTTTGCCTCCACCGCTGTTATTGAAACGAATTTGTCAACCCTGTTAACTTTTATTTTCTTTTTGCCTCTAATTCGTTTATTGTTTCTGATCATCTTAACCTGCTTTTGTGTTCTCCAGCTCACTCACAAGGGCCTATGGGGACCCCATGCAGCTCAGTAGCTCCACACAGGTGTTTTCTGGTGCTGAGGAGACTGGTGCTGGCCCAGGCATTCGGGTTCTGAGAGGGAGGCGGTTGGGCAGAGATGATGATGAAGCCTGACTCATTCCCGCTTCTAAGGCTCTCCTCCAGGAAGGTCTGGGCAGTGTCATGTGACAGCGCTGTGTGAGATTGGAGGAGGCAGGTGGTGGGAAGTCAGACACAGTTGATTTCACCTCATTCACTTTGCCCAGGGACAGCTGTCATCACCCACCCATCACTGTAATGGAGAGTCTCCGCTTCCCTTTTCTTTACTGCTGATCAGAACCCATCTTAGTTATCAGGAAGAAAAAAAATATTTTGGCCTGTAAACATGTTGAGCAGATGACAAATTTTTTGTTAAAACTTAGAAAGTGTTATACAATAGTAGTGATAGCAAGTCAGTGGGCCTTGATACCCTGAAAAACTTTTAATAACTTGGATATCTTAACTTTAACTTCTCATTTCCTAACTATAATGTCTGTTTTGGCCCAAATTTAATCTATATCAGTAGTTCTAAATTAATTTCAAATCAAGTCAACCTCTCTATAGTCTGTTCTGCACCCAACTGTTTTATGCAGGGCACCGTGAAAGGTACTAAAGACAATAATAACAGGGAACAAGGGTGATCTCATATCTTTCCACGTGAAGTATCTGTGCATTTAGGGAGAGAACGTAGAAGAACACAGGCCTGCAGTTTGTAATCTGAAAATTCTGAAGTTGGATGTATTTCAGAATTTAGATTTTTCTTTTAAATTTAAAAAGGTAATAAGGGACATATACTGTGCAGTCTGTAACATCTCCAGTTAGGTTTGGTGTGGAATAACATTTAAAAAAAAATACATTTTTGTTGATTTCAGAGAGAGGAAGGGAGAGGGAAAGAGAGAGAGAAACATCAATGGTAAGAGAGAATCACCAGTTGACTGCCTCCTGCATGCCTCCTACTGGGGATCCAGCCCACAACCCAGGCCTGTGCCCTGAGTGGGAACCAAACCGTGATCTCCTGATTCATAGGTTGAGGCTCACCACTGATCCACACTGGCCGTGTAGAAATTACTTTCAACATGGTGAAATACAAATATTCATAATTGAGTGGGGAAAATAAAAGCTCAACCTGATGTCAGGTCAAGCATTCAGATTTTTTGATTTTGTGAATTGTGCATAAGAGATTGTCAGTTTTAAAATGTAATTAAGTGTGAAAAGGATTAACTGAGCAACGCTCAGAATAAGGGAATATCACTGTGGTGTCAGAAGGATGGTATTTTATCTGGTTTTGAAGATACAGATAGAACTTTATGTTTGCTCACTGTTGAATCTTTGGCAGCTAGACTGGCACCTGCCACCTATTTGATAAATAATGTTTGACAGATGAGTAATTTATGATGAGAAGGGAGGAGGGAATGCATTTGGTTATTGTGGGCCAGCCAGTGGTCTGCTATGATTAAAGCGAGTATTTCACACAGTACATGTGGATAGGTGAGATGGAGGCCATAATTGGTGTTTATATGTTTATGCCTTACATACTTGTTCATCTGAAGAGTTTGGACTGGATTGATGACTTACTCTTAAATGGGGATGGAAGAGAACTTAGATAATCAGAGGTTTTGGGGGAAAAAAGGTAAAAACAAACAAACAAAAAAAGATGATGTTTCGAATGGACTATGGATGTATGTGTTTCCTGTAAGGGTGCCTTAAAAATGTGTCTATCACAGTTAAAACTGTTAAGAAACCGAAATCACTCTGCGTTTTAAGAAAATGCAGACACTGACCTGCTGAATTTGGAAAGTGACAGGGAGGAAAGCAAAAGAAAATTTCAAAATCCTAATACGTGGTGATTAGAAATAGTGATCCCTTTGTCTGAGAGACGGAAATTTGAGAGAAGCCGGAGAAAACAGGCTAAATCACTGACATGACTTGGCATATTGAGCGGTTTATATTCTTTAAATAGTCTTTATTAATATCTTTTGTGTAATGTGTTTATAGATGTAAAGCATGCTCCAGTGTTCGTAGTCCATAGCATCTAAGAACAATGCAACAGAAAATCTTACACAACTTGAGTGTGCTTTACGTGCTACTTGTTAGCTTGCTTTTGTACAAAGTTTATTTAAATTTCATTAAAAAAAAAATAAAAGCTGTGCTGAGTAGCATTCATTACCCCTTGCACCTTTTATTATGCATTAGCAATTAACTCTACTTCCCTTAGGATGATGAGTTTGAACTTGATCAATTATCTGATAATAATTGCCAGTGCAAAGTGATTGTTATTGCTGAAGTAACATTTTAATTTAATTTCTCCGTGTATTTCAGGCACGTTTGTTTGACTGTAGAATATGGCTTGCTCTTTTGGCTTCTGGCACCGAGGACAGACTATTTCAGGTCTCTCAAATAGAGCAGTACTGGCCGGGAAGGGGGAATCCTCTGGCATTTTAAACGGCCGTGGCCTTCTGGCCTCCGGGAGGAGGAAGGAATGAAGCTCAGCCTTTCCTCCCGCAGCAGGCTCAGACTCTGAGTTTTGTGTTTCTTGACACATTCCCCCCCCCCCTTTTTTTCCAATTCCTGGCAGAACTGACCTGCATTTTTCTCCTCCCTTGTAGTCAGTGGGCTTTCCCCATCAGGAAGGTGCCTCTCTGCTCCTTCGGTGCTCTCCATTCTGAATAGACTTGTCTGCAGGGAAGGGGTGGCCTGTGCTCTCTGGTTCTTGGCTCTGTTGAGTAATTGAGAGAACACGTGTGGACATCACCTCTTTCCCTTCCCAGCACAACACGGGGTGTAGGCTGCTGTCTGTGATCGCAGAGGCAGCATCTAGACTGAGAGCTTTCTAATCTAGTCCAAGCTCTCCACTCAGGAGTGACTGAGCTGTGATTTGAATCCATTTCTTTAGAGTCTGTCTAGTATTTTTTTTTTTTTTTCGTCACTACAGGCAGGGAGACAAAAAGCAAGTATGGCCCTATCTGGTTTGGCTCAGTGGATAGAGTGTTGGCCTGTGGACTTGAAGGGTCCCGGGTTCGAGGGCACATAGTTGGGTTGCAGGCTTGATCCCCAATCGGGATGTGTAGGAGGCAGTCAATCAATGATTTTTCTCTCATCTTTGATGTTTATATCTCTCTCTCCCTCTCCCTTCTTCTCTGAAATCAGTAAAAATATAATTAGGAACTCATACAACTTAACAAAAGGAAAATAAATAATCCCATCAAAAAATGAGCAACAGACCTAAATAGATACTTTTTGAAAGAACAGAAGGCCAAGAGACATATGAAAACATGTTCAGAGTCACTAATCATCAGAGAGATGTAAATAAAAATGACAATGAGGTGTCATCTCACACCTGTCAAAATGGCTATTATCAAGAAATCAATAAATGATAAGTGCTGGCGAGGATGCAGAGAAAAAGGAACACGCATGCCCTGCTGGAGGGAATGCAGACTGGTGCAGCCACTGTGGGAAACAGTATGGAGTTTCCTCAAAAAACTAAAAATGGAACTTGCATTTGACACAGTGATCCCACTCCTAGGAATATATCTCAAGAAATCAAGAACACCCCTCAGAAAGGATAATATACACCCCTATGTTCATAGCAGCACAATTTACAATAGCTAAGATTTAGAAACAGCCTAAGTGCCCACCAGAGATGAGTGGATTAAACTGTGGTACATCTACACAATGGAATACTACACTGCTATACTAGTAAAAGGAAGGAACTCCTACCATTCATGCCACAGCATGGATGGACCAGGGGAGCATCATGCTAAGTGAAATAAGTCAGAGAACTATAAATATCACATGATCTCACTAATTTGTGGAATATGATGAACAACATAAACTGATGAACAAAAACATATCCAGAGTCAGAGAAGTATTGATCAGACCGTCAAATCTCAGAGGGAAGGCAGGGGAGGGTGGGGATTAGGGGGAGAGATCAACCAGAGGACTTGTATGCATGCATATAAGCAATGGACACAGACACCAGGGCGGCATGGCATGAGCAGGGGTGGGGGGGGTGGGAGGAGCAATGGGGCGGGGGGAGACAAGGACACACGTAATACTTTAATACAGAATTTAAAAAAAAGAGTATACTCCCATGGGCAAATGTCATGGTCTGTTTGGTGCATTTTTTCTTTGTTTTGAAAACTTTGGAGATTAGAGGCGTCATCTCCTCATCAGCCCGGTGTGTTCAGCATGCATAGTGCAGAGAATAAACACACAGGCAGAAATCTAGAACTCTTGGGAGAAATAAATAAGTCACATGTTCTGGAAGTCATTATTTTCTGATGGAGTAGAGAAAGTGGTGCAATGAACTCCCATTTTTGTTGTTGCTAAGACTCGGTGACTTACAGGATTTTGCTGCAATTGCTTCATCTATCCCTTTCCCCTTCTTAAAGTGTATCTAACACAGGTCCCTCCTTTCAGTATATAACCTAAAAAATATAAACTATTTTTTGACATAACCTTAATGCCACTCACAATTTTCCTGATTGCCTCCCAAAGTCCTTTTACAATTGGTTTATTCTAATCAGCATCAAAACAAGGTTATGTGTTCAACATACTTAACGTTTGACAGTAACTTTTCTTGCCTTTCTTTCATGCCTGCTGTGCTCAGGGATACTTTGCTCGCAGGTCTCTACAGAGAGAAAATGCAGCGAAGTGGTTTGTTTAGATGTAGAGTATGAGTGATGCTTATTTAAAAATTCAGAGTTTCTCATCGGACAATGCATTTAACAGCTCTGAACAACAAAACCAGCTCTGCCACAGTTTTAAATGCATTTCTGTGGTCTTCAAAAATCATCCAAATAGTGATTTTTTTTTGCTGAGTATTAATCGGCACTCTATTAGTTTTATTTATATATTTAAATTTTTATATATTTTTTTATTGATTTGAGAGAGAGAGGAAGGGAGAGGGAAAGATAGAAACATCAGTGAGAGAGAACCGTCAATTGGCTGCCTCCTGCTCGCTCCCTCTGGGGGTCGAGCCTGAAACCCCCAGCATGGGCCGACCTGGATGGAGCCGGCTGTCTTGTTACAGGACGACACTCAACCAACTGAGCCCCAGTGGCTGAGGCAGCACCATATTGTTCATATAAGGCTGAAGTTTTAAAGAAGAAAATGTCAAGAAAAAGTACACATAATAAACATGAAAGTTGTATATTTTACACACTATATTGGTATACATGAGTAGTGCTTAACTAATTTCATTGACATGAATTCATTCCATTTTGACCACATGAAACGTTGTTTATGACATGATTTTCCAACCATAACTTATGAATACCAAGCTGCTCAACAAGTTAGTAAACACTTGGGTTTTGTAAAACGTTATTTTTATACTCAACAGGAATGCTGTTAATGTGAGTTAGCAAAGATTCTGAAAGCAACTGTTTGTTGACAGATTTTAAGACATGACAGTCTCGTATTTCGTTAACGTTTTGTCTCTTCCAATAGGTATAAATGACCAAGGATTGTACAGAGTTGTGGGGGTGAGTTCAAAGGTCCAGAGACTTCTCAGTTTGTTGATGGGTATGCCTCTTTTCTAATCATTTTCCATGCATGATTTGTTTATGTTCATTGACGTCACGAATTAATGTTTCATAGTCACGTCCAGCATCCTTGTGAATCCATTCTCTGCTGCTGCCTAGCTTAGTTTTCTCCCAGTTGAATCTCAGAAGTAGTGTTTGCATCAGCACAGATGACCCACTTCCCCTTGACTTACTAAAAACTGCAAGAAAAGAAAAGCATGCAGCTCATGGGTGAATGTCTTCTGCTTCCATCACACAGGAAAGTAGCAGCCAGGCCTCTGTGTGGCTTCCGCATTGGCTGTCGAGAGTCCTGACAGTCCATGTGATTGGACAAGACCTTGGGGAAGTGCTTATTTTTATGGAGCTTTCCAAACTGTCCTTTGACAGCAAGAGTCTGGCTCTCAGAGGTCCATTTGTATTCACAGGGACTTGTTTGTAGTTTGCACCAGGCTCACCTCCAGAACCATGTTCTCTGGCATCACAGACCAAAGGAAGCCAGAAGATGAATGCATTTTATCACCCCAGACATTATTGGGATGACTTTTAAAGCGCTTTTCCATTGCACACAGCTGACAGGGCAGAGCCACCTATAACATGCCCGCTTCTCTGCCCACCCCAGAGCAGACTGCCTCTGGAGGAGTGATGCTAGCTCATGGAGCTTGAGGGCCTGCATGTCATTAGGACCTTGCTAAATATTAATTAATGTGATATCTCTCTTTAATTAATTCACAGTGCCCTCAGGTGTACCTTCCATGCATTTAAACCTATCTGCATCTCAAAGCATTGTAGCAAAGACTCATTTTTAGGAAGCAGAAACCAAGATGAATAAAATCATTAATTGAGATGTCACAGATAGGATTGCTTGTTTGGCTGTAGTGGAATGAAGGATTTAATAAACAACAACCCCGTTTTTTTTAAGCTATTAACCACAGGTAGAGTTTCCTGTCATCAGGTGGAGACCTTGTTAGAATACATCCCCTCCCATAAGCTGCTTTATTTTCTGCCTCCCTGGTTTAACTTGGGTTGCCCTTTTGGCAGTCAGATTTTCCCTTTTGCCATTAGCGGTCTCCAAATTAAATAGGCTCAGGTTGCCAGTGGTTCAGTAGCAGCTGGAAGAGTTTAATGGGGACTATAGCATCTGCTTTTAGTTCATTTTAAAATTAGAAACACTTTCCTCATTTCCAAGATGGTGTTATGATGATTAGAAGTGGAAGGCTGCTGCTATCAGAAGGGGGGCTTTTGGCCGACGGGCGCACCCTGTGGCAGTCAGTGGGTCCTGAGGATCCTGCCACTGCTTTTATTCTGTTCATATTCAGGGCCAGTTCCAGCAGGGCGCCTCTGTGGCCACCCTCAAGGGTTAAATTGCTCCCTCCCCCCCAATTTGTCTGTCTGTTTTTAATCTCACAAAACCCCATGTGATTGTATCCTTGAACTCGAAGGGTAGTTTCTTTGCTCCTGGGAAATGTCTCATTGACAGCCCTTCACTTGCAAGGTGTTTTAAAATAATCGAAGCCCTCAAAAACTCATGACCTGGAAAACTATTTTTGATTTCCGAGAGACTCAGAATAGAGAAGCCCAGGACCCAAGTGTGACAGCCTCATTTATGTGGCTGGCAAAGAAAGACCGTGTTTTCAGTGGTAAACAGAGGAAGTTAGAAAATTGATGTGAGGGAAAGATACTGGCTTGTTGCTTTTGTATTAAGTATCAATTCATTTAGAGGGGCTATGAGATATAAATTATTCTACTTAATCTGTAATTCCTGGTATAAGTTTAAGATTGTCAGTCAGAAATTTTGGATTTTTATTAGCATTAATATTTTATTATTAGTTTCTCACCAACTCAAACATTAGCTCTTAACAAAATAGATTTACTTTCCTAATACATTTACTATTTCTTTAAGATATGTCTTTCATTCTGGTTAAGTGTTCAGATTCAAATAAATACTTCTACCCCCCCTCCCCCAAAAAAGGATTTTAAAGTTTCTCAACAGCCGTGTATAGAACTAATTCTTAGACATTCCTTCTCTCCAACTTCCCCATCTCTATACATTATTTTAAGATTATATATTTTAGTGAAAAAGAAATTGGCTGAATCTGCCAGATGTTTAACATTGCACTTTTAAACCAATCAATATTTCCTCCCTCTAGATAATTACTTCTGATAAGTTTGTTCATTTGTAGTACTGTGCACTTATTTTTTTAAATGACTATTCCTCCAGGTAATGTTTATTCCAAATTTGAATTTTTCAAAGCACCTTTTGTTTGTGATGCATTTTTCTATGTACAAATGAAAATTGATATAATTTTTAAGTATCTGAGAAAAAGTTTCAAGTCATTTTATACTTTTTGAGAAGAAATGTGATTTACTTAGTTTTCTAGTTCTTAAAGGTAATTCTTTGGTATTATTTTTCTATTATTGCCATTTTTACATACATTTTTTTTGTACTGTTTAAAATATTTTGAGTATTCCTTAAATACTCATATGTAAAAGTTTGGCTGTTTTTGAAAGAAAGGATGTCTGCTCAAATCTTGCAAGTTTTCTTCACTTGTTCCCCCTTTTCAATATGTTTCCCCCTTCACATTTAATATTAAAAGAGAAAAAAAATGTTTCTATTATTCTTTCTTCCCTTCCCCCTCTCCTCCTGCTTTCTCCCCACCCCCCCTTCCCCTCTTTCCCCATCCCATCTTCTCTCTTGTCTGCCCGTGTGAAATATAATGGCAGTTGACAATAGAAAGTCAGCAGTGCCCTTCCAGGCCTGGGCACAGAGGGTAGTGGTCTCCAGCAGCCACCCCTAGTTTTCCCTGGACCAAGCTTCTTAAGTTCCCAAGAGAAGATGCTCAGGTGAACAATTTGCCTGCCTTCCCTTTACAGATGATCTTCCTTCTCTTCCCTTTGGCTCCAACAGAGGGCGCACTTGGTCTCAAAAAAGTTTTGGTTTTTTTTGTTGGTTTGCTTTTTAGAGAGAGCAGTTGGGAAAGGCAGGGAGAAGTATCAGATGAGGTGTCTTTGGGTGAGTCATTTTTTTAGTAAGTGGGGTGAGAATATAACAGATGAATTACAATAGTTATGGGTAGTTTAGAACTGAGAAGAGTTAGAATTTCACGTGTTCTGCCTTTTTCCCCACTTGGAATGAAAATACCAGAGCAGGGGGGAACTTGTGAGAAAACGTGATAGTAGCTTGTGTGTGTTGGTGAATGTGGTGGTGATTTCTACATAAGTCTAATTTGCAAAAAAAGATTGGATAATTTTAAGTTTAGACAGAGAAACATAGAAACATAGAAAACAAGTAAAACTAATTTAAAAATTAGTTTAAAAATTTTTTTTAAAACTGCTTTTAAAATATTAGCTTCTTTGTAGAACAACTTTTTCATATAGATTGGCGAAAAAGTAAACTAGTAGCTGGGAAAAAAAATCATTTTCAAAATTCACTCTCAACTATGCTTCTTAAGTACTTTAAAATGAGACCCCAGGCAGTGCCAACACTTACATTTAGGTTGGGCTGGAAATTTCCTGTTTTTTAAAAAATTGACCACTTGTTAGTTATAAAATTATGAAACATAATCCAAATAAAAAGCCAACTGTTTGGATCTGTGCTTGTTAATTTAAATGTTTAAGTAGTCCACCAGGTGGTTACCTTGGTCAGAAAGGAAGCAAAATGTTTACATTATTTACAACAGGACGTATATTCCCATGGCACAGTCCAATGCATTTCAAGTTTGAATCCCAAATAAATTAACACATTTATCTAGTCCCAGGGCATCTACTGATGGTAAAAAAAAAAACACCAAAAAACAAAACAAAACAAAAAACACACACAAAACAAAACAAAACAAAAAAACCACACACAAAAACTGCTATGAGTGATTGAGTTATTCGAAACCAGTAACATTTAATGGAGGATCAATACTGTAGACACAATGTAGTTATTAGCTCCTGAGTTATAATGTAATAGTTATTAACAGCTACGTTTTGTTCCATGAATCCAAAGATGTGTTGTTGTTTTTTCATTGAAAAAAATATGATTCTCAAAATATAGATATTAATTTGGTAGAAAGCTGAAAATAAAAGGTTTCATTCAGAAGCCTTTCCTTCAGAAGGTTTTAAAAAGGGTGATTTTCTGGGAGCAAGTTGATTGAATATGTTATCTGACTTGTATGTTAAAATGAGATTTAAATAATTGATGTAATGAGAGAGAGAATATTCAGTTACTGAAGTAATTGGTTGGCGCAGCCTTTAGAACAGAATTATTTAGTCCCAGTTATAAAGGATTGCGTCTTTAATCAGACTGCCTAATTTCATTTCTTGAATGTACCTGTGGCTTGTCTGACAAGCTCAGTAACAAATGAGTCCTGAATGGTAGGAACTGATCAAAATGTAATCAGTGTCAGTTGCCATTGTTGTAGTTTATTGCATGCCGCTGTCAGTTGCTGTAATCAAGAACTGCTGAAGCGCTTTAAAAAGTCTCCAGACTTTTGAGTAATTGACTTCATATGTCCGCTGTTATGGCTGTGAAATAACCATCACTTCCTGTTTTACTTGATTTTCAAAAAGTTCGAGAATAACATTGAGTTGTCATCCACCCTTCCTCACACCCAAGCCTCAGATGTTTTAGGTGGCATGGATGACATCATAGGGTGGTCCCATTTTGACAGGTTTTTCTTTTTAGTGCTTTTAAAGAGGAAATACTAACATGATGTCACCTTCCCTGGATAGACAAGTGCAGTGTAAGGGAGGAAAAGAAAGGAAGAGTTTTTTTGTCTTAGTTGAAACGTCACTCTGGAGTGAGGGAGAGTCCCCTCCATGCATCTCCTCTTTCTCCTTTGTGTGACGGGAGTGCAGAAAGGCAGACATGCTTATAGTGGTTGTTTGAGACCATGCATTATAACCCGTCTGCTCCTCCCTCCTTCGGAGGTCAGTATTGCCATCGACTGCTGACTGCTGATACTTGTAGTGATTCAGTGTTGGCAATTACCTAGTCATTGAATAACATGTTTAAATATGTCACATCTCTGATTTGCTCTGATGCTCTCTGAGAGTTTTTACATGACCTCCTTCCTGCAGGTGAGGGCCTCAAGTTCAGATGGGTTTGGAACTGATGTGTGTGCAGTGGGGTTTCCTCAGAGATTGCAGCCTGGGTTTGTGATCCCAATGCTGCACTCTGCCCCGTGGCCATGCCACATGAGCCATGGTAGCCCAGCCTTACCAAGACCAGAGATCCCATCCAGCTCCGGGAGCCGGCCTTCCCCACCATCCAGGACTGACTGTCTCCTCTTCAGAATGCACTGCCTCCCTTCCCTCCTCCTCTTCCCCTCCCTTCCTCCCTCCTTCCCTCCTTCCCTTCTTTTCTCTTTTCTCCTCTTCCTCCTCTCTCTCCTCTCTCCTCCTTCCCCTCTCTCTCTCCTCTCTCTCTCTCTCTCTCTCTCTCTCTCTCTCTCTCTCTCTCTCTCTCTCCCTCCCTCCCTCCCTCCCTCCCTCCCTCCCTCCCTCCCTCCCTCTCTCTCTCTCTCTCTCTCTCTCTCTCTCTCTCTCTCTTAAAGCCTCATGTCTTCTTTGAGCTTATTAGCTATTTGAAAGGCCATTTGGAAGAACACATCATTAACACATTTGTAGGACAAAGAAAACTAGTTTAATTTTAGAGTGAACGTCAGAAGTGTCACACAGGGGGTTCCAATAAATGTTTCCTGGATGAGTGTATCAATTCTAATATTAATGTGAACGATTATCGACAAATGACTGTTGAGGTTTGTGTGTCGTCATACTTCTATTTTGACTGATCACGTATTAATTTTCAGAAATGTGATATGATGAGTACATATCTTAGACATGTGGGGCCAAACTCATCCTTTCCTCCCACTGACTTTGCTATTCTAATACCGTGTTTCCCCAAAAATAAGACATCCTCCGAAAATAAGACCTAGCACATGGAAAGATAAGACATCCCCTGAAAATAAGGCCTAGCACAACTTTGGGAGAAAAAATTAATATAAGACACTGTCTTATTTTCGGGGAAACAGGGTAGTCATCTTGCCATTAACAACACTGCCTGTTTCCTGTCCTAACGCAGTGTGACAGCAACAGTGCCACCTGAACAACTGATAGTGTACAGACACTGCAAATGCCCCATTCTCTGAGCCCGTGGTCAGCAAACTGCAGCTTGTGAGCCACATGGCGACTCTTTGGCCCCTTGAGTGTGGCTCTTCCACAAAATACCACGGCCTGGGCGAGTCTATTTTGAAGAAGTTTAAGTTTAAAAAATTTGGCTCTCAAAAGAAATTTCAATCGTTGTACTGTTGATATTTAGCTCTGTTGACTGATGAGTTTGCCGACCACTGCTCTAAGCCATGGCTACTGAGTAACAGCTTGAATAATGAAAATAATATTGATCATATAATAATAGCTATCCATGCTTTGCAGTAGTCACTATTGAAATGCTATACTATGTCGAGCTCCTTTCTACTCTCAGCCCAATCCCGATTCTCTTATTTTGATCTCCACGACAGATTTTCTGAAGTGTTAGAAATGTCTAATAATAGGTCATAGCTTTTACAATATTATAAGAAATGGTATATAATGTTTTTATAGGAAACCACAGAATTAATTACTTGTGGTTTGGCCGCTTATAAATGAAAGCTTTGTGAGCCAGTCAAGAGGGCCTTTGAATGTTCAAAGTTTTAATTATTTTTTTCTTTTTTGCTTGCTCACTAGATGTAAAAACCTGCAATGAGTTGGACCTGGAGAATTCCAGTGAGTGGGAAGTGAAGACAATAACGAGTGCCCTGAAGCAGTATTTGAGGTAAGCTCCTCTGAGGACCAGGAGGGAAGCAGGGAGGATATGGACATCCGATGCTGACTCTGCACAGACATCTTAATAGTCAAGTTAAACCTTATCAAAAGGAGAACAGTGTGAGGTAGCTAATAATATCCCACAAAGTGAGTTAAGTAGGGGAACTTCAGGTAGGTAAATTGCAACAGAAGGAGGGAGCAGACTGAGGTACAGAAGTAGATGTCTATTATAAATGTGAGCTTTAGGATGTAAATACTATGAAACAATGGGGGAAGAATGCTATTTATTTCATTCACTGAATTTTTTTTTCAGATAAAATGAATTTTTTAAAGCTTAAATTTAAATCATTTGATCTTAAAGGTTGAAATGATAAATGCAGAGCCATTTGAAAAGATGTTTACTTATTGAGGTTTTAAGATAAACTTCAATTTTCCATTTATTATAGAAAATATTTAGGACTAGAATTAGAAAAAGGTTCATCATCTATAAGTCATTAAACTTTCTCTAAAAAAGAAAGGAGTTTAATGATTAAAAAATTTGAGGTTTGATAAAAAGCAAATAACTTAAAAAGCTTGAAGTTAAATAAAAAATAAATACTTAAGTAGTAAAAAAAGAAGTGAATAAGCCAATGGGGAAATAATCCTGGCAGCTGCCCCGCTAGTGTGGCTCAGCTTTGATGCATGAACCGGGAGATTTGAGAGTTGGGTCCAGATCATGCCTGGGTTGTGGGCTTGATCCCTAGTAGGAGATTTGTAGGAGGCAGTGGATTGATGATCTTCTCTCATCATAGATATTTATATATCTCTCTCTTTATCTCTTCCTTTCTGAAATCAATAAAAATATAATTCTAAAAAATCCTGGAGTCAGTTCTTAGCTGTGGTCCTGTTGAGGAGGTTGATTTTTCTTTGGCAACCATGACAGCTCCCACAGGGTCAGTTCTGTCCAACATCTAGGCTTTTTTTTCAGGTAAATATTGTTTGCATTCCAGTGAGCACATTAGAATCAACTTATTACATATTTCGTATTTATAGAAAATTTACATATTTTTAAAAATTCAAATATATAAAAGCAGAGAGATTTCGTATAATGGATCCTCATGGCCCCATTATCTTGCCTTCTTCAGTTATCCACATGTTGCACCCATAAACACTTAAACATATATATCAAAAAAGATAAGGACTTTTAAAAAAGACCATGTCCTAGCTGGTTTGGCTCAGTGGATAGAGTGTTGGTCTGCAGACTGAAGGGTCCCAGGTTCAATTCTGGTTAAGGGCACATACTTGGGTTGCGGACTCAATCACCAGTAGGGGGCATACAGGAGGCAGCAGATCAGTGATTTTCATCATTGTTATCTCTTTCTTCACTCTCTCTTCCTCTTTGAAATCAATAAAAATATATTAAAAAAAAAAGGCCATATAGAAAAGACAAGAGGAATATAATTATTACATCTAACAAAATTAATATCATCAAGTACTTAGTCTTTGTTAGATTTTTACTGATTTATTTTTAAAGTATTTTTATGTATATTTTTAATAAGTATAGGATGTAAACAGTGCCAACACATTTTACTTGGTTGATATGTGAGAAGAAGTGGGGAGATGAGAGAGAGAGAGAGAGAGAGAGAGAGAGAGAGAGAGAGAGAGAGAGAGAGAGAGAGAGAGAGAACATTGAAACATCAATTTGTTGTTTCATTCATTGGTTGATTCTTGTACGTGTCCTGACCAGAAATCAAACCCACAACCTTGGTGTGTGGGGATGACACTCTAATCAGCTGAGCTGCTTGGCCAGAGCTGGTTGATGTGTTATAAATTGCTTTTAATCTTCACATTCTCTTCCCTCTGCACCCCGCCCCAGCATGTTTTTGTTGGTGAGCCTGGGTCATATTTTTAAAGAGAGTTTTCTGTGTTTTTTTAGTTATGGCTGTATTTTGTGTCCTTATGGTGTCATTTAACATGTTTCCCTAGCCGTCATATTTCCTGTAAAATATTAGTTAAATCTATAGACTGCATTAGATTCAGGTAAAGGTTATTTATTGCAAAAACATTTACATACTGTAAGAATGCATCATAGTGGTGCTATATTCTTTATGTTGTTGTTTTTTTTTTGCATCAGAAGGTTTATGTTGCCTGGCTATTCTACTTTTTAATGAAATTAAAATATATCAATAGGTTCTGGTGTTCAATATTTTTGAATATTTTATTTAAGCCAGATGTTTTTAGTCACTTTTACATTTTTTCTTCAACAATGAAATACATTATTATTATCCCTAGTCTATAGAAGGACACAGGTTATGTCTAATTTGCCATTAATGGTGCTTGACAAGTGTAGACGAGGATTACAGTAAAAATGAGTCTTGTTGGCCTGGGATTAGAATGTAAGCTTCCTGAAGACAGTCATCTTATGTTTCATGCTCATTGCAGAATTCCCAGCATCTAGAGCTGTAACTGTCAGTCAAATATGAGAGCAGCAGTTTTCAGCTGGGGATGATTTTGTCTTCCCCCTCCCCCCCAAAGGGGATATTTGGCAATATCTGGAGACATTCTTCGTTGTCACCATTGCATGAGAAGGGGAGGGGTTGCTATTGGCATGTGATGAGTCAAGGCCAGAGATGAGCTGCTAAACCTCCTACAATGCAGGAGACAGCCCATCCTTTCCCCCAGATGGCCAACATACCAGTAGTGCTGAGGTTGGGAGAGCCTCTGTTAGGTGCTTGACCGAAAGAAGGGGAGAGGGATATGAGCATAGAAAGAATTGGCATGTTACTGACTAGCAAAGGGAGCTGCCACTCTAGGGGGAAGCTTTAAACTCATTTGACTGTTTAGTAAACTCGTGCAGCGTACAGGTAAGGGGTTGACCAAGGTGATTCAGTTATTGGTGGGATAACTAAAGACAAAAATCCAGTTCTTTTGCAGTGAATGGCATGTGTTCCCGCTGCTCCACATAGTTCTTTTTTTAACGGCTTGTGTAAGGAATTAGTTTGAATGGTTCTTGACACTCACTGTAGCTTGTTCCTTATGGCCCTGGTCCTGTGTTGCATTCTCTGCCTTTCTCTCTCATCACGTTGCTGCATCCTGTCAGATTCCACTTTGAAGCAGACATCACTTACAGGGAAACATTACGAGACGCTACATGTGTCCTACTACTTCCCTCCTAACAATCCCCACGTTCTGCGTGAACGTGATGAAGCGATGAACGTGAACTGGCAGGTGCCTGGGAATGTTTGAGAGGTTGCCGATCTTTCCCCCCGTGTGATGGTTAGCAACTGCAAGTGCCGTCATGAGGATTTGACACTTTTTCTGGCGATGTGCCAGAGGTACCTCATTTTGACTACCCAGTTGTGGCCTAAGCAAATGTTTTTCTTTCAGCACAGGGAGTAATAAATACATTGTGATGGTCAAGAGCGTGGGCACTGGAGCCAGCCTGCCTGGGCTGGAATCCCAGCTGGCACATGTGCCTGGCACAGAGCTGCAGATAGCTTTTCTCACTGTTGCCCTTGAATTTGCTGCAAGTAACCCTGCCACCTTATGGGATTGGGGGGTTGGAGGTTGTGAAAGGGAAGTAACCAAACCCCAAAATGGCAAACTAAAACAAGAAGTAAAACCACCTCCCAGGGTCTGGAAGAAAAAAAAAGATGTACAGTGGACATGCATATTGTGTTTCCCTCTTTCTTCTGACTTGAGGCAACTTTTGCTTACATTTTAGTGCTTAGAGAGGCAGAATTCCAGCCCTCTGACTGATTTTCACTTTCAGCAATGTGTTCATTGCAACAGTTTCTCATGTGAGGGGACCAATGAGCTGTTTTGTGATGCTTTTAGTAAAATGATTTTACCTAGAGGAAACTTTTAAAAGCCTGCAAATTGGAATGGGACTTTAGGGGAAGAATTTGCCAGCATTGGTTGATATTATGATTTATTGTCCCAGACAGATTGCAACGGGGTGCAAAGAGATGTAGCTCAGAAACACGTTGGGTTGGAAAACTGAGGGATGTTGTGACTAAGGATAACACATTTTGTATGGGGAACTTGTCATTTGTACTAACAGTATTGAGTGTTTGCTTTTAAAAATCCTCACCTGAGGATTTTTAGAAAGGAGAGGGAAAGAAAGAGGGAGGGAAAGAGGGAAGGAGAGAGGGAGAAGGAGAGAGAGACATGGAAGTGAGAGAGTAACATTGATCTCTAATGCTTTTTATGCTTCATTGCCTAGCAGACATATGGCGATGATGTAAGAAGCTTGTAGAAGCTGTTCAGATACATTCACTTTTATTGAAAATGAAATTCCTTTGATGTTTTTTCTAAGTGTTCTTATTTTTCCCACTTTTCTTTTCAGCACTCTTTAACTTTCAGTCTTTGCCCAGTAACAGTTTTCCTTCTTTGCTTCATCTTACTTGTCCTCATTTTGAAACAAAAACCCCAATAAGTTTACTTCTCTCTCTTTATCTAGGCTGTGGTATAATTGATCTTATTTTTCTTCTTTAAATGATAGTGTAGGGCAGTGGTCACCACCAGTGGTCCGTGAAGTTCGAAAGGTTGGCGACCACTGGTGTAGGGGGTGAAGGGGAGGAAGAGAGTAAATAAGAAAACAGTTTTCATCAGTACTTCGGTTTCAAAGTCTACAGTGTCAATGCGGGCATGCCTCTGTGTGTGTGTGTGTGTGTGTGTGTGTGTGTGTTTGTCTACTATACCATTATAAATTGTGAATATATATATATTTTTATATATAAATATTTATATATGCTTTATATATAAATATATATGTTTTATATATATATATATAAAAAATGTATGTTTACATCTGTTTTGTTTGTAAACAGTTTTACTAAAGTATAATTGGCATACAGTAAACCACAATTTATAATGTACATTTGGATAAGTTTGATGTGTATGTATCTGTGAAGTCATCACCATAATAAAAATAGGGGCTCTCTCATAACCCTCAGTTTCCTTATACCTCTTTGAAATCCCTCGCTCTCACACCACTCTTCTTCCTTCCTTTATTCCAGAAAGCAAGCTTGGTCTGCTTTCATCACTATATAAAAAACGTTGTATTTGCTATAATTTCACATAAATGGAATATTATCATATAGTTCCATTTTTTCCCCTTTTAAATCTTCTTTCACTCAGCAGAAATTCACTTATGTGAATTATGTTGTAGCATAATTCATTCCTTTTTGTTGGTAATTAGTCTTCTATTGTATGGGTATCCACATTTTTTAAAAATTTATTGACCTGTTGATGAATACTTGGGTTGTAGCTTTTGGCTATTAAAAATGCAGCTACTAAAAACAGTAGAAATCTTTGAGGGAACATAGGTTTTCATTTCTCATGGGTAAGTCCGAATGTCTGTAACATTAAGTTGTATGGTTGGTGTACCTTTAACTGTTTGGTGAACTGACAAACTTGTTCCCAAAGTGGTTGTGCTTGTCTACCTTTCCACCAACAACGAGGAAGAGTCTCATTTTCTCTACATACTTGCCAGCTCTTGAAATGGCCAGTCTTCTGAATTTTAGCTCTTTTACCAGGGCCGTGGTGGCATCTCATTTTGCTTTTCAATTGATGCTTCCGTAATGACTAATGGTATCAAACATTTTCATGTGCTTTTTTGCTATTTACATGTATTCTTGGGTGTCTGTGTCTTTCACACAATTAAAAAAAAAAGGGTTATTTATCCTCTTATGTGTTTTGGTCATTGTTTATATTATTTTTGAATATAAATCCTTTCTCACATAAAATGTCTTTTCCAGCCTATGGCTTTTTAAATGTCTTCTCCAGCCTATGGCTTGTCTTTTTATTCTTTTTAAGATCATATTTTAAATGGTTTTTAATTTTAATGAATTTCAATTTATCCATTTTTCTTTTTTGTGATGTATCAATAAATCTGGCTAATTCAAAAGTGACACAGTTTTTCTATTTTCTTTCTTTCTTTTCTTTTTTTTTTTAGGTTTTCTATTTTCTTCTAGAAGTTTTATAGTTTTATGTTTTATACTTAGATCTGTGGTCTATTTTGAGTTAATTTTTGTGAAGATATGGGGTGTGGATCTAACTTCACTTTTGAATATGGATGTCCAGTTGTTCCAGGACCATTTGTTGGAACAATTACCTCCTTCTTCCCTGAATTGCCTATTGAGATGATGATAGAGTTTTTCTTTTTGTGGATAAATGATTTCTAATTCCATTTTTATTGTTTTTCTTTTTCTAGAATGGTTAGTTGCATTGATTTTGTTTTAATATTAAGGCAGTTAAATTTTTGTTATAAGCTCATGATGTATTATCCTTTTATTTATCTTTGTGAATTTGAGTTGCTAATATTTTATTTAGAGTAGTTTAATCTATATTCATTATATTCACTATATTCATTATTTTGGAACTTAGGTTATTCTTATTTTAAAGAATGAGTTAATATTACTCCCTCTTATATTTTATGGGAGAATTTGTATATAATTGGTGTTTCCTAGAATTCACCAGTGAAGTTATCTGGGTCTAGAGTTTTCTTTCTGGCAAATTTTAAAGTACAAATTGAGTTTCTCAAAGAGATGTGGGAGTACTTAGGAACCTTGGGAGTTTGTGTCTTTCAAGACATTTGTCCATTTCATCCAAGTTGTTGAATTTGTGTAACAAATTCATTTAGGAGTGTCATTTAGGTAAAGGATGTACCAACTAGATGAAATTGGTTCATAACTTTGTTCAAATCTTCTGTATTTTAACTGATTTTCTGTCTCCTTGTCCTATCAGTTATTGAGACAGAGAGGTATTTAAATCTTGGCTATGGTTGTGGATTTGTCTGTTTCTCCTTGTAGTCTCGTCAGTTTGCTTCATGTATTTTGAAGCTCCTGTTATTAGATCATTAACATTTAGAATTCTTATGTCTTATTGATTAATTGACCTCTTTATCAATATGAAATTATCTTTGTTCCTGGCATTTTTCTTGGCTTTTGAATACGTTTTCAATTTTTTTTGAGTGTGTGTATCTTTGATGTTTTCTTTAAACATTTGAGGTGGAATTTTTGGATTACATGATTTAAATATTTTAAAGATTCTTAACATCTTGCCAGATTGCCCTCCAGAAACTGTACAGATTTATACTTGTTCTCAAAGTGTGTATAGAGTTCAGAGATCTGGTCTTTTTAAAATTTAGATTTGTATAATGGTAGAACTATAGCATTGTGTTGACCACAGGATAAAATATACTGCCATTTATGCAATCTTTTTTTGTAGAAAATTAAAATGGTGTGGGTATATTTTAATAATTATAATTTATTTTTAAAAATATGTTTTTATTGATTTTAGAGAGAGAAGGAGGGAGAAGGACAGAGAGATAGAAACACCGATGACAGAGAAACATTGCTTGGCTGCTTCCTGCACATCCCTTGCTGGGGCTTGAGTCCATAGCCCAGGCATGTGCCCTGACCAGTCCAGTGACCTCTTGGTTCATGGGTTGACACTCAGCCACTGAGCCACACTGGCTGGACTGGCGTGGATATTTTTCAAGTTGTCTTCAATTTCACTTCTTAGCTATGTTTTATTGTTTCATGGGCATAAACCAAAAATGGATATCATATTTTTATAATAGGGATATATAAGAGGAAAAGATTGATTTCTTTGTTTAACCTTTTCCATATATATTTTGTGGCATTTTCAATTAATATATTAGAGATGATTTACAAAATTATGTGCCCATTTGATTGATTAGAAGGTTTGACTTTAAATAACTTGAGTCGAAGTAAGTTTTATATATAAAATATTGTAAAGATACTAACCAAGATTAAATATGAAATACTATGTGCTTCAGTCTGATAGGAATTCATGGGTGCTTAAGCTTTGATAGTGCCCCGTGCAGATAGCCTTTAATAAAGTAATCTACTGATTTATGTATATTTTGATATGTAAAAGTGTTCCCTAGGGAAGTTCTACACATTACTAAGAAATACACAACATACTTAATATCCTCTATTAAAGAATGAACACAACAAGCGGTGACCAATGTGGATTTGTTTGGTAATCCTGCGCTGTCCTTTTCCCACAGGAGTCTTCCGGAGCCTCTTATGACCTATGAATTACATGGGGATTTCATTGTTCCAGCCAGTAAGTATTACGTAGAGGTACGATGATGCAGTGTTGTGGTTGGTAGTGTGTATAAGCTGTAATTTCCACATGAACATTGAACTTCATTACTGTAACTAGTGTTTAAAAATAGAAATCACTTTTGAATATCTTGGGTTTCTTTTCTCTTTTAAAAGGTGAAAAAAAGGGACAATTAGTAAATTCATTCATTCATATGTATTCATTGCCTACTGTACCATAGTCCTTGGTAGATGCTGAGTATGTAGAGCCATGAAAGAAGTTCTGCCTCAGGAATCAATTCTCTGGCAAATATTGATGCATACACACCTTCCACTATAGGTAAACAATATAATAATGGCATAGCACAGTGCTATGGGAACATATATGTATTTAATTTACAGAAGGTTAGGGAGATGAGGAGATTTGGAGAGATTAATAGTTTGGAAATGGCTTCACTTAGATATTTAGATGGAAATTAAAGGCAGAAAGAATATTTTGAGATAATGCCAGAAACCCACATAGTATTTAATAGAGAATTAATTATATGTGACAAAATGGTAAAAAGGTCCAGAGTTGGTAGAATTTTAATTTGTGATGAAATTTTGGGCGAGTTATACTTATTTGAAGTGTTCTTGTTTTCTGTTTTATTATCATACACCTCAGTTTTTAAATTCGACACATGGTGTTCAATCCTTACAGTCTTCTGAAATACACTGGTGTTAGGTATTTCATAATTAAGGAAATGAAGGTGGAGAGATGTTAAGTAATTTGCCAGATTATAGGGATCTTTAAATTCAAAGCCCAGGCTCCACTGGCTGAAAGCTGCAGTTTGGTTTTCACAGGTGCACCGACAGTAGCTATAATTGTATTTTCATTTACTTTTTTTCTCTCCCCATCTTGGATGTATTCCATACTTCAATCTGCGGTTGGAAAACTTGGAGCAGTCCCTTTGAGGCCTGTGTCACTGCTGCCCGAGCATTGCTTTCAATGTTGCCTTTTTATGAGGTCTTTGCTCAGGCCCACGTGAAGGTGTTTAGTATGCTGCAGGAAGAAGCCATGTACAGGCCTGGTTAAGACTATCATGGAAAATAGGCTTTCAGAAAAGGGGGAAAGTATGGTTCTATTCACTTTTGTTTTCATGTGGGAAGAGGATTTTTTTTTTTTTTTTTTAAGAGAATTTGTGTGATCAAGGAAGTGGGGGAAAGTTTTCTTGGCAGAAACTCAAGCAAATGCTTAGTTGTTTTGATTTCTTCCCTGTGGCATTTTTGGCACACAGGGGAAAGAGAAATTAAACTCTACTCGGAGGACCATTGTTTCGTGTTGTGCGCCTTGGGGACTGGAAAAAGCAGAAGCGTGCCAGTTTTAATCTGGGATCCTTTGAGAATTGGAGAAAGATAAAGTGATTATGGAATAAGTTTTAAGTCACCACACGGGAGTATCATTATTATTACTATCAGGCCTTGTAACCGAAGCCAGCGTGTTTGAAACCCTAATGTCAGTGCATTTTACCAGATGAAGGCCCCCTAAGAAGAGGGATTTGCAATTGGTCGTGAAGTCATTGGTAGTGGGGATGAGCTGGAAGCCTTTGTTGAGGGTACCCTTCAACAAAGTGGTAGAGGAGATTGTATAAATACAAAAGGTATCACCACCCACGAGGCCAGAACCTTGTGTGTTTTGCTTCCTGACTTGTGGGATGCTGTTACGGAGCCTTAACCATTTGAGTAGCAGGCCTGTTCCAAAGAAAAACTGTGGCTCCTGTAGTTATTGGCACGTATTTGCACCTACGTGGAGTTGCGGTTGGAACGGACCCGTAGTTACCATAGTTAATGAGAAAAAGTACATCTATGAACCAGGTGTGTTTTAGAGGCCAACATTTCTAATTTTTTATTTGAGTTTTGTGAGTTCCGTTCTCTGTACTCACTTTTCCTCTCAGGAGCAGGTCCTCTAATCTCTTGCATATGTACTTCCAAGTATGGAATAAAACAGCTACAGAAATCAGGTGGCCAAAATTAGTCTCCCTTTTTGAATATTGTTGGAAAATTAGGATTGCGCTTAGGGCTCTCGTTGTCCGTTACCAATGTCAGAGATGACCCTGTTGTGCTGAAGTGTCTGTTAGCTGAGCTCACTGCTAAAATTACCAAGCATCACAAGACTTCGTTACCGCCTCTCACCCCAGCATGGAAACAGAGTTTTGATGCTTTTCACGTGTGGTAGTTTCCATCTGTTCACGGCGTTGAGATAGTCTCTTCTCCTACCCTCCCTGCTGAGAGCTCTGAAGGTTGCTCTTGGTTCTTCCATTTCCTGTTGTCCGTCCGTTTCTTTCCCGTAGAGTTTTGCTGAGAACCTGTGAGTTAATTTCTGAAGTGCATGATACAAATATGAATTTTGTTGGTTTTCACCACAGGAGGCAAACATTTTTATTTTTTTATTTTTCCATTCTTAAGAAATACTAACTTACTGTTCAGTGTTGAATGCTTCGGGGAATTAAATATTTTTATTCTTAGAAATAATTAAGAGCATTAACTAAACCCTCTCAGCTATGAGAGTTAACTAAATTTGCTGAAAGGAACTAGAAAGCATCTGTCTAGAAAAACCACTCCTGTGTTTCTCTTCCCATCACACACACACACACACACACACACTACTTCTAACAATCCCAATCACCAAAGGTGTGGGCTCCCCGCCCCAAGCAGTGCTGGGGCACCAGTAGAATGTCCTGCAGTTCAGTTTCGTTCTGATTCTTTCTACCTAGAATTAGCATCAGATCCCACAAGTTAAGGACTTAGTCCCACAAGACTGCCACCGCTTTGGACACTAGTTGGAAGCCTCTGGTTGCCCCCAGTAATTCCGGGTTCTCATAACCCCCCCTTTGATCTGTAATGTTATGGAAAGGTTTATAGAACTCAGGGTAACACGTCTTAGGTTAACAGCTTATAACATAAACCATAAAGGATAACGGTGAACAGCTAGGTAAAATAGGAGGTTTAGAGGTACTGTGGTATAGAAGCTGTCCCTGTGTAGTGAGTGGGGTGTTCCACTGCTCCAGCATGTGGAATGTCCATGCACTAGAATGCTCTTCCAGTCCTGCACTTTGGGGATTTTTATGGAAGCTTTATCATGAAGGTAATATGGATTATTAACTATTTCAGGCCCAGTTGCCTCTCTGGAGAATGGGGGATAGAACTAAAAAATCTGAGCTTCTAATCATGGCTAGATCTTTCTGGTGATCAGTCCCCATTGAAAGGCCCACCCAAAGTTACCTCATTAGAACAAAAGAAATTTCTTATCCAGGAAATTCCAAGGGAATTAGGAGCTTGGTGTCAGACATCCTATCACTCAATAAATTATGGATGGAGGTCCTAGGAGCTCAGTATCAGAATCTGGGGTCAAAGACTATTAATATTAGAAAAAAGATGATCTAAGCACCTCCATTTACAAGGAACTTGAGGACGGACAGATATATGTATGTATATATATGTATATATATATATATATATATATGTATGTATATATGTCACCCATCTTTTTGAGAGGATATAATGGACTTTTAGTGTAGAAATTTATAAGATGTAAACACAGTTTACTTGGTGTACAGAGGAATACAAAAGATTGTACCTACCAGGGGAAGGCTGTTACTGCATGGTGATCATTACCTTTGAGAATGTTGTAGTCCATGGCCTGTGTCTCAGCCTCTTAGACTTGGATTTCTTGATATGTTGTATTGATAAGAGTTGGACCCATGCTTCCGGGTTGGACTCAACGTTAGACTTAGTTTGAAGATGATAGCTGAAGCCTAGATGCCTGCGAAGGCATCACACAAGGAATCTCAGTCCCCCAAACCAGAATCCTTGTGTTGTTAGGTTCACTGGTCATGCTACGTAGGAAGCAAAATTATATTCATGTGATGAAAAAGATAACAATTATAGGCTCCAGGGCACTGGTGTTGGCCTACCCAGAATGTTCTGTTTTTGTTGGTAAACAGACAAAATCTCATGTTCTTGGTGGGGAAGGAGTTGGAAATTAAAGGAATCGAATGCTTATTGACATCAAGTTATCTTAGCCTGGTGTAGTCATTTCTGAGTCAATAGGAGCTTCCACAGAAGAACTGGGATTCTTGGTGACTGTTGAGTGAAGATACCCCTTGTCCCTTGGGAAGTGCTCATCCTTTTCTAAAATTACAGTACTATTGATTTATGGCATTTAAATATTAACATCACTGAACATTTATCTGCCCCTGTATCTCTGATATGCTCCAGTAAGCTATGATCATATCTTTTCCAGTCTCCATTAGTTGGCACAGTTCGTATCATAAGCAGATAGATGTGAAGTGTTGAGGATGCTAATTTATAGTTACACAATTAAACATACTTTTGCTATTACAGTAAACTCCCAATTCCTTGGCATATGTTAGGAATTTGGTGTTATGGTTAATTCAGTATCCTAGATTTTTTTTAAAAAAGTTACACTTTTTCTTTTGTTAATTGAAAACGTAAGATAATTTAGTTTAGAAAACTTTTGAGTACCATAAGCTAGTATGTTGAATCTACATGGAAATGCCCATTGATAGATTAATATAATAATATAAAGAACTGGAGAAAAAGGTAGAGTTACTTTGAAAGCATTGTCTCAAAAATTCTATTTGGAAGAAGGAGGAAAATACAGACTTGGATACACTTCCTTGATGACAGTCATTTCCATGCCTGCCTGTCTCACCGTACCTGATTAAAACAAATCCAGGGTGTGTTGTAAAGCAGTCACGTTCTGAGACACTGGAGCGTGGATGGGAGAATTGATGAGAGGAGGAAGAGGGTTAAACGTCAACATACGTTGTCGGGGGATGAAATTCAACCCATAAGAGCAAAGAGTTTTATTAGCTGACATGTTATTTGCATCTCATTGTGGGCAGGACACAGTGACTAGACCCCTTCCAGTGAGCGAGGAGCACACTGTGAGTGCAGTGTGCCAGGGACGGGCTGGACTGGCTGTTCCTCATGTCAGCGGGGAAAGGCAGGAACTGCAGCCTCCTTGAAAGCCCCCACCAGGGAGGCGGGGACATTCAGAATAGGGAAGAGAGGTGGATTTTCTTTTCCTTTGAAAGGTGGCAAAACATGTTTAAATTCTCTGAAGATGTTGAACCGAAGAGATATTGCATGTGTTGACTTTCAGGAGTATGTTTGATTCCAAAGACACTACTAACTGTTCTTTCTCCTTTTTAAAGAAAGTGGGAGTCCAGAATCTCGTGCTAACGCTATCCATTTCTTGGTGCATAAACTGCCAGAGAAAAATAAAGAGATGTTGGACATCTTGGTGAAACACTTAACAAAGTAAGCCTTTTTTTCCTTCCTAACGTTCTGCGCGGGTGTTGTGGGGGGGTTCTTGCATTTGTAACGGTCAGAATTGGGGCTGTCTACACAATACCAGAGACCACACCTGGAAGGGCAGGCTGGACATCTGACTCCTTGTGTGTGCTTTGGACAAGACTGCTGAAACATGATGCTTTCATGAAGTCTTGTAATTATTTGCTTAACATCACTGCCAGCAACTTGGGGTTTGATTTGAAATAAGGGAAAAGAATATTATACACTTCCTGTACACTGATTCTGGAAATGTGATTATATGTCTGTTAGCAAATTTAGCCTGCTTTCACTCCTACCTAACTCTGAGTTTGAACATGCCCTTGAAGATTATTTAATTGAGGAATAGGTAGTTATTTCATAGGATCCATTCTATTCTTTTATTTTAAAAAAATGTATTTTATTGATTTTTTTACAGAGTGGAAGGGAGAGAGAGAGTTAGAAACATCGATGAGAGAGAAACATCAATCAGCTGCCTCCTTCACCCCCCCCACTGGGGATGTGCCCGCAACCAAGGCACATGCTCTTGACAGGAATTAAACCCGGGACCCTTCAGTCCGCAGGCTATCACTCTGTCCACTGACCCAGTAGAGAAGTTAGCCCTTTCTTTAAATATATAACTCCTTGATCTCTATTTTTGAGGGGAGAGGAAACTAAGGACATTATGTTTTAGAACCCTTGTTTTATATAGAAAGGAAATGAAGGCCAGAGGATATTATGACCTGTGAAGAGTACTAGTACTAGTATAGCCATTTATTCATTTGGTCAACAAATAGTTGTTAGTGAATGCCTTTTTTTAATTTTTTATTAATCCTCACCTGAAGATATTTTTCCATTGATTTTTTAGAGAAACTGGAAAGTGGGGGCCGGGAAGAAACAGAGAGCGAGAGAAAGAGAAACATCAGTGTGAGAGAGACACATTGATTGGTTGCCTCCTGCTGCTGCCCCTAGCATACAACCGAGGTACGTGCCCTTGACTGGAATTGAACAAGGGCTCTTCAGTCCGCAGGCTGACACTCTATCTGTTGACCCAAACCGGCTAGAGTTGACCTTTTTTAGGGGCTAGTAGACACATGGTTGGTCAGGATCCTTTCAGGAAGTCCTGTTTTTCTGAGGGGAAAAGACAACCAAAAGAATACAAATACAAATATAAAATAATTCCAGGGGATAAGTGGTCAAAAGGCAAAAAGGAGCGTGAGGAGATAGAGTCTATCTGTTGCGTGTGGGACTACAAAGAGGGCTATTATGGAAAGTCTCTTTGAGGATGAGACCTTGGAGTCGCTGGGAACAGTTGTGCAGGTTGTTCCCAGGTCTTGGGCGCTCGGACCGAGTCCCAATATGCTATAAAGGTCATTCTGCTAAGTTGCATAGTCCCTGGGAGCCAGAGTACAGTAATCTGGGCTCAGAGGAGGTGCTCTAAGTAGAGGGGGAACAGTAAATAAAGGCTTTGGTGGGACACAAGCGTGGTGTATAGATGGAATTATTAAGCCAGCCACTGTGGCTAGCGCAGAGAGCATCAGAGAGAAGCCGAGAGGTAGGCAGGGGCCTCATGATGTGTGGTCTCTGTTATTTCAGAGGCAGACATGAAGGACAGTCGAGTCCTGGTATTTAGGGGAATAGTCTTGCAGAATACTGCACAACCCACAGTTTTCGCTCATCTTCTAACCAGAGAGACCTTTCTTTCCGCCCTCATCAACTTTAGTGTTTCAAACCACTCCAAGCAGAACCTGATGACCGTGGCAAACTTGGGAGTGGTGTTTGGACCAACTCTGATGAGGCCACAGGAGGAAACTGTTGCTGCCATCATGGACTTGAAGTTCCAGAACATTGTTGTGGAAATCCTAATTGAAAACTACGAAAAGGTAAAACCATATTATTATTATTATTTTTTTCCTTAAAGGAATTTTCTGTATTTGGCTTGTCAATTTGTAATGTAAAAGTATCCCCCTTTTCTCTCTTTTTAAATTTATTATAATAATGAGCGTGGTTCTGAGAAATTTGCACTGAGCTTCTCTGTTTTGATGGAGCTTCATGAATCGGGAGCCTGCCAGGTCTTCTGTTCTCTCACTGGTTTAAGGAAGAAATATTTAACCTAGTTGCAAATGAATATTGGCTCTGCATTTGTGAACTGAACTGTTCAGGGTTTCTTTTTTTTTGTTTTTTTTTGTTTTTGCTTGTTTATTTTTTTTTCCTTTTCTGCCTTCATTCCTAGGATTTCTCACTCAAATTCTAGTTCCATGACACAGGGATGCACACATAACTCCCCTCTACCCTAAGCATGTTAACAGTTTCAGGAGGTTTACATGTATCTCTGAATCTGGGGATCCCAAGTTAAGAATCTCTGATTTAAAAGGAATAATCTCGTAGGTGAGTCAGCTTGCTACTTGTTCTATATAATCAAGGGGAATACATGCTTTTTAAAAAACACAACAGACTCTTTCAAGGACTTTTAGACTTCTTTTTTCTCATTCTGTCACTTATAGATCAGGACCTTGATAATCATTTTTCCTCCAAGACAACTGTTAAAATTCTTGGTTACTCACTTGTTCATTAAAAGATTTTAAAAATTTTGAGATTACATTATATGCCAAGCATGTGTTAGGTATGGGGATGCGAAGAGGAACATCATAGCTCCTGATGGAAAGCAGGTCACAGTCTGGGGGTGCGGAGCCTGTGTAGGGGCTTGTATCCTATGTCATCCTTCCTGTCTCACATATTATATAATTAATTCACTTACCTATTTCCTTAGTTGTTATCTCTCTCTCTCTGCTTGATCCTGGAGGGCAGAGATTTTTTTTGTACACTTAGAAACGGTACATATCTGAAGCTCAGTTCATGTTTATTGGATGAATTCATGAACTCAAATTTTGAGGGGGTCAGAAGAGTGGGAAAGGGGCGGTCAGACAGAGGTGTGGCCCTTTGGAGCAGAGCATTGAAGGAGCGTTTCTTGGGCCCTTGTTGCATTTGCTCTTTGCGAGAACAAGTCTAGCTTGTGTGAGTATTGGTTCCCACTGAAAAGCTTGAAAGCTGGTCACCAGCATAGTAAAAGCAGCATGTTTATGGGAAGTTAGTTTGGTGTGTGTGTGTGTGTGTGTGTGTTTAGTAGCTAATCGTGAATTTATGTCTCCTTTTATGTTCCTGTCAAACTGTCCTTGAACCTCATTAGTGTGCACTCAGCTTTCCGGACAGCTTCATGGAATCGTGGCTACTGTTCAGTTTTCGAAAAAGAAGTAATTGGACTGCAAGTTTTGCAGCAGTGTTTAGTAACGCGTCTGTCATTAGACTGACTCCCAATTAGGAAACTTTTATACCATTTGTTTGAGGAAACACTGGCCCTGGGACTTGCTCTCAGAATGGTCTCCACTGAGTGCTGTGGCTTCCTGTATTCTGGTGTTTTTTGAAGCTGGGAAGATATCTGCATGATTCTTCTTCTGGGAAGTAGACAGTGCGGGTTCCACCTTGTTAACAAATCTGTGAGGAATTTCCAAGTGGCGTTGCAGAGCCAATGATAATAGCTACAGCAGATGAAACCAGACCCGTTTTCAGAGTCAGAGCTTTGCAGAGCTAAGTAGAGGGAAGGTTTTCAGTTTCCCCTTCTCCCTTTCTGTGGCAGGCTAGATAATGCTATGGATACACAACCTGTGTCAATTGAAGCACTGAGGTTTCCTACCAAGAAGGGAGGCAGGGAGACACTGAGTTTCAGGTTATTTGCTGAGTGCCTGGGGTTAGGGAAACACAGAATTGCTTGGTATGCAGAGAGGCAAGAGCAGTTACTTTGGATTTATTACTATTTCTGAGAAAGTAGTTCCCCATAACATCATCTTTCTTCTCCAGTTTCCTCCTTGTCTCCTTCCATTCTCACTCCCAGCTCTTTATCCTGCTTGACTGGGCTTCTCTTAAGAGTCGAGGCTCTGTGAGGAGGAGGAGGAAGAGGAAGAGGAGGAGGAGGAGGAAAAGGAGGAGGAAGAGGAGTATTTCTGCTGACAAGGGTGGTCCTGCAAGAGAACTTCATATGAGTGCGTGTATCCCTGTGAGCCACAGGTTGCCTTGACAACAGATGCACATACACCACCCAAAGCCTTTAACGTGGTGTGGGAGAGCTAGAGATTCTTTTAGTATACGATTGAGAATGAAACGAAAGAGAGGAAGTAAGAATAGGGGAGGTGAAAAAGAATTGTCTAGTGAGGAAGGAAAAAGTTCATAGGACATGGGGGGCAGGGTTAGGGGAAGCTGGGGGGAGGTCAATGAGGGAACAAAGGAGACATATGTACTACTATTTGTAATGCTTCAAACAATTTAAAAAAATAAAAACAAAAGAGCAAAAGTTAATAGCCAAAAAGAAAAAAAATTAATGTAGAAAGGAAATGGAGAGACCCAGGTAGAGTCTACAAAGGAAAAATAATAGAAAGATGTATTATTTTCCTCTGTTTATGTTTACTCCCTTAGGATGTGAAAAATATTGACCGACTAGGAAAGTCACTCAAGTAGAAGAAGAAACTTTCAACATGTAATTAAAGCAAAACAGATTTGGCTTGTTCTGGAATTAGAAAAGGACCCCTAGTGAATCTGCTTTGGAGATCACATTTTAGCTCAGCCCCTTTGCCATTTTCATAAGATCCATATGGACTTTATAGGAAACTTAACCCATATGTTTTGGCTTCATTTCCACATAATACATGAAGATGTTGTTTTAAAAGAAGTGTTTGTGGGCCAAAAATATTATCAAGGTCTTTTCTTCCCTTGCAAACCAGAAAATTGTATTTCCCAGGTGGAAAGGGGTAGTGGGAAATTCACATGGAATTTCAAGCTAGGATTGTGCCTTAGAATTTGTGAACTGTGCATGCATTTTGTCCTCAAAGTGTACGTGTTCTGGATTAGTTCAGTATAGCGCCTGCTTTGAGTCAGCTGTGGTATGAGATTTGGGGGAAGGAGGACCATGAGCCCAGTAGGGGAAAGAAGAAATGTCCAACAGTAGCTCCAAGAGATGGCAGAGAATAAGAGTAGAGAGACAGAGAGAAGCTGACGGGACTTTAGATGGAGTCCATCCCGTTGTGGGGAGTTGGAAAATGTCTTGAATAACGGTGTGTTGGTTTTGGAATGGAGTTTGAATAGGTGGGGTGTTTTAAGAGGACATTTCGGGTACGGGGATCATGTGATCAGAAAAGTACAGAGAGTGGGTATTTGTTCTGCGAAAGCGGCTCCTGTTGGAACCTGGGTGAGTGGTTCAGGGTGAGACTGGAGAGTCAGGCCAGGTGCAGGGAGGTTGAGAACGCCACCCAAGGATATTTGGACTTAATTTTATAGAAACCAGGGCCTCTTGTGGTTTTCAGGTCACCTGCTTCAGGAAGCTTAGTTTGGCAGCAAGGTTTGCGGCAGGAAGCAGAGGAATAAAAAGGCCAGGAGGCCATCGCATGGTGCAGGTGAAGGCCCAGTGTGAGCGCGGGAGTTACAGGCTGGAGAGCATCGTCCTGTGAGGGGGACCAGACACCATCCAGGGCCTGGATTTGTGGGACTTCTAAGAGGAAGGACTTATAAGTCCTGAGGACTCGATGCTGAGGACTCGATCTGGGGGGAGTGTTAGTGCCATTAATAACAGAAAAGAAAAAAAATGGGCAGGAGTGAGTTCACTTTATAAGAAACTGAATTTTAGTTGTGGTCTGATGTCTAGCAGACAGTTGGAGGCATGGGGCACAGCCTCCATGCTTTTTAGTGAGAATTTAGTGGTGGAAAGTGTAATATAAAATAAAGAGGCATGAGATTGACATGTGAGAGCTCATTGTATTCTATACTATTGATCTACTAGAGTGTTTATCTCACATACATATAAACACACATAAAATACATATATTTTAAATATATGTATTAAAATATATACAATTCCTGTGGCACATATATTTCACAGTATTTATATGTATGTACAAAATACTTACTACATGTGATATCCTTTTATGAATATGTGACAGTGAAGGGTGAGAGATTAACTTGCTCACAGGCACATAGCTAGTAAGTGGTAATGCCTGCATTGGGACTTAAGGCTTTGCTTTCCAACCCTAGGATAAGGTAATAACAATATACTTTTAGAAACAATGAGATTTTACTATTAAAAGTGGAGTCAGAAGCAACACAGGCAAGTTCAGTGTCAGGTTGTTGAGTGTCAGTGATGCCAGATGCTGTCATGGGGTGGGAGGATCTGAGGACTGGCATATGGCATATGTTCTCTCCAAGAGTGAAATTTCTGTGGAGAGCAAGGGCTGAAATCAACTTGTAAGGGCTTCAGTGAGTGTTCAAGACTGGGCAGTAATGAGTCCAGATGCTTTTTCCCCCCATATGACAGAAAAATATACAGGAAGAAGAGTCAGAATAGACGTAATAAGGAAGGACAGAGTAGGACATGAGTTGTATGTATCTTGTTAATTTCATATTTGAAATTAATGAGTCCAGATGCTTTTTCCCCCCATATGACCTGTTAGCTCATATCTATAAAGTGTCACTTCTTTAGTCCATGAAGGCCCTTGAAAATTCCATGAACATCAAGGAAGACCTTAATATCAGGGTCATTTTCATTTAATATGCCTTATCTTATGTTAATACTTAAAATAGCAGTTTACATAAAGTAAGGCATATAATGTTCTCAACCAAATCATTTTATGTAATACACATCCTATATAATAAAAGGGTAATATGCAAATAGACCAAACAGCAGAACAACTGAACAACCAATCCAAGCTTAATATGCTAATGATAATGATAAGGTTGCTCAACCACTAGTTAGACGTGCACTGACCACCAGGGGGAAGTCGACTGGCCAACCAGTTGCTGTGACATTCACTGACCACCATGGCGCAAATGCTCTGACCTGTAGGGACATGCCCTGGAGCCTTCCTGCCGTCCCTCCCTGGCCCAATCGATAGTGCACCTGTAGGGTCCCTCAGCCTGGCCTGTTCCCTCTTGCAATCCAGGACCCCCCCCCTTGGGGGATATTGGAGAGCCAGTTTCAGCCTGATCCTGCAGGCCAGTCCCCTAGGGAGGGCACCAGATGCGCTGCTCATGGCTGGTGAGTGCTGCTGCTTCAGTGTGAGCCTCTCCTGATTGGGACTGATTGGGCATGAGCCCACAGCAGGCACAGTGGGGTCAGGATGAGTGGGAGCAGCAGGTAGGAGCTGTAGGCGGCGTTGGACTGCAGGCCACCCAGGGGGACACCACCCGTGCACAAATTTGTGCACCAGGCCTCTAGTAATAATATAATAACAATCTAGATTATATTTATCTTGAGGATTTTTATAGGATTTTCAGTGCAATATGCAATATGTGGAGTTCTGGGCTGATCGTAGCTTTGCGTGGTCTTTGGTACGTTCTGATATCTTTGATCTTCTGATAGCTACTGGGTCATATGTTTTCTAGCCTTTATTATAGTGCCTGTGGGCCACAATGTGTGGAGGGACAATTGTGTCTTGTTTACATAAACCTTTTCCTCAAAAGGAGCATTTTAGACTTTGAGCTGGGCTCTCTGGTGGTCCATCTCATTTTTCCTGGTGTGAAAATGGAGGCCAATCATGATGACCATACTTTGTGGAAAAGGCCAGTGTCATACTTCTGCTCCAGAGCTGCTTTTCTTTTTTAGAAAGAGTGGAATGGAGGGGTAAAAAGGAGAGAGAGAGAAAAACATCAATCTGAGAGAGAGACATCGATTGGTTGCCTTCCACATGCACCCAGGTATAGAACTTGCAACCCAGGTGTGTGCCCGTGACTGGGAATTAAACCTGAGACCCTTTGGTGCGTGGGCCGACACTCTAACCATTGAGCAATGCTGGCCAGGGCCTCCACAGCTTCTTGTCACATCTGGCAAAGTCCTTATCTTTGAATAACCAGTGTCCTCGTCATTGAAGAGCCTAGAAAGAGTAAAGGTGAGACGGGCATGTGTATTTCCCAGTTGACACATCTCCATGACATTACATGACAGGCACATGAAGAAGAGTATCAGTGGTGCAGTGCATTCTCTTGTTAACCTTGGGACCACCTTTCTGGTCTGTGACCACTTATCTTTCCCAAGAGCTAGAAGGGTGGTGCATCCCTGCCCCCATGTTCAATGGTGGAATAGATTCCTTGTTCAGTCCCAGCTTGTAGTCCAGCAGCGGCCACATGAGGACCGTGATGGACCCTGGGCAGCCCACTTCTCCATTTCCATTGCTGCAAAAAACAACACACATCCTTACCCTCTTTCTGCTGCTGGTTCTCTGTCATCCTGTAAGGAAAAGCTGATCCAAGTGAGTAGTATGCAAAATGCTCCTTCTTCCGGTACCAGAAACCTCCCAGTCTTAGAAGGTGCTTGTCATTTAATGGGAAATAAAAATCTCTTAAAAAATACACACACAAAAAAAACCCTCAGCCTAAATGCTTCCTGATTTAGCTTTGCTGGCCCTGGGTTGCTAGGCAGCATCAGTTTTCAGAGAGAAAAATAAATGTCTTAAACACAAGCAACACAATAAAGCTCCAAAGTTTTCTCAAAGCTTTAGTTTGCCTGCGTAGTGACTGTTCAGTGCAGAAGTCAAGATGAGAATATTTGACAGATTTTCAGAGGGTGTTTTTTGTTTTCTTCTTCCAGTTTTCATGAATGTTGGCCTCCTTGGCATAGCCACGAAAATTTACTTTCTATTCGATTATTATTTTTTCTCTCAGCAGGGCCTTGCCTTTCTAGAGTGTTTAAAAGGAAGGTTTAAAAGCACGGAAAACTTTGTATCATCCTCCCTGCATCTTTTCAGGAGAGTCAGAAAATAACAATGACTTTGTCTTCCGAACTCTGCTCTTTTCATGAGTGGACAATACAGGAAGTCCCGGCTTTGTGCGGCTATGTACCTCTGTAGAGGGTAGATAGTCTTTCCCCCGGGACAGGAGGGGTTTGATAAGAGGAAATTTGGGAGTCAGGGATCTTTCACCCTGCAGTGCTTTTGTGTCCAGTCTGGAGAAAGCATCGAGACTGTCTCAAGAAAATTGAGGAGCCGCAGTAGAGAAGATTGGAATAGATTTATTCTTTGTTATCCAAGGGTGCATACTCGGTACAAGTTAGCATAACTTGCCAGGAAATGTGTTTCTGATTCAGTAGAAGGAAGGCCTTCATAATATTTCTTTTAATAATGAGAATGTGTTCATGCTAGCGTTGGGATTGAGGTGTTAGAGGAAAGCTAGCAGGCCCCTGAGGTCTGATTCATGCTGAAATTCTCTGCCAAAGTCTCTGGGAATGCAAAGCTGCAAAGACAGAGCGAAGCTCAGTGCTTGGAGCTTGGCACTCAGTGTTCACAGAATTAAAAATGAGGAGAGGTGTGGTCCCTTTGTGCATACTAGTACACCTCACTTCCGAGATGCATCTCTTCTGGGGTCATCCAGCTGGTAAATGGCAGTGCTGGGATGTAAACCAGGGCTGTCTGGCTTTGGAGGCAGAGCTGATTAGCCTTAGACTATACGTGGCTGTAAGTGGAAGGCTTCACAGCCACTGTCTAATAGCCCGCACTGCTATATTGTCATCCTCAGAGATAGCAGATCTGGAATATATGTAGATTGCACTAAGGCACCCAAAATAAAATATTTTTTTTTCTAGAAATCGAAAATTACACCAACTAGTATAAGTGGGACAATAGAAACAGGAAGTAGCATCACTTCAGTATTATGTAGAATGATTTTTCTGAACCACAAGCCAGAGTATTAAAGATAAACTGCATGCTTTTAGCAAAAACCTTGGAATTAAAAATGATCAAAGTTTATATGAATATAATATGTATTCCATTGAAGCCGACACATTGATAATTTGCATCAGCTAAGATTCTTGCAGAGAAAACATTTTTTTTCTTTCTTTTCCTGGGAAGATGTCCTGCTACTTTGCAGACAGACAGGGCTAGGAAAAAGGTATTTGTCTCGACTCTGAACTCACAGCCCCTTCCCCTTTTCCCTCTCTCACCCCCATCCCACATCTGTAGCTTCCCATGTCACTTAATACAACCTGTCCTAGCAGACAGCCCAGCTCCTCTGAGAACTGCTCACTGGGGAGATGGACCCTCGGCATGTCCACTCTCCTTAGACCTGCTGATCAGAGGCGGCTAAAACATAAGAATAGTCTCTTCTAGAGATTTGGAATCGGAATGTGGAGAAACCCAGCCAATTACAGGATAGGGGCTGAAGAACCCCCTGTAGTGGGCCAGGTGGGACAGAGCAGAGGGCCGGGAGGCAGTGCTCAGGGAGGATTCAAACATGCAGAAGTGAGAAATGGAGAGTTGCTGGTTAATTGTTGATGGCCTTGACCTACTAATTTGGAGCAGCCTTGACTCTTTTTCACTTCCTGGCCTTTCCTTGTAATAGCTCCATTTTTACTCATGTCAACTTGGTAATGTTTTGGTTGCAACCAAATCATTTTTGGACTCTCTGAGAAAAGACAGAGTGCAAAGTACATTCAGTTTGATAAATTGACAGATACAGTTTCCACACTAAGTTAACTCCATTTCGTTTCTATGTCAGTGTATCCTGCATGTCCTTATACGACTGGCTGCTTCCTAGGCCCAGTTGTTAAGCAAATATATCGAGTTTGCCTGAGCAACATGATTTTAGGTGAAACTGGGCTTTTAAGGTCACCCAAACCAAAACCTGTGGCTGTATTCCCATAGTTTTATGACTAGAATTTCATTTTTCTTCTTCAGTTTTCTCTTCACAGTCCAGAAACTCTCACATTATTTCTTTTTTCTAGATAATTGTTTTCTATCTCTTGGTTTCCAGTTGGATATGTCCATTATACTCCCCACTGCATTCTCCCATGTCTGCTGGCCAGGTGATCCTTTGGGCTGCCCTTGGGTTAGCAGTTAGCATTTTAGAGTCCACTCCTGCATCTGACATACTCTTCCTCTATCCAGAGCCGTAACTTTGAAGCTTTATTTCATTAGGACTCACTTTGAAAATTGAATGGAAGCTTTGGGTCCTATTCCTTGGAAACAGTCTATTATATATACAGTAAGTCCTCCCTTAACATCATCAGTAGGTTCTGTGACTTTTAGACAAAACAATAGATAATGAAACTGATTTACTATTGGCAAGTTGGTGTAAACAAGAATTAAGTTCCTACTGCATGGCATCAACATTATGACGAAATTACATTGGATGAAATGACATTATTTGAGAACCTGCTGTATGCTCAAAAGAAATGCCTATATAATTTAGGAATTTCCGAGATTCCCAGACCAGGAACCTACCACCATGGGGAAAACCAAGAGCTGCAGTAAGATCATGAGAAGTTAGGGTCCAGAACATGCCTTTCAGGCTCAGCCTTTCTCATCTCTGGCTGTTGAGTTATCTCCCATATTTCTGCCCAGGAACTGGGAGGGGAGAAGATAAGGATGCCACTCATTTTAGACTCATGCTTTATCCCATCAGTGAGTGACACTTTGTTGTTCCTATTCCCCACGTGGGCCAGCCACCAAGAGAATCTTTAATTGAAAATATGATTCCTCAGTGGGCCAAGGAAAGTATGAGCCCACAGTGAAAAACACTCTGCTTTAATAATGAAAGATGGCCACTGTCTATGACATTGAGATGTGTAAGTATCAGTCTGCGTGGAGAAGGGGAGGGACATCAACCTGAGGTAGTTGGAAGAGGGTGTCTCCTGTCCAGGCCAGGCCTTCACAGTACAACCACATGATCTCATCTGAATTCTACTGAATTTTCCTGAGTTTAGAACCATTCTGAAGCAGAATTGCTGAACTGCGTTATAATTAACCACCAACCATATGCTTGTATCACTGTGATTCATTCTCTTTAGCTTTGGGAGTGTCCCATCTCCTTCTACCAGTGAAGTGCGGGTCATCAGCCCTATTAAGAAGGGCAGAATTAACTTGACTGAGAAGCATGGGAATAAAGAAGAATGTGGTCAGAGCAGGTTAAGTGAATTATAAGCCTTGCAGCCTTGTGTTGGATTAATTTGGCATGGGGTGGAAAGCCCCTCAAATGCTCTCGTGTTAACTTTCCAATTGGTCCATTCTCCTGCAGAGGGACCCCTACAGGCAAGAATCAGTGTATTAGCTTTATTTCTGTTTTCATCCTTAAGTTCTACTGAGTGCTGCCATGCTTGTCCTGCCCCTTCTCCTCTGTGTCTGCTTCAACCTCCCTCCTTCCTTCAGCCTGGTCAGTGGAGTGTCTGGGTGACACTGACCCTCCTCAGATCTGCTCCTCCCTCCATTTATTATCCAGAATTTTCTCTGAGAAGCCTTTTTATAAAAAAGGGTTTTAAACTATTCAGTAGCATTTATTTCAGTATTTCTTAGGTGACCTTGCCATCCACTGCTAACACTGTCTTCCTCTTCCCTGTCTCAAGGTCATACATTCATTTTATGTAGATATTTATAAGTAGAGATATTTATAGAATTACTAGACGCCTGGTGCATTGGGGGCGGAGGGGCCATGGGAGGTTGGCTGGCCGGCCCCACCCTTGATTGGGCCAGTTGGCCAGCTGCAGTTCATGTTCCAGTCACTTGGCTTATATATATATATATATATATATATATATATATATATATATATATATATATATATACATACTAGAAGCCCAGTGCACAAAATTTGTGCATGGGTAGGGTCCCTAGTGGCTGCTGGCCACTGGTCGGGGCCTCCCTTGGTTCTACACTGCCCTATGGTGGTCAGCACACATCATAGTGAGCAGGCGAGCTCCCAGTTGGCTTGACTCCTGCTTGAGGGGACAATTTGCATATTAGGCTTCATATATATATATATATATATATATATATATATATATACATATATATATATATGTATGTATAGTTTCTATTTTAGTTTAGTATCGTAGGTGGCCATATTAAAATTGCTACATATTAGTGTATCCCCTGATACACTAATATGTAGCAATTTAGGGGAAGTGTTTGATTTAAAAATTTATTTTTATTGATTTCAGAGAGGAAGGGAGAGGGAGAGAGAGTTAGAAACATCAATGATGAGAGAATCATTGATCGGCTGTTTCCTACCCCCCCCCCCCCCCTATTGCCTACAACCTGAGCATGTGCCCTGACTGTGACCTCCTAGTTCATATGTCCACACTCAACCAATGAGCAACACCTGCCAGGCTGATTTTGTTGTTGTTTGTGTCCTGGGTCTTCTCTTGATTTGTCAATCTTTATGCAGTATTGTGTGTTCTTGTTACCATAGAGATATAATAAGTCCTTACTTAACTAGAAGTGCAGTGACATAAGGAAACCAGTTTTAACATGGGCTAACTGATAAAAACACAATTAAGTCCTTACAGCATCTCATCAATGTCATAATGAGATGATGTTGAATGAAACATTATTTGAAGACCGGCTGTACAAGTGCCTAGAGTTTTAGGGCAGAGTAAAACTGAATGACCCAAAGCTTCCTTAAAGCACTGCACTTGTGTGGAGTCTGCTTCACTATAATCTGGGAGTGGAGATGAACTCAGATTGATGTGTATGTAGAAGTTCATTATATTAGTTTTACCTCTCTCTCTTTTTCTCTCTCTCTATATATCTGAAGTTATATTGATAAAAGTTAAGCATTCTGAAATTTTCATTGGCATCCTTTTTTAATGCAATTTTTAATTCTGTCAGCAAACATTTGTTAGGCTGTTCCTCCAGTCCTTGTGCTACCTAGAGAGGCACAAAGATTAAGAAAATAAACGCAGATCTTGCTCTTGAGAAAGTCCGTGCTCTGTGAGAAAGACAACAGCACACGTGTTGGCGGTGGAAATCTCAGCGCAGGGCCTGAAGGTTGTGTATTAGAGATTTGACCCCTGAGAAGCCATTGGCTTTCTTTGTCTAAAGCCAGGTGAAGTCCAGCTCTGCACTTTAAAGACTTAAATGCACTGACTGGGCATCCCTTTGTGAACCAACTTCATTGTTTCTCCAGAACATACTTACCTATTCCATTCACAGCAGTGAGGGAGGCCTGCAGGGGGCAGAATGGATGTAATTATTAAATGGAAGATCCCTTGTCCTAAGCATTAAGTAGTATTCCAGTCTGCTTAAGGAGGAGTTTCGGCAGGAGGGCTTCCTGAGCGCCTCTGTCTTCCAGGCACTGGCCAGCTCTCATTCACCAGAGCCAAGAATCAACCAGCCAACGCCGAGAGGGTGGGGAGTGTTGGTTTGCCTGCAGTTTATAGATGAGTGCAGCAGGTCATATCTTTGGAGGGTTGAAATGAACTTACCCAAGGTCACACAGCTTTCTTTATTCATTTACAGCCCGACTTGTTCCAAAAAGGATTTCGAGCAGTTCAGCCACACAGTGAGAAAGTTTCTTGTGGTCTTTCTACTGTCCCAAGAAAAACAAGACCGTCCGTTTTTTTTCTTTTTTTAAGCTTAAACGATGCATAGAGTTTCAGTCAATATTACTACACGAATAGTTCCAAGTTTAAATTGCACAAAAGTGCTTATGTACGGCTCCGTTGGAACGTGTGGGGGTCGGAAAGGAAATCTCTATTTGATTCCATCAAGTCAGGAGCTCCACGGAGTCGAGGGAGTCGCACAGGCCGGGGCCTGGTTGTGTGCACGAGGAAGTTCTGATTAATCATCGCACAGCTGGTGTGGTGTTTGTCATCAGCATTACTTATTCCTAATTACCAACGTGCACATGGGCCACAGGCTGTTGATTGTGCCAAACCAGATCTCTGATGTGGCTGGACTCATAGGTTCTGAGGAGGATTTATAACCCTCTGCAAACGGCAGTCACTCTAGACGTGTTCCTATAAAGAAACAGCGCACATCGGGGATGCACACAGAATGCGGATCGTAACCTCTAGTGTATTGTTGTCAGTGTCCACCTCCTGTTCTCTTCAATTTGTTGCCGAACCAACTTTGCTTTTCGTGTATAATGAAAGTGAAGTGTTTTGTGTTTTTTTTGTTTGTTTGTTTGTTTGTTTTTTCTCTCCAGTCTCTGCCTTTCTTTTTTTAGGAAATAGTTTTCCTTCTTTTACCTCAGCAGGAAGTATAAGTGGAGACAGTGTATCTCCAGGGAAGGCTTCAAGCACTTGATTTCTCTAGGTCATTTCTGTTTAGATGCAAATGGGGGGGGAATGACCACTGAGGGGCCTAGTCGTCATTTTCAGAGTTTAATGAAGGAGTTAGGTCATTTGTGCTTAATGCGCCACAGAGCCCAGAGGAAGCTGTGCTCGTTGAGATGGATGTGGAAAGGTTCTTAGAGTGAACCTTGTTTCTTGTGTTGAATCATTTTCTTCCCGTGAATCCTGCAGGGCTGCCTTCCTCCCATGCCCTGGGCCACAGACACACCCACCGTGGACCTGTTTTGGAAGTCGGCTGTGGCTTTATCTAAATTCCATGTAACTCAAAACTTTTTTTTTTTTTTTTTAACTTGACTTTATTATTCAAGGGAATCGAAACTGCTGCAAATTGTTTCTGATTCTTTCTTGTTTCCTGTTCTTGGCAGCTTTCCTGTTCATTACTCTAGATCAGTGATTCTGAACCAGTGTTTATGTTTCATACCCCTTTGAGAATTTAAAAGATAATATTTTTACTTTCTGAAAAAACATAAAGGCATATGCACCATTTACAACTGGCTTTCAGGCATATGCTAATTCTGAAGAACTCAGTGAGGGACCTCTGCTTTGGTGGAATAAACTTAGGTGATATTGACATAACTTATAAAAATACCGTATGTGTCTCATTTACACATGAGGCGAGTGAGGGAAGGAGTGAAATTTATCAAATTACAGGTTTCTGCATGTGATAGAATAGTACTTTTTACTATATTTAGTATGTATTTACTATAAATAGTATGCATTTATCAGTATTGCCTATTGCCATTTTCTTATCTAAAACAAATATCTCAAACACATGCTTTAAGATGGCAAAGACAGAGCTTAAAATCTTATAGTACAAACCCAAACTAAGTGAAAAGAAAGACAAAAAGAAAGAAAGAAAGAAAGGTTGGTATCAGTCAATGGAGGGAAAGGCTAGAGATCAGCAAGGGATGTTTCTGAAAATGGGCACAGGCCAATTCCGGTTTACTCCTGACTGCACTCTCCACAGAGGCGGTATGGGACAGGCACCGTGCTTTCCTCAAGAAGCTCCCCTGGAGGAGGTGGAGGGGTGGTTGGTCAGCTTTGGGTCAAGATGAAGCTTCCACCAAGATAAAAGCTCCTCCTGACCACCCTGCTTTCCTGCCGGAGAAAGGAGACTAGCAGCAGCGTGACTCCCTCTCAGACACCCCAAGGCCAGTGATCTCCAGAGAGAAGTGTCTGAAAGACCATCAAAACTGAAACTGAGTTAAGGGAAAGAGCTTCTATTTTGGTGGAAGCTTGGAGAGGAAGATGGGAAAAGGAGCCCTTAAAGGGAGGTGTGTCATTTTCCACCTTTATAACTTCCAGCTTGGGCATCTGGAAGTCGTCCTCTCTTTCCTGGTCCATCTACCGCCTGGAGAATGGAAGGAAGTGGTCGCTAACTTGGCCGCCTAGGAGAGAGACTCCTGGCAGGGGCTGGAATTGTGGACAGCCCAGGCAGGAGGTATGAACACAGACACGGCATTTTGGCAAAAGCAGAGATGAGGTCAGATACCAGGCTGAAGACAGCCCTGGTGCGCCCCCCCCCTCCCCCCAACCCTTTGGTTATGGATTGAATTGTGTTTCCTCAAAATCCAGAAGTTGAAGCCCTGGTCCCCAAGGTGATTCTCTTTGTAGAGGGGTCTTGAAAAGGGTAATTACGTTTCCATGAGGTCATAAGGATGGGGGCCCTAATCCAATAGCACTGCTGTTCTTATAAGAAAAGAAAAAAGACACCAGCGATGTACATGTACAGAGGAAAGGCCATGTGCAGACACAGCAAGAAGTGATGTCTGCAGTCCAAGCAGAGAAGCTCAGGAGAAACCAACCCTGCCGCCAAGGACTTCCACCCCCGAGAACTGTGAGAAAATAGGTATGTGTTGTTTAAGCACCTAGTCTGTAGTGTTCCATTGTGGCAGCCCTACCAGACGAAGAGATTTTCTCAGAATGCTGGGCAGGCACACTGGGTAGTGCATCGCAGAAAACACACACCCAAAACCTGGGAAGAGATTCAGAATGTCACCCATACTCTAGTGGTGTGTGCTGAAAGTGTTGACACAGTTGCCCCATTGAAGACATTAGTATCCTTGAAATCAGCCAACCCCAAATAATCCAGTGTGTTGTCTATGTGAATGTATTGCAACAGGAGGGAGGAAAATGTAAACTGTAGACGAAGAATCTATTTTGGAAGAAAAACTGATCTAAGGAAGAGAATAAATGAACGTATTAAAATCCATCTTCATAGAAGAACTAAATATTTATTCAGTAAAATGGGAGTTTAAAAATAAAGTGATTAAAGAGGATTTTTAAAGAAGGTGCTTGCTGAGCTAAGAAAACAGACTGGCACCTAAAACAACATCCAAACAAATGAACAGATTAAAACCCCGAAATGAATAGACTCAGAAGTTGGAAAACAATTCCCCTTGATTGATGAAGCAATCACATTCAGTGGATGAAAAAGAGAGATGAAAGAAGTCAGAGAAAACTGTGGACATGGAGGGCAGAGATGACCCATCACAAGACATTGTTGTCACGGGAACACCAAATCAAGTGCATTGAACCAATCATTTGTAACGATCACACAGAGACCTTTTTATCTGAATTACATTGAGACCTTCATTTGATAAGCGTAATCACTAAATTTTAGGAAATAGCAATTCTGAATTTTAAGTCACTTAGAATTATCCATGTGGAGACATACTGTGGTTCAGTTACTGTGTTGGAGTTTTGAGGAAAAAAGAAAAACTATACCAGGAGGATGCATCTGGTAGCCTTATGTTTTTTTACAGCAGCTCTGAAGACCACAAAGCAATATTTGTAAGTCTTGAGTATCTATTTTGGACCCAGAGAAAAATTCCAGACTTTAAACTAGAAATAATACAGACCTCTTATTCTGATCTATAATACTCTAGCTTTAGAAATTAACAACAATAATAATAATAGAAGCCCCCACCACTCCTCAAAAAAAAATAGTTCCTGGTTATCTGGAAATTTTGAAGCTCTCCATGATTCATAGATAAACATTGCAGACTTCCTATAAAAATATGAAAGCATGCATATCAAAACTGAAAGAGAGTAAAAATTATGTCTCCAGGAAATTTATAATCTTATACAACTGAATAATTAAGCCAGAAAGAATGAAATTAGTTAAGCCTTTACCCATTTACTCCAAATTTGAAGAAAGTAAAAAATATATATAAGGTGAAATTAATTAGAAAAGAAAAGGGTGTTTTCTTTTGTGTGTGTATTTTTTAAAAAAAATAAATACCTTTTACATTTTTGTTGGATTGGGGCGCATAAAATAAAACAGATTTCCTTGGTCAGACTAGTTAAGGAAAAAAGGGATGGTGAGAAGGCTCACACAAAGAGAAACAAATATGGAAATAACCCATAAATACTCAGTGCACAGAATTTTGAAAATCTGAAAGAAATTAGTGAACTAATAATGAAAGAAATGGACCCAATTGTAATATAGCTGCTACCCATTTCCCAAAAAAGCACCAGGCTCAGATATTTTCACAGGTGAATTAAACTGGGAAGAAATAGATCTGTTGGTGTTTACACTGGTCCCTAGCAGAATAAAAAAAAACCTTCAATTTTTTTTTATGACTCTAGTAGGGCACTAATGCCAAAGCCTTGCAGAGACAAAGTTGTAGATCAATTTCCTTTAAGAATTTTATGCAGAGATCTTAAATAATACATCAGCAAATAACAGCACTACTTTAACAGCATAATATTTCCATCTAAGTTGTGTTCATCCCTGACAAATAAGGGTGACTCAATTTTAGGAAATGCAATATTAGGAAATGTATTATACTATATTATGAAGTCAAAAGAGAAAATCAGGAGTTGCCTAAAAGCAATTGACAAAATTTACATAATTCCCAAAACAATATTTTCATAAAACAGAAATTATGGATAGTTCCTTAAAATGACTTAACAATATTTTAACCCTTAAGTTAGTATCCTGTTTAATTGTTGAAATGCTTAAAATGCTGAAATTGTGATTTAGTTCACTTTTATTAATGATTGTCCTAGAATTACTGGTCAAGAAGGGAAGAAAAATAATAACTGGCAGGAAAACTGGAAGGGAAAAATTGTGCGTTATTTAGAGAAGTGATGGCATAATATAGATAACTCCAGAACCGAGTGACAAGCCAGTAGATACACTAGCAGGATTCATTGGGGTGTAGGATTAAACGTAATCACCAGAATCAATAGCTTGCTCATATACAACCAGAAGCAGATAATACAGGGGGAGAATAGGCCCTATTATCAATGCCACCTGAAATATAAATTTCCTGAGTGTAAGTCTAAATCAAGAGAGGAAGAATACATATTTGAAGAAAGCCATAATGTCCCACCATAATGAGACATGAGAAGTCACTTTGAGAGGAGGAAATAAGTGGTCTTATTTGGTGGGGTGTGATCAAGCAGCCTTTTTGAGACAGTTTGGCAGTGTCAGCAAAACTTAAATGCATGTTTGCTTTGAAGGTAATCTCTCTGCTACTGCATACTATATAGTATTCCCTTAAAACTTTGCAAAAAATAAAATAAAAGTGAGAGTGGGTTCACCTCCACATGCCTCTCATTGGAAACAGCCTTCCATTGAGGGTTAAATAAATTATGTCATGACCGTAGAAGAATGAGGCAGGATGGTAAATACCGATTCTAATTGTGGTGGACACACCCTATGGTGACCCAGTGACCCAGTGACCCAGGCCCTGGAGTGCTGGTGGGACCTGTGACTTGATTCTAACCAGGATAATCAAAGGCGGTAGCCTGTCTTTCATGATTGTTTTGTTGCATCAGATTCCATTAGAGCAGATTCCATTGGGGAGAGAGGGACTCTCCTACTGGCCAGAAAGAAGCCAATAGTCATATTGTGAACTGCCTACGGAGAGGGCCACATGGCAGGGAACTTTTATTTTGCTGGGGAAGAAACTTTGTATTTTTCCAATATTCTTTGTGTCAGCATCATCAACATGTTTTCAGGATGAGGAGATTATGGCTCATATAAGCTAAACCAACTACCATTACTTTACAAAGTAATCAAATACTCTAGATCCATATCTTAGAGGGTAGAAATATCTGTCAACTTGACTGATCTATTGTACAAAACTGGAAATCGCTGGAGAAAGAGCCCTGAAAAGTTTCAGTGTGAAGAAACCTTTAACAGTGAGTCTGATTGTTTTTGACTTTGAGCTCCGTGCGTTCTTCCATGCGCTTCCTTTCTGATGCACGAAGTCCTTGTATGGACATTTGTCCTTCGATGACAAAAACCTGAAGCAGTGGTGGGAGAAGTATTTGATCTATTTAGCACATTCTATTTCTTGTGAAAGCACTGGTATCTTGAAGTTACTTTAAATCAGGTCATTTTGCTCCCGTCCAAACTATCATCTGATTGTACCAGTACACACGGTATCAGATGAAGAACTGAAATAAACAGGCCTCTTGGTGGCAGATTGAAGATTGCTAGGGATTACTTCACATTCCTCCCTTAGTGTCTCCTTTCTTTAAATCTTGGTGGACCCTGAGATTGCTTTGATCGTTAGACTGTGGTGTGAGTGACTCTTCACTGTAGCTTGAAGAGACTGACAGCTTTCACTTCCTTCCTCCCTCTTGGGACACTCCTCCCAGGGGGCTCCTGCTGCCTTGCAAGGAGTCCACTCACCCTGAGAGTGAGGAAGCCCACACTGGCCATGTGGTGGCGAGGCTGGGCAGGGGAGAGGAGGCGCTGAGCCCAGCCAGTCCTGGCTGTCCCAGCCTTCCCATCCCAGGCATCGGGCATTTGGAAAAACAGCTTGGTCTTCCCAGATTCCAGCAGACAAAACGGAGGAACCCAACTGACAACCAAAACCGAGCGCAGGCCCGTAGCTCTCTTCCCAGCCGCCTCCAGCCATTTGGCAGGCCGGGGCTGAGGTTGCTCATTCCTGCTGTGCCCTGCCCACACTCCGGAGCCAGGAAATTACCAGCGTAATAAAATGGTGGTGGTTTGATACCGCTAAGCTTCGGAGAGGTGGTTACGCAGCAGTGAACAGAAGGAATGTCCCACTATTTCACTGAAAATGAATGTTTAGTGAATTCTGTTTCCTTATTGACCTCTAGAACAGTATTTTATTTTTAATTTTTATTTTTTTTAGGTGGGAAAGGGAACATTTTTAAAGGTTATGTATTTAAAGAGCAACAAAGTGTTACCTGACCCCCCCACACACACTATAAAATTTTTTAAAATGAAAATACAGCCTGGCCAGTGTGCTCCATGGTTAGCGTCGATCCAAGAACCAAGAGGTCGTCATTTCGAATCCAGGTCAGGGCACAAGCCCAGGTTGTGGGTTCAATCCCCAGTGGGGGGGGGGGGGGCATGCAGAAGGCAGCTGATAGATGAAGTTTCTCCCTCATTGATGTTTTTATCTCTCTATCTTCTCCCTTCCTCTAAAAATGAATAAAATAAAAAAAAGCAACCTAAGAAAATACAGTGGAGGGCGTGTAGCTGATTAATTATTCTCCCCACTTCGATAGCAGTTGTAGAGCTTCAGCCACCTGGCTCAGAGTTCTACCTGCCCTGTCCTCCTCTCTCTTCCCCCAACACACAGAGTTGACTTCTCCAGGGGCATCTCTGACCTTTTTGGGAGCTGGCCCAGTACTATTATAGCACCTGCATAGTGTTTTGTTTGTTTGTTTATATACAGTTGCATAATAGGATATAGGAAAGTAAGATAAAAATACCTGTAGGTGCTGTGGCTCTTAGTAAACTTCAGGGAGCTAATTACCATGTTCTTCAACAAAAACTTCTGTGGAAGACTAAGGTTATAGTATTTTGGGAGCCAAAAAAGGATGGCTTTGTTTTTTTTTTTACGATTGTATTTATGAAATGGTAACAGTTTACAAAGCCTTTTCATGTACATGCTAATATCTGATATGTTATTTTGTGGTTTTTTTTTTGAAAGAGACAACCAGAATAAAAGGAATGTTAAGATTCCGGAGATTACTCCCTAAATTAGGGGTGTCGAACTCAATCAGAGAAGGGACCAAAATCTAAAATCCAGCCTAAATCGCGGGCCGAATGGTTTACTGAACAGTCATAAACTGTCATTGTGATGGAAACGCAGCGGAGTGCAGTGATGACAGCGCGGTGCGGGCCACATTGCAAGGCCTGGCGGGACGGATTTGGCCCGCGGGCCTTGTGTTTGACACATGTGCCCTAAATAGTCTGGCATCCCTGTGGCATGTCAGCCATGCATTGCCAATGTAATGGGAACCCGCAGAACCCAGAGTATGGCTGACTTGAAGTTGGGAAAGGAGGAAGCTCAGGTGTCAGCATGGTGCAGTGATCAGGAGATAGGAAGAGGTCCCCTTGTCCTGCAGAAAAGGGAGCAGGTCAGCTTGACAGGTTTGCTTCTGTATTGAGAAGAGGGGGTCGCTAGGCTCAAACAGTTCGGTGAAGTAGGCCATCTTTTGGGATTTAGTACATAGTTTCTCTCATAGGTTCATGAGTCCACCCAGTTAAACCCTTTACCCAGTGTTTGGATGTCTTTGGAATGACCCCGATCTTACCTTGGAAAACTTTGAGGACATAGAGCTCATTATCTCCCAAACTAACTTGCCCAAGAGATGTGTAACTTCATAGTTCAGAAGGTCTTTTGCTCTCATATTTAGCTGATATATGCCTTCTTATATTCTCAACCCAATAGCCCCAGTTTTAACCTTTGGGACCCATCCCAGGTGACTCCCTCTTCCACGTGATAGTGTGTTTAGAATCTGTGTATGGGTACTGTGACCTGCTGGATTTCTTCTGGCCCTTTATTTATATGACTTTGTTTTGAACTTCTCACCTTCGATCATACTCTGTGATGTGATTTGCAGTAGGAAATATATATATTTGGTTCTTCATCCACAGTTCCTGGCTCACAGCTCCCAAAACCCTTATAATTTCCTCAGCGATAAGAGCAAAGGGAGCGTCTTCACTGTGTTTTTTTCTCTTGTCTTCCTTCAGTGTCTGAAAGCACTGCAGATCCATGAAGGTGGATGAAATGGGTGTCTTATTATTCACTATAAGCTCCTTCCCACCACAACTGGGCTTATGTTAATAAGGTAACTTTGGAAGGCACCAAAGGATGGGACTGGTTGCTAGGGAAACCAATCCTGAATAGAAGATTGGAAATTTCAGTCCCATCCTTTAATTTGTGGGAGGAGGGATGGGCTGGAGGTAGAATCAATCTCCACTGGGCAGTAATGATTTAATCAGTCATTCCTGGGTAATGAAGCTCCATAAAAACCCAAGGACAGGATTTGGAGAGCTTCCAAGTTGAGGAACCAGAGGCTTCTAAGTGCTGCTGTGCCAGACCCCAAACTCCACCAGGACAGAAGCTCGCCGGCTGTGTGTCTCTTCATTGGGCCGTCCACTCATATTCTCTAATAGCCTTTGGTGAACCAGTATCTCGTGAGGAGCTGGCTCTCCTGAGGCCCAGGAGCTGCTCTGGCAGGTTAATTGAACCCAAGGAGAGGGTTGTTAGAACCTCTCATTCACAGCCAGTTGATCAGAAGCACAGGTAACAACTTGGGCTTGTGACCCGCATCCGAGCGGGGGGCAGTCCTGTAGGTACTGAGCACTTAACCTGTGGGATCTGATGGTATCTCCAGGTAGAGTGTTAGAGTTGTGTTGAACCTTGAGACACCCAGTTATGTTGAGGAATTACTTGTCGGTGTGGGAAATCACCCTCCTCGTTGGCGTTGAAGATTAGAATTTTCACATTCCACTGCGGACACTTGTTTCTCTGTGACTTTTACCACACAATAGAATGCAGTGCCCTTTGTGGCCCGGTCAGTGAGGAGCCCAGCCGGGATTAGCATCACTTTCCTTGCAGGTGTACTCAGTTCTTCCTGTCTAAGATGTCATCAGTTTATATCAGTAGTGACAGGTGGTGGTGGCCTTACCGTCCACGTTGACTTTTTTCGTGGCTCTTGCCGAAGCACACATTTTCATGCCATCCTGCAGCTGCTTTTTAAACGTGTAGGTGCGGCACCATTCATCACGTTTGGAAATGGGTTAGAGCTGGTCCCATGTGAGGTGGGATCAGTTGAAGGAAATTCTAACTTTGGCAGCTCAGACACAGCTACTCTACCTGAGAATCAGCGAGTTGCATGCTGACGTGTAAGTCCAAGAATCTAAACATTAACCTTTTTAGAATTTATCTTCTTCAAAGGGCTTTGTTTGGTGTTTACCAGAATTTCTACAAGGAATATAAGTATATTTGTTATCACTTTGGTAACATGAATAAATTTTATAATTTGGGGGAAAATTGTCAAGAAAAAATGTAAACCAACCAAATTTTAGGAGCAGTGACTAATCTTGAAGGCTGATAACTTCCCTGTGGGGTCATCACTTATTTTCCAAAAGAAGAATGTCATCTTCCTTGAAAACTTCAAAAGCTAATGAGTCCGTTCTAAATGTGTTTACTTATATTCAGTTTAAAGTTTCATAGTTAACATTGAGGCAGGGTCCTTCTTTTTCTCATGGCTCAAGCTAGACCTGGGTAGGGGAGGCCTCTCCCTGTGTGTCCCCAGGCCTTTGGTGACTATAAATGGTAGGTTTCCTGTATTATGATTCTCTGCGCTGGTATAGGACTAAGTGACTTCTAAGGGAGGCCTGAATCCTAGAGAGAAGAAATGTAAAAGGGGGAGAAGAAAAAGAACCTTGGAAGAAGTTGTACTCCCAAATTGAAGGATGAGGAGGAAAAGAAAAAAACAAAGGAATATCATGCATGGATTTATGTCTTCTAGTTGACATAGAGTAGCTATATTTCTTTAATGGGTTTCTAGACTTTAATTGCTGAAATGCAAGCTTTGTTTGCTTGTTAGCGAAGGACATAGCAATGGAAAACAATTCTAGCTCGGCATCAGCTCTTTATTCAGGGAAGGATACTTGTGTAGACATTTGGGTTATGAAGTCAAAGCTACAGCTATGTTTGGTCAAGTGTGTTTTTTTTTGTGTTTTTTGTTTTTTCTGACTTTGGGAAATGTATGCTGCATTTTCCAAACATTTGCAGGTGCAAAATGATAAAATTGTACCCAGAGTGTTTAAAGGTTTGCAGACCAGAAAACATTTTATAATTGGGGTTATATGTTCACCCCAAATGTAAGAGTGATGCAGCCTTGGGTTAATCACCTTATGTTGATTGGGGAGGATGTTATTTAGATAGCAGTAGAAAACGTATTCAGTGCCATGGGTTCTCAGTATACTGAGACAGTTATATATTCTTATTTCTCACTAGTTGTTGTTTTTTAACATTGGAGAAAGCAGTTATACCCACAGTTAATGCCATTGAGAATACTCATGGTTTGGGGTAGGTAGTTCTGTGGTCGTTTTAATTTTATAAAGTCTGGTTGATAAGTTGTCATTTATTGAAATCTTGAAGCCAGACACCAAAGTCTGGCATGTGTTACTCGATTGAATAGAGTGCTACAGAAATTAGTGTGGTCTAATCCATTGGCACTTAGGAAAGGGTCTGAAATGTCTCCTGAAATTAAAGCTCAAAACTTTGAAAGAAAAAGAAAACCAGAAAGCCTACCAATTTTGTAAATTCCAACAAGCACACTTTTTGCTTTTCTTCATCTTATTTTATTTTAAACCAAAATTGAAGTTTTTTTGTTTTTTTTTAAAAAGCTCATTGTAAATCAGGGCATAATCAAACCTGAACCTCTGGGATGAATGACCATTACCAAGGGAATGTCTTCTGCCCCCGTCCATTCTCCTGGGAGGCAATGGAACAAGATCCTGTAACATGCTTCAGTGTCAGCTTCACAGGTCTCTGTGTCCTTGCATCAGATATTGCGTCTGAAAGCATTTTGAAGAATTTCAACTGTTGAGCAAAACTTCCCCTGATAGAAAGTACATGCATAAAGGGTAGTCTGTTAGAAAGGGCCAGAACCAGCAAGAGGGGAAATAAAAAGTTGGCGTTGAGACCTTGGTCTGGGAGGAAAGCCACTAAATAGTGGTGTTAATATGAACAAATCTGTAATCATAGGGGCCTTGGTTTAGTCAACTGTGAAATAGAGGGGTTGGCTTGAGTGATAACTAGGCTAAGTTTCAGCTCTGAGGCTCTGAATTTTAATGAACCAGAACCAGCACGAAAACTTAGTACATTTCCAGCATCAAGCCTAAACCCAACTGGTATTTTGCTGTCAGTCCCCATTACCAAATCTAGTTAACTTTTCCATAAAAGACCCATATTTAGTCACAGGGTAGCGCCGATTCAGGAATGGACAGCTGGAGAGTTTTCAGAGCTCTCTGTGTGCTGTTCACATGGGGGCTAATCTCTGAGGTTACGTTGTTGAGGGAGGTTGAAGCTGCATTGGAGCTGAAAGTAATATTTGTCCATTCTGTAGTCACATGCTTTATAAACTAGCTTGGAAATACTCTTTTTGTCCCTCCTTTCTGTGTTAAAAGTTTACTAAGGCGAGTGTGTATAGATTTCCAGCTGCCTTCTGGTTACAACTCTTGTCTGTTGTGTTAGATAGAGCATCACCAAAGAGCATATACTGTAAATGGGGCTTAATATGGCCAGGTAACATCAGAGGCAGGGGAGCGTGGTGTATAAGACTTGCACACCGGAATCAAAATCTGGATTCAAATCTTCGTAGGTCAGACACTTGGCATAATGTTGGGCATATTGCAAATAGCCATTGGTTGCAGCTGTCATTGTTCAAGATGAGAGAATATACAAGCTTAGGGGTGGTCTTCTCACCATAATGAAGACCAGTGAACTCTTCAGTAAAACGTATTTTTTTTTTTTAAAAAGATGACCTCATCCTCTTTAGTTTCTTTTAACTATAGTATTTATTCATTCAGCTGAGTGAAATGTTGCAGATTTTGAGTTGAGTACAAATCCACATTTCCAGAGACCTTCCTTACTTCCTGTTGTCTGCAAAGTATTTCTGGCAGAAGTGGCTCGATCATCTCCACACATGGCCCCTGGGGGCATAGCATGAGGGACCTGGGGAGGTATTTCTGTGTATGGCTGAGTCCCATGGGCATTGGCATCCAGTTTGTTGAGTCTGAGGTATCTGTGACTCCGAACCGTGGTGCCAGACTTGTGTTTGTGCTCACACCCTGAAGAGACCTGAGTCAGCGCCCACTTCCATGACACACCTACTCGTGGAGTTTGTTTTTTGTCATTGGAGCGTCTGGTTTGAGTTTTTTCTTGTTATGAATATGTAGGTGCAGCGAGGGAACTTTCTCACCTGAAAAAGAGTAAGTTTTGACTAGACTTGATTTCTTGATTCTTATGTGTTGGTTGAGATGAGTTCATCTGGCCTAGAACAAAGGAAACACATCACGGAGTCCTGGGGGAATTAGGGGAGTCAAGGGATTTTGGCAAGAGACCTGAGTGGCAGAGACATTTGCATCTACTCAGTGGTTCTGGAATCAATGTTATATTTAAGGATGACACTGCAAAGTGATGAAAAAGATATCCTAGGGTGAGGATTAACAACAACAACAAAAAATCTCTCAGCATTGAAGTGCAGAAATAAATACACAAAAGAATTGTATGATAAAGGTGGCTTGGGAAATTTGAAAGATGTTCTTTCATTGCTTCTCTTGGCCCAGTGCTTGATGAAGTTTCCCCCACAAATACTTTAGAACTGTGGTCGGCAAACTGCAGCTTCCAAGCCACATGCAGCTCTTTTGGCCCCTTGAGTGTGGCTTTTCCACAAAATACCACGGCCTGAGCTAGTCTATTTTGAAGAAGTGGTGTTAGAAGAAGTTTAAGTTTAAAAAATTTGGCTCCCAAAAGAAATTTCAATCATTGTACTGTTGATATTTGGCTGTTGACTAATGAGTTTGCCAACCACTGCTTTAGAATAACTAAACGCTGAATTTGAGGAATATTTAAAACCTCTGAATTGAGTAATGAAGGTCTGTGTCCATTTATATTATCACTAGAGGCCTGATGCACGAAATTCTGCAATAGGCTCTCCTTCCCCTGGCTGCCAGCATCGGCTTTCCTTTGGCACCTGGGACCCGGACTTCCCTCTGGCGGCTGGCAGGAACCTGATACCTGGGCTTCCCTTGCAGCCCCAGCTTTGTCCGGAAGATTGTCCAGAAGGACATTCCGAAGGATGTCTGGTCTAATTAGCATGTTATGCTTTTATTATTATAGATGATGTAAGCATCTTACAAATACCGGTAACTCTTTATTTCTGATTACCAAGTGCCAAATACTAAGCACTTTATAAACACTATCTCATTTAATCCCAGAAATAATGTAAGAGGTAGGTTTTTATGGTCCTCATTACATGGATGAGAAAATAAGGTGCTTCGTGTTTTAATATGGCTAAGCTTCCATAGTTAGGAAGACCAGAACAGTTCATTCTCAAATTATCATTTTTGCTTTGCTACAACATAATCTGACTGATAGGTTAGCTCTTTGATTTGCAACATGACATAGAATTTCTTGAAGGAGTAGTTGGTCTATAGAATCTTTGAAACATTTTAAGCCCAATCAAGATTTGGGAAGGTCTAAGGAATTGATTGCATATATCCACTGGCAATTTTTCTGAAATAATTTTTCTGGTATTTTGATTTGGACTTTGATCCATCCAAGACAAGCATCGAATGCAGTGGAATGACATCTAAATGGGCGGGTTTCACCAGTGGCTACACAAAAGAATCACCTGGGGAGTTTTAAAAGGCAAACCCAAGAAAACAAAACAAAAAAACTGGAAAGCCCAGTCCCCTTTTCCAGATATTCTTGTGTGTGTTTTCATCCCAGCTTTATTGAGATGTAATGGACAGAACATTTTACTAGTTTCAGGTGCACAATGTAAGTATTTGATGTATGAACAGTGACAGAGGGCTGAAATCCAGCTATGGCCAATAGTCTAGAATGCAGAGGATTTTTAAAGAAAGATAAGTAATGTGCTGTTTTTCAGAGTACTCAATTGGAGCACAGATTCTGTGGAAATAGGTGTTAGCAGGTTACCAGTTGGAGCACTAAATTAAATTTTCACTAGCAAATATTTGTCCACAGCAGTTTAAATCATTTTTTATTCTGTTCACACATGAGAGGGCAGTATGGTTCTATAAAGCACATGTTCTGGTGCAATGCTTGTTTATACTGGCATATAATAGTTTTTAGGTGAGGACTTTTAGACCCTATGATTATAACTTTGATACGGTTGTCTGTTATTAAATATGATACCCATATGTGATACTCTCACTCATACTTATAGGTCACATGGCTGTTTGTCTTTAAATGCACAAATATAATAATTTCCTTGCAACAGTGGCACTTTCACACTGTGCCTTTTATTATTTTATATTTATGTTTTGTTGAATGCTAGCTGGCTTTCTTCCCCTTTCTTGCTTTCACTTGAGGAACATCAGCCCTCTAAGGATGCCGTGTCTGTTAGCTTGTTGTCTTTAAATACTTTATTTTATGACTTGATTGAAGGCCAAAGGATCTCCAGTGTTTTGGGGGACAGAAGGCCTCTGAACTCAGGTCTCAGCAGCCATGAAAGCTCTATTATAAGTCACCTGTATGATATACTTCCCTTGGCGGCACAGCTTGCTTTGTCTTGCTGATATATGAATGTCACTGAATAATCAGGGTGCTAATATTCTAGATTTCATAAGTGGAGAAGGAATTATTAAGAGGGGTTGGAGAGAATTCAAGTGAATTGGTAAGATCTATAAAACAGTTTATATGAAAAATCTATGTAGGAATCTGAAAGGTAATTTCATAAGCACCCGCTACTTTTAAACATATAAAAATATTTGCAGTCATATGTTTTTATTCGTGTAGTTTGAAAATTTTGAGACAAGGTTTTTGGCATAAATATAACCAACGCTGTGTGAAATTTAAGGAGAAATTTGTTGTTGTTTTTTTAAATTTTCTGGCTACTTTCCTTATGGGTGAAGAGCTGTGGTACTGACTACACCTGGTAAAGATAATTATAGTTGTTTAGTTTGGCGATTAATTTGTTTTGAAATATAATAATTTGATGTTGCTTTGACTTTTTAATGAGAAGTTTTTTTTAGAAAGACTTACAACTTATACGCACAATTTGAAGGAATGGACTTTTGGCTCCATCCTGTTTTGGATGAGCTCCAAATCAAATGCGGTTTGATGCTGGTTTACCGTTGGAATACACAGGTAAAACAATTAATGTCCTTTGCGCTTTGATGGCAGATTTTTCGGACGCTGCCTGATGCCACACCCCCTGAGTCAGTCTCCCAGTCACCCCCAAATGCTCCACCAAGACAATCGAAGCGACAAGGCCAGAGGACCAAGAGACCTGTGGCTGTGTATAATCTCTGTCTTCAGCTGGAAGATGGTAAGATGTTCCTTATATTTTTCTGCTTGACAGCATGTTGAGAATATAGCATATCATATGTCCTCTGAGCAGGTCATGGTTTTTCATTCTGTGTATGATTGTGTTATTTTTGTAAAATGGTTTTTTAGAGAGAGAGGGGGAGGGTCGGGGAGAGAGAGAGAGAGAGAGAGAGAGAGAGAGAGAGAGAGAGAGAGGGAGAGAGAGAGAGAGAGAGAGAGCGAGAAAGAGAGAGAGACTGAGACTGATTTGTTGGTCCACTTATTTATGCATTCATTGGTTGATTCTTGTATGTGCCCTGACTGGGGATTGAACCCACAATATTGGTGTCTGGGGATGAGGCTCTGACCAACTGACTACCCAGCCAGGGCCATCCTTTGTGTTTCAATTTCTTTTTCCCTGAAGATTTTTCTGACATTAACAGGGAGGGTGACACTTTCCTGTCTGGGAGAGAAAGTAAGTTTCAGTTTTGTGTTTGTCTTTGTTATGCATGGTTCTTTTTATATTTTTAAAAGACAGCTTAAATTTCTTTTCTGGGAGACTTGTGTGACCTCCTGTGAGGTTATATAATCCTGAGACAAATGGAAGGGGAACTAAAATTAAAGCAGATCTTTCATGAGAAGACTCTGATGTTAAATGCATTTAAACTAAAGGCACAGTTCACTGTAGCACTGGGGTTATGGCTTATGCATCTTACTTGCTCCATGTTTCTTACTTTCTCATAAGGCAGGTAGCTGATCATATGTTAGGGGTGGCAAATTGACCTGTTTTTAGGGGCTAAGTTGAGTGAAATGAGCTGTAGTCAGATTCTGACAAATGTAAGTTCTCATGTCCTACTTAGGCTACCATGTTATGGATAATTTTTTTTAATTAATCCTTTTTTCCATTGTGTTTTTTGTGTGTTTTTTTGTTTTGTTTTGTTTTTGTTGTTGTTGAGAGAATGGAAAGAAGGGGAAGAGACAGAAAGAGAGAAGCACATTGATTGGTTGCCCCTTGCACACATCCCAACAGGGTCAGGAGACTAAGCCTGCAATTGAGTTATGCGTCCTTGACAGGGAATCAAACCGGTGATCCTTCAGTGTGCAGGTTGAAACTCTATCCACTGAGCAAACTGGCTAGGGCCAGGCTAATTCTTGTCATGTAATCATGTTGTCTTAGTGTTGCCAGATTGCCTAGTTTTGTGGGATTTTTTTTGTTTGTTTTGTTTTTAAGAGAAAGTGGGAGAGAGGGAGAGGGAGAGGGAGAGGGAGAGGGAGAGGGAGAGGGAGAGAGAGAGGAGAGAGGGAGAGAGAGAGAGGAGAGAGAGAGAGAGAGAGAGAGAGAGAGAGAGAGAGAGAGAGAGAGAGAGAGAAAGAAACATCCATGAGAAAGAGACAAAGAGACCCATTGGTTAGTTACCTCCTGAACACACCCTAATCTGCAACCTAGGTACGTGCCTCTGACCAAGAATCAAACCCTCGACCCTTTGGTGAACAGGCTGACACTTTAACCACCTGGTTTTTACAGACAGTCTGGAAATTTGAAAAACAAATTTAATATATATTTCTTTATTGATTTCAGAGAGAAAGAGAAAAGGAAAGAGAGAGAGAGAAACGTCAGTGATGAGAGAGAATCATTGATTGGCTGCCTCCCGCACCCCCCACCCCTCCACCCTACCCCAACCCCGTGCCCACTGGGGATTGAGCGGCAACCCAGGCACATGCCCTTGGCCAGAATTGAACCTGGGACCCTTCAGTCCGCAAGCTGACACTCTCTCCACTGAGCCAAGCCTGCTAGGGCAAGGAAATAGGAATTTTAAACATGAATTCCTGCAAAACAAGATGGTGAGCCAAGTAGAGAACACCAATTGCTGATTTGTAACCATATGGTTATTGATGTGATTTTTTTCAGTGAGCCTGTCTGCAACTGTGACTTTGTTGCAGGTCTTCACCCCTGCTGAGGACATTTCCTGATTTTGAAATTAGTCTTCAGTTTTCTTCCTCTTCCCATCCTCTTTGTTTTCGGCATCTTTCATTTGTTATTCTTTAAAGCTACAGAGCTTATATTGGTTTGGAAGTGTGAGATTATTGTCAAAGGTAGGAAGGGAATGAAGATAGAAACCAATACAATATCTTCATCATAAGCAGCTGTGTAATCTAATGTCTAGGTTGTTAATATCCAAATTAACTGTGCAAGCAAGTGACATTGTCTTCAACTCAGCTGACTTGGGGGTGTCTACAGAAAGACTCAGAATGCTTCCTCTAATAACATGGGGGCTATGATTTTTTTTTAAAGATTTTTAAAATTCTAAAGATTTTTAATTTTTTATGGGCGATTTTATTCTTAAAAGTTTTTAAGAATTAAATTTATTGGGGTGACATTGGTTAATAACATTATAGGTCTCAAGCGTATCATTCTACACTACAACGTCTGCATATTGCATTGTGTGCCCGCCACCTCAAGTTAAATCCCCTTGTCATATAGTTGATCCCCTTTACTACTCTCCCACCCCCCTTTCCGTCTGGTAACCACCAGACTGTTGTCTGTCTTACTTGTTCATTAGTTGCTTTTTGTTTTATATCTCACACATGAGTGAAGTCATGTGGTTGTTGACTTATTTCCCTTAGCATGATGCTCTCCATATCCATCCATGTTGTCACAAATTGCAGTATTTCATCTTTTCTTATGATTGAGTATTACATCTTCTTTATCCAGTTATCTATTGAAGGATAGACACTTCAGTTGCTTCAGTGTCTTGGCACCATGAGTAATGCAGCTATGACCATAGAGGTGCACATATCTCCATGAATAATTGTTTTCAAATTTTTGGGATAGATATCCAGAAGAGGGGTTGCTGGGTCATATGGTAACTCTATTCTTAACCTTTTTGAGGAGCCTCCGTATTGTTATCCATGGTGGCTACACCAACTTACATTTCTACCAACAATGAATGAGAGTTCCTTTTTATTCACAACCTCTCCAACACTTACTTGTATTCTTGATAACAGCCATTCTCACAGGTAAGAATTGGTGTCACTTTGTAGTTTTGATTTGCATTTCCCGAATAGCTAGTGAAGTTGAGCATTTTTTTTTCATAGTTTTTTGGCCATTTGTATGCCTTCTTGGGAAAAGTGTCTGTTCCAGTCCTCTGCCTATTTTTTAATTGGATTATTTATTTTTGTTGTTGAATTGAGTTCTTTATATATTGTGGATATTAGCCCTTTATCACAGGCATTGTTTGCAATACCTCTCCCATTCAGTTGGTTGTCTTTTTGTTGTTCAAGTGTTCTTTTTCTATGCAGAAGGTTTTTAGATTGATATAGTCCCATTCATCAATGTTTTTCCCTTGCCAAATTCATAAAATCCTCTCTTAAGACCAAGGTCTGTAAATTTAGTACCCATATTTTCTTCTGTGTGATTTATTGTTTCAAGTCTTATACTTAGGTCTTTGATCCATTTTGAGTTAATTTTTGAATATGGTGACAAAGAGCAGACTAGATTCATTCTTTTGCGTGTGGTTCCAATTTTCCCAGCACCATTTATTGAAGAGGCTTTTTTTTTTTTTCCCATTGTATGTTTTTGGTTCATTTATAGAAATTTTTTTCCTCATAAATGTTTAATCTTTATTGGGGGCTTGATTAAGACATATTTTATATGATACAAATACTAGTTTTACAATCAGATTCTTGTTTTCCAGAGGAGGGACATGAATCATTAATATGAATCTATAATTTCAGAGCTTTCTTTTAGACATTAATTACAACTTCTGAACCTACCTAACCTTTTTGTTCTCTTTTTCTCACTTTCATTCTCTCTCAGTAGAGTTGCTAATAAGGAGTAAAACTGGTTGAAATTGCACCTTTTCTTATACCTCACTTGTTCTCAGGTGGAAGTGTTAATAAAGAGTGAAAGAGGCAAACGTTGAGAAGTAAAGAGGGTAAAATCAAGAAGACCAAGCCTCAAACTGAATAGACTGTATTTTATTAAGGAAATGACCAAACAGGGGCCTTAGATGTGTTACAATTACATCTACTTTTTTTGTTTTTTGGTGTGTTTTTTTGGCATTTTTAGGACTTTAATCATAATATTCATTCACAACTTCATAGCATATCAATCTTTTGACCTTTGAGTTGCTAAGTGATTATTAAAGAGTAAGATTGTTGAAGTGGTATTCAGCACATCTTTTATGGGAATATTGAAGATGGTTTGCTATAATATTTAGGTTATATAATAATTAAACATTATTTGATTGTAAGGGAAAAGAGTTAGTCAGATATTCAATTCTCTAGTCTGTTTTTATGTTCATCATTTATATGATGTTTCAGTCTACATTTTGTCATCCATAACTTACATTGATTCTTCTTTTGAAAGATATCAGAATAAGGAAAGCCCATGATTTTGGTGAGGGAATGATTTTATTTTACCTTAGAGGTCACAAGATCAAGCAATTAAAACTATTATTTATCCTCCCTATCCCCCATTATTTGTTACTTAAACTTAAGTTGTGTGAAAAAGAATTATTTCAGAGAGACCAAAATAGGGGTATGTTTGGCATATTCTAAAAATAAAAAAAAGGGAAATAAATGAAGAGAAGTGGTGTACATGCTTTTGAAAGGAAGCATACAGGGAAAGGATGCTGAAAGACTGTGTTATTGAATATGACTCAGCATTCTGAAAACTCTACCCTTCAAAAAAAAAATCTATTCTTATCACTAGAACTAAAATGATGTTGTTTTTGTAGCCTGAGTCATCTAATGTCAACTCTACTTGAAGGTTTCAAGAAGTTTAATCTTTTATTGTATTTTTAAAAAATGTTTTGTAGTAGAGTTACTTTCCATGTATAGTTTAGTAGATTATTTTTCCAAATGTTTTAGTTTATATCAGATAGAAAATTTAAATGAAAATATGTCCTTCTCCTCGCCACTCCCCCCACCCCAACACACACACACACACACACACACACACACACACATATTTATTCACTGTAGTATAAAGTAAATTCAATTTAATAAAATCCAGGACAAATAATTTTTAGTTAAAACTTTGGTAGATTATCTACCAGGATTCAGGGACCTAAAGTGGATAACTGGGGATTTTCTCAGCACTATGATTTGGTCACAGATTTGGTATTTGAGAGAAGTGGTTTGTGGTGTGTTATTTCATCTTCTACTTTGGTAGGGTATGAAACTGTGGTATACCAAATAGCCAACCCTGGACAACACTCATTTGGTTTCAGTTTAACATCAGATGGATCAAAAAGTCATTATTAGCAAAGATTCAGGAAGACTGTTAGCATGAGTCTGGAATCACAGAATCCAAACTGGCGTGAAGTAGGAGAGAAACTCTGCTGTTAGACCTGACTTTTATTATGTCATATTTAACCCTACTGCACTTCCAATTGAGAGATGATCATTTTAATTAACCATACTTAATATCTTTACTTTGATAAAGACTTTAATTGGCTTTAGCACATTCAGCCATACCACATGTACAGTGCTCATTATTCTTCTTTGTAATATATGATTAAGACTTTAACATTCTACTACGTACTTTCCTATGGATCTTCATTGATGATTATAAAGGCCTAATGATATAGTATCTAGCTAGATTTCTTTACCTAGAGCAGCTGTTAAATATTTGCTGAAATCCTTGTCTCATTATTTCATAGAAGCTGTATTGTTCATTTTTACGTAGCCTTGAATTATCTTGCACATTTCAAAACTGAGTTGATTTATCTAAGTCAGTTGTGAAATATCAAAATATGATGTAGAGCTCTCTCTGCTAAAAAGAAGATGAAGAGTCAAAGGTTGCTTTCATTTCATTCTGAAGTTACCTTGTGTTTCTTGTGTTTTTATTTCTCTTGAGCTGGTAGTGAAGCAACTCTGAAAATGTTTAGTGTTTGCTGTATCTTCGTTCACTCCAAAGTTGTCCTTACTGCTTCTATGCAAAGAGAGGCTTGTGTTCATTGTAATGCCCCCAATACGAGGAAAGTTCATGAGGCTCTATGAGATTTATTCTTTGTTGTTTTTCATTCAAGGCAGAAACATTTTTTTTTTTAAAGAAGTTTTTGGAAGTGAAGGGAATTTGACCATCTAAATTTTTACTAAGCTCTCCCTTTCTTCTTTTATGCCAGCTTTAATTTTAAACAGAACTAGACAGTTACAGGACTTGCTCTTATTTGTATCTGCCTGGGTAATTATGTCCTCGGTGCCCATCTTTTTTAAATACATGTTGGAGCAGTTTATTTATTTAGGCAACACCAAAATATGATTTATAGTGAGTCAAAAACAAACTCCTCCTGCAACTCAGCTGGCAGGATTTAAGCTATTTTAGAGTGGGTGTGACTTGGGTATCGTTGGGTTGGCACTTTCCCACCCTAATCTCGGATGCGCTAATTGCGGCACGTTCTGTTGTACGTGTGTTACTGTGGCGCTGCAGTGATGGATGCAGAGCCTTATACGCAAAAAATGTGAAAATGCACCTGTCCATGTGCAGTAAAGCATGATCATACTCCTTCTGTCCCAAGGAGGAGCGTGTCCTGATGGGGATCAGTCTCTAAAACCAGAGCAGGACAAATGCTGTCTGTAGGAGTCAGGAAGGCCACGGTGACAGGCTGGGTACTCACTCATCTCAGTTCCCAGGAGAGTATCTTTAGAAATTGCCTTCCTGAAAACACGCTTCTGTAAGTGAACTGCAACCATCCTGTCCCCTCCAAAATGTTACCAGGACACTCATATGTGAGAAGAACCATTGTTGACATGGAGCTTTAATGACACATGCTATAGTGATTGATGTTTCCTTTTAGACATATCTCATCCTCTTGACACAGAATTATAATCAACCCAAGTACCCAGACACAAGCATAGCTTTGTTTTCAGCATGGTAATCCTCTTCTGATTCTTATCTTTTTTTTTTTTTTTTTTTGCATGACACTTCAAAGGTGGGCCATGGGTAATAACTTTCTGCATGCCAAGACTTCTTGCAACGTTATGATTTCTTGACATGGAATTACTGTGTTGTGAAATGAAGCCTAAGACCAGGTTTGAATCAGTGACAGTATATGTAGACAGATTATTTCTTAACTCAATTTTACAACGTTGAGATCAATGGGTTGGAAAAGGCACTCAGAAATTTCAGGGCTGGAATTGAGTTGTGGTGTGCCCCCATACATCATGGGAGCCACCTCCCTGCATCTTCCTTCCCCCAGAAACCTTCCAGAACACCAGCCCCCTCACCCCCCAACGTTAGTGACAAAGCACAAGGCAACTTGTTATATGACTTCCTGTATAGTCTTCACTCTGCTTCTGCGTGGGATGAACATTTCCCCCTTTCTCTGGAGGGGGAAAAAGAAAGTCTATTTAATGCCTTTATAAAGTACATAGCTGCTTCTGTGGTGAAAATAAGTTCATGGCAGGTAACTGGGATTTATAGGAGAGAGAGGAATTCTTTAAAACTTGTCTCCCTGCAGTGTGGGTTTTTTCTTCACTTCTAATAGCTTGTATTTTAATTTCTAGTTCTGCACGCAGGCAGCTGTCACTCTCTTTATAGCCCTCTTTGAAACTCTTACAGCGTAGGAGGTAGCCAGGCTGTCTAAGAAACATCTTTTCAAACCAACCGAAGTATTGTTTATCCTGAACGAAATAGAAATTTTAAAGGTTGTCAAGAGTGACTGATTTGAAACGCTCTCTTTGGTAGCCAGGAAGATGAGCAGAAATCTTGAAGGAGAAGGTGTTTTGTCTCAGCGTGGCCAATTCCAAGTGGAACGAGAGAAAAAAAAAAAAAAAAACACACAACAAAAAACTATTGCCCCAGTAAGAAGGGGATGGAGTCCCTCTTGCATGAGTTGGCATGAAGAGACTTTATTGGTGCCACGCTGAGAAAGGGTAGCTCTTGCTGCTTAGCGATTTCCTGTTCGAGCTGATATGTCTTTCACCTTTTACCTGGGCTGCTCTCTCAGAATCACGTTGTCCTAGCATTTTGGGGAATCTGTATCACTGGAAGTACTTAGGCAGCAAAGAATTTTATTGAATGGTAGAATTATTTGCGGTTAAGTTTGGATTCAGACTAACCTGGATTTAAATCTCTGTCACTTCTTGCTGTCTTTTATGATCTCGACAAATTCTCCTCTACGCCTCATGAGTTTGGGGCAATAAAATTTTATGTGTTTTTTGCCAAGAACAAATGTGTTAATGGCTATACACCATCCAGGTAGTAAATCCTTCAGAATTTTAGCTTCTATTTTCCTGAGGGCCTGATGTATGAAGCAGAAGGCTTAAACATATACTTTCATAGAAAATGAAACTGAGTCTTCTGGTTTCTGTCCAGTGTAATAAATAGGTTCATTGGTCACTAGTGTCTTAATCTACAAATTGATAGTAATTAACATGGTTTTCTTAAAATATATTTTTATTGTTTTCAAAGAGGTAGGGAAAGGGAGAGAGAGATAGAAACATCAATGACGAGAGAGAATCGTCTGTCAGTTGCCTCTTGCATGCCCCACACTGGGGATTGAGCCTGCAACCCGGGCATGTGCCCTGACCAGGAATCATATACCGTGATCTCCTGGTTCACAGGTCAATGTTCAACCACTGAGCCACACTGGCTGGGCAGTATTTAACATTCTTATGTGAGAAGAATAGTGGGGAGGAGGATAGGTTAATGGCTAGGAGTCCAGTAGCCTTCATTGTCTCCCTGGGCTGGAGTCTGTTCCCAGCACTTGTTCTAAATTTCCTGGGCTGTCACAGGGTCAGCCTCCCTTTGAAGTTTATGGAAGATGGCATCTGACCAAGAGGAGAGGGCACTTGGGGTGATCAGGTTGGCAGGGAGGGAAGTTGGGGGCAATCAGGCTGGCAGGGGGGACAGTTGGGGGTGAGAACACGGGGGGGGGGAGAGCAGTTGGGGGCAAGCAGGCTGGCAGATAAGAGTAGTTAGGGGTGATCAGGCAGGCAGGCAGGTGAGTGGTTAGGAGCCAGCAGTCCAGGATTGTGAGAGGGATGTCTCAACTGCCAGTAGTAGTTGGACATCCCCTGAGGAGTCCCAGGAGAGGGTGCAGGCCGGGGTGAGGAATACTCCCCACCTCTGCCTGTGCATGAATTTTGTGCACCAGACCACCAGTGTGATTATAATGCAGCTGATTCCCTCCTTAGCTCTTTCCAGCATACACTTCTGGCACATTTTAGCTATCTAACAGCTTTTGGGGGCTAGCATTATGCTTTATTTTTTTAAACCTTTGGACAATGGAAAATAAAATCTGCAGTATCATTTTACAGCAATGTCATTTACATCTTTTCATGTCTTAATGAGATATGTTAATTTCTAGTTCAGGAATTGCTTTTTCTCTTATTCAGTCTTATTTTTTGGGGGGAGGGGAATACATATCTGTATGTAGTTTTGCTTTTTGTGCTTTTGCGATTGAGGTGAGAGGTTCCAAGGAGAGTCACATTTCCCTTTTGCAGTTGTGATTTCAGCTGGAGAAATTGTATTATCTGATTCAATTAGTCTCATCTAGCCATTGCCTGTCATGGATCTGCCTGTTACTTAGTTTCCTTATGATTGGCCTTGTTTGACAAGGGCAAAATGGACTGAGAGGAACTGGGACATCTTGCCCCCCACCCAGCACGACAGGGCTTTAACTTGCAGTGGAACTGAGAATGGGGCTAAGTGGGACTTTAGGAACCTTTCCTTCCACTCGGCAATTACAACCTGTCTCTCGTGCACCTCCCACTGCTGAGAAACACAATTAGCTTTCTTTCCTTAATGGGCATTTGGCAGGGATAATTTCTTGTACCCCCTGCCCCTTTCCCTAATGTAAAACTTAGGGATGATTTTCTGATCAAAGAATCTGTGTGTTTTGCTTTTTTTTTAATGGTCATCATTTACCACCTACTGTTCTATGGAAGGAAAGAATTCCCTTTGAGTGGTAGTGTTGGGTTTGCCCTTTAAAGAGAGCTACCCAATTACATTAGCAATTCAGAAGTTCACTTTTAAAGTCAAACTTTGGGTTCCCTAACCTATCTTTATTATTCTAATTAGTTTAAGGAAGGAACTAACTTCTTTTCTCTCACCTTCCTTTCCTCTTCCCCTCCCCCTTCCCCTTCCCTGTATACTTCTTCATTTAAGGGAAACTAATGTACAATATACTACGATGTAAATCTTCTGGGTTATGTTTTGAGAAGGATAAGAATTGATTCTTGGCCTAAAAAAAATATCAACTTTAATTTTTCTCTTACTTAGGACTTTTTTGTTTCTTCTATACATCTTCCCAGTTTAATACTACCACATGTTTAATGCCACCATGGATAGTGCCTCTTTTTTGTTTGTTTGTTTTGTTAATCCTCACCTGAGGATATTTTTTCCGTTGCTTTTCCAGAGAGAGTGGAATGGTTAGAGAGGAAGGGAGGGAGAGAGAGTTGTGAGAGATGTGTGAGAACCATATCAATTGGTTGTGTCCCACAGGTGCCCCAACCAGGGGTGGGAGCAAATCTGAAACTCAGGTGCCCTTGACAGGGAATTGAAGCCTGGACCTTTTGGTAAGTGGGCCGATGCTCTAACCATTGAACACACCTGCCCAGGTGATAGTGCCTCTTAAAGCATGCTATTGGCATTATCTGGCCGTTTGAGTTCAAGTCGACTGCATATAGAGAGAGGTGAAGGGAGTGCTGGATTCTCTTTGGCTGGTTGGGTGCCCCTTGGGCTTTGGATCTGGCCACACCTTTTGTCAGGCCTGCTGCTCAGAAGCTGTTCTGCTGTGCACCAGCCTTTCTGTGCGTACACCACAGCTTCCAGTCAGAGAAGGTCATGAACTCCACGAGGTTCTGGCCCAGCCAAGCATGAGAGTAGGTGGTGAAGAAACAAGTCTGTTCACCTTTCTTCCGTATCCAAGGCGTGGCCTACTTGGATGCAGGCCTCTGAGATAATCCAGCGAGGCAAGACATGCTGTCTTCTGGGTGATGTTCGGGTGTGGCCATTCCCCGTTTTCCTCAGCCGTGCCGGAGAGTTGGGCATCTGGCCACCCGTGTGTCTGTAAGTTAATAATTATGGGATGCCTGTGCCAAGGACAAAATGCAAAACAACATACCGGACACAACTGTGATCCTCCCTTTGGAACAGCAGTGAGTGGCAAGCTGCTCTGGAAGCCACGCTCTTGTATCAGAGGTGGCACGCTTGGATGTTTCACTCTCCACAGCAGTTTCACCCATGATAGGGAAGCAAGCAGATTTGGGTTGGAAGGGTGAGGCCACGTACAACTAGAGTGACCTTGGGCGTCCTGGTTAGAAGTGGAATTCCTTGTTAAAAAGTGAGTTGTTCTGATCTAGTCTGCCAGGTCTATGATGTCTCAGTTCTCACGAGTCAGGCAGTCCACTCTGACCTATAGTAACCATATTCCGGGGAACAGCCTTGCTTTGTGCAGGCTACTCTTTCCATGCACTGATCGTTGAAGAATGAATAGCTGTAGCCATTGATCTTCATCAGCCATCAGATTCCATTGTTGGCCCCATCCTATCTATCGGGTTGAAAATCAGCAGAGTCCTAGCTGATTTTGCTCAGTGGAGAGAGCACACATAAGGCCTGTAGACTAAAGGATCCCGGATTTGATTCTGGATGGGGGTACAGAAGGCAGCCAATCAATGTGCCTCCCTCACATTGATTTATCTCTCTCTATCCCCCTCCCTTCCACTCTCTCTAAAAACAAACAAAAAACAATGGAAAAATATCCTCATGTAAGGATTAACCAAAAACAAGAAAAAAAGGAAATGGATGGAGACATGTTTTCTTGCTACTGTTTCATATATCTGGAGCTTCTCATCAGCTTCTAGAGAGAGCTAGCTTTAGTTTTACAAATCACTTCCATATTGGCTGTTCAGCACTTGGTTTTATTTACAATGTCAAGTTCAACAGCGTTGTGAGCTGAGGGGAGGAGAAATGAGTGTTGGCTCATTCTAATTTACACTTGTCAGTGCGGCATCAGGAACCAGTTTTGACATGGCAAAATATAGCTACTCAGACTATATTATAGCAAAGTAAGTCAGAGTTTCTTTGACATGAATTTTGGAGTATTGTTCTTCATCCTAGATGCCCCTCTCCGTTTTAGTGCCCCCTACGTTCTAGGTAACATTTGGAGGAATGACCACTATGGTTTGAAGGAGAATTTATTGATGTCAGAACATCTGCCACATGGTGATGGAAACTAGGGCAGCATGAATGTTTCCTGCTTAGTTCAGAGGTTATGCTTTGAATAGGCTTATATAAGCTCGCAAAACAAACAAATAAAACTCGTCTCCTACTGCAGCATTTCATAATTTTCTCCCAGTTTTAAACCTCTTCCTTTCCGCTTTGTTCCAGATCTGTTAGACTGTCTGCTACTTAGACTTTTATCCAGAGAATGCTTGTCTTTAAGGATATCCCTCCCTCCAATGGAGAGAGCATCATCAGAGCAGGCACACCATTTGGGCAAAGGAGAAGCTGAACTACTTTAAGCAAGACATCATTTCCTATTATTGGCCAGCCCCATTTAAAAGACGAAAGCACAGAACGACAGGAGCATGAGTCCAGGCACAAGGGGGGAGGGGCATGGGGCGAAGTTAATCAGAGCAGTTTTGTTCACCCCTGCTGCAAAGAGCTCATCAGATTCTTAAATCTTATTTATTTATCTATGGGTTTATTTGTTTAACATATAGTTTATTGATTTCAGAGAGGAAGGGAGAGGGAGAGAGAGATAGAAACATCAGTGATGAGAGAGAATCATGGATCAGGTGTCTCCTGCACATCCCACACTGGGGATCAAACCCACAATTTAGGCCTATGCCCTGATCAAACCATGGAATCAAACCATGACCCCCTGGTTCATAGATCAGTGCTCAGCTGACTAAGCCATGCCAGCCGGGCAAAGCCCACCTGATTTTAGTTGAAGCTACTCTCGAAACTAAAGTAAATTATGTTTAGGTTTGTGATTTATTACTCTGTATTTAGGTGAATTTTTATACATTAAACCATATTTTTTTCATCAATGTCCACTGTGATTTGGGAGAAAGTCTTACCTACCAGCAGATAATCCTCTATATTAGGGGTGTCGAACTCAATCAGAGAAGGGGCCAAAATCTAAAATCCAGCCTAAATCGCGGGCCGAATGGTTTACTGAACAGTCATAAACTGTCATTGTGATGGAAACGCAGCGGAGTGCAGTGATGACAGCGCGGTGCGGGCCACATTGCAAGGCCTGGCGGGACGGATTTGGCCCGCGGGCCTTGTGTTTGACACATGTGCTCTATATTATAGAGTCTATAACAATGAGCTAATTTGCTAATTAGACCGAACAGCAGAACCTGGACGACCTTCCAGATAAAGCTGGGGCTGCAAGGGCCGGCCTGGACTGTGAGGGCTGAGCCCCTTGCAGAATTTCATGCATCGGGCCTCTAATAAAAGTAATAGTTAGGAGTATTAGCTTTTTATTTTATGGAATAACCTGTGTATAATTATTTATAGTATTCAAGTAATCCCTGTTGAGTAAATAAACTAAAATAAAAAAGACATGGAATAGATTTTAGTAAATGTTAGTTTTATTGAGAGTTCACCCCAACTGAATGTAATTTCAGTATTTAAACAGTCATGGCGACTCTTCTTTGATTATCATTATGTAGGAAGTTTGCCTATTTAAATGCGGCATAAAATATTCTGAACCTTTTCTGTTTCCTTTTTGAGCTATAAAATTCTCTTTGGTATTATTTTGCTGTGTTTCACAAATTTTGATAGAAATGTGTTTATTGTCCTGAGTTATAAATTTTTTCTTCATTTTTATTGTGATTCTCTTTTTAACCACACTTAGTTTACCAGCATATGGAAAATTATAACATCTAAGTATTTAGGTTTTAAATACTTTGCAATTTTGGCCTGAGAATGTTTTATCTGGTATGCATTATATTTATTATTTGGAATTCTTTAAGACTTTAGTCTTCCTTCATAAATATTTGATGTGTTAGGTGTATGGTGTGTGTAAAGTGGGTCAGCTTTGTATTTTTTATTACAGAGATCTTGTCTTTTTTCTTAGTGTATTTTTTTCCTGGTAGCAGTATCTAAGAGGAATGTGTTAAAATCTCCAATTACAATTGTTGAATTTTCTATTTCTCTTCCTAGTTCTATTTGTTCCTTGAGGCTGTATCATTTAGGTGTTTGTTTTTTTCTTGTTTGATCATCTTGTCTTTTTATCAATGTAATTACTCTCTTCGTCTATCATGCAGATTATTAAAATCATTATCTTTCTTTGGTTTACATTTGCCTGGTATATCTATCTTACTTTTTTCTTTTCTATCTTTGTTTTGTTTTAAGCATGTTTGTTGTAGTTAAGATATGATTGTATTTAAAATATATGTTTGGAGAGTCACTGCTTTTTTAATTGGTGAGTTAAATCCATTTCTATATATTGTAATTACTATGATGTTAGAATTTCTGTCATTTTATGTTTATTTAATGAATTTTGATACATGATTTCCCCCCCCCCCACGCCTTCTCTTCAAAAAAGCAAATGTGATTTTGCTATTTCCAATGAAATATGGTCTGTTTTGTTTCTAAGATTTCCCTTATTTGGGGATTTATAATCTCATTTATCTGTTGACTTCTTAAACTAAATTATTTATATTACTCTCTCCACTGTCATCTCTCTCTGGGCTGTCCACCCCATAATGTTGATATTTTCCAGAATTTGAGTTTTGGATAAATTTGGTTGTGTTTTTACCTTTTCTTTTGCCCCTAAAGTTTAAAAAAAGACAACAATAGACATTATCAAGTTTGTTGAATATCTCATATTATTTTTCTTTGTGTGCTATCAATATAGTTCTTTGTGTGCAAACCTGGGTATTTATGTGTAATAATTTTTTTATGGCCTCACATCTGAATGTGAAATTGAATATATAATTCTATGTTCAAAATTCTTTGATACGTTAAATATATTATTTCAGTATTGTTGTGCATTCATTGATGCTATTAAGAACTCTAATCTCAGTTTTTTGTTGTTGGTTTTTTTTATGTAATCTGCTCTATTAGGTGTTTTATTTTTGTTTTTAGAGGCCCAGTGCATGAAAATTTGTGCACTGCGGGGAAGATGTTCCTCAGCCCTGGAGACCCCTTAGGGAGAGGCTCCTGCCTGCGCCACGGTGCTGGCCAGCTATGAGCTGGCTTCTGGATGAGTGGTGCTCCCCCTATGGAAGCACACTGTCCAATAGAGGGGCAGCTCCTGTGTTGAGCATCTGTCCCCTGGTGATCAGTACAGTCATAGTGACTGGTCATTCCAGGTAGTTCCACTGTTAGGGTCAATTTGCATAGTACCCTTTTATTATATAGGATTCTTAAATTTTGCAATAATGTATCTTAAGACAGGATTTTATTTATTTATTTATTTATTTATTTATTTATTTATTTATTTATTTATTTTTATTCCCTGTTTGGCACTCTGAATCCTTAGGATTGAGGTCTTTGAAGTTTCTTTGATTTTGATGAACTGGTCATTATGTCTTTAAATATTTCTTTCTTTCAATTTATTGCTTCTGGGCCCTGGATGTTGGCAGCTCCATTTCTGTCCTACATAGTACAAAGCTCTAAATCTCTGAGTAGTTTTGTTGTTGTTGCATTTGCTGACTGTGTTAGTTTTGTTTGTGCTCTTAGAATTGTGGTGCATCGTGAAGAAGGAGGGTTTTGTGTGCGTAAACATGGGTCTGATGAGTTGGAGCCTTCTCTTCTACCTTCTTTCTACCTTCCTTCCACCCCTTTTGCCTCCTCCAGGTTCACCTAGGTGCTTTGGTTCAGAACCAAGTCTTTTTATTCCCTAAGTCAAGAATTTGAAGGTCATCTTAGGTTCCCTCTTTCCCCTTCACCTTATTCAGAGAATTCTAATGGCTGTACTACCTGAAGCCCTCTTGAATCCATTCTCTGGATCATATCACTTCTTCGCTTTATCTCAGCAATAACCTCCCAATGCCCGTAGAACAAATTCAAATACCTTGGTATAGTCAGAACTTCACCCCCTTTCATATTCTGGCTATGTTGTACTGAGATTCCGTGATCCCCAAAGATCACTAGGGAGCCAAGTCCAATGTAATTAACAAGAGAGAGCCTCTTCCATGTTAACATGGGCTCTGTCCCACTCACGCCGACAAAATGGCGGACAAGAGCGCAAACTTCGCCAAGTCCAGGGGTTTTACACCGGTGGTGATGTCACTGCTTTGGCTGACCCTGATTGGTTGGATGAAGGCTAGGGTCCAGTTACACAAAATGGAGGATAACTCCGCCCTGCCCCACAGTGGAGTCAGGGTTCTAGTTAGGAGTTCACCTCGCCCTGCCCTGCCCTCTTAGCTGTTGACCTTATTCTGACAATCCAACTACTTGTAGCTCTGAAAATTGCCACCTGCTTATTTTTGTGCTGCCAGTCTTGATATTTTCTCTTTGAGGTTTTTTTTTTTTTTTTTTTTTTTTTTTTTTTTTAAGCATTTATTTGTAAACCTTTTTTCCCTCTTTCTTTATTAAGATATTGCATATGTGTCCTTATTCTCCCCCCCCCCCCCCCACACACACACACTCATGCCCTCACTCCCCTGGTGTCTGTGTCCATTGGTTATGCTGATATGCATGCATACAAGTCTTTTGGTTGATCACTCCCCCTTACCCCCACCCTCCCCTCCCTTCCCTCTGAGGTTTGAGCATCTGTTTGATGCTTCTGTCTCTAGATTTGTTTTTGTTCATCAGTTTGTGTTCATTATATTTCACAAATGAGTGAGATCATGTGATATTTATCTTTCTATGATGGACTTATTTTGCTTAGCTTAATGCTCTCCAGGTCCATCCATGCTGTTGCAAATAGTAGGAGTACCTTCCTTTTAACAGCAGTGTAGTATTCCATTGTGTAGATGTACCACATGTTTTTAATCTACTCATATACTGGTGGGCACTTAGGCTGTTTCCAAATCTTAGCTATGGTGAATTGTGCTACTATGAACATAGGGGTGCATATATCCTTTCTGGTAGGTGTTTCTAGTTTCTTGGGATACATTTCTAGAAGTGGGATCACTGGGTCAAATGGGAGTTTCATTTTTAGTTTTTTGAGGAAACTTCATACTATTCTCCACAGTGGCTGCACCAGTCTGCATTCCCTCCAACAGTGCATGAGGGTTCCTTTTTCTCTGCATCCTGGCCAGCACTTGTCATTTGTTGATTTGTTGATGATAGCCATTCTGACAGGTGTGAGATGGCACCTTACTTTCATTTTGATTTGCATCTCTCAGATGATTAGTGACTTTGAGCATGTTTTCTTATATCTCTTGGCCTTCCTTATGTCCCCTTTTGAAAAGTTTCTATTTAGGTTCATTGTCCATTATTTTAATTGCGTTGTTTATGAGGGATTTTTTTTTTTCTTCCCTCAAAAGGTTAGTAATTTTTTCCTATTCCCGTTGCCTGATTCCCACGTCTTTCACTCCCACCTTGGGCAGGTTTAGAAATTCCATTCTTTGGATCTCAGAGCTGCTTGATACAGTCATCTTATCATATGCACCACCTTCTGCTTGTTTTTATCTGGTTGTCTTCCACACTAAGCTACGAGCATCTTTGGTTAGGAACTGATTCGTCACCTTTATAACTCAGCGTCTGTGGCATGCCTTGTACATAAGTAGAAGCTCTGTAAATGCTTGTTGATTGAATATAGAAAGTTAGAGATATGTATGGCTTGAATGGGGGAGGATGATAATTGGTATCTGGGTGCAGATTTTTTAACATTACTTTGAGATTTGTAGTTTTTTTCACTTCTTAATTCCTACAAGCATCGGCTTTCTGTGTTCATGATGTTTCTCGTGGAAGTGAGTCCACTGTGGGTATTTTCTAAAGACTTGTGATTTGTTTGGCTCTGCATTGTGTTCTTCAAGGATTACCAAGATTGAGACATGGTCTCCGTCTCAAAAATGCATAATAGAAATGGAGATGTAAAACTATGCCAGGAAACTACAGATGACAGTGAAATGTGAACTTGATTTCTTCTTAAAGTTGTGAGAAAAGGAGAGAAGAGGCAGAGAAGGTGGTGTGCAGGCGCTTTGTGGAGAGGGTGGGAATCTGTTGGACGTTATGAGGGTCATTTTCTCTTCTCCACAGTGATAGTTCGGCTTCTAGTGAGTTTCTTATCTTGGAGTCTGTTCATAAGGAAAGCCAGTCGGCACCATTTGTGTTTACTTACTTGGAACAACTTGACTGCTTAAGTTGTTCCAATGGACAGATTACTCTGTCCAAAGAAGCCTGTTAAAGTGCAACACCTAAGAAGTTGTGTGACACCCAAATGAAATGTAGAAAAAAATGATGAAAGTATCCGACTTTAATTCTCAAGTACTCATTAGTTTCACAGGAGTTAAAATCTTAATTCCAGAAATCATTGAACATAGAATTTGTTTTTTTAAATTGTATTCTTTTCATACAAGGTAAAAAGTAGTGATTTGGTTTTGGGGAACTAAAGTTTCACACATCGCAGGAGTATTTACTATTGACGTGCGTGGTGTTGGTGTTCCTTGAGTTCCATGATTCTCAGGTAAATAAGCTCATTCCTGAATAGTGAAGGCAAAAAGAATTACGTGCCCTTTGTTGCCCTCGTGAAGAAGGGTGAGGTATCCTTTGTTTGATCAGTTTGTGTAAACATATTCCCCTCTAAACCAATACTGTTTTCACCTGGTGGTTCAGATCGCCCCTGTAGGGCCAGAAGGAGGAGAGAAATTCTAATAGAATGGGATGTAACCTGTTGAATGACAGTTTATGCTGTGTCCATTGGCTTGGGGAGAGGGCTGGGGGCAGTGTGGAGGAGCTGGGGTATCTGTTCCAGTTGATTCTCATTGACAGGTTTCTCCCTGTGGGAGTGATTCAGGGAGTAAGCTGGTCCCAGGCCCTTGTTTGCTACGTTTGCTCTGTCATGCCCTGCAGTCAGGGAATGGGGCCCAGAGAGCCAAGGGCTGACATCCAGCCTCTGGAGCCAGCAAGCTGTGTGTGTGTCTGACTCATGTTAAAGTTATCCTGTCTGCTTCAGAGCTGAACCTATTTTGCTACTTCTAGCCAGGCCCTGAAGTGGGAGCTGTTGTGCAGGTAGATGTTCAGGAGTTTCTTGTAGGCCCCATGCTGAACATTTCTTTGAAATGTTCTTAATTTTTAAGACAGAGCTTACTCATGATGAGGAACACAGGTGAGTGGGGAGCGGCCTGACAGTCCTGGGCTCATTTGCAGAGAAGAGCTAGATGGACTTGAGCTATCCAGGCACAAGGGAAAAAGTAGCATGTGTTTCCAGGGGGTGGGGGATGAGGGAGATGTGTCCCAAAACAAAAGTGAGTCAAAAAGAAGTCATAGTGTCTTCATTGGGTTTCAGTTCTTTTGTCCTGAACTTGGCCCCTCTGTGTGGGGCGGAATGACTGATTTTCTAAACACCTTTGTAGTGAAGGGCCATAGAAAAGTGACTTCACTGAACGAGGAATCATGCCATAGACTGTTGCACATTGGTGAATGGGGACAGAGTGAGGCTTTACGGGGTGACACAGACCAGGAAGAAGACCTGATCACAGACATTAGGTCATCTCATGCCCCACCACGTCGCACACCTTCCCTGACAGCACACTCATGAAAGAAAAGGCTCAGAAAATGCTTTCTTCCCAGAGCCTTCTGCACGGGATCATCTATTATAGGTATCTTCCCATAACTGTCCCCATAAAGAATCCCTCCTTCCATCCTTCACCTTCATCTCTAAAGCCCCCACGCAGAAGGGCCAAGTTTAAACCCAATGATAGACCTCTGCGACTTCCTTTTGATTTATTTTTGTTCTGGGATGCAGTCCACTAGGAAACACAGGCTACTTCTTCCCTGGTGCCTGGATAACTCAAGCCCATCTTTCTGCAAGTTAAGTTTTTTGAAATTGACGCTTATCTTCATCCAAGAATGCTTGTAATTATTGGTCTCAAACTTTTTCAGTTGACCTGGATGTTCTTTGTCTTTCACACTGACATCATTACTTTTAAAGTGTTTAAACCAGCATTCACAAGTATCTTGAGATGGAGCATGTTCACCATAAGCTTCCCAAAATACTCAGCAGCACTTTTCTTCAAAATAAAGTAATGAATTAAAACTTCCCGCAAATGCTCTTTTTTTTGGCACAAAATTCGACATATTTAAGTGTAAAAATATCTATGATGTTAACACCTTCTGCAAATTAGACATATGAAGTTTTGAGGCTTGTCAATACAACAAAATATCGTACATATCAAATTGCATGTATATCAACACCAGACGCCTAGTGCACGAAATTCCTGCAGGGGGGTGTACCTCAGCCTGACTTGTACCCTGTCCAATCCGGGCGCCCATAAGGGATGTCTTACTGATGGCTTAGGCCTGCTCTTCCTGGTTCTCTGCTCTCTGCGGGGCCTGCTTGCTCCACACCGCAGTGACTGCCAAGCAGGCTGTGCTGGGTGCAGCCTGCAGGCCAACCTTGCCTGCTCCCAGGTTGCCATGGTGATGGCCAAGCAGGCTGGGCTGGGAGCTGCCTCCTTCCTGCTATCAGTATTCACAGAGGCAATGAGATTAATTTGCATACTCACTCCTGATTGGCTGGTGGGCATTGTGAAGTGAAGGTCAATTTGCGTATTTCTTTTTTATAAGTGTAGATATGTGTAACTCCATCTATTGGAAAAAAAAAAATCTGCCTTATTAACAGTATACCTGTTAAGAATGATTTCATATAGTCAATTTTCAAGATTAGCATCTTGGGGTCTAGCTTAATTAGATTTCAGTGTTTCTCATGTGCTTTCCTGTTCCTAGAAGTGAAAGCTGTCTGAGATGGCTTTCTGAGAGCAAGTTCCTTGCTGCTCCTGACATTCCTGCATGCTCTATTTAGAGGACTTAGGGCTGAGGAGAAATGATTGCCAAAAGCTCTTTGTGCCTGATGGTGTGGACTTCTCACCTTATGTATTAATCTGCTTCCATGTTGCACTTTGTTGGCCAGCTATTGAGACCCATAATCTATAAAACAAATGCAAAATCATGGCCAACTCAATAGAATGCTGTTACCTCTACAAGGCAGTAGAATAGTTAGTATTTAGGGGAGTGTCAGTTTGGATGAGGGGGATTTCAAGCCCTGATTGGCGCTGTTCATGTGTGTCTGTAGCAGCTGGGATACTGTGACAGCAAGAAGACCAGTTGAGGGAAACCGCGGCTGTTGGGGCCTCCCTTTTCCATCTTCTGTATTTTCTATCAAACTGTGTACAAATGATGCTAAACATATTCCATAAAGTGGTCCTCTGTGAATGAATGAATCATGCAACCCATTTTTGAAGTGCCTTTTAATTCTGGTTTGATGTCATCTTCTGAAGTCACTGCCCTGGGCTTGATTCTTGTGTCACATCCTCCCTAATGTTCACAGGGAAATGGAATTTCTCTGTATCTGGGATTTTAATAAGTTGGGCTTTTAAATTATAATCCAGCTCAGAAGACAAGGTCCCTTAATTTATTTTTTAATTTATTAAGTGCTAAGTGGTGACTGGCAATGTCTTAAAGAACCATCAGGTGCCCTGGCAGGTGTGGCTCAGTTGAGAAATGCCCTGTGCACCCAAAGGTCGCTGGTTCAATTCCCAGTCAGGTTACATGCCCAGGTTGCCAGTTCAGTTCCTGGTTGGGGTGTATACTGGAGGCAGTCAATTGCTGTTTCTCTCTCACATCTATGTTTATTTCTCCTTATCTCTACAAAAAATCATTAAAAACATATTTTTTAAAAAAAGAACTATCAGGTGACTAGGAAGTGAGAGGTTGGACCTTGTGGGGCTGGTGTGCTGCTCTGACTTGTTTTTGTAATTTATAACAGTGCTCCTTAGAGATTAGGAGGTCACTGTAGTCTCTACTAAGGCTTTCATCTTCCATTTGATCTGATTTTGATCATTGTATGTTCTCCTGGGGAAAACAGTCCTCACTTATTATCTGTGATGTATTTTAAGCATCTTTGATTGAAAAAACACTGACAAAATCTTTAAAGTCAGGACACCCAGTACTCTCAAGCTGCTTTGTAAATGTAATTTTGGATATAATTTGATTGGTTAATCAGGTGATATGGTATAATTATTAGTGGAGTTGGTTTTTTCCCCCCTTCTCCGAGTGAGTATTCGTTTGAAAGTTGATGCCTTATTTTTTTCTCCTCCACAGGGGACAGCCCTAACCCTTCGAAGGAGGACACGCCCACCAGCAGTCTGGACTCACTTTCCTCCCCGTCTCCCACGACGGCCACTGTCCAGGGGCTCCCTGGGCCAGACAGAAACCACCTAGTCGCTGATGGGGACTGGGCATCCGCTGTGTAAGTTTCACTGTGCTTATTTGGTGTGATTTTTTCTTTTAATCTTTATTATTGAAAGTAGTACATATGCCCTCCTTTTCCCTGTTTGACCTTTGGTGCAATTTGTTTAGAAGCTTCCATGACCACTGGGTACTGAAGCTGTTAGATCTGAGAATCTTTGTTCTCTTGTCAGCGGGGCTGACAAAAGGAGAAAGGTCCCTACAAAAGGCCTTTCCTGAGCAGCGTCTGTGTTCCAGGCATGGGAGGGGTGAGTTGGGAAGGGCTGGATAGGGAAAGGGTGGGTATGGGAAGGGTGGGCCTAGGAGGGGTGGGTATGAGAGGAATGGATATGAGAGGAGTGGGTATGGGAGGGGTGGATAGGTGCTGTTTCCCATCTCTTTCAAGTTCAGCTCATGTCAGTTTTGGGTTGCACTAAGGAACTTTGTCATTGTCCTCCTCAGGATGCCTTCCCACTGGTTATGCAAACTTCTGCAGACATGAGAATGCGTGGATTGTGATCGATAGGCTGTTGAAGCTATCTGTAGAAGGATATTTTAGTTGTGTGGATTTTTGAGGGCTTTATAGCCAGCATTCTGCTCTCTTGACTCCACCGTACCCTGTATAATTGACAGTTGATGGATGGAGTATCTGATTTTATCTTCTCAGTTTGATTTCATGCAGACATGTACAATGTACAGGTCAGCTCAGGGGTATTAGGACAACCAACACTAATACAAACACACTTCCTTGGACCTGGTTTGGTTACATGAAGGTCTGTCTTTCTGTGCTTACCAGGCTGTGGGGTGAATGCGGAATGCTGGTGCAGAGGGTCATCAAAGAGCATCAAATTTCAAACAAATTCTCACAAAGATAAAAAGGGATTCCACTAATTATTCCATGGCCTTACTTGAATGTTCAATCAAATTGCACTCAAAATTCATTTTATAATTCAGCCTGAGAGTATTTGGGTATCCTGTGTTTAAAATTTAAAAACCCCCATATCTTTTAGCGGTGGCTGGGTGGCTCAGCTAACTGGGGCATCATCCCACACACTGGAAGGTTTTTGGTTGGATTCTTGGTCAGGACATATACCGAGGTTTCAAGTTCAGTCCCCAGTTGGGAGGCAGCCATACACTGTTTCTCTCTCACATCAATGTTTCTCTCTCACCCCCATCCTCCACCCCCGTCTCTCTCTTGAATCAGTGGACATGTCCTCAAGTAAGGATAAAAAGTAAATTAATAAATAATAAAGGCTGCTTAAAATAACTCGGAGATTATGATGTCATTCAACCCTAGGCAGGCATTCTTGGGACTTTAAATGGAATTGGAAAGTGTGCGTCACATTACATGGCTTTTTATAGTTACTCCTGGATTCACCTGAAGTCATTAGGAACTTATTATGTATTAAAAGGGGCTGGTATGCTAAAATTTGGGGTGATCTGAAGATTTTGAAAATCTAACTGAAAAGCAAAGTGAAACTCAAAGTAGGAATCACAGTCTCCAGATGAAATAACCCGCCCCCCACCAAAAAAAAACACACAAAAAACAACTCAGCATCTATGCATGCTGAAGACTGCATGTTGTGAGTTTAAATTAGATGTTACTCAAACATGCTGTTCATTTTTACTGTCATTTTTCCTGAATGAATATATCCTTTTCTCTTTAGCAATCCTAGCACCAGTGACAGTGGGTACATAGGAACCTGGAATCTGTCATCCTGGGCACTCCCGGGTAGAATTCGGTACACATGAGCATGTTTAAAGCAAACACCAGCTCTCTTAATTTTTCCTTGCAGTGGGCGTTTGTCATGGTCCGTGGAGCACAGTGTAGCCAGGCATCCTTCTTCCATCGTGGTTCCGTAGAAAAGGGACAGGAGCCGCAGCATAGCCAGTGCTCAATTCACAGCACGTCCATCCTGAAACATGAAGAGCTTGATATTTCTGGTCATAAATCAAACGAGGAGTGAACTCCCCAGCTTCCCATTCACACAAATTTTAAAATGTCATGAAAAGCACTCCCAACACAGAGGCCACAAAAGAAGAGGGGAAAATAGACGTTGAAGGAAGTCTGGAACCAAGCATGTGAATTTTTCTGTGCATTAGATAAAATAGACTCATATTTCTCTTAAATTTATATATTTCTATTTAAATGACAGTCGAAAGTCAGTGATATTTTATAATAGTTCCAGGTGTACAGCATGATGCTTAGGCAATCATATATTTTACAAAGTGTTCCCCTGGATATTTCCAGTGCCCACCTGGCACTGCACGTCGTTATTGCAGTATTATGGACTGTATTCCCTATGCTGTACTTTACATCCCGGTGACTATTGTGTAACTACCAATCTGTACTTCTCCATCCCTTCATTTTTTTCATGCAGTCCCCCAACCCAGCCCCCTCCCCTTCTCTGGCAACCTCTAGTCTGTTTGTATATTTCTGAAAGGATTTACTTGAAAGCATATTGTGGTCCAGATTTATCATGAAGTCATGGGCGCGTCTTGAACTTGAGCTGATGTGAGGACCCCACTGAGGGCTTATTAAGCACCCCCTGCTGGGCCCCGCACCCCTGGGTGATGCTTAGGTTTGAGGGGAGCCTGAAACCGTGCATTTCTAACCTCCTCCAGTGGCCCTTGTGTGCGTCACACATATTTTGATCCCCTCAGCCTAAAATGTCTCCCTTCCTTCTTTGCTCAAGACAAATCAGACCTATCTTCAGGGTCTAACTTTGTTTTCACCTTCAGAAAACTTTCTCTAGTCCTCTTGTCTACAGGAAGAATAGGAAAATATTGCCTTCTAGTAGTGTTAGTTAATATTTACCCTTTAGTGCTATTTGATAGTTACTTGTATGTGTACCTGTATATCTGTATCAAATCTCATTCTGCCTGACTGCCTATCTGTCTTAGTCAATTCGGGCTGCTATAGCAAAAAATACTTTGATTGAGTGGCTTGTAAACAACAGAAATTTATTTCCCGCAGCTGTGGAGGGGGAGTTGCTAGGTTCTGGCGAGAGCCCTCTTCCACAGACCGCTGGCTGCACTCCTCTTGCAAGGACACTGATCCCACTCGTGAGAATTCCCCTCTCATGGCCTCAGCTAATCCTGATCCCCTCCCCAAGGCCCTGTCTCCTCACCGGAGTCGGGGTGGGGGTGGGAAGAAAGCCAGGGGGCACAAACATTCAGTCCATAGCACTCTCTAACCTTTCCCTCACACCAAGATAGATTATAAAGTTCGTAATGATAGACACTGGGGCTTATACTCTGAACATTTCAGTGATATTGATGTCGTTATCAGTACACACATCCCATCTTAATGTGTTATTAAATAAAAATTTTCTTTTGGGAATCTAATTTCTTTCTGTATGTCACTGAATGTCTCTTAGGCAACTACCGTATTTTTCGGACCATAAGACGCTCCGGACCATAAGACGCACCAGTTTTTAGAGAAGGGAAATGAAGAAAAAAAGATTCTGAAACAAATAGTGTCCTAAAATATTTTATGTGCATTAAAACCCAACATCACAGTCATAAACACATGTAATCAACCCTGTAAAGTAAACAGCAGCATTTAGAACCATTTTAGAGCCGGGCAAGCACACAGAGACCACACAGAGCCGGGCAAGTAAAAAAACTTTTTTTCAAAAGTATATGTGTAGGCTATCTTTGGACCATAAGACGCAGGGACTTTTCCCCCCCACTTCTGGGGCGGGGGGGGGAAAGTGCGTCTTATGGTCCGAAAAATACAGTATGTTTGGTGTCTGATCCATCTTCCTCTTTTGTAAACATCAGAAAACTCCTCGTCCTGAAATGGCCCAGCATTAATCTCACCACCATTTTCTCTTTATAGCCTTTCTCTTTGTTTCCTTAGCTTTTGTAAATTTAGTTTTCCTTGAGTGTGTAGTGGTGTTTTTGTTTTTGTTTGTTTTTTTGTAATCCATTATCTCTGCATACCAGCTGTACAGTATGAAATATAGTTGCATCTGAGTAAATGCTGATTAAGATCTCTTTTAATAAACCCAATGTAGCTGTGGGGCCAATAAAACCCTGTTCGGGGCTCAGAAAGGAGGCAGTGCGTGGGCTGCCTGCGGACACTCTTTTCCAGAACTTCCACTTGCCTTATCTCAGGTCCTGACACGGGGAGCCCAGATGTTTGTGGTCACATCTGGGACCCCGGTAGCTGTGCGGCACTGAAACGCCGTGACCCCAGACACTGGAGAGCCAATTGGCAGAGGAAACCCACAGCAGCCGAAAAGCTGATGTAGAGGCAGCGTGTAGATACGGCTGTGGCCGCTGACAGGTGGAGAACAATGCAGCAGAATTGGGTTTCTTGGGTCTCTGCTGATGTTGATGACTTGCGGGTGTTATTCATTGCCGTCAATCAGTCTGCAGCTATTACTTACCTGTACGCCCAGCGAGGTGAGAGGTGACTTCGTGGCCTGTGAAGCATCGCTGGCTCAGTCTCCTTGGAGGACATGACATCCTAGGTCAAGGTATTTCCAATGTTCCCAGGTCATCCCCCCCCCCCCTCCCTCAATAAAGTAGTTCCCTCTATAAACGGGTTTTCTTCCACTGGTAAGCGAAGGGGCAGGTCCTTGGCAAGTAATCCTGTTAAGTTCCTTGCCACGGAAGAAAACCTCTTTTAAGTAACACTGGGCATTGTTTCCAGCTTCCTCCACAGATTTCCCCTGAGAAGGAAGACCGCCTTTTCTGCAGGCGGCTCCCTTGCCTGGGAAGCTCTGAGTTGCTGGAGATGTTGGTGCCCCGGGCGCTCTGGGAAGCCAGGAGGGGGGCGTGGATGAGAGGTGTGGCCTGGTGTATCTGGGATGCCCAGGTGTTCCTGCCGCCTCTCTCCCAGGGGGTGCCCTGAGCTGCTTTGAGGCAGAGATGTCTGTCCACCCAGACTTGACGTTAGTGGCTTAGAATCCTACTGGCCTGGACGGCCTGTGCCTGGCACCCCTGGGCTGTGTGAGCTGTGGCTTCCTTTAGACTGGGCACACAGTGACTTGGCACGTCACATCACTTGATGTTGCTTCCACGGTTGCTTTTTAGGAAGTCGGTGGATTTTCCCGGGAAATAGCAAAGTGCCCCTTACACTTGATTTGTGGCTTAGTGTTCTACAAGCCACGACTGATTTGTTTAAAGTTCAGGGGGAAAAAATAGTCTTACATATTTTTTTTAACACATCTGTGAAATCTGGCTCACAGCTAGAAATCATAAGGTGGCAGCAGTTATAAGCAAACGTTGTGTTCACCTCCCCTTTCCCTCCCCTCCCCCACTTCAGGGAGGGTGTCTCAGCCCATCCCTCCTCCCCTTTGCTGCTCCAACCCTTTTGCCAGGGGCAGCCAGTTCACCCTGTCAGTTGATGGCTTATGTTTTTATCTCTTTTATTACGATTATTGTTTGAAGAGCAAACAGGGAATTTATATTTTAATTTTTTTTTTTTCGCATCTGCTTTATTACTGATTTGACTAAAATGAACCTATGTTGCTTTTGTAACAGGGGGATGAAAGCTCTGCAGATTTAAAAAGAGATCAAATGAGGGTGATCATTCGCCCAAAAGAATGAACTGCCTTGTCCTAGGAATTTGTGCAGGGGCCATGCTAATCTTCTCTGTATCGTTCCAATTTTAGTATATGTGCTGCCGAAGCGAGCACTGTCCTAGGAATTTGTAGCATTTTTTGGGTCACTAAGGAGGATACATCCTAGTAGGTGAGCACCTTTGCTCTGCTCGCCGGCACACTGGTCCCTGGTTACTGGAGCTGTGCCCACAGTGCGATCTCTGGCAGAGCCTGTGCCTTCATGGGAAAGGGCGTGCCCAGGGGTGCTGGGTGCTGTGAAGAGTGACGTGGAAGCCAGTCCCTTCTCCCATTCTTCAGTGAGCAGGAAGGTCCCTGGGTGGGTTCAGAAAGTTTGAAGCCGAAGATAGCCCAGTGTAAGGAGGAATCAGGCCGAAGGAGCAGGAGAAGTCTATCACCCTGCTGTTCGCCATTTGTAAATGCTACTCAGAGGTTAGCTCTTTTTGCACTTCCTGCTGGGGGGCTGGGGTCTTACAGGGGGAGAACTTTTGCTTCAGCAGTGGCTGGTGGTCAGCGGCCGCAGAGATGGCTTGATTCGATAAGGTTGCCCTCTTATGTTTCTCAAAAACCATGGAACTTTACTTAGTGGTGGTGAGCAGATTTTGTTTTACCGGCTCTATAAATGCCATTTCATTTTAATCCCCTGGGACCCACCTTCGTTTTCAGAGATGGAAGCATAGGCACCAGGAAGGGTAGGGAAGTGGCCTCCAGCTTCAGGATGTGTAAGGGACAGAGGTGGAGTGGGATGTCTCTGTGGCCATGGCTGTGGTTCCCGTAGACTGGTTTCACTGTTGGGACTGAAATTGGTTGCTTCTGGGAAGATTGTTCCAATGATAGATAGGTGTCCCACAGTTTTGAGGCCTGGTGAGATAACTGGCCATCAGCTGGCCGCTGCCCTTAGGAGAGGGCACGCTGACCCTGCATTGTCAGGTGGCTGTGGTGTACAGTTACGTCTGGGGAATAAACACTTGAATCTGGTTGTTGCCCATTCATCATCCAGCACCTCTGGCTGAGGTTTGGGGATGAGGGCATCTTCCCCTGAAACAGAGCCGGGAGACTTGGAAATGTGATATTTGGCAGCAGCGCAGCATCCATCAGCTTCTGTGAGTAACGCGATACCCAGTTGTCTCCCTTCGGCTTCAGGAAGCTCCTGAAGCTAATCACAGGGCCCACATACTTGGCCATGGACCACAAATGTCTGCCTACATTCATTTCTTTGGGGCGCAGTTTTTGTCCTGTGTATTTCTTTGAGTCTTCTCTCCAAATCTGTATAGAAATCATGCCTTGAATGCTCTCATTTTTTTTTTTTTTTAATCCTCCCATGGGACCTGCTTAGAGGAAGGCAGAGGAGTGTGTGTGTGTTGGGGGGGGGGGGGGGGCGGCCCCCCGTGAGAGAGAAACGTTGATCAGTTGCTTTCTGTAAAGGCCCTGACTGGGCACTGAACCCGGGTATGACGGCAGCCTTTTGGTGCCCAAAACAATGCTCAACCATCCGAGCCACTCCGGCCAGGCATCCTCACATCTTGCGTACGCCCCTTGCGTTTTGCTAGGGTATTTTTTGATATTTTTTATTGTGTACTTTGCACTGATGTGTGGCCTAACACCTGTCTTCCTTTGCAGTGCTGTAAAAAAATGCGGAGATTTTATTTTCAAGCTAGCATGTTTATTAAAGCCCCATAATGAAAAGTCGATTTTCCAAAAGAAAGAGACACGTCTGAATTTTATAGTAGCTTTTTTTTTTTTTTTCCCCTCTGCTCCAGACTCACAAATTATCTTCCATTAGTCTTGTTTTGTTTTTGTTTTTCGTTTCACTGGCTGGATCTGTCTCAGGGTTGAACTGCAGGCAGGGCCCTGGAGCTCCTTGCATGCTGGAAGACAGTCCAGACTTAGAAAAACACTGACTTTAGAGTCAGACTGGCCAGGCTTTGCAGCTTCATTCTGCTTCTCAAAACCTTGGGGGCCTCCTATCCATTTTGTAAGCAGACCGAGGCTTAGCAAGGTTATCTGTGAAAGGGGAATAACAACATCCGCCCCTCTGGGCTGCTGTGAGATTTCAAGGAACCACAGGTAATAAAACCCAGTCCCCGCTCCCCCGGGAGCTCCGGGCAGCCACCTGCTTGGCATCCCCTCCCCTCGGAGAACCTACAACTTGATATTCTTATTTCCACTTACCCTGACTTCCTGGTTCGTCCGTTACAGAATCTCCTCACCAACAACAGCTCAGGAAGGTAGCCTCTCGAGACCTGCAGAAGCCTTAGCTGTTGGCCTGAAGTTGTGTTGTTTCCAGAAATTGCTGTAGGTATTTTCCAGGAGGACTCGGCCTGGGCTCCTCGCCAGGGTCTCTGTGTCAGAATCTACTCTGTAGAAGCCTCTGTGAATAGGACCTTTGGATACTGCGTGACCCAGGCCTGGGGTTCTCCCTGGGTCCCCCCAGCTCTAGATTCTGAATAGTGTGGGTGGCTCATCTCTCACCCCAGGTAACCCATCCAGCAGTTGGATGTGAACCTGGAGGATTTTGCTCAGCTGAGGGATGCTTAGCCCTTCCCAGCTGCAGCCCCTGTTCAGCCCTCAGGTCGGGCTGAGCTCGTTTTCACAGGGGAGCTGAGCTGCTAGAAACATTCCTGTGAGGTAACGCAGGGACCTCTAAAGCCCCGGCATTGGCCGTAATGAAGCCACAGTTCCTTCTCGGTTCAGCTCTTGCCCCCGATTCCACGACGATAGTCTGGAAGGAGACGCTCTAATTCAGGGGATGCTCCCAGGGGAAGATGGGCCGGTGGGATCCTAAGGCAGTTCTTTTATAGCAAAACCCCAGGAAGCGATCACCCTAGCAGTGGCTTTTGTCGGTTACAAGCTGACTGGCTGGTGGTGCCCACTCACGTTAAGGGGGGGGGGGGGGGGAATCACCCAGAAGCCTGAATGCCTGGCAGGGCGAGGACTGAGCGTCCAGTGTGGCCGTGTCCTTCTTCGAAAGGCTCCGTCTTATCTGAGTGGGACTTACTTCCTGTGGTGCCCTCTTCTCCCTGGCCACCTGCCTCCTGTAAAAGGCATTTTCTCTTAAGGGCGAACAAGTGATTGCTTTTACTTGCTGGCTGATGCATCGGCTGTCTCCCTCCTGCAGGGGATGGCGTGCAGTGGGCACAGAGAGCTTCTTCACGGGGAAGCCTGGGTGTGTGCGGGTGGGCTCCGGGCACATAGGACCCCCTGCCACGAAGCCCGTGGAGATGGAGGGGGGGAGGGGCCTCTCAAGATCAGGGGCATTTGCTGTCCTCCCTACCTCCCCCACCAATGGATTCCCATCTGGTCCCTCTAATCCAGGGGGGGGGGGGGGGGTGTCAGCAAACGATGGCTCCCTGCCACCTGTTTTCATAACTGAAGTGTTATTGGAACACAGCCACCCGGTCGTTTGCATTTTGTCTGTGGCTGAGCTGAGACCTGCCATGTGTGGCCTTCAGACCCTACAGTATTTATTGCCTTGCCCTTCACGCCTACCTGCCCTGTCAACAGAACAAACCCAGTTTGAAGAGTCCCCGTTTCTTAGAAGTCAGTGTTGTGGTTATAATTGCCATTTTTCAGATGGGCAGCGCAGGTGATTTTTTAAAGTAACCCTCAGGAATTCTTTCTTGTCCTTGAACCAACCATTTTTTCTTAAGCTTGTGATTGTCATTTCAAGAAGCCTGGAGTGTTTCAGTCATTAAAATGTTTATTTGGGGGGTCATTCTTTTTTACAATCTATTGATTAAAATTAAAAGCGTATTTTCAAATAGCTTTAGATTTACAGAAAAGTTACAGAAGTAGTGTAAAAGTGCTCCCATAGCCCAGCCAATGTAGCTGAGTTGGTTGGGCATTGCCCAATGCACCAAGTCCCAGGTTCGATTCCCAGCCAGGGTACATACCCGGGTTGCAGGCTTGATTCCCAGTAGGAGGTTTGTAGGAGGCAGCCAGTCAATGTTTCTCTCTCATAGATGTTTCTATCTGTGTCTCTTCCCCTTTCCCTTCTTTTCTCTCTCTCTCTCAAAAATTAAATAAATAAATAAATAAATAAATAAATAAATAAAAACACATTTAAAAATCAAATAAATAAAAGTGTTTCTGTAAACCCTTCCCCAGCTTTCCCTGCTGTTAACATCTTACACGGCACCACAGAACTTTTGTTTAAAGTAAGAAATTCATCTCGGTCCAACATTATTAACTCACACACTTTATTTAGATTTCACTATTTTTTTTACTCATGTCCTTCTTTTATTCCAGCATCCAACCTAGAATCCCACTACATTGCATTTAGCAACTTTAAATTTTTTTACTTTTATTTTTATTGGTGCTGGAAGAAGACTTGACTTGGGGTGGTAAACACACAATTGAAAAAAAAAAAGGTGATATCCACTTAATATCAGTAGTTTTCCCCTTTGGCATAGATTATTTGTTTTGGGGTGTGTTTTTTTTTTTGGTGGGGGAGGAGGAAGAAAATGATTTGTAAGTCACTCTAACCTTTCTCAGGCTGTCTTCTCACGTGTACCTTGGAATAGTAGTGTGTCTAGGAACATGTGGACTCATGTATGGAATAGTAGTGTGTCTAGGAACATGTGGACTCATGTATGGAATAGTAGTGTGTCTAGGAACATGTGGACTCGCCAGTCAGTGCTGGACTGTGCAGCTGTGCCCAGCAGGAGCCTGGGTGATACTGGCGATGGCAGCATCAGTTCAGGGCAGACACCGCCTCCTCTAGGAAGCCTTCCTGGATGCCCTGTGGTAGCTAGATGCTTCCTCCTCTGTTCTCTGAGGGCCGTGGGCACCTCTCTACAGGGCACACGTCACATTGCATTGTGAGGATCAGTTGTCAGTCCCCACTGACTTGCCTGGGTGCTCATGGAGAGCAGATGTCACAGTCCCCTGGGGGTCCCCAGGACCTGGCAGGGGGCCTGACTGATAGTTCCCGGACCTTGAATGATGAGCAAACAGGGTTTGTTTGGGAGCCTCCTGGGGCAGTGAAGGCCCCCTTGCCCAGTCCCCTGGATGATGGTGACTCTCTTGTCATGACTACTTGCTTTTCTCCACTGCTGTCCCCTCTGCCGGCTCAGTAGGAGCCAGTGCGGTGCTGGCTGTGGAATTCTCTCCCTCCGGCACTTAGGGAATAACTGTGGCACTTACTGGAACAGAGATTTCCCATAATATACAGATCGACAATATTTCCTTCTGTCTTTATTAACATTTTCAAACACTTTTGCCCAGGACAGCTGTTCTAGACTTATGCTATGTGTGTTTCTCAGGCTGAAAGGAAAGATCATTCCACTAATTTGTTAGTTTCTGCTCAGAGGTCTTGCAAATAAATGAGGTTTTAAAATCTCTCATTCCAGTGCAAACTTCTGATTGGATTCTGACATCAGAGAACCACATCAGATATCTTGCTATTTTGAGGGTTTAATCACTTCATATAAGCAGTCGTTTCTTGACTTGCATTCTCCCTCTTCTGAATCCTTTACATTTTAAATTGTGCTCGGCGCTCAAGACTGCTGCTCAGAGCCTGACCTGGCTGTGCATTCCCAGAAAATGTGTGTGAGGTGCAGGAGCCCCCTGGTGACTCCACAGCTGTTGTCCAATTGAAACGAGTTAAGAACCCTAACCGCAGCCCCCATTTCTGAAATGTTTGCTTTGTGGTTGCCAAAAAGTGTTCATTCTGCATAGAGTGTATAGTCTGATATTGGAGACCGTTGGGTCACAGTGTGAATGAGAAGCAGCGTATAGCACTGTGAATGAGAAGCAGCATATAGCACCGATTGGTTACAGAGTATGTGCATATGCAGCTACTGTCCAAATGTCATGGTTTGAGAGCTTCTTCCTCCCCACTGCAAAAGCTTAAGGTATTACCCTGAAATACAGTCCTGTTTTTCCAAAGCAGGTGTGTGGATGCTTTTTATAGAAGAGCATTCTCTCCTCACTTTCACAAATGCCTATTCTCCCTGCTGATAGCCCTGAACACCTCCGTCCACCCTGCACAGACACAGGAGACTTTGTTGCCTTGGGAATAGCCTGGTGGACTTTATTTAAAAAAAAAAAAAAAATATATATATATATATATATATATATATATATATATATATATATGAAGTAAGGAGGGAGAGAAGGAGAGAGAGAGAGATCAATGATAAGAGAGAATCATTAATATATATATATGAAGTAAGGAGGGAGAGAAGGAGAGAGAGAGAGATCAATGATAAGAGAGAATCATTAATATATATATATGAAGTAAGGAGGGAGAGAAGGAGAGAGAGAGAGATCAATGATAAGAGAGAATCATTAATAGGCTGCTTCCTGCATGCCCCCAACTGGGGATCAAACCGGCAGCCTGGGCATGTTCTCTGACTGGGAATCAAACCGTGACCTTCTGGTTCATAGGTTGATGCTCATAGGTTGAGGCTCAACCACTGAGCCATGCCAGCCAGACCAGGTGGACTTTCAATGTAAGTGCTTTCAAGGCTGAATTTCTGAGTGAGTGGTATGGAAAGGAACCTCTCTGTGTTTTTAGTGAGGCCCTCTTGTCCATGTGTCCCCGTCTTTCCGAAGGAAACATTTCTCCTTAAAGCAATGTGGTGATGTTGGCTTCCCCATGTGGAGTGGAGAGGCGTTCTTTTTTAGGAGAAGATTCTTCCCATTTAGTGTGTGAAATCAGGAAGATAGCAAACAAGCAGATATTACTATTTCTCTGGAGTCTATTTTTGTTTTGGTGACTGTGGTTTCTGAGCTTTTCAGGAAGAGTTGACTACTCTGTCTCCATTTTTGCAAACCACAAGTTGCCTTTCAGGAAACATGTAGCACTTAGGCATATTTTTTTTTTTTGTAATTGGTCAGCAGCTCATCATTGAATAAAATTGGTGGTTTGTGATCACGCCAGTCTTACTCATCAAAAATCTCTCTTTAAAGTGGCAGGAAGAAGGAAATAAGGAGATTCTAAACAAATTGTTTAAATTTGGGAGGTAGTAGGAGAGGACACTCAAAACATTTTATTTTGGCTTGGCTGGCATGCCTCAGTGGTTGAGTGTTGACCTGTGAACCAGGAGGTCAAGGTTTGATTCCTGGTTTGGACACATGCCAGGGTTGCAGTAGGGGTTGTGCAGGAGGCAGCCAATCAATGATTCTCTCATCATTGATGTTTCTACCTCCCTTTCCCTCTCCCTTTCTCTCTAAAATCAATAAAAATATACGTATATATTTAAACAAAAACAAAAACAAAAAAAGCAACCACACTCATAATAAAACCATTTCATTATGTTCTAGCAGGTAAAGAGATTTTCATACTTATGTCATCCATCATTTTTCATCTTTAACCCCAAAACCTCCTTAGCCGGGATTCTCTCCTAAACCACAGAATAGGAAAATGGCCTGAGTATGTTCTCAGTTCTCCCAAGGGTGTTCATGTAAGGAACTGTGAGGTCTGAATCCTACCCTGCTTGCCAGCTCCCTGATTTGCCTGTGGTGGGGTCACGGATGCTGGCAGAGGACATGAGACTCCCGGTCAGAGCCAGAGGACTCCACTGACGATAGCAGTGGCTAGCAGGAGTATCACTTCCCCTCCCGATTCCCCTCAGCTGGTGCCCTTGGGCCAGGCAGCACCTCCGTGGCATGTGACAGGAGAGGAGCCTGGAGATGAGAAACCCAGACCTTTTAGGAAGAGCAGTGAACCTGCCCTTTGCTCCAGGGAAGTCAGTCTCGATCTGCCCTGGCTGTTTGCTCTACACACATCCGTGGAAAGATAGTCCCGAACAAAGGCAGCCAGTGCCTCTCGTTGTAACAGATGCAGAGACACTCGAGACGCTCAGAGAATTGTCTCCCAGCACAGGTGACTAGAACCATTCTAGAGGTACAGGAGAGATGCTCACTCATTATGAATGCCTTGGAGCTTAATTCGCTCCTAGCAGTCAGGTTGAGAAGAACTGCTAGACCTTTGCTATGGGCCGCCGTTTCCAAAATAACCTAGTATTTCTCTAAAATGTTTTAAAACAAAGAAGAGAAAGGAAGAGAATATCAGGACTGTCTTGTAAAAGTAATATTTTCCTTTACTGCTTTTTGAGAAACTGTATTATATTTTAAAGAATTAAATTGTTAAAACACACACACACACACACACACACACACATACACACACACACAACACTTTGATACTTATTACCATACATACACACACACACACATACACACACACACACGCCCTACCAGAATTCTGGGAGGTAGGAGATGGTTTACAAAAAGAAATTCATGTTTGTAATCGCTTGGCTTCAGAACAATATGGCCAGTTTGTGTAGGGAGACGCCTGTGAAACACACTGTCACTCGACCTCTGCTGTCTAAGGGTAAGCTTTCATTTTTAGGTCTTGCGTTTATTTATTTAACCACTTCTTGCTCCTCCCATTCCTTCCCAGTGGAAAAGTTTCTTGTATCCAAGCAGCTACTCTGTTCTGTTTCCAAACTTTGTTTCGTTCCTTGTGGTTCTCCTCCTCCTCTTCCTTCCACCACGACCGCCACCACCCCTATTCAATCACCTTGAATAATTGCGGTTAGATAAAATGACTTCCGATTCTCCACGAGACTTCTTATGCCTCATCTCCATACCTGCATTTTGCTCCCGCTTATGAATATCCCAGCTTGCAATGTCTGTGCCCACTTGGGATTCTGGAACCCAGAGAAGCACTAGCTGAGGCTTCTGAGGTATTGTGGGGAAGACAGAAACTCAAATACAGAAACTTAAGTCTAAGTGGGAAGTCGGACGGGCTGTCCTGGTGAGCAGGTTAGTGTTGGATCATGTAACACATCTATATTTTGAATGACAAGAAAAAGATCACAGAGAACAAAGAAACAAAAAAGGCTGGGGTTGAGAACTTGACCCACGAAAAGTCTTCTGATTCTGAGTTCTGCTTTGGGACAAGCAGGCAAAAGCCAACCTTACCTTCTGCACCCGCTGTTCCAACAATTCCTCTGCTTTCCAAAAATGTTATTTCCCCTTTATTAAAAAAAAAATAAACAACAGAACAAAAAGACTTTTTTTTTTAAGAAAGATGTGAGGATTAAGTAGGTAACTATAAAATTTATGATCTGTGTTTTTAAAGAGCCTTATAAATATAGTCACATTGTTACTTTATCTTTATCCCATCGCTGTCCTCCCTCTGAGCAGATAGATGGCCATCATTTAGTTGCTTGGCTATTTATGACCAGAAAGAGTTGGCGGGGGTGTGGTAAGACATCTCATCTTCCAGCCCCACCGCCACCACCCCTGCTCAAGCACCGTGAATAATTGCTGGGAGACAAAATGGCGATTGTTTGGCTAATGGCAGTCTTAAATTCTCTGTCAGAGCTCCACTCATCCCTTCCTCTCCCTTCCCGATCAGGAAGACATTTTCAGGTGAAGAATGGAGTGAATTTTGCTGCTGGTGACAGGAATCACTTTGAGAGTTATGGGTGTCTTTGCTGTGTATGAGATAGGTTTTGTGACTTCCAAATGAACGGCTGGATGGGGGGTTATAAATAAGTTGTTCAACGAAGAATGTTTTTTAAAAGCCCATCCCCCTATCCCCTTTCCTGATCAAAGGATAGGAAAGCTTCTGTGAACTAATATTTCCGGTACCTGATTTATAAAATCCAACTTTAGCTATAGAACAACTGAATTGATTGTTCGGATGTTGGTTGAAGACTTTGTGTGCCTAGCACTCTTCCTGGCCATGTGAGGTATGCAGAAAGAGCTAAAGAGCTAAAGATGGTATCTGAAACCATTTCCGAACAGCTCATGGCAACCTGCCCTCCTGTTTATTGGTGTGCTGGGCCTTCGGGGAAGATCTGTGACTTAGGCCAAAAGGAAAGTACTGGGGCAGACCAGCCTGGAGCTGAGCTGAGCTAGGGACAGCTTTGACCAGGCAGAGGGACGGGGGAGGCTGAGGGATGAGGAGAAATGGGAGACAGAGCTTGTGCAAAACCCAGGGAAGCAGAGCTGCAGGCAGACAGGCAGTCTACCAGGGCAGGTGGGGGGCACACTGGCTCTGAGGGAGGCAGGTTGAGTATACTGGGTCTTGGGTGGCTGAATGTATCTGAGCTGGCAGAGATGGAGGAACAGGCTGGAGATGAGCCAAGAGACCACAGCGGTAACAGACACAGGGCAGTGAGAATGGGATGTTCTCCTGGTAATGATGAGAAAGTGGGCAGAGGAACAGCCTGGGGAGAAGTTGAAGTAAAACTGGACAGAGTGTGGTGTTAGTTTTTCTAGAGAAGGAAGACTCAATGGCAGTGCTCAGGAATGTGGGAGGACAGGAAGAAGCTGCTAATGGAAACTGGTTTTAGCTGAAGAGGGCTAGTTTGAGATGAGGAGCACTGGGTTCGAGCAGCTGTGGAAGATGTGTGTGCTGGAAGTGAGATGAAACGGAAGGAGTGAGCTTCGTAGACCACTGCCACACGCCTCCCATTGGGATGCCCGGAGAATAATGTAATTCAAGTCAAACACACATGTATTGATTCTCCCTTTGTGTTTAGAGACCCCTCCTTCCCCCAGGAGTCTGTTCACTGACCTTTTCCATTAATTTCTTTTGAAATTTGCAAATCTTAGGGAATGTTCAAGTCACAAAGATTTTTGCTCTTCATTGTCTAGTCCTCTCCAGAGAGCTCTTGATTCCCACTGGGTTTTCTTCTGAGTTGCTACATGTTTATGACCAGATAAAAAAGTTTTAAACATTCGATAGCTACATGCTGAATTTTTGGAGCTCCAGGCTGCCATGTCTACTGCACATCCATTTAACCTTCCGTATAAACAGAAGACCTCCAAAGTCCAAGCAGTTGTTCTGGGCACCTGGCTTCTGGTGCCCTAGGGCGGGAGCTGGTATGTGGCCAGGTCGGACAAGACCTGACCTTCTCCACTGCCCTGGAGGAGTACAAGGCGCCTGTAGTTTGGGGGTGTGGCTTTTGGGGTTCAAGCAGCATGTGGAGAGGACTCCGTCCTTCTATTCATCCTGAGAGACGAGGGAGCCATCATCCTAGCTGATTAGGATGGAGGTATCATGTGTTTGGTGTTCTGTGGCCTTTATCCTATTAAATCCGGTTCTTCAAACTTCCATCCTTAGCGCAAGCCAGACCCGACCACCGATGGTCCAGTGGCTTAACCCACAGTCTCCGACCGCACTGAGCTGCAGCCCAGCGGCTACCCCTCCTTCACCCAAGTTGTCACCTTTCCTTTCCTGTCCTCCTGCCGCCCCAGCGGACAAGCCACCGGAAAGGTACCTGGTTGTGGTGGGAGGTAGAGTATGGTGACAGCACATGGAAGGGGCTCCTTCACCCGAGCCGGTCCTCCTGTCCTCGCTGGAAAAGGCTGGCTCGGGCTCCTCCGGCCGCACTCACAGCCTTGTCCCAGAGCTGTACCCAAGGACGTTCTCGGGAGAAATTCACCTCTTGTGAGACCCTCTCTAACCTGCTCTTTTTGGTGCTGATGTTGCAATTTTGAAACCATTCATGAGAGAAGAACTTTTTATGCATGAATGTAAAGCACATACCTTGTTTTAAAGGAAGGTACACAGCACCGGGAACGGGTAAACAAGCCCCTGTCGGTCCAAACAGATCAGTGTCCGCAGAGCATTGTGGAAGCCATGTAGCACATGTGTGCCTCTGTCTGTCACCGGCCTGTCTTCTGTCTCAGGACACGGGAGCTTTCCCAAATAGCTGGACCTCAGGGCTTAGGGAACAAACATGCCCGGTGGTGCTGTTGACAAGGGAGGATCGGAAAGGGTGTTCCGTCAGGCGGAGAGGAGAATGAGGGGAAGCAGTTCAGTGGAAGCTGCTCAGAGAGGCTCCCCAAAGAAACATTTGAATTTGAAGCCCATTGTTTACTCGAAAATCAAGTGCTGTGCTTGTGCCTGAGGTTCCCTTCCCTCATTTCTCTGGTGGAGGTTGTTTCATCAGTGTTATTGAAATGAGACCTGGGACATAGGCGGTGGTGGGAAGGTGAGGTTTCTCTCTCCTAGTTCCTCCACGTGTTAACTTGTGTCTGTCTCTGTCCTTCCTCAGCGTCACCAGTCGGAAGGCTCGAGCAGTGTATCCGTGTGAAGCAGAGCACAGCTCCGAGTTATCGTTCGAAATAGGAGCGATTTTTGAAGACGGTGAGTGCTCAGGGAGCTCTGTGGTCAGACACATTCTGTCCGCCCCCCAGGATGCCTGCTGCCTAGAGCAGGCGGCCCCGGGTTGGGGCGTGGTCAGCGGCACACGTCTCTCCCGTTCTGTTCTGGACAGGAGGGAGCTGGGCCCTCCCAGGAACGGGACGCCAGCAGCTGTCTGGAGGGCTGGCACCCACCCCTGCCTTCATCCTGGTTATTCTCCAACCCTTCTAACTCTTTGGGTTTTCATCGAGGATATCTTTCTCCTGATCTCCTGATGCAGAGAAGCTAGTGCCACTGGAATTAAAATACATTTCTTTTTTTGTTTTGTTAATTCTCACCTGAGGGGTGTGTGTGTGTGTGTGTGTGTGTGACAGAGACTGAGAGAGACATAATGATTGGTTGCCCCCTGCACATACCCCCTTAGGGGCCAGAATCGAACCTGCAACCTTGGTATGTGCCCTTGACCAGGAATGGAACCAGAGACCTTTGGGTTTGTGCACTGCTCCTCTAACCACTTAGCAACACTGGCCAGGGTAAGAATATTTCCCACTTTCCATCCGTTGTTTCTTCTTTAGGTCCCCAACCAAGCCTCCCAAATGCTTCAGGTTTGCCAGATCTGAGTTACTGAAAGAGAACTATTATAGAAACATTTTGGTTTATAATTCCCTTACTATTCCTATGCTCTGCACGATTTTTGCTGATTTGAGCATTTAGATATGGGTATGGACTTTTCACACTGAAATAAGTGCACCTTTTATTTCTGTTTACTATTCATTCATAATCATTTAGGAACTATGTCCGGCTTAACACTTTACAAATCACCCCCTGTGGTTGAGTGTGTGTCTCCCCTCTCCCGCTTTGATTTATTTCTTTTCCAGTCTAGCTCATGATGAAATTCACTGGTTGCTGTGGAAACAGTTATGTGGTATGTGGGTGGAGCTGCCCAAAAGAGTTCTGGGGAAACAGAACCTTAGTTCTGGGATGGTTGATGAGCCAGAATGTTTGGAATATATGGAATATAACAACACGGTGCACGGCAATATATTGTCAACAAGGCGTCATTTGCTGGTGGTGGTGTTTTTAGGAAGCACGTTGCCTCTTTTAGAAGAGATTTCTCTCTATGTGTGTGCTCTCGAGAGCCCGGGACTCCTGAATGTGACGGGAAACAAACCACCGCAACACAACGCCACATCTGACAGAATTATACTTTGTGGAGGAATTTTCATCTTAGCATGTAAACAAGATCATCCCTCTGCCAACACTGCGTACGTCACACGGAGAGCATGGTGTCATGGCCGCCCTGCCCCGGGCCTGCCACCTGTGGGCACCTCACAAGGCAGAAGGGGAAGCTGGGATGTCGCGTTGAAACCCACCCATGTGAGAAAGGATGACGGACCTTTGCATTGTGTGATGATTAGATTGGTTTGGGAGCCTCTGGAATCCCTTCCTGGTACTCACCGCTGAGATATCTGGTGACGGGTGTATCTGTTAGGCGGCCGTGAGCCGCAGTAACAGAAACTGACACAGGAGGCCCATGAATCATGAAGACGGATTAGCTCACGCAGCAGGCAGGTGGCGTCAGGAGCTCTGGGGCTGGTTCCCGCACATTCTCCACCACCACCGTGTCTCCCCTCTGCTGAAGCATCCTCAGCTCAGGCCGGGGCGTCTGGCTGGCTTCCCCGTGAAGCCCGGACGGCCGCACAATTGCAGGCACCGTGGCCACACTCAACTCCAGCAGAAGGGTGCCTCTTCCTGGCTTGTGTTCCTTTTTTTTTTTTCCTCCTTGGAATGAGGAAAGTTTTCCACAATTTCCCTACTTGACTTGCCCTCTTGTCTTGATAGCCAATGGAATCATATACTCACCTTGACCTTGTTAACTGGCAAAACCCAGAACCACACTGGGGACAGGGACGTCTCCTCTGGGTCCGCAGACGGAGGGTCAGGCCCTCAATCAAATGCACTCTGTCAGCAAGGATGGTAGATGTCTGGCACTGGGGTCTGAACTTCTCCACCTCTGAAGTCCTTAGATGACTTGCCAGAGTCCTAAAACAGTGTATGTACGTGAAACTATTTGTGTGGTGTATGTGTGTGTGCATGTTTCTCTCTCTCCACACACACACACGTACATGCACACACAGATACCAGTATCTCAGTATGTTTGACGGGAGGACAGCTTGACAGCAGGTAGCTACGGATGGTCAACTGTGGAGTTGATGAGTCTGAGATCAGATAGATCCTGGCTTTTCCACTCTCTGTGTGACTCTGTATTTGGTCCGTAAGTTCTCTGTGCAAGCTGTTTTCATCCTGATCTTCAGGGATGTCCACAGATTGATGTGTGTGTGTCAAGACAGCTTTTTGGGTCATGGAAGGTGGGGCTTTGAATGTGTGGATGGAGGATGTGGCTGACGTTGGAGCACCGAGGCCACATGCACTATTGGTTGAGCCTTCAAGATAGACAGCAGCCCTAGCCGTTTTGGCTCAGCGCATAGAGCGTGGGGTCCTGAGTTCGATTCTGGTCAAGGGGACATGCCTGGGTTGCAGGCTTGATCCCATGTAGGGGGCATGCAGGAGACAACCGATTAGTGATTCTCTCATCATTGGTGTTTCTATCTTTCTCTCCCTCTCCCTTTCAGAAATCAATAAAAGTATATTTTTAAAAAAGAATACCCAGCAGTACGATGAATCCACAGGGAGAAAATATTTGGGGCATTTTGATAAAAAGTGATTTCTCTTCCCTTTCAGTACAAACCTCGAGGGAACCTGGCTGGCTAGAAGGGACTCTGAATGGCAAGAGGGGGCTGATTCCACAGAATTACGTCAAGCTGCTCTAGCGGCCGTCCTGTGAGGGCCCCCACGGACCCTGGCACCCAAGGCCCTGCCTGGGGCAGCGAAGCCACAGCCCCCCGGACACAGGAATTCTGGATCTCCATGGGCACTCCGGGGGCCTGGAGGGGCACACACTGCCGGAGGCGGGGGGAGGGACACACCGCAGAGAACTGTGTGGGTCTGTGGAGCAGGAGGGCAGTGTCGGGATGGACCTTCTATTTGTCACGCCTCAGACACATGATTGTTACTTATCCAGAGCAGGAGGGAGGGTGGTGGCCGCCCTCCAGCCCCACCTCCCCCTCTGGCCACCACCCCGAGGGACACCTCCCCACCCTGCTGCTGAGGTTTGAAAGGGAACTGTCCTTGTGGTGGTGTTTGCAGGAGGCCTCCTGGCTCCGGTGGACGTGCGAAGGGGCTGCTGCCGGTGGTCAGGGCAGTGACTCGGTCTACACCCAGCAGGCAGGTGCTCCTGCCTGGGCGGCCCCCCTCGGGCCCGTCGGACCCCACGCTCATGCTACACTGAGAGCACCCGCGTATTTATAACAGGCTTCTCCTTGGTGGTGCTCACCCGCGTGCTATTTCCCGAACACCACCTTTTTGCTCCAAGGTCTTCTCTGTACATGAAATAAAATGTAATTTACTATGTGGTGTGTGTCGTCATGCGGGGAGGATGCCGGAGTGTGCTCCCTCTGTAATGTCTTACGATTTGCCAGCCGGTGGATGGAAATTCCCTTCCTGCTGATCTGACCCTCGCTCTCCTCCTGGGAAGGAGTCATTAAGGAGGAGTCTTACCTGCGGGAACCGTGTTCCTGGGAGCAGCCACCTCCCCATGTGTGAGGCCCCAGAAGCTTTCTCCAGCCTCCAGGACGGCCTTTCCCCAGGGCCTGCGTGACCCTTGACACGGAGCGGGGCTGGGGCGACGCCCCCAGTGGCGTGTGTGGGAGCTGCAGCAGCGCTGTGGGGCCGGCCATCCCACCCACTGGCCATACAGCTCTGCTCTCTGTTTCCTAGGCTCTAACTCTCTGGATTAAGCTGGGCTCCGCAGCAGCAGGCCGGGCCTTCAGGCCTTTCTGGAGGAGCCTCTCGGGACCCTGCACAGGATGGCCCCCCACCTGTGGGCAAGCCCTGCTGCCCCGTGTGACGCTCCCTCGTTCTTAGCCTCAGATTCCCAGGCCCGGGCTAACGCAGCCTCTCGGGGCAGCGGACACCCCTTTGTTCCGGGCTCCCTGTGTTTCTGTCCCCACAGGAGGTGCTGGCAGACCCCTCTCCAGAGAATGTCACGGGAAGAACGCGTCGGATGCCTCTGCCTAGATGACTCGATTCAAGAGCTCGCTGGTCCTCAGGTTTGAAGGCCTCCCCTGGACCAGGTAGGTGTCAAGTTTGGGGTCAGGTGTGTGCGTGGCAGTGGGCCTGTTGAAAAATGTCGATGTTACAACTTAAAAATAAGCAGCACGGACCTGTGGGCTCCGTGGAGGCTATTGGGACTGCCGAGGCGCCCAGGCCACAGGCCAGCAGCCAGCCGGCCAATCTGTCTTCATGATTGACCCTTCACAATCTCTAGTGTCCTGTTTATGAGTAGTCATTTCCTGCGCTTACGGGTGTAGAAGGGCTACTTGGCTTATGGAAAGGGATTAAGGTGTGCCCCACTTAAAGACAGTGATCGCCAACTGGTGGTCGGAGAAACCCTGGTGGTCCGTAAGGGCCGAAAGGTTGGTGACCACTGCTGTGAGACGCCTCTCTGTGGGAAAATGGAAACCTATGGGCCGGTGTGTGGGCTCAGGTGGGCACGGGGGGTGATTTCCAGGCAGTATTGGTGTGTCCTCACGGGACACTGAAAAATAAGACCCATCACACCTGGATGTGATTTATGTGTTTGCTTGAGAGATTTCCATCACCCACACTGAGGTGTACCCAACATGCTGTTTCCCCAAAATTGCTATTATCCCCCCAAAGGGTATATCCTACCGCTTACCTTGGGAAAGGAAATTGCCACTAAGTCTGGCTACTTGTGTGGTTTGGGGCAGATTAAATCAACTCTGTGGTTCTGTTTCTGCTTCCTAAAAATACAATACCTGGGGTTGACATACCGAATACATCATGCCCAGGACATAATCCCTGCTCAGCTAATGGAACTGCTGGCACTCTGGTTGTCACTTGCATCTTTGTCAGGACCATTGGTGCTCTGTGGGGTGGCAGTGTGGGAATGGTGAGGCCCTGCAGGGCTGGCTGCAAGGGTCCCACGGCCCCACGCCCTGCAGACCCTTCCTGGCACACCTGGTGAAGAGCAGGGGCGTTGTTCTCTGCGAACAGGCCCTGTGGCCAGGGTCCCCACGTGGGCAGCCTCCCCCGGGCCAAGCCCAGAGTAGATTTACTAACAGGATCATGAGGTGCTTTCTGACATTTGGCAAATCACCCTCATTTCCCCAGAAGAGAAATGGGGTGCATTGTTTTCTGTGTGTTTGCTGCCTGGGTGTGGCTGATCCCAAGAGTCTGGGCAATGGCTCCCACCTCAGGGCACAGACCCCTCCCCCCCACGCCCCTGGTCCAGCACCAGCTGCAGCGTCTGAGGGGGTCTGTAGCGGTGCTCACCCAGAGGCACGTGGGGGCTTGGGCACCAGAGGGTACTCAGCTGCGTCTCCTGTTTGCAGTGGGGCAGGGGGCCTGCATCTGATGGTGTCACCCTAGAGCCTGCCTGGTGGTCTCTGTGCCTGTGAAGGAGATGCCATGGCAGAACAGGCCTGTGTGGGCCGCACCCCCTTCCTTGTTGTGGCAGAAACGTCTGCCGTTGAGGCTGGAGGTGGGGAAAGCAGCGGATTGGAGTCGGGGAAGGATCTTGTCCTATTGATGAGAAAAGGGAGGCACTCCAGGGCAAAGAGCTGGCTCTGCTTCAGTGGGCTGTTCACCTGTTCCTTGTGCTGCGCCATTTTGCTCCAGGAGCCCAGAAGGGGATACTGGTGGTGGGCTGAATTGTAACTCCACCCCACCCAAAATTCATATATGGAAGTCCTGACCCCAGTACCTCAGAAAGTGGCCCTATTCGGAGACAGGGTTATTGCAGATGCCATTAGTTAAGATGTCAGCGGGGTTGGGCGCTAATCCAATGTGACTGGTGTCCTTATGTGTCTCAGTATTGCTTAGCTGCTGAGAGACATGCCGAGGGAAGTCCACATGAAGAGACACAGGAGAAGATGGCCTCTGCAAGCCACAGAGAGAGGCCGAGGGCAGCCCTTCCCCACGACCCTCCTGCTGGCATCTGGAGCTCGGACTTGCCGCCTCCAGAACTATGAGCGGTGAGACAACACATTTCGGTTAAGTCAACCAGCTTGCAGTGCTTGTTATAGCAGCCATGGGGAACTAACACAGTGGCTCAAAGTATGGTTTGAGTTTAAAAACAGCTGGGTTTGAAGTCATTTTTTCACTCTGCCTTGCTGACCTTGGGCATGCTAACTCGGGCTCTTTAAGCTTTAGTTACCGCTGTGAAGTGGAGAGAGTAGCACCTGTCTCGTTAAGATGCTGTGACAAATGGTGACGCTTGCAAATGCTTGAAGGGTGCATGGCGAAAAGCATGGTTAGTGACTGGAGAAGATGGGGGGAGGTGGGGTACAGTGCTGGTGTGGGTTAGTCTGTCCTCTTCCTTCTCTCCTCCTCGCTTCTCTCCAGGGTCCCTTCTCCAAAGGCCATTCCCTGCTCTTTCCCTCTGCCCAGCACAGTTTGGCCTTTCCTGGGCCTTGTCTTCGCTCCCCATTCACTTCAGTGCTGGGCCCCTTCTCATCTTCTTCCTGGTTCTCCCTTCAAGTCCAAAGGCAGCCATGATCACCCCTTCCTCAGCCAGATGTTCCTCATGAGTCTGAACCTTCCTAAGCCATGTGACTTTCTCTCCCCCACACCCTTGCCTTCACAGGAAGATGCTATATCAAGAGAGCATCCTAAAGTGGCTGTCCTGTTCCTGCCTCTGCTTATGTCTTCCCAGAGGCTTGTCACACTTTTCCCCTTTACCGGCCTGGGCAGTCATTTGTTGCTACCCCATGCGGGTAAGCTGGCTAATTGTCCCAGTGCTTTCATGCCTGGCTAAACATATCTCATTCTTCTGGTTGGAAAATTACCTTGGAGATTCTTTCCTATCAGAAGATCAACTCGATTGGGGGGCAGGTTTCTGCTTTTGCCCCAAACGGGACACCTGTCCTTTGGACTCGGGCAGTGGAGGCATGGGGGCAGCTCAGTGCTCAGTGCCATGAGTCAGAGTCTGGATTTCTCCTTCCTCAGAGGGTTTGGCCTCGGAGGAAACACTATAGGCGAAGCAAACTGGGTGGGAGGGACGTGGCCTGGTCCATTCATGCGTTTTCACAATCATGAGGGAGCCATGATCTCTCTGGAGAGGCGGGCCCAGGCCATAGAGAGCCAAAGAAATGGGTTTGTTAGGCCATGAACACTTGGAAGCCACTGTCTTGGGAACATCAATTCTATGAAGAAGATATCTGAGTAATTGCTAGTGGTCGATGGATTTAATGACACCTCCCCTGCCCCCCCCATTTCACACCTCCCTTTCCCATGCCCTTTTTGAGGGGCCCTCCCATGCAGACTGTAAGCTTGGTCTTGCCACTTGCTTTGGCCAGTGAAACGGGAGCAAACGTGATGCAATCCAATGCTTGAAAATTGTTAGACCTTCCCACTGTCTTTCTTAGAGCCTTTCTTCCTCCATGAAAATAGGCACAGGCCAGCCTTCTGGAGGATGAGGCTGGCTTCTGGGGGCTGGCCACCCACGGTCCGTGAACAAGCCTGACTCAGCCCCGCCTGGCCCACATCAGCAGAACCCTCCTGGCTGACTCAGTCATGAGAAGTCATACATGGTGATTGGTGATTGATGTAAACCACTAATTGTTTGTGTGTGTGGGGGGGGGGGGGGGGGGGGGGGATTTGCAGCTAACTACCAGCTACTCTGCCCCATGATTCACTTTGCTTCCAATACACTCTTGGTCCATGTTGATCATTCAGATCATATCTTAATCTCCTCTTATCCAGTTTGGGAAGCCACTGTTTTATTTCAAAAAAAAAAAAAAAAAAAAAAAAAGCAGCATTGGCAATTGGATGACAGGAAATTCAAGTGTCAGAGATACTTATAATGAAGTCATTTTGGTCTGTGAACACTTGTGGTTTATCAAGAAGAATGTTAGAGCAGACTTTGACATAAAAGGACACTGTTGTCTACTTGCCTTTAATGTAGGAGAGCGAGCCAGCCCCTAAGTATATATGATCAGGGTGCAGGTTCCCACTGCCCTGGCCCACAGTGGTGGCTGTTGCAGGGGCCGATGTGCAGCTGGATTCTTTGGGTCTGAGAGCACGCTTAGAAATTCTTAATATGGTCATACTTGGCCTAACACTGAGCCTGCTTTATTCAGAAAGGGCACCCACTTGAATCAAGGGTGCCAACTGGGGTGGCCTCTTACTAACCTTGGTGGGCTCATGGCCTCAGAGGGCTTTTGTTTAAAATTATGGGTTCTATGTGAAAAGCCCTACTCCTTAATATGTCAAGTTCCCTAAATTTTAAGATATAAAACTATCTTCAATTATATATGTCTTACAAGTTTGTACATACTTTAGTTTTTTTAAGTGAATTTTTTCCAGTGTTGTGTTTAATGATTGTGAGGTGTTCCAGAAAAATATCTACTGTGTTTAACTGAAGTTGAATCTGTTTAACTCTCAAATAGTCTTGTCATTCTCAAGCAAATGGGTTTGAATGATGACCAGTTAAAATGACCTCCTGGTCAATGGCAGACCACATAAATGACCGCGGTCTCTGCAGTTATAATGGAGCTGAAAAATTCCTACCACCAGCGACATCGTAGCCATGGTAACATTACTGTGTGATACATTATTCACTTGTTTGTGGTGATGCTGGTGTACACAAACCTAGCAGTGGTGTAAGAGAGCAGCACTGGCGGTTATGTACAGTACATAACACTTGATCATAAATGTCTTTCTTACCAGTTGATGTTTTTTCTATAGTTTAATTTTATCATTATTGTAGAGTGTATTTTTTCTACTTATAAATTGTTTGCTGTAAAACAGCATGGTTACATAGCTCGTGTTTACCATGCTCTCTTGATGCACCCTTTTCTCTTATGCTTGATTTAACTTCATGTTGTTTTATAAAGTTAGTGTAACTTCAGTGTCGTGTTCATAAAATCTACAGCATATACAGTAATGTCACAGACCTTCGCATTCCCTCATCACCTGCTCACTGACTCACCCAGAGAAACAGCCGGTCCTGCAAGCTCCATTCATGGTACATGGCCTGTATGAATGTAATATTGTCAACTTTTCGACAGTATTGTTACCGCACCTTTTCTATGTTTAGATACACAAATACCTAACATTGTGTTGCAGTTATCTATAGTATTCAGTACAGTAACATGCTGCGCAGGTTTGTAGCCCAGGAGCTCGGGTGTGTAGCAGGCTACCACGTCTAGGTCTGTGTGAGCGCTGTTAATGTCCCCACAATGACGACATTGCATGACGATGCAGTTCTCAGACGTATCCCCATAGCTGTGTGTGGCTATGCTTTAATTTACCTTGTGGGGAAAAATGTTTTCTCGTTTTAAAAGGAGCTGATAACTGCTTACTGCTCTCCTGAGTTTCATATTAACGAGCAGAATTGAGGAAAGTCTATAAGGAGTCTGAGAAACATCATGGCCAGCGGGGACCTGAGTCTTCCTGGAGGAAGACCTCTGAAGTCAGACTGGGCACCTGGTCTACTCACGTGAGTCTCTAGAATGAACAGCCTTTCATGTAGTTGTCAAGATAAATGAGGCGATGTGTAGATACAGTGGTTAGCAGTAATCATACTTTTATAGGGCATTTTAGCGGGCCAAATATTAAGAAACAAGGCATCTAATCAGTCCCCAAAGAGTATAATTAACACGTGGCTAACGCAGGTCTCTAACATGGTGGGGAAACACCAAAAACCTGATACCCCATCTTGGGTGTAGGCAGAAGCACATGTGATCAAAGTTTAGGAGGACACAAAATCCAGATGTTCCTATAGACATTCAAATGAACTGTTTCCCAAACAACAGGTGATTAAGTAAAGGATTTATTGTAATCTGCTTACAGTCCTTTGCAAAGACAGACATATGTTTTTGCATAAAGATATAAATTGCTTCATTTTTAAACTAATTTAGTGTGTTTTCTTTTTAATTATATGAAGAAGTTCTGGTGAATTATGAATTGTACCAAACCGAGATTCTTAAGAGCAATATGGTACAAAAATAAGAGCAGACAGACAATTTGGATCGGGACAGGCATTCAGCAGTGGATTTAGAATATGGCTTTGCTGTTGAACCAAGCAAAGTTACCTGGAGACACACAAACAGCCAGGACAGCCATGAACATGAGAAGCCGGCGCAGACCACCTCCATCTCAAACCTGGTTACGTCAGAATTCTGACTGCGTAAAAAGTAAGTCTGAGCTGAGAGCTGCTCGTGTAAGCAGTTTCTTTTCTAGAAACTCCCACTCTGCATGTGGTGCATCTTTCCTTTCCGAGGGTGGCTTTCATATTGCTGTGCATGTTAAGTTAGCTGTGTTTAAAGATCTGCCTATAAATTAAATTCCTGAAATTGCAAATGATGTAAGAAAAACTCCCTCCGAGTGCAACTTTCACAGGCTTCCCCTTGCATAAGGCAGGTGTTGTTGGAAAGACAGGGTAATGTTGCCTGCACAGTGAACCCTGGAGAAAAGGGTGGGTCCAACGCTGCCTTCTCCTGGCCGTGGGCTTCTCCAGCTACCGCTTGTAGGTTTTGGAAAATATTGTGATTTCACTGAGTACCTGATGATTATCATCACTTTTAAAGATTGATTTGGCCTCTAGTCAAAGTAGTTTATTTAGTGCAATCGTATTGCTAAGTGTCCCCAAAGACAGATGTTTGTGATTTGGGGCAAGAGAAAAGCCGTAAAATGCATCAGTGCCAAACAGATTAATGAATTACAAATTTTAGTGCCACTGTCTTGCTTATATGATCTGTAGTGTTTCCCCCCCAAAACTGTTTTATGTATAAAATGTATTGTTAAAACCTACCTTTTAAAAATCTAAAAACCCTCTAATGATGTCGCGGTCTCCACGCTGCTCTGACCGTGCCCGGCGTGCATCTTTCTCGGTGTGTCCTGCAAACCTGCGTGTTCCCGTGACCCGTGCTAGGAGTGCCAACACCCTTTCCTAAGACCAGACGTGAACATGTCACCTTTCACAGGTGGAGCGAGAGCATGGGATTTCTATTCCCACCGGAGAAGTCGTGTTTCTCTAAAACAGGATGGGACTGTGCTCGCCCAGCCCTTGCGTGTCACAGGCTCTCACCAGCAGCCGGTTCTGCTTCTCGAGGACCGAGGAACCCAGTGACGCATTCAAGGCCCTGCGGACCCCGCAGCCCGCGGCCGGAATACATGCTCAGGTCCCACGAGCACCCCCGCGGGAGACCAGAGACAAAACGAAGGTACAGACAACGTAGAAAGGCTTAAGGACAACCCAAGAGGTTTCAGTGTGGTTATTTACAACAGAGACTGGAAAGTGGTAAATCAGAGGTGAAGCTAAAAAAGGCACAGCTCTCCCTTTCTTAAATACACTGTAAACGGTTCATTAGGCATGCAGAGCATCTCACTTTACAAAAAGAAATTTTTTTTTACCTTGTTTAGACAAAGATAGTACTTAAATAGTCTCCAGCAAAATAGAATTCTTTCAAAAATACTTTCCCATTCTTCCTATTAACCATTGAAGTTTTTTTGTGTGTCTTTTTTTTTTCTTCTCATTTACAAAAGTTCCTTATACCATATATAACTCAGGTCCTTCACAATTTATACATACAGTAATGTACAGCACAGCAAAAGACTGCAAAAAATTATCTGTAAAGCCAACACAATAGATACTAGGAATCGAAACTGAGGCATTTGTTTGAACGTCTTATCCATTCTAATTAACCAGTGGACACTGGGGGTGGGGGGGGTGGGACACACGCCAGTGATGCGGAGGGACGCGGGCGAGTGCGAGCCAGAGGGGGGGCGCTCTCCCCCTCGCGTGCTCTGTTATGACACAACGGAATCTGTATAGGGTTTTTTCTTTTTGTTTTTTTTTTTTTAAATAACAAAAGAATATTAATGCCCCATATAGCCTATATGTTGTATGTGCAAACCAAGGGTAAGCTTGAAAAAGTTCATTAGTCCTTGAACCCTTTTAAAACAAGCGGCTGATAACCAGAAACTACATGGCATAGTTAAAACCTCCATCTGTTAAAGTATCAAAATCAGAGAGTTATTGACTAGATATGGCTTTTCATCCAGAGGAACGTGTTTCTAAGCGCTGGGGACTGGAGAGGGGAAGAGTCCTTCAGAGTGTAGACTGTCCGGGTCTTGCCAAATCCATGTCTTAACTTCTAACCTGGCCCCAAACCCTTAGCATGACCTTAAACTCCAGAGACTGCTGCACGAGGGCGGCTCCGCCATCACCTGCTAGAAATAACGATCTCTCGGGTCCTTCGTGGGTGCGGAACGACACAGGGGAACTTAAGGCAAAGTCCTTCTGCGGCAGCGAGTCCCTCACTTCCTGTGGAAGTAGAGTGGCTTGGCGTTCCCGGACTCCACCTTCGGCAGCTGGTCACTGATGATCTCCACCAGCATCGCGGGGAACTCCACCTTCAGGGCCTGGGACTCCCGGAAGGTATAGAAGCAGAATTCCAACAAATCACTCACCAGCTGCAACACAGAGAAGGGGGCGTGACACAGGTCAGACTTGTGTCCCTGTCCCCGCAGCATTCTGCACTATATAACGCGTGTCAGATCCCAGAGCCACGTTCAGAAATCCAGCCGGGAGATCTTAGTACGTCACCTGTCCTGCGGGAGGAAGGGGGGTGCTCGCGTCACCGGGCACGTTGTATGCCTTCGTGTGAAACAAATCCCGCCACGAGCCGAGTACCTGCTCAGGATTAAGTGGATCGGTGGCAACGGGGACAGGAACCAGGATCAAAGTGGCTGGATCACTGAATTGCTGCCCTCAGATTCTCACGTGTGATCGGGTGGGGCGAGTACAAGCGTGTGTCTCTGGGTGATGGGCCTTCCCAAGACTGTATGGTGGGCTGGGGCTGGAGGGGCAGGTGCCCAGGACAGTGAGGGTCAAGGTAGAGCTCCTGAGCTGGCAGGGGCCATGCCCCCTCTAGGCCTGGCTTAGCCCCTCATCCTTTCTTTACTCCCCCTCCCCTTGTCCTCCCTCCTTCAGGCTTTCTGTCCTCAGCTGGTGGCAGACTTAGACTTCTCAGTTACTTTTTTCATTTGCCCCCAGCTTTTTTTTTTTTTTTTTTTTTTTTAATATTTTATTGATTTTTTTTACAGAAAGGAAGGGAGAGATAGACAGAAACAACGATGAGAGAGAAAACCATCGATCAGCTGCCTTCTGCACACCCACTACTTTGGATGTGCCTGCACCCAAGGTACATGCCCTTGACTGGAATTGAACCCCTTCAGTCCGCAGGCCGATGCTCTATCCACTGAGCCAAACCGGTCTTAGCATGCCTCCAGCTTTTGAGCTATGCAATGTTATGCTTGGCATAGAGCATTATAGAAGTTTAAGCTGTACCATAGGTTGATGCGATACTTATATATTGCAAAATGATTAGCCAAAACCTGCATGATGTCACATAATTACCATTTCTTTTTTGTGGTGTAAGTCCTTAAGATATACCGTGTGACAAGCTATAATCACCATGCTGTACATTCGATCCCCAGAACGTATTCCTCTGATAACTAGAAATTTGTCCTCTTTGACCAACATTTCTTTCCCCCATCCCCTGGTAACCACTGACCTACTCTGTTTCTATGAGTCTGGCTTTTTTAGATTCTGCAGGAAAGTGAGATTAATACAATATTTGTCTACTTCTGGATTATCTCAGTATAATGCCTGCTCTCAAGGTCCATCCATATTGTCACAAATGGCAGGATTTCTCTTCTGCACAGCTGTGCAATATTCAATGTGAGGGCATCTACTGCATCTCCATGCATTTGCCCACTGTCATCCTCGCTCCATTGCAGGCGGATTTTAAGTAAAAGCATTAAGGACAACTCTGATGTCCCCTCGCCCATCCAGCCATTTTCCCTCCTCTGTCACTCAAGGACCTTCTCAGTCTCCTGGGTCTGAACCACTTTTGTGAAGTAAAGAAACAGCAACCACAAATGCAGTAGAGCATTCTATGGTTGTTCTTCTGTTTACTAGGAATATCATTTCACATCACAATGTACACATTCTGATTTTTTTTTTTCTAGTTAACTAGGCTTTTGGTCATTTCCCTCTGTGGTAAAGCAGGCAATACTAATCCATGTCAGAAAAGCAATTCTTATGAAAACACGTCTGTCATTTTCCCTCAGGTTTTTTTTTAAAACTCGAATAGCGAGCCTTAATTGCATGGGACAGTAAATGAGTGTGTGGCAAAGGCCTTCACTGCACACCGGAAGTCGAGAAGATGTCACTGGGAAAGATACCTGCTCTGCTGGAGGCTGCGGAGTGCCGTTCCCTAGGCAGGTGCCGAAGACGGTGACGCAGTAAGTGCTCTGTGGCCTCTGGGCGTGGGGGCCGGAGAAGCTGGGAAATAGCACAAGCCTCCATCCCCATCCGCTCTGGGCACGTTCACTCACATGCTTGCTCTGTGAATGTGATGCCTCAGTTTCCACATATAAACAGGGTGAGGAGAGCACCTGCTTTCTAGGGTGCCTTCTCTTTAAATCAGAGGCCAAGATGCTCTGCTGGGGTGGAGCCTCTTTAATGCTGCCCTCCTACTGGCTCCTCACTCCTTCCACCGTTTATCTCCACGGACAGTTTACCAAACCTGCTCAGGCATCTTACTGGAACTTGGTCCCCCTTCTATAAAGTGAAGGGGCAGGAGGACTTTGTTTTCTGCTTTCCCAAGAAAAAAAGATTCTCAAAACAGAATCGGGATGGCAAGTTTCTCAATTGAGGTGGCGGGCCAGTGGTTGTGAAAGCTACAGCCTCCCGGGCCTCCTCCTCCCCACATGGTGCCACACCTTTCAGTGGGGGACAGCGGAGAGCCCTGCAGCTTGGGGTGAGCAAAGGCGGGGTCCCTCGGGACTTCAGAACAGGGGGAAGCTCTGTGCAGACCAACTGCCATCTTAAACAGGCGAGAGCCGTGCTGATTCACACACACTCAGATGCAGGCAGAATAAATCAGTTCTCACCGCGAGGCAGTGTGCATGGAGCGCCTCTGTGCCTGCTCATGGGCACAGGGCCCGGCCTTCTCAGCGCCTCTGTCTCTGACTGTGACACTTGCATTCCCAGGAGGAGCAGAGAAACCCAGAAGGGGCAGGCCTGGAGCTCGGCTGTGTTCCTCGCAGGTTGGCTGGGAACAAGGGTCCCGGTCACTACTCCCTCACTGTGCATCTGACCTGGAGCTGCCATTTCTACCACCTCTGCTCCTGTTTCCAGTCAGGAGCGGATGGATACCCAGGGCTCCTGTTTATAGTGAGTGCAGAGGGAGGGGTGGCGAGGCCTGGAGCACACCCGGGGGAGAGGGCCCTGTCACCACCACACACACTCAGAAAAGAGCTCATCCTCAGGGTGGCTGCTTTGGACGACCACCGGGCCTGGGGACACGGCTGAAGCCCTCTGCAGGCCAGGAGTCACCTGTGACAGCCAAAGGCATGTGCCCCCAGTCACCGGGTGAGAACATTCCTGACCCGCTAAAGATGCTGGGGGATGGCAGTTCCAGGCCTCCAGCCCCCCTGGAAGCTGTGGCTGAAGGTGGTCAGCCTGTGAGGTCAGACTAGGCCCTAAGAACTGGGACACTGACCAGCCAGAATGGACTGTGCACCAAACGGCTGTCACGGCGGGCACAGTGTCTAACCCTCATGCTGTCTCCCAGGTGACACCCCGGAGCAATGAGCGGCATGTGCAGAGGAGCCCAGCAGGGGGGGCGCCTGCCCGGAGGAGCCAGAAAACCACGGCAGACAGGTACAGTGCACACGTCGTCACTGGACACGCTCTCAAGATCAGAGTTGGCAGAGTGAGGCTGTAGTCAGACCCTGCAAGATGGCTGTGCATCTCTAAACCTCCACAGATAGTTCCTGCTTACACCCAAACCACGGTTTCCCCTGCAGTGTCAGAAACCACCAGGGCAGGGCAAGGAGATTCAGGCCCCTGCCCCCACCCTGTTGTAGGGGGAAAGGCAGACTTCTCACAGGCCACTTTAAAATTGAATCACTCCAGCTGAAACCGGTTTGGCTTAATGGATAGAGCGTCGGCTTGGGGACTGAAAGGTCCCGGGTTCGATTCCGGTCAAGGGCATGTACCTTGGTTGCGGGCATATCCCCAGTAGGGGGTGTGCAAGAGGCGGCTGATCGATGACTCTCTCTCATCTATGTTTCTGACTCTCTCCCTTCCTCTCTATACAAAATCAATAAAATATATTTTTAAAATTGAATCACTCCAGGTCCACAGCATGCACAGCCATGCATAGTCCAGAAGTTTTCTTGGACACTCCATTAGCATGGAATAATTTTTCAAAAATGTCTCTTCAAATGATAGTTTTGGCTTTTTCTACAGGTTTCCCAGGCTCTTCCTTTCACAGAGCCCCACTCCCTGCAGTCATCTCCCGCCCCCAGGATACTTGGAATCTTGGCCTGAGGACCCTTGCTCTCCTCTGTACTCAGATGTCATTTTTTGTCTTTCTGATTACTTGACAGTTAAAGCCAGGTGACACCCTCCTTTTCTATCCTGTGGTTTCCACCTGCTGCTGGTGTCGCTTTGCACATCTGCAGCTCCTCAGGTGGCCTGCAAGCTCCTTGAAGACAGGAAGTACGATGCAGCCACACAGCCCCTGGGAGAGGCCTTCCTGCGAGCTCTGGGCAGCCCTGGCTCCTGCCTTTCTCTGACTGTAAGTGGCCAGTATGCTTTTTCAGAGCAGCCTGTTGCCGGTATTAATCAACGAACAACAACAAAACCTGGCTGATGTAAGTGGCACCTGCATTTCAGCGGCCTGAGTAAACAGCGCACACCTCAATCTGTGAAGCTACCCGCTTCCATCTTTTCCCATCAGTTCGATGCCCTTCGACTTGTTTACGTTGGGTTTCAATGTGAGATTGTATGCATCCCACCTTTGCTGTCAGAGGGACTGGGGTCCAAGGGACGTCACGGCTACAAGGACCAAAACTCTGCCCTGCGGCCTGTCAGCATGAACCTCTAATTGCAGTGAGACAAACAGCCAGGCCAGCCGTCTCGTCACTGATTCCCACTAGCTTTCCTGGTGACGCCAGACTAGATGGAGAGGTAAGAATCCAACATGAGGAGGAATAAGAGACAGTTTTGTGCAGTGACTTTTCATTCTGTACAAAATGCATCTGCTGGGATCACAGAAGTTTAGCTCGATGCTCAGCATTTCTCTGTCCGCTGGGCAACAGCTGCCAGAAGCAGATGAGCCGGCAAGGTCAGAGCGAGAGCAAGGGCCTTGAGCGGCGCCCACGCATGGCCTCTTGGTTCCCCTGCAGGTGGGCCTGGCGCTGGGGCTGGAAGGTTACTGAACCACTAGGTGGGACAAGCACCTGGCGGATCACTCCCTCCAGAAAGCAGGCCCACTTGTTTTCAATTGTGTGCTCCCTTCTCCCAAGTTACTGCTGACTCCAGAGCTTCCACCTGAGTAGGATCAAGCTTTATTTGCTTGAAATAAGCCGGGGGGGGGGGGGGGGGGGGGGAAGGTTTGAAGCTTTGTTTACAAAGATCAGAATTCTAGGCAGCTACAGGATGGGGTTAGGGCCAGATACAGAACTTCAACTCCATACCGTCACAGGAAGAGCAATAGTTATATATTCCAGTTGTTCCCAGGATAGGTGTGAACACTGGAAAGTGTCCTGCAGCGATTACAAAGGAGCCAGGGCTTCATTCAAGACCCTCGACCTCCACGCAGCACAGGCCAGTGAGGACGGTGCACAGTCTGGTGGGTTAGCCTGCTGAGGTCTGGCTGGTGCTCTCAATAAGACGTGACAGTTACATGGAGATGCCACCCTTCACTTGTGGATCCCTCTGCAAACCCAGCTCACCCTGCTCTGTGCTCAGGAGCTGAAGGCCTTCTGGATGTGACCAAGTAAAAAATGATCAAAAGATACCCTCAGGAGTGACAGTGGCATAAGATGGTTCACCCTGTTTGTCCCCAATTCAACAAACAGGGAAGCGTCCTGCCACCTGTGCACCCAGCAGAGCAGCGAACCTGGAGAGTGCTGGTTTGGGCAGATACTCAAGAAGGAAACGGCAGAGGTCTATCTGGCCTTCCCCAGGGGAAATTCCAGCGTGCCATCGGAGCAAAAGTCAAACGAATTTAAATGCCGCAGAGACGGCAAGAACTTGACTAGCAAACCCCCAGCCACAATGCACTGGATGATCTGCCCAGTGGAGCGCTGGAGAAGTCTCTTTCTCTGCAGTGGCACCCAGAGTGCTGAGGCGGGAACTCCATGGTCAGGAGGCGGCAGGAGACTGGGAAAGAAGCACCCAAAGGCATTACAGGGACAAGGCACCCAAAGGCATTACAGGGACAAGGCTGCTGCTGACTGCTCAGCAGGAAGTCTACCGAGGAACTGCTGGGAGCACCACACCTGGAGGATCCCTTTGTTTCCGCAGGCACACCTGATGCTCCAGTTCTGCACTTCCCCCCACTCTGTGTCCACTTCCAAGTGTGGAGGCAAGAACAAGACCCAGTAGGGAGGGCCCTCAGAGAACAGGCCGGGGTCTATGGGCAAGAGAGAAACCACAAACTTGAACTATAGCACCACTACTATGGAAACAAAGAGGTTTCTTGCCAGCAGTAAGAACCAGAGGCATAAAAGCTTAAGGATTATTCCACAAGAGAGAGTAAGACCAGAGTGACATATGGAGGTACCTCCCCCCACCCCCCAACCAAGCATCTATGAACAATACTCATTGAGGTGTCTGCTACTTCAAATGAGAAAGCAGCAACGCAAAACTACAAACATCATTCAAAATCAAGGAAATCTCTCCACTGAAAGGTAATCCTCTACCATCTGTGTTCAAAGGCACAGCATTTTGTGACCTTGCTGATAAAGATTTCAAAATCCCTGTTTTGAAGAAACTCGAGGAACTAAAGAAAGCTCAAAGACAATTCAATGAAATAATGAAAAAGAACCAAGTAGAAGTTATGTAGCCAATAAACTCAGTGAATGAAATGAAAAAAATGCAATAGCATGCATATACATATATATATATATACATATATATACATATATATACATATATATATACATATATATATATATATATAGAAGGGTAGAGCACAGAATAAGTGAGTTAAAAAACAGGAATTGTGAAATAACCTCATTAGAGGAGAACAAAGAAAACATAATAAAGCTTACATGGCCTGTGGGGTTTCATCAAAACAACAAGGAATAGAATATATCCCCCGTCTTCTTCTGGAAAGAACTAACCCAACTTGGGAAATGAATTGAGCACCCTATTATACCAATGCATAGAGAGCTTGTCCAAAACATATTGTAATGAAACAATCCTGGGGGAAAATATTATAACCTACAGTTGAGCTGTCATTGGAACTCTGCAGACCAGGAGAGAGTGGAGTTAGATATTCCAATGTTGAAAGAAAAAATGCCAGCAAGTATACTGTATCTGGAAAAATTATCCTTCAGCTATCAAAGAGAAATAACTTTCCTGGAAAAACAAAAGCTGAGACAATTCATCACCACTCGACCTGCCTTTCAAGAAATTCAAGCTGAAATGCACAGATGCTAAAGTATGCAACACATTGGTAAAGGTAAATAAACAAACTTAGAAACCCCAAATTCTGTAATAGGATGTGTGTTACCCACTTAACTACAATAAAAATTTCAAAGGGAAAGAATATTAAAAAATAGTCACAGCTACTGTAATTTGCTAAGCACATAATACAAAGAGGTAAATAATGACATCAAAGATATAAAAGGGTGAAGCTTTTCTAGATGATTGAACTTAAATTTCTGTCAGCTTAAGTTTAATCCAGGAGATGTCTTATGTAACCACAAAGCCAAAACCTAGAGTAGGTGCACAAAAGATAAAGAAAACGGAAACAAAGCATACCACCACAGAAAGACAACAACTTATGAAGGCAGGCTAGCATGGAGGGAAAAGGAATAATGCAAATGCAAAACAACCAAAGCACAATAAGATGGCATTTGTAAATCCTCACTTACCACTAACACTCTAAATCTAAATGGACTGAATAATAATAATAAAAAAAGAACCAACACTACAGGTATATATTGCCTACAAGAGACTCACTTCAGCTTTAAGGACATCCATAGGATCCAAGTGAAGGAATGGAATAAGACATTACATGAGCCGAAACCGGTTTGGCTCAGTGGATAGAGCGTCGGCCTGCAGACTAAAAGGTCCCAGGTTCGATTCCGGTCAAGGACATGTACATTGGTTGCAGGCACATCCCTCATAGGAGGTGTGCAGGAGGCAGCTGGTCGATGTATCTCTCTCATTGATGTTTCTAGCTCTCTATCCCTCTCTCTTCCTCTCTGTAAAAAAATCAATAAAATATATTTAAAAAAAAGACATTCCCTGGAAGGTGAGGTAAATATACTTAGACAAACTTTAACCCAAAACTGGTAATAAGAGACAAAGATGGCCAGTATATAATAGTGAAGAGGACAATTCATCAAGAAAATGAATTCAAAGCAATCATATGTAACAGATCTGAGAGAAATAGACAGTATTGTAATAGTTGGGGACTTTAATACCTCACTTTCATCCAGACAGCACATCAACAAGGAGACATTGAACTTGAACAATACATTAGTCCAAATGGACCTAACAGATATGTATAGAATCCAAAAGGAGAATACACTTTCTTTTCAAGTACATCACAGCACTCTCCATGATAGAACATATAATAGGAACTAAAAGAAGTCTTAGTAAAATTAAAAAAAAAAAAGATGTAAACTACAGAAAACATCTTTTCTGGCCACAACGGTATGAAACTAGAAACCAACAAAAGGAAAGCTGGAAAATCTACATACATGTGGAAATTAAACATAACTTCTGAACAATCAGCTGGTCAAGGAAGACATCTAAAAACAAATGAAAGCACAACATACCAAACCATGGAATGCTGCAAAAGCAATTCTGAGAGGGGATTTTATAGTGATAAGTGCATATATTAAGAAATAGAAAGGTCTCACATAAACAGCCTAACTTTACACCTTCAGAACTAGAAAAGAACAAATTAAACCTAAATTTAGTAGAAGGAAGGAAATAGAAAGATCAGAGTAGGAACAAAATAAATAGATACCTGAAAGAAACAAATCTTTGACTAGACCATGGGGGGAAAAAGACAAGATCAGAAATGAAAGAAGAGATATTACAACTGATACTTACAGAAATGCAAAGGATCGTAAGAGACTAGTATGAAAAGTGAGAAGCTAACAAATTGGATAACTTCTAAGAAATGGATAAATTCTTAATGAACAACATAAACTGATGTGCAGAAATAGAATCAGAGTCATTGAAGCATCAAACAGACTGTCCAACCAACAAAGGAAGGCAGGGGCTGAGGGGGGTAAGAGATTAACCAAAAGACTTGTATGCAAGCATATGAGCATAACCAATGGACACAGGCAGCTGGGGAGTGGTCAATGGGGGGAAAAGGAGACTTATGTAATACTTTAAAAAAACAAAGAATTAAATAAAAGAAATGGATAAATTTCTAAAAATATGCCAAGACCTAACTAGGAAAAAAATAGAAAATCTGAACAGACCAGTAATGAGATTCAATCGATATTCACAACCCTAAGACCAGGTGGCTCCACTGGTGAATTCTACTAAACATTTAAAGAATAAGTAACATCAATCCTTTCCAAACTCTTCCAAAAAAAATGAAGGGAACATGTCAAAACTCATATGAGGCCAGCATTACCCTGATACCAAAGCCAAGTAAGGCACAAAAGCAAATTCAACTAGTAGGGCTACGTTAAAATGAAAGCTTCTATGTAGCAAAAGAAACAACAAAATAATGAAAAGGCAATGTACAGAATGGGAGAAAATATTTGCAAACTACATATTAGTGAAGAGGTGAATATTCAAAATGTATAATGAACTCATATCTCACTAACGAATAATCCAATTAAAAAATAGAGGAATATTTTCCCAAAGAAGATATACAGATGGCCAACAGATACATGAACAGATGCTTAACGTTTCTAATCATCCAGGAAGTGCAAGTCAAAACCACAATGTGGTATCACCTCATACCTGTTAAAATGGCTGCCATCAAGATAAGAAATAAGTGTTGGTAAGGATGTGGCAAAATAGAATCCTTGTGCACTGGTGGGGGAATGTAAATTGGTTCAGCCATTATGAAAAATAGAGATTCCTAACAATATTACAAATTGACTGAAGCACTGTATGATCCAGCAACTCCACTCTTGGGTCTGTATCCAAAGGAAATGAACACAGGATATTCAAGAGATAGCTGCACTACCATGTTCATTACACTACCATGTTCATTACGTTATTCGCAGTAGCCAAGGCATAGAGACAACCTAAGTATCCATAAGTAGAATACTATTCAGCCAAGAGAAAGAACATTTGCAACAACATGGATGGACTGAAAGGCTATTATGATGAGAGAAGTCAGACAGGAAAAGACAACAATATGATAGCACTTACATGATATGTGGAATTGAAAAAAAAACAAACTCATAAAAACCACAGAATGGTAGTTACCAGGGGCTAGGGAATGAGGAGATGTTGAAGGTAGAACCTTGCAAACAAGTTCTAGGTTTACAGACAACAGTACTGTATTATCATCTGTAGAGATGCTAAGAAACTAGATCTTACTTGTTCCACCACCAAAAAGAAAAGATAATTAAGTGATAGAGATGCTATAGTGGTAATCATATTGCAATATATAATTGTATCTAAGCAAGACGTTATACACCTTGAATGTACATGCTTTATATGTCAATTATATCTCAATAAAGGAAGTTACCATCAGAAAAATATCCAAGAAGACTAGTAGTTTTCAAACATTCACCAAAAGACATTTCATAGCCCAAAGCTTAACAGGTGAGCTATGCTAGTGTGTCAGCGAAATCTGAGGCCTTTATAAGCCTGTGGGAAGCTTAGCAGGATGCTTGGGAGCTCTGGGATAGCACAGTCACCATCGAGAAGGGGGCATCTTTGGTTGATTCCCCATTTTAAAAAGGCCGCCCTCCTCTGCCAAGGACCAGACTGCATGGGCAGGGAACATCTGGACTCAACAGGGCGGGGCTGTGAGCTCTGCCTGCAAATTCTAGGTAAGGGGAACCTCAGTGAGTGGCCAAAGCCATGGCTCCAGGCCAGAAGCATACCTTTGTTTCACAGAGAGACTGCCTGAGGGAGTGGCTCTGGGCTGAGAGGAGGGTGCTACTCAACATCTCATGAAAAACCAAGGGCATCTCCACCCATTAGCATCTAATTATCTGAGATGTCACATTTTAATTTCTTCTTCACCATTTTTATAATACATTAAAAAAACTAGTATCCGGTCAGCGGTGAATATTTAATCTCAAAAGTATGTTGTTTGGATGCTGTGCTAAGCAAGATGGGTTCATTTCCCTTCCGATTTTTTTTTGTACTCAAATTTATTTAATTCCTACTCTCTGTAAATTCCCTTGTATTACAAGCCTCGTTCTAGATTGCAGCCCTGCCTTCTTGTGAATAAGGTCTATTGTATGTGTGAAAACACAAAGAAAAATGACACAAAGGAGGAGAAGAAAGTAGAGCTTCAGGATAAAGGGATAATTAGAACATGGCTGCACGAAGGAATTGTAATGAAAGGGTTGTGTTTGAAATGCATTGGCATGTTACTGTATATAGAAGTATGAACTTTTCTTCCCAATTTTGTTTTCAATATTTCCTAGATCCTTCTTACAAATGCACACCACACCAAGCAACATAAAAATCTAAACCAATTCATGTTCCTAAGTTACCAACTTTAATATCAGGTTTAGTCAAGATTGAGCAGTTAAATCCTTCTTTCAGGCACAAACAGAAGAGGAACATGCAACAACCAGGGGCAGCCACACTGGCGAAGGGCAGCTTCTGCTGACCCAAGGCCCTGACACCAAGGTGATCTAGATTCCTCCCGTGGTTCGATGATGCCATGGAATGAATTGGTTGGCAGGCCAAATCTGGCCCAATAATTGTTTTTGTACACTTTTAAATGGTTGGGGGAGCGGGGGGAATCAAAAGAATATTTTGTGACGTGGAAATTATATAAAATAGTTTTACTGGGACACAGCCATGCTCACTCATTTAGAGATTATTAATGGTTGCTTTTTAGACTACAAGGGCAGGCCACGTTATTGAGATAAGAATCACAGAACCTACAGTACTTACGATGTGGCCTTTTAGGGAAAAGCTTCTGCTGGCTCCTGGATCAGGAGGCAAGCCATGGACTTGGTGACAATTTAAGGGAAAATAGATTTTGGGTGTTTATTAAAATATATAAATCAAGTATGTCTCCTGATTTCAGAAATATTAAATGTGAAAAATAAGTCTGTGAGTCAGGAGATATGGCACCAGCTAGATCTGGCTTTCCAAATATTACGCAGATTCTCTGAGCCTTTAGGAAATGCTTTCGGGAAAAGCCTTGTACCGGGGCTGAGCTAGGTAAGGGGGTGGTCTAGCTTATAGGCTCTAGAATCTCCATCACTTACGCCTTCCATTTCTGACTGCCCTCAGGAGCCATTTCCTTTTGTTCCTATAGTCCCTGCAGATCATACCCATGTACAGCTGACTCTCATTGTCCACAAAGTCATTGGGAACAGTGAATTCCAAACACTGAACCTTCACTCCTAGGGAAAATATGGAGTTAGGTTCCTATGACATTTTCATAAAATCTCTATTTAACCTTATTTTATGTGTGTTTCTCTTTAAAGACTCCTTATTTAATGTACATTCCTTAACATTAAACTCACATTCTACAGCACCATACCTCATACTGAATGAAGCTTACTGAACACTTATTTTCTCCATGAAGCACATCACAGCCTCCTGCCTTAAGAACACAAGACAGTGTATGAGCACTACATTTGGGACAACTTTAAATAGCAAAATCACTAACAAAAATGCAAGAAATGTGTTATCAAGTAGATCATGAAAAGCACACTCATTTATGAGCTGAAACAAGAAGGGAGAATTTCACCTTGTTTGACCTTCATTGGGAACATGCACTTCAGGTGACTCAGTTTATTACTCTGCTCATGCCTGTGAAAGTGCTGAGAGTATTGATTTGGGGGGGTGGGAATTGCAAGTATTTTAAATGTTTTAGTTAATCCTCACCTGAAGACATTTTTCCATTGTCTTTTGAGAGAGAGTAGGAGGGAGGGAGAGAAACACACATAGATTGGATTGGTTGCCTCCCGCATGCACAGTTGCCTGGGATCAATGCCCTTAACTGGGAATTGAACCTGTGATCCTCGAGTGTATTGGTCATGCTCTAACTCTTGAGCATCACTGACAGGGCTGAAGGATACAATTTTAACTACTGGGCAAACTCAAAAATACAGAATCTGCGAATAATACTTGACTGTGTGAACCTATATACACTTTCTAGTTCCTTTAACCATGACCTTGAACAACTGGCATCTTCAATGTCAGTCATTTCATATGATCTGCCCTAGTCCAAAATGGCACTGATAATAACATTCCTCTTTTCTGTTGCTTAACGAAGTCTCTGTCCCTTAGGATATTTTTTCACTATTTTTGTTTTAAATTAGACCTGAGGTTTAAGGCTCCTTGCGAGTGTGTGGACCAGTCTCCAGTTTCCTTCTATTGGACACCCTGCTCCACTGAGGCTTCTGCCTTCCACCCCTGCAACTTCCATGGACACATCTGCACGGGCCACCAGTGGTGCTGCTTCCACTTTACTTAGTGGAACCCCTTGTTCAAAGCGTATGAAGGACCTCAAGATGGAGACAGCGGAACAGGAAGCAAGAGTGAGACCCTTCAGTGTGTGGGATGCCAAAATGACACCTCACCTACCAGCAGCCCAGGAGCTAACCAGGTGCAGGGCTGGCTGTGCACAGATGCCTCTCACAGGTGCTGCGTCCTCTCCATGCCTGCCTTCTGCTCCCGCCTCCCTTAGGAATCAGGGAAAATGCACTTAATCACTCCCTGCCTTAATTCTTTTCTCCATGAAAGGGGAAAAAAGGGAGTAAATATTTATTATTATTCCTCTTTTATTGAGAAAGGAATTAAGATGAGGTGGTGAAGTGTAAATAGTAATATTTACTCATCCTTACCACATGGAGATATTAGGAGGATTTAATGATGGGACTTAGGAAGAAAGGCACTAGGTAAACCCAAGGCATTACATGGTTATTTTGTATTGTAAGAAGAGGGATTTAGGCAGCATAAGAGGGAGGGATTTATGGACACAGGTGTTAGACAATGAGAAAGTTTTCCAAAATCTTCCCCTAGATAATATTTCAGATTATAGAGAGATTCCTGTGTGTCAGGTTAGATTTAGACGTGATTCTCAATGAGCGAGCTTCCAGGACCCTCAATGCTTCTTTCCACGGGATAATTATTTTCCCCCCACAAAGCTCACCCTGTGGCATAAATCCCAAAGGTTCAGGTGGGAATGGAATGCACAATTCCTTTATACCTCCCCAGACAAGGCCAGGCCCTAGTTCCTCCCCAGCATTCTCATAGAAAGTTATTCTCTGACAGATTTGAAAAACTGAACAATGAATGGCACATGTTCTGTAGATGTGCAGCGTACGAAACATTCATTAATAATGAAGTCAAAGAAGTTATAAGAAAAACACTTTTTACACTCTAAATAAATTGCAATCAGAGACAACTGGAATCCATAACTGGCAAAATTTAAAGAAATAAACTACTGACTTACAAGTTCAGAAGAGAAGACTTTGACACCCAAACAAACAAAAGTCATGAAATGGGAGAAAATGTTTGAAGTCATATATTAGATAAGGAGTTAGTATCCAGAACATATATAAAAACAAAAATATGGATTCAGAACTTGAGTAGACAATTCTCCAAAGATGACATAAACTCATGTGTTCAATAAACACATGAGAAGATACTGACTACCACAAATCATTAGGGAAATGCAAACCAGTGTGATGCCAACTTACTACCCACAAGGAGGGCCACTAACAGCAGTTAACACTTGCAATGCAAAAATACATCCACCCCTGGAAGCCTGATCACAGCTGCTTTCTTTAAAACTTTTTTTTTTCTTTTTTTTTGGGGGGGGGGGGGTAAGAAATAGATGCTCAGAGGGCTTATGATTCATTAAAGTTGCTGACCAATTCAGATATAACTGCTAGCCTGTTCTTTTGGAGAATGCTGTTGTCACTCCCCCTGGCACAGTTCTGCCAACATGTGTGTGCACCGTGTACATGAGATCTATGGACATGTGCCCTGAAGGGTGGCCTGGTATGCTGCTTTCTAAAGCAGCACTTAGATTTCCATCCACAGGGTTCCTATTTGTAGGAACAAACACTCTTTCCAGAAGGTGGGCAGGACTCATTCTGCACACAGAGCCTGTCCTCCTGCAGCTCTTTGTTCCCTGGAAGAGAATCTGCAAATGCTGACTCACTGATTCCCTCTAATGAAAAGCCGGAGGCAGCCTCAGGTCTGGGTAAGCACGAATGTTAGAAAGGTCCCTCTAGGCTTACAATGCATTTTTCAATGTTCCGTCTGGAATAGGAATATAAATAGAACTTTCAAGATGCTCCTGTTAGGCTATTTCTAAGAGCAAACAGTTTTTATAATTTAAAATAAAGGCTTTAGAATTAAAATGATTCCCCAAAGAGGATTCTCTTTCCAGACAAATGGAGTAGGAAGGACTGACTTTACCTGCCACCAGAAACAACCAAAACTCAGAAAAAAAAAAATGCTTTTCAAGCTACATATCAGTAGAGGACAACAATCTCGAGGTGAAAATCCAGGATCAAAGCTTTGTGACGCTGGCTTAGACTAGGATTCCTTAGATACAATACCAAAACATGGCTCATAAAAGAAAAAATAATAAATTGGGCTTCATTCAGATGGAAAACTTATCTTCCAATAACATTGCTAAAAGAATTAAAAGAGAAGCATAGACTGCAAATCATATATCTTACAAAGGAATTCTACCTAGATGTAGGAAGAACTCTCAAAACTCAACATTCTTATTAAAAACAAGCAATTCTCCCCCCCCCCCCCCATGAGCCAAAGGGCTGAACAGACACTCTACCAAAGACACAAAGACGGTAAATAAGCACATGATAAGATCATTCATCACCAGGGAAATGCAAATTAAAACCACCACCACACAGTTATTGCGATAGCTACAACTAGGAAGACTAATCTTACCGAGTGTTAGCAAGGATGTGGAGCAATACGAACTCACTTGTCAAAGGAAAGCACAATTAATTGTACAATGACTCTGGGAAAGAGTTTGGCAGTCTCCAAAAAAATGGGAACACATTGCCTATATGACCCAGGCATTCCACTACTAGCGATTCACCCAAGAAAAAGAGAATGATGTCCATTTCAGGACTTGCACATACATACAAAAACTTCAGAGAAGGCAAAGGACAATCTGATAGGCAACGGGTCTTCCATGCAAAATACTGCAAAGTGACATTCTTTTATCAAAGAACCTGCAGAGAGAGAACGTTCCACTGGCATAAACAGATTTCTAAAGGATGAGCCATTAGTTCAAAAGAAATATTAATATTGGTCGTTAAGCCTGCAACATTTTCCTCAACAGAGAAATATCTGAAGATGAATTTCTTATGCAAATCCATGGGTTGTGCTTGGGTGATACAGTTTACCCCCAAATAAGTATGAAAACCTCATAAACATGAAGAACTAAATTAGCATGACTGCATACAACTTACCTTTTTTTTTTTTTGAGCCAAAATTGGAGAAGACGCTTACAAAGTAAAACAAGAAGCACATTTTAAATGACATAAAGCAAGAGATTCAAATCAATATTTTGTAGAAACCTCTAACCAATACCTCAGCTGCATATATAACTGGTTAAGTTAGAAGAAACAATCTCAGAATTTGCTTTCTGTATTTACATTAAGACAAGAAAGAACAGTGAATATAGGATTCAAAATTTGGCAAAGGTTGAGATGATCCACGCTGGCCCTGGACCACTAATAATGTTTTTAGAAGGTTGGGTTATTAGATTAACAGTTGTAGAAGATGGTCCTATGCAATGTGAAAGCAAACAGTCTACTAACCAAACATTCCCTAAATTGCATGCAGAAACGTGAAACTTGACCCGACCCTGGGCCGGGACCCGGGTTCTGCCCTGGTGGCACATGTTCCTCCAGTCCTACTCCCAGGGAAAGCCACACCATGGGCTTGAAAGGAGGTTTGTTACAAACGTGATCTGGAGGAAAATTTCCTTCCTGGTCATCTCTCACCTCCTGCTGCCTCCCACTAGATAACAGACCTTCCTCTTCCCAAGTCCTGAGAACTTTCTCAACTCTCCTACTTCATTTGGTGAACAGTGTGTGGTGGTTGACCCTTCATTGAAGAGGCATCACAGGGCCATACTCACATCATGCATGGAGTCCAGAAGCTTGGTCAGTTGATAGAACCTCTGCCAACTCTGCCCAGAATTGTTGGGACACTTGGTTACCATCTTCCTCAGCTCTTTGATGTAATTTGTCCTCATTTCTTCAAATGCAGCTTGGCTTTTGAGGCCATCCTTTGGAACTGTGTTTAAGGAGAACAGAAACGTAAAACCCCAGGATGGAAAACAGCTTTCACATCTCAGCAGTTAAATGGCCTAGGATATTTTGAGATGGTTAGGTTCCCACTTTTAGATTGATACTGAATCTCAATTAATTGTATTTATTAGTAAATATGGCAGTTATCTTGGTAACTATTGTACACATACATACACAAAAGAATAATAACTGCTATTTATCAGGAGCATGTTATTAAACATTTTGCGCCTATCAGCTTACTTATTCTTGACGTCAGTCTTATGACAACCATTATATTACTCTTATTTTACAGATGAGGAAACTAAGGACCAGAGGTTTAAACACGTGTCCAAGGACACAGAAAACGGGAGAGAAGAGATATAAACCTAGCTTGGTCTGTTTCCAAAGCCTGACTCTTAACCACAATGCTTCATGGCCTTGTGGCTTGTCATCAAAGTGTTTTATGAATCCTGACTTGCCAACACCTCTGAGGAAGGAAAACATACTTTGATTTTCCAGAACAACTGGAAGAGCCACAGACAATCTAAACTGGAGCTAGAATTAGAAAGCAATGTTTTCATATTCAAGTTCAAATATCAAAGACACTTGGGGGAACTGGCCATCTACCCATGGGAGACTGTGTATACAAAGAAGCACTTTCCATTCTCTTTGCTCCAGATCACATGACAATGAGGCAATGTCATGTGACCTCCCAGATAACCTGATGGGGTGGAGGATGTGTGTGTGTGTGTAGTGGCAGGAAAATCTAAAACTTAGAAACAGAAAATAGCATGTTCATCTTTATCTTTGGTAAGGTAGAAAATGAAGGATTATGTTTTCTTTTATGTAGTGACTAGCTGACATTAACATTCTGAGTTGGAAACTGCTCTTAATTACACAGCACATTTATTGCTTTATCCTAACTGCTATACATGATAATTGACAGGGTCATGAGCACTTCAGAATGGCTAAGCATGTTTCTGAATAGTATGTGCAACCCTGGAAGCCAGGAATGCCACTGTTTGTAATTAAGCCTGTGCTTTTCTATAAAGATATGGATTATCTTGAAAAATTAACTTCACATATTAATAATTCTTCCCCTTGAGTTGAATTGGTAAGGCTTTTGATTTGTCTATTTTTGTGGGGGGAAATAAGTCTCTAATAGCAACTGCACAAATTCCTGAGGCTTTCACAGTATTAGTTGTGGTTTTAAATATTTGACATTCACATTAAAAATGAAAACCATCCGTTACATAACTTTTTTTCTTTAAAATTAAAAACTTGTTTTAAAAGTATAAAAATACTAAAAAAAAAAAAAAAAAAAAGGATGGTAATAACCAGGATGTTAATATTAAAGCCATATATCTGTTTTAACCAAAATTTTTAGGTTCACATAAAACTTTCTAAAAGAAACGGAAAGTTTGCACATAACAGCCTATACTTCTCATCCATGTATTAACTTTTGAAGCTATGACATTTTATGGAGTAAACTTTTGTTTTTCAATTTAGAAATATTTATGTGTGTCATCCAATACATTAAAATTTTGCCTAAAATTAGAATAAGTGAATACATTTCACAAATGTATTTCAATACTATTTGGCACAAAATAGAAGATTAAGTAAAGACCTTCATATTTCTGATAGCTGTGTTATCAGAAGTTCTCAAAATATGAACAACCTGTGTCAAATTTTACTTATACATTATTGAAGTGGTTGAAATATAATGTACCAATTTTACGGACAGATATTTTAGAAGCTGAAACAAACCCACAAATAAAGAGAACTTGAGCAAAACCTCAGGTTTTGGAGGTCTGTCCAGATTTTGTGAATTTACTTATTAAGCATCATGGCTGCTGGAAATCGTCCAGAACCTACGGGGCTGCAGAAGAGCAGAGACTACGGGCGGAAGGAAGTCCGCCTGCTCTCCTCTGCGAGCAGAAGGAGCACAGAACTCTTGCTGTCATTGCTAAACAGTCTCCTGATTCGCTGGACATACGGGGTGCAACAATCTTAAGAAGAAGGATGCGTAGGCATTCCACAGATCTGCAAATGAGCAAACTAAAGCCCACAGTTCCTGTGGTTCATAAAATTCTTGTTCTATTTGCTTTTCCTGCATCTATAAAAAATCAGAAATGAAAGTACTGAGCTCCTTGGAAGCTAATACATCAACCTGGACAGCTTCACAATCATATCAGAGTTGATGACAGGCTGGCTGATTAAATGTGCAGGGATGGGCAAATAGGTTACAGTTGTTCAAATGGAAAAATACCAATTAATAAATAATAATACAAGGACAAACTTTTGTGTACTCAAAACTTACTTTTGCCCACTCCTGTATGTAAAAGAGTCAGATACCAATTAAGATTGAGTAGTCAAAATTTATAAATAATTAGAATCACATGAATTTTTAGGAAAAATATTTCATTTAAATTTTCTATTATCTCATATGTGTGCATATTTAAGACGCGTTTCTAATCAGGGATGGTTAATGGCAAAGATTGGAAAGAGGAATGAGATCACTGATTTGAGTATCAGCTTCCAAGGTTACATTCCAGGGAGTGCAGGAGTAGGGACAAAGAGCTTGGATACTGCCTGGCTGGCAGATGAGGGTCTGAATGTAAACAGAGAGGGACGGTGGGGCCTGTGGCAAAGGAGAGAACATGCCCAGGCTCTGGCGATAACATTCTATGAAAGTAAGACAAAAGGCCAAAAGCAACCTAAAAATCCTGCCCCGCCAAACAAAACAGCTGTGAGGTGCCAGGCTGCTGTGGCCCCCTCTGCGGAGTCCACTCGGCCCACACACAGCCCGCTGTCCCTGAGGCCGTCAGGCGCCACGAGCTAACTGCAGGCCTCACTCCCTGCTCCTGGGACAGTGGGGGCAGCTCTGGGCATGAAGTCCACGGTCCTGGGTGAGTCCTGACTCACAGACGGCACTGAACAAATAACTGTGCCTGTTCTGTCAACTCCAGCACTGGGCTGTCAATCTCATTAGATAACAGAAAACTGCCAGGTGCTGAACGTGTGGATTCTTACGCGTGGTCACCACTACATCCCTGCTCCTGCTGGACCTGTCTGAGGCTCCCTCTTCCGCAGGCCCAGTCGCTCTTGGCTGGAAATACAACTCTTCCAGACCACTGTGTCCTCCTTACCTTGGCTACTGATGCCCTTTTCCTCCAAATGACTCTGCTGCTAACAGCCCTTCCCAGCCTGATTCACTGGCCATGGAAGGGCGGGAAGCCACAGCTGGTCGGTCACTCAACAACTCCAACTCCTCTGAGGTCCACGCCACTCGCCCTGGCGTCGTTGGCATCCAGAACATGTCTTGAGTTACCTCAGTGGCCATAGCATGTGGTGGAGGGATTACCTCTCCAGACAGTGGGTCTCCTGCAGCCATTCTTAGTCTGCCCCTCATCCTCAGATTCCTTCCCTGTTGGAACATGCCTATGCCCTTGTCCAAGGAAAAGGTGCTCCCTGTCTTTGCCAAGGCTAATCCTGACCTGTCTCTTCTGGCATCTTATGCCATCAACTCCTACTTGGTTCCAGAAGCTGAACGTAGCTTCTCATCCATCTAAACGTCGCTGGCCATCTGGCACCTGCCTGACGCCTAATCGTCAACGCTGGCAGGCGTCTCTGTGCAAGCCAGGCGGCTCTTCTCGCCCCTGTTGGAAACCGAGTCTTGGCTTCCACGCTGTACACCTCCCCTCTGACAGCTATGTCTCTGTCCATTCCGCCTGTGCCACCCCCTTTCACGTGGACAACTGGACCTGGATCATCTTTCTGTGGCCTGGCAACCCAGTCACCAGTTGAGTCCAGACTATAATTTTCTATAAAGATAATTTCAAGTTTATATCTCAATACCCAAACCAGTCTTCTGAGTGCCAAGCCCAAATTTTCTCCTTCTTTTGGCCTCTGTATTAAGATATGTTTAAAAATGAATTTAAAGATAAAATTCATTTTTTACTCCATAAAACTTGCTCCAAGTACCAATGTTAACACACTTCTCTTAATGGTATTATCACTGCCATCCTGGTCATTCCTCTGTGCTCACTTCTGACCCAGACTAAGTTCATTTCCTCTTTTTCTCTTCCCGTTCATCGTCAACCAACCACCATGAGCCAGTCCATTATTTCATCAGCCTCACAGGTCTCTGTGCTTCCAGACAGGATAGATCCTATCTTTGCCTCTCCTCCCCCCTTTCCTGTCAAATCCATCAAATCCAGTCTACCACCCACACCTCTTCCTAAAGCCACAAATTCAGCTTTGCTCACATCACCCGACTGCTCAGAGCCTTCAGGGTTGTCCTCTGCCCACCCAGAAGAGGCCAGGTGTCTTCCACAGGCACTGAATATCCAGTCCAGTCCACATCCCAGCCCCACTCCCCACTCCTCTCCAGTCCAATATAACCAGATGCACCTTGGAAAATTAAATACTTAAATACAATAAAAATTAAAAATTAACAGGCAACAACTCCCCAGAAGTAACTGCTGTTGCCTGGTGCGCTCTGCCACATTGCCACACCCCCTCTCACAGTTTCTTGCTGGGAATGCCATCCCATTCCTCATATCCAGCCCAGGAACCCTTCCAAAGCTCCTCAAGATCCGCTCCCCCTGCATCCCTCCTTGACCCCCAGAGCTGACCATGCCCTGCCCTTCCCTGAGCCGCCATGACACTCTACATCATAGTAGGCAGTCCCTTCCACATGTATTGCAATGATGTCTAAACTTACAGTAAAACTCACCAAGGGCAGAGACCCTGCCTCAGTTACCCAATCATCCCTGACCTGCCTAATCCTACCATACACATCACAGACACCTAGTGAGCAGGTAGAGGCCGGATGAATGAGGACTGAAGGCATGTGCTCTTTCATATGCCCCTAGCTTTATCCTCTGCAAGTAACCTAGCTCATCAAAGCCTCCCTCCAGCTCCTCAAAATGTTCCTTTTTATACCAACTACCTGATACCCTCCAGCGGCTACTCCCCCAGGGGGAAATGGCCTGACCCGGTAGAAAAGTGCCCGGGACGGGCATCGGCTTACCTGTGCTTAACAGGAGCAGCACTTTCATGATGGTGTACTCTTCAAAGGTGAGCTGCAGTCGGACGAACTGCAGGCTGACTTGGTGCATGCCCTGGCACAGCTCATACATGGCAGACTGGTGCATCTTCTCTCTGCCGAGGAAAAGGGAAAAAAGGGTCTGAAAAAACAAGGTTCCTTGTCAAACCCAGTCTGGGAGCTCCAGGCAGCCTAACGAGAGGGCTAAGTTAGGTGTCATCACGGAGCAGATGTGCATTTTAAAGACAAACTGGATGCCTTGCCCAGTGACGGGGAATGACTTCTACACCCACACCGCATGGGAGCACGTGTCTGGAGCCCTGCGCCAACTCTCAGCGTGCCGTGCTTCCACTGTGTGGTGCGCGCTGCTGTAGTGAGGGCATCCGGACAGCAGAGAAGCCACTGTGATGTGGTTTCCGGTCCGTGTCAGCAGAGAACAAGCACTCGCTGTTCGGAAGGACTGTGCTGGGTGCTATGAACACAGGATAGTGATGACCAAATCCAGTTTCCACCTGGACACCCTGACCCCCCCTTCACCCGCCACACACAGAGGTCTTGACATAAGTTTGTTAACTGATGAAGCACCTTTAAAAAGGGAAATTAGACACAATTTGAAAAGGTGAGAACTTTGACTAGAATTTTTCTGGTAAAGGGAGAAAGTGATGTGGGAGTTTGCCAGATGTTTCCATTCATTCGAACAACCAACCAATCCACATCGTCCACTAAATCCAATGTTGTCATAAAAACTCACATTATGTTATGACAGGAGGCATTATTTTCTCTTTCCATGAGAAGTATGGCATTACTTACAGGTTTTTCGATGTATTGGCTCAGTAAATTGGGGAGACCCTGGGTAACTACTACTTTATATTGAGCAGAATGTAATTAGTGAAAAAGAGAAACAGTGAAAAATGTGAAAGGGCTCGACAAAGGCTGAAGAAATGAACAAAAAAAGGTCATGGTGGGTGATAGAAATTTATGAATAACTGACAGCAGGGCATCTGTGGGAAAGCAACACTGTGATGCCTCTTCCAAGAAGCACTCTTGGGTTCAACTGGCAGAAATTTCTCTCATCACAACTCTGAAAGCCATTTGTAAAGAACTCACAGTGCAAAACAGAATGTTCTGCTCTGCATATGATGATGATGTCATTCCTCTCTAATTATAAGCTGGAAGTTATTTCCAAAGAAGGGAATATTTTAAATACATACACACACACACACACACACACACACACATACACACACAGAGCAATAATAGCAGGAGCTATGCATCTACAATCCAGAATTAACAATGCAAATAAGTGCTAATATGTTTACTATATTTGATTCACATCATTGCACATGGAACATGACAGAGCTCAGGTCTGCTGTGTCTTCCTCCCTGATCCCATTCATCTTCCTCATTCAAGGAGAACCACTCACGTGGGCTGATTACCATTGCCCCTCAGATGTGTCTATTTCCCTGCACATGTACGCATCTGTAAGCAGCACACAGGACTACTTTGTTTTAGTAAATTTGAAACTAGATATGCACGTCTGCCACTTATTTTTAATCCAATGTTATAATTCTGAGATTATCCATTTTAGCACAGATAACTCTTAAGTTCCCTCATTTTCACTGGTACAAGCTTCACTTGTGTGACTATGTCACAATTCACTAATCCATCCTATTAGGGATGGACCCTTGGTGTTTACTGCTACTGCCAGTGATGCTCAAGGAACATCCCTGAGTGCTCCTCTAGGACAGAATGAAGACGGTGAGCTGCAGATCAGATCTGTGCACATCCTTTTCTTCTAACCAGTAAGAGATGAGACTGTCCTTATATCCCACTTTCTACCAATACTTGTCATTATACAATTTAATTCCCGCCCCCCCCCCCCCCCCCAATCTGGTGGGGTTTGAAAGGGTAGCACACTGCTGATTCTATTTGCATTTCCATTATTAACTGTAGGATGAATATTTTTCAAATGTTTTCTGACCATGTGGTTTTTTTCTTGGTGATTTGTCTAATATCTTTACTCATTTTATTGTAAGTTTTTTTCTCTCTTGCTGTTACTAATAACATCTTTATTTTTAATCCTTATCCAAGGGATTTTATATATATAAATGAAAGAGAGAGAGAGGAGAGAGAGAGAGGGGGGGGGAGCATTGATGTTCGAGAGAAACATTGATCAGCTGCCTTTCGCACCTTGACAGGGGACTGAACACACAAAATTGGTATGTGGCCTGACTGGGAATCAAATCTGCAACCTTTTGGTGTATGGGACATGATGTCCTAACCAACTGAGCCACCCAGCCAGGACACTAATACCATCTTTAGTCCAAATATTTTTTGCCTTAAAAAATTTAGTGATATTCATGTTATTCCTTCATCATTCTCTTCCTTTTTTCATGTCTTTTGCTCTGCCTTTAGAATTTGCCTGCTAAACCTTTTTAAGTTCCTTATTTCTAAACTTCCCATATAATTATATTTCACATAAGTCTCTTATAAACAGCAAAAGGCTAGAGTTAAAAAACAAACAAACAAACAAAAAAACACCTTAAAGTCTTTGGATTTTAACCTGTTTTCATCAATTATTATTACCGATATATGATTTTTTTTCTACCATTTTAACGTTATCCCCTCCTTTGCTTCTCTGCTTTTCTCCCTTTTATTGGATTGATGCAGTTTGTTGTTTTTTAAAATCCCCCTCTTTGCTCCTGGACTGGGTTTAGAAGGTATACATTTTATTTTTACTCTTTAAATAATTGAGTTATGAACTTGCATACTTAGACATCTAAAGCTAATCAGTAGCCTTTCAATTAGCAACAGAAATGTAGTATACTTTTTCTTTGGTCTACTGATCCCTGTCTCCCATGTTACTGTTCTTTAGTATTTAAATTCCAGCTTGTTTTCAAATTGGCCATGAATTTTGTCTCTCCTACACATCCACACCCCATGTCTGTTTAGAGTTACCAATGTGTTTCTTTAGCCACCACTGTTTCCGGCATTTCTCTCCTAACTTCTGGGTTCAATTTCTATTTTGAAGACCATTTTTTTTTTGGGGGGGGGGGAATTCTTTCAGTCATTGAATGTTTCTCTTTCAATCTTACGAATAAATTGTGTGAAAATTTTCTTTATATCACCTTCATTCTTGAATTATAGTTTAAAAGTTCCAGATAACTAACTTGACAGGTAAGGAAGCTCAGTACTGTGAAGACGATATTCCACTACAGCTGGGCCTTTAGCGCTGCCTCTGGGAAATTTCTTCTTAGTCTAATCGTCATTCTTTTGAAGGTGACCTGCGTTTTTCTCTTTGGAAGCTTAAAAAATTTTCCTGTGCTAATTTGATGTTTGCAGTTTCACATACTGAGGTGCAGACTGATCCTTATTTCTTCTGCCTGGGGTTCAATATCTGCATTTGATTTGGAAAATGCAGGTATTTCTTCAGTTCTGAAATGGTCTTAACCACCATTTCTTTAAGTATGATTCCCATCCCATTTGTGCTTTTTTTTCTTGTTGAACTCCTATTAGCAGTGTGTTGGACCTCATTTTGTCTTCCACAGTAACTTCCCTTTCTATTATCTTATCATTGTGCTAGCATTCTAAGTGATTTTCTCAGATCTAGTTCCTAACAAATATTTCTTTCTTTCTTTGTGTCTAAATTATTTAATTTCTACAGTGTTTTGATTATAATGGTAATATTTTTCATGTCTAGGTGCCTAGAAATGCTATATTTAGTTCTTTTTCAAACATTTATGTTACATAATATACTTTATTGTCATTATATCTCCTTTCTCTAAATTATATCTTTACCTATTCTAATTCTAAATACATTTAATGCATTTATTTTATAGTTTCCCTGATTTTTTTCCAATTTTTTTTTTAATGCTAATATGCAGCTCCACCATGTATTGTTTTGGCATATATTTGTTTTGGTGAATCCCAGGGCACTGTCTGTGGACGTTTTAGCATTTGTAACTGTCAGGGTATAGGCCTTTCACTTCTTCTGGACTAGTTTTTATGCTAATTTCTCAGCTTGAATGCTTTTTCTGTGATACTTGTTTGGTTTAAATTTAGACCCCATACTTGATGTGGTGCAGGCTTGTGTTTCTTATTTCTTTCAGCTTCCTTGCCATGTCCTGGGCTGCTGGCTGGCTGGCTTGTTGAGTTTTTCCTTCCTTGTTAGTAGACAGAAAATTTTTACAGAGCCTTGGCTCTATGCAGGGGCTCTATCAGGCCCAGCCCTGCTGGAGTTCTAGTTCTTGTCTGCTGTTCCAGTCGGTGTTCTAATACTCACCCGAAGGCATTTATCACATCAAGTAGTTTGTGGGCCAACTGTAGCTTTAGCTCCAAGTTAAACCACTTTGGCTGTGAATTCCATATTCTTTTTCTTTTGAGCTTGGCTATATATTTAAGGCTTTTTTTTTTTTTCTTTTTTTCTGAATGTCTCTGTGTTTAGGAAAAAAAAAAGGCTCAGTTCAGTTCCATCATTCTAATTGTGAACTGCGAGCTTCTTAAAGGCAAGCTCCAGGCCTGGCTAACCTTTTTGAATGCCAAAGAGAATATGATGGACAAGTGCCATAAGTAAAATCTTTGTTTGGTCAATATTGCATGAACGAATAGAGATAAGGAAAGGAAAAGGAGAGAGAACAAGTGAAGACAACAAAAAGAATTAAAGACACAAATTTGCATATGATGATGATGATTAGAGAAAGATAATCCTGAAAATTTACAGAAAGGTTAAATGGCTAATACAATAGATGTGGCATCTGTGAAGTTCTCAAAAAAGAAAGAGATTTAGGTTGTAAAATGGGAGGAGGCAGGTTGTGAATCAGGATGTCATGGAATATAATGCAATGTGTACTGACACTAGGCATTTAAAAGTGCATTCAGGTGTCTTTGATCCCTTCAGCCACCTTGTGCTGGAGGCAGAACAGCCACCCTTGGCTTTGCCACAATAGACTCCAGAGATGTGCAATTCAGAAGCCCTTCCACATGCTGTGCTGTGAGCCTGTGATTGTGTGGCTCCTGAATCCATGCAGTCCTGTGTAACACAGGGATACTAAGAGTAATCCCACCTTCGCAGGGATATAGGAACCAACCTATAGAGGTTCTTAAATTATATATATATATACACATATACATATATATATATATATGTGTGTGTGTGTGTGTGTGTGTATATATATTGTATAAAATGGATACAATAAAGTGCTTCTTGAAATTCAACCAATGATCATTTTGATAAAATAAACCAAGAAAGAATCAAATTCTTTTATAAAATATATTTTTATTGATTTCAGAGAAGGAAGAGAGAGATAGAAACATCAATGATGAGCAAGAATCACTAATTGCCTCCTGCATGCCCCCTAGTGAGGATGAGCCAGCAACCTGGGCATGTGCCCTTGACTGGAATCGAACTTGGGACCTTCAGTCCGCAGGCCAATGCTCTATCCACTGAGCCAAACCAGCTGGGGTAGAATCAAATTCTTAAAATGACTTTTCAGGAAAATAATATTGTGTTATTATTGTTAATATTTTCATGTGCGGGATGGGGAATTGAGAGAACAACCAGAGAGAATGCTGATTTTGGGGAAAGTGGGAGGGACTGGCTTAGTGTAGAGCATGAGAATTAAACCCCTCTGTGTCTGTGTTTGTGTTATCTGATGTGGTAACTGAATATCACACATAGATGAAAGGCTAATTAAAGAAAGGCCTCAGATGCTACAGGAAGGCAGATGTGAATGCTAATGTGACAACACACCTGAAGAATGCATGCTCTGCCACTTCAGTGAGAATAGCATCTCCACGTCTCGAAGTATCCAAGGAAGTCCCGTGGCCTTCAGCGCTGACCCTCATGAACGCCTATCACACAGGGAATCTCACTTTCTTCTTGCTAATTCTCACAATGCCTTGTGGAGATTATCATCAAGGTCATGATAAGAAAATTTAAGCCCATGATGCAGCCAGGATCCAGCCCAGGTTTTGTATCTGTGTTTGTTTCTGACTCATTTTGTTTGTTCGTTTTCGTTTTTTTTAGATTGCGCATATAAGTAAAATCATACAAGAACAAAATTGTGGCCCCCAGAGGGGTGAGGAAACAGTAAAAAAAGGGGAGAGAATTAAGAAGTACAAACTTCAGCTATAAAATAAGTCACGGGGATCTCATGAACAGCATAAGGAACGTAGTAAATAATATCATAATAACCATGGAGGGTGACAGATGGTTACTACCCTTATTGTGGTGATCACATCATAAGACATATGAATGCTGAATCACTTTGTTGTATACCTGAAACTCATATTGTATGTCAACAATGAAAGAATTAAAAAATTAAAACCTTATATCTTCTCTTCTCTCCATGCTACCAGCACAACAGTTTTAGCTCTTTTCTCCACAGTATCTCTTTACAACTATAAAGATATTGCCACCTCATATGTTTTGTTGTTATATTCACTCAATTGTTTATCCTTTGGTCCCCATTATGTGGTAAAATTCTGTGTCTTCAAATTCCATTGCTGTTTGTACGGCATGAAATTGAGTTCTCTAAATGAAGGGTACTGTGTACTCAATATAGCTTGAAATTTCAAGAAAATAGGCCATCTCAAAAACACATTTTGCATCACATCATTTTCTGTATAATTAGATTAAATGCACAGAAATGTACATCCAAAGAAGTTGAATCAAGGACAATCTTTTTGGCATGATACTGATATTAATTTTGCAATATTACCTCACAGAAATCTTTTTGCTACATGCTTTTATTCATTTAATAATCTTACCTCATTTTGAGTAGAGTAATGTGAAAAAATATGGATTACTCTGGGAAAGAGATGAATTTTGTATAATGCTTCTAAAAGATGAAAGTGAAAACGTCATCCTTGGACAGTGGACTAATATAAAGGCTGTAGGAGATTACTGAGTTAGGAAATATCCCTACGTCAAAGTGAACATCAGCCCTGAATAACTGATAGCCATCCGTCTCTACTTGTGAACCGTGGGCACATTACCCATTTCTAAGCATCATTTCATTTGCAGGAATAGAATAACCTCTGCTTTTGGATAAGTAAGTAAATAAATACAACCCAGGACCCTTCAGTCTGCAGTCCCATTCCAAAGACCTTGGTTAAAATCTTTGAGAAAAATAGTTCTAAAAATATTTTTAGAGAAACCCATCAGAAAAAGATGTTTCGGTAGTTTTGTAAACTTATCATTTTCTCCAGTTAGGACATCAGCTTTATTCATAGCTATAACTTCATCCTGTCCTCTCTTAGAACATCAATTACATTAAACTACAATCATATGATCATTTAAAAAGTTTTAAAATAATCTCATGTCTCCAAACCCTATTCATTTGGGACCAAAGTGAATAATTGAAGAGTTAGAACCGCCCCCCCCCCCCCACTTTTGAAGGAATGTAGAGTTGGAAATGGAGTTTAGTCGTTAAAAAAAAGCCCCCATTAAAATCAGAGTGGTAAGGACAGTCACAGTTTAAATGATTTGTATGCTAGTTGCCAGTCTTTAACTTAGTAAACAACCTGAACAACTTTTGTATGTGCCATCTTTACATGTTAGCGTTGTTGCCAGGTTTCACATTAGGAGAACAGCCTCGTGGACCTACTGGCCAACAGCTGTCTACCGGTGTATAAGATGACTTTTGAAAAGAAAAAAAGTCAACCGAAAATCGGGGGCAAAAGGCCAAAATTGCACAAAAATTACTTGCAGATCTTGATGGCAAAGTAAGTCTTTTCTTTGAAGTGGGGGGTAGTCTTATACAGTGAATATAGGACTAAACCTACGTTTTAACTGTAAAATTAGGGGGTCGTCTTATACGCCTGAAAATACGGTATGTTAGTGTTCCAGAACTAGATTTGCAAGACAGGAGCAAAAAGGACATTTGGAAAGGTTAGTCCTCTAGTTATCTGGAGGACCAAGTGGAGGCAGCTGATAGGGAAATCACTGCCCCAGACTACAATGCAATCCTGGAACCACATCATCTTCTACTCTGATAGGCAGATACTGATACATAGATACTACAGTATATCTGATAAGCCCACAAAGCATCCAGGCTAGCCTGACCGCCTCCAGGAACTCCTCAAGCTTTGGCCTTAGGCAGGAAGAATGTAAGCTGGCTTCTAAGTAAAGAATCTCTGAGGCTGGTCTCTAAGACATTTACACTCATGTTACAATAGCACAACACACAATGTCCAAAAAGTAAAAGCAACGCAAGTACCCATCAACAAAAGAATGGATAAACAAAATGTGGTAAGAGCCTTTAATGGGATATTATTTAACAGCTATTCTGATATATGCTCCATATAAACCTTAATGATATGCTGCTGAGTGAAATAAGCCAGTTGCAGAAAGAAAAATACTGTATGATTCCACTTACATGAGGTACCTAGAGTAGTCAAACCCAGAAACAAAGCAGAATGCTGGTTGCTGGGGACTGGGAAGAGGGGGTGGAGGGGACTTGTGTATAGCAGTGTGGATGTACTTAACATTATAGGACTGCATAGTTTAAATGGTTACGATGGTAAATTTTACTGATATTTTAAGTACAATTAAATTTTTTAAATTAAAAAAAAAAAATCTGCAACCCATGATCCTACCGACTATAATTTATTTGATAGAGATTAAAAAACTAAGATTTGTGTTTAATTATGTAACTTCTCTTGGGGCCTAGGCTTTTCATTTTCTTCTTTTATAATATATAGAATATCTCTTTTATCCTCTATTTGGATGACTTGTCTTTTTCGCCTTTTTGGGTCTTGATGGATATTTAGACTTGCTGTATCCATGCTTTTATGGCAAGTGGTGCTAAATGCTTTTTGAAAACAGGAAGAGTAAAAATCCTTTAATGAACCATAATTTCAAAAACGTAGTTGGAAACAGTGCCCCAAAGGCCTGTCTGTTGGTTTTGGTACCCCAAGGGGGAAGGCAAAACAGAAGAACTCTATCACTCCTTTCTCTTTTAGGGAACTCACGTTTCCCAGATGCCGCCATCTCACACTGGCTGAGTTTAGAGATGACGCCAGTGCACAGGGGGTCCTGACATTCCCTTCCAGGCATGCATGAGGCACAATGACATCTTTTAACTGAAGATCCTTCAGCAGTATTGTACCAAACACCTTTTATCTTAGGCATGTAAGACATCACTTTATTTAGTAGGAACTACAAAAATAAACCTGCGAAGTGCTTCACTTTAGCCCTTGGATTGAACAATAGGCAGCTCTCGTCCCTTGGAAGGGCTGAGTCCTTCCAGATAATAAGGGGCCTATCTCTCTATGATTGATTTTTTTTTTATATATAATGCATAGGTCCAAAATTATGTGAGTGCTTAATAAATACCTGGTCGCTACTGAGAACAGGCAAATTCAGTGACTGTACAGACTCTGGGTTGCTCTTCAAATACAGATATAACCAACACACTGCGATGCTCACTCTTGAAGTCCCTGCAATCTCAAGAGGCCTCTTTATGAACAGGTTTGCTAATATGCTATTACTTCCATAAATTGTCCCTAGGGGTGTGTGAGTGTGTGTGTGTGTGTGTGTGTGTGTGTGTGTGTGTGTGATTGCTAAAGTGTATGCAGCGATAGTGTCAATGAGAGTTAAATAGCTTGAGTGGTGTGGTGAACACACATAATCACAGCAGGTCTGAAAGACTAGCCCCTTCTCACATCTGATACTGCAAACTACATCATTATGTCTGAGTAAATCTAACATCTTGTTATATGGTCAGTGTAACAGATGGTCCCTGTCTCAGGCTTATTATTGTATTTTCCTAAAAAACAGATGCAGAAACAGGTTTTTCCCCCCCAAAACCTTAATTAGGATAAAAATGACCTCAACTTGAGCATTCAAATTATTCCAGTTTATGGTTTTTAATTTTTTCATATTCTTACTAGATTTATCCTCAACAGATAAACAAGCTATCTCCATAGGAGGACAGTTTTTCTAGTTGTGGTTGATGTCTGTTCATTTTTATAGTATTTACATCATTTATTTTCAGCCATGGCAGAACTCAGCAGCTTCGATCTCTGGATCACTGGCGAATGTTGTTTGTGGTCACTGCTTCCCTGGGCTCCTGTGCCAGAGAGAGTGGTGTCCCATGGTCTCCATGACACCCATCTATTCTCATCCATTTTACATGGCCAAGCCTAGTCACAGTTAACAGCCAATTCAGGGTTTTGTTTGTCACCTTAATTGATGTTCCAGAAGGGACATGTTTTCATAGAACCGCCCTTGGGCGAAAGCATCACAATTTCCACTGGCTTTAATGGATGTTACACAGATCAAAATAATACCTGATGATCTAAAAATCTAGAAGGGGCCTGGTTACATGGCAACCATATCTGACTAAGGATAGCTGTAAAACTCAGGAAATACATTTTTTTTTTTTTTACCATAAAGTTTTGGGTAAAACATTGCTTTGCACCTTAGATTTTTAAATACTTACATGCTTAGCACAGTTTCACAAGGGGCACAAGGACACACATTTTTGGTAGAGGAAAGAAAACAGGCAGCCAGGACCCACCCGGAAATGCCGATGTGAGAGAGAGGGTCTAGGAGGTGCTGGCTTAGCTACAGGGTCAATCCTACTCACTGAATTGTGACTTTCATAGACTAATGACAACGTAATTCATTAAAAAACTGATTTCTAAATACATTTTCATGATTCACCTATGGTATCAGGCAAGGAACACCTATCCCTAAGATATGTGATTAAATATCTCACTCTGGAATAAGGTAAAAAAACAACAACACAGCAACCTGCAGAAAATTTAAAAAAGAATATTAGCTCACTGTCTCTCTTCTGTCTATCTCACTGTCTATCTCTTTTTTTACCTTATCCCAGAGTGAGATATTTAATCACATATAGTGGGGGGCTCTCTGGTAAAGGGAGATAGTTGCACACCACTGCACCCCATTCCTGCTGGAGGGGCCTGCAACAGCAGCCCTTCTACCTGGGCTCAGAGGCGGGCCTGTTTGTTCACCGGACGTGTTAAGACCTAGTGACCTCGTGTTTGGATTCTAGGCTTTGGTGAGGAAGTTTGTATGAGTCACTGACAGACGAGCAGGTGTGGTTCTTAACTCAGTGATTTTTGAATGTGGCCTCAGAGCCTGCACTCTTTGCTGTCCAACTACAGGCAAAACACCCAACAGGGTACAAGCACTTACGACTCTTAAGACTTATGGCCAAAACTGCCCTGCACATAGAAAGGAGACAAAAGAAGATGGAATTTTTTAATGCCTTCAAGCCTCATTTTTGTAGACTGTAGACTTAAATGCCAAGTTTTGGAAATTTCACGGTAGAAGACAGAAAACCTTTGATGGCTTTCATAGGGACATTTGGGATATATACTTAAAGACATTGCTTAATTTTAACAAACGACCACCGACCACCACCGTTTCCTCACTCGTAAAAAAGGAGCCATAAAAGGTAAGATTCCTGCCTGATAACTAGTGAGTTTCAAGAATGTGAAGAAAGTTAACGGCTGAAATTAGAAGTGTTGACAGACGCTTGTTTGGGTGAAGGGTTACAGCAAACTACTTCTTCCCAGTGCAACACAAGACTGGTATCCGCTGCACCTCGTGGACTCAGACTCCCCCTGATGCAAAAGTGACGTCGCTCTAGCAATCACAGCCTGGCGTAGGTAGAAAGAAGGAAGTTCGCTCTGATGAAGGTGCAGCTGTGCTTCCATAGCAACGGCTCACACCCGCAGAGGTGAGGGGAACAGGGGGTGAATGTGCAGGGGCGGGGAGGTGGAAGGTGCAAGGCAATTGCGCTCACTTTGCAAGATAACAGATTCCTTCTTCTACCTTGAAAGTCTTGCTTCAGAAGAAGGAAATGGCTAAACCTCTAGAGACTGTTATCGCAGACGCTGTTCATTAATCAGCCGGGGTCCTAGAAAACATCTTTCGGCACCAGACTCCGGGTGAAAGGTGCTTTCTTCTGTTTGAATCATTCTGAAAGCTGATAAATCATCTGCCTTAACAAATTACGACGTTTAACTCGATTAATTTATTAGAGATTGGCCACGTGTCCTTTCTTATTACTGATTCTGAACATCTGTCACAGAGCAGATTCTGTTCAGGACATTCTGAACATCTACATCATTCATGACTGCGCGGAATGGTACCACACCACCGCGCCGCTCCGCCAGCGGTGACACCTGTTTCCCGTAAAGCGCCCGCGCAGAAACACATCACACAAGCACACGAAATGACAGGAGCACAATGCGTATTCAGAGGGTAGCCTTCTTTTCTCCACCCGCTGTAGAAGGTTACTAGTCACGGCAGCGAGGGGTACGGCTGGCATTTTGTAAACGTCTACTTTTCATTCTGTGAACTTCTGAACTTCCCGGCAGCAGATGGCACTGGCCTGGTAGCCTCTCTTTAACAACAAGTAAATGAGTCTTCCGGGTTTTGTGTCTATCACCCAGAAGCAATGTGTTAAAGCCAGCAGCTCAAAAGCGTTAGGTCCCTGAGATGGCTTGAGCGGACAGGATCCCCCAGTCCCTGGCCAGACACTGCCTCTGGGAGGAGGAAGGGAGGGAGGGAAGAAAGGAGGGAGGAGTGTTTGAGAGACTCTTGTTTGGAGTGCAGAACACAGCACCTTTCCCAAGCTTTCAGCATCAGCTCCCATCACTCAAAACCCCCCTCTAAACCACTTGACTATCAACCAGTCTTTAACTTTAGGATCATGTAAATGGAGAACGGTATGAACTGAATGTATGCATCCCCCCAAATCTGTATGTTGAAACCCCAACTCGCACTGTGATGGTATCAGGAGGTGAGGTCTTTGGGAGGTCGCCTGGTGGGGTGGAGCCCATGATGGGGTTAGTGTCTTAGGAGGAGAGGAAGAGACAGCACAGTCTTTCCTCTCTGCCCCCGAGAACATGGAGGAGGCACTGTGTGCAGGCTGGGAAGGCCCTCACCACACCCGCCCATGCTGGCCCCTCACTGTGGTGCTCTGTTACAGTGGCCTGCGTTGACTAAGACAGAGGGGTATCATACCTGTACCAAAAGGGAATTTGGAGTTTATAAGCCACAACTGCATGGATTCTATTGAGGCACTGTCGATCTGGAGGAGGAGGGGCACAGGTGTGGGAAGACAGATGGAGGTTGCCATAATGTAAATTTGTACATTGGTTGGGGCAACATTTCAACTGCAGCGCGAAGGAAGTGAGCTTATAAATAAGGAAGTGGAGGGTCTTCCAATAGGACATCCTTTTAGTTTGTTTCTTGCCCTTATCCAATATTGCTTTCGGGAAAGTATCAATCCGAGAACCCCCCAAAATTAAATGACCTCTTCAGAGCCCTCCAAACAATGCTATTAAAGTAGCTTAGGGTTCACGGTTGGAAGTGAGGGATATAAAACCCAAATCGTCATTCTGCTGTGCTGCAATGAAAATGGATAAGCATAGGCTCCGTTCTGGTTCTAGAAGTGTCTGAAGACACCTGTTCAGAACACACTTTATACATCAAGACACATGCGTGTGTGTTCTCCTGCTTCAATATGGAGGGCACCATCCACACCACCGTCCTTCCGTCTTGTGACAAGTGTCAGTGGGGGAAGGTGGAGCCTCCCTGGTCCTATGGTTAATCAATCAATCCATTCCTCACCTGCCCATTTGGGCAATACAACCACTGCACCAAAATTAAATTTTCTCTATCAATTTTTCAATAAAGAAATTTACTCCTTTGGTTTTATCTTGTATTGAAGAGAAGAGTATTTTTAGCTGGAGACCAAAGTTCTTCAGCATGATAACTGAAATTAAAAATATGCTAATATTAGCCACCTTAAGCCTTTAAAGATAACATATGATCTTAAACCAGTTTTGAATTTGAATTTTATTCAGAATGAAAACAGCCCTAATGAGTTTGGCTTAGTGGATAGAACGTCAGCCTGAGGCCTGAAAGGTCCCAGGTTCAATTCCAGTCAAGGGCATGTACCTTGGTTGCAGGCACATCCCCAGTAAGAGGTATGCAGGAGGCAGCTGATCAATGTTTCTCTCTCATCGAGGTTTCTAAGTCTCTATCCCTCTCCCTTCCTCTCTGTAAAAAAAAAATAAAAAAATAAATAAATAAATATATATATATATATATATATATATATATAAATCAATATTTAAAAAAACACAAAGAAATAAAATGAAAAATAGCTCCCTTGTGATTCCAATATAATAATATATTGTTTAGACTAATCCTTTCTATTTGCTTTAATTTCATACTCTACTGCAATTAACCAGCTTCATTAAATACTTAGGATATTTCTCAAGTACACTATAATGCAAGAAATATTACCATACAGCAGTGTTTCTGAAGTGAAACTTGAAGAAAAAAAAAAACACAAAAAAACTCCACAAAAATGAATCCTTTTCATTAAGTTCACATGCTAAGCCCTAAAAACATTGTAGGGTAACCACACACCAGGGACTTTGCTTCTGACCCTCATGCTAGGAAAAGTACTCATTAACAAAGCAAAAGTAGTCACCGAGTGCCAATTACGTAGAAAGCGTTTTGCCGGCTATTCTGAAAAAATTTAAATGCATACTTTCTGTGCTTTTAGAGTTTATGGTCTATCTGGAGTGAAATGTACACAAAACACATAAAGCACCAAATAACTGATATATTAAAATAAAAAGTTTGGGAGGAAAAGTCCCTTCTGACTTTGAGTGGAGAAGCAGCATCCTCCACTCAAAGGCAAAGGAAGTGTGAGGAGAGAATCCACAGTGGGGGAGGGCAGGACCAGGGAAGAAAAATGCTAATTTGTCCTGCACAGAGTTTATGCAGAGAGCAGCAGGAAATAATGTTGAAAACAGCATTTTGAAATTAATTCGTTCATCAAGCACTTACTAATGTCAGGTAGTATCTATATAGATGTTGGTGCTGCAAAGGTGAGCCAGGCAGGCCAGGTTCTGCCCCTTCCCCTGCCCCCCAGTAGACATTGGGGGGAGGGGGGGCAGGAGACCTTCTACAAAGAAAACAAGCACTTGATACCATGGGGAGGAACCGGGCAGAGGGGCCTGCTCAAGGTCTGTGGTCAGGCAAAAGCTATATGGATACGTAGTATCTGAGGCTGAGACAAGAAGGTGAGAAAAATCATCTTCCTGCACCGAGCAAACACCAAATGCCAGAGCTGAGTCAAGAATGAGCGTGGCTTCTTAGAGCACCAGGAGGCTGGTGTGGCTAGCCCAGTGCCCTTGTTCACCCTCTGAGAGAGTATGTCCACACCCCACCTTACCATGTTAAATACCACTTTCTTGCAGGAATACACAACCATCACAGGGATGAAGGCGTGCTGCCTAAGCCGTTGTCCTTGGGGACACAGCCTGTGCATTTCTTCACAAAGCTGCCATTTGTCTGGGCCACCCACCAGTCCTGGGGTGTGAGCTCCACGGTGTGGTCACTGTTGTATTCCCAGTGCCTGGATCAGTGTTTAGTGTTCTGAAGTTAGCTGAACGAACAACTGAATGAATAACATGTGTCTCCATCTCCCCCGAGTGGTCCTGTATGAAGAGGCAGGAGTTGGCAAAAAAGAAAGTGGGTCAGGAAATGAGTGAGAGAGTGGCCAGATTATTATGATCTCTGAACGCATAATAATCTGGCCACTAAGTTTTGTGTGAGTGTGTGTGTGTGTGTGTGTGTGTGTGTGTGTGTGTGTGTGTATTAGAGGCCCAGTGCATGAATTTGTGCAGGGGTGGGGTTCGGCCAGCTTGGCCAAGGGGAGGGGACATGGGTGGCTAGCTAGCCTGCCTGATGGCCCAACTCCTGGTTGAGGAGACGATTTGCCTATTAACCTTTTATTATATAGGATATACACTGAGTGGCCAGATGATTATGTGTTCAGAGATCATAATCATCTGGCCACTCAGTGTAGTGTTAAACTAACCCTGCTCTCCTCAGGTTATCTTCCCAAGTGAGGACAGTTCTGTCCTTGGCATGCCCATTTCACAACTTTTCCTCACAGTGTGCCCAGCTCACTGTGAATTTCCCTGCTCTCAATTCGTCTGCTGGGAACATCTGGAAGTATCTTCTTACTACAACTCTACTTCTTACCTTTATGCTGGGTTCATTAAAGAATAAAATACTATGGGGGTGGGGGGGAGGAAGAGGGACTACAAACCTGCCATGGGGGTGTAAAGGACAGCACAGGGACTGTGGGCACTAACACTGTAATAACTGTGTGTGGTGTCAGGTGGGTCCTAGATTTATTGGGGGAATCACTTCTTGTGCCAGGTAAACGTCTAACTGCTATGCTGTACACCTGAAACTAATATTGAATGTCAAATTATAATTTTTAAACATTTTAAAAAGAAAAAAAGCTCTTGTTTTTGGGGGAATCTCCCTACCTCTCCTCTGCCCCCTACACACTGAGAGAATTGCTGTTTCTAGTTTGTAGCCTATCAGATCTCCTTAGGCCACACTGCATCTCCCCCCAGGCCCCCCATAGCCCCCTTCAGGTGACAGGTGTCCTCTGCACCCCACCTCAGTGTAAGAGAATCGCACTCTGCAATGCTTCTGCCCTTTGCAGTTAGAATGGGCCATTTACTACTAGTGACACTGTTTCTGTCTATTCAGGCCTCTCAGACTCAGCCATCTGCGCGGGCAGGCAGAGCATCAGGCAGCAGCAGGAGCCACGGTGGGTCAGGCTGCACAGGCGCTGCCCGTTAGGGGAGCTGCTGCTCCCATCCAATAAGCACAATGCTCACACTTCCTGCTGCAGACCCGGGCCCTCCAGCTGCTGGTACAGGGCCTGGGTTTCCATGGATCCAAGGCAGAGATAAGGTGCAGAGGAGACTTGTTTTCTTTTAAAGCTTATCCCCTCATAGTAAATCAGAAGTAAAAACAAACAAACAAAAATCCAACAAGGGGCATCTCAGTGATGGGAGAAGAGGTGTGTGTGACAGGGAAGAGGGAGGGAGGAGGGAAATTGAAGGAGGAGGGAGGGAAGGGAGCAAGTGAGGGAGGGGAAAGGAAAGGGAGTAGGACAGAGACTAGAAACAACACAGATCAGGGTCCCAGGGAGCCAATGGAGAGTAAGAAATCCTATTGGAAAGAAGCAGAAAGGGAACAGAGGAGGGAGAGAGAGGCTGGCGGCAGTGAAGGGGAAGCTGGCCCAGGCTCCATCCCTCATCCTGGCCCCTCTCATCAGAACTCCTGTCACTGACCGACCCTGGCCTTGACCCTGGCCCTGGTCCTGGCCCTGGTCCTGGCCCTGGCTCTGGCTCTGGCTCTGCTGGAGGAAGAGTCCAGGCACAGAAGCCGCCCCTATGGCTCAGGAATACCAATGCCTAGCCTGGGGATGGAGTGCAGAGCATGTCACATTTGACCTCCAAGCACGTTTATCCCCCCATGAGAATGCTCAGATTCCCCCCTGAACCATGAGACACAGCCGTGGGACATGTAACCTGCATAGGAACCAGGCCACCAGGAGCTGGGGGACCCCAGACACAGAGGGGCCTTCAGGGCACCGTCCTGTGGGCAGAGCTGGGTGCAGGGGAGCTCTGAGGACGACTGGGCTCTGACAGCACTGTGATCCCTTGCTGGGCACCCAACAGGGGTGCACCGCACTCCAGGAAACATGACCTGAGATGACCAACTGCGCCTCACGCGGCTTTTCTACAGCTGCTGCCATCGCACAGTCAGCACTTGATCCCGAGGACGGTGTGGGCTGACTTCCCCTTCCCACTCGCAGCCTCGTCAGAGCGCTCGCAGGGAGGGTCAGAGAGGGACACCAAGACTTAAACCTTCTTTCTTTTAGCAACAACCCGTGAGGCACAACCAGGAAAGGTTGAGAACCACGGAGCACTGAAAGGTCACCCAAAACACATTGTTCATTGGGCTACAACTCGAGACAATAAAAATCTGCTCTTAACTATGCTTTAATTCCCACGTACTGGCTGTGTCTCCAAAGAGAGTGCAAACTGAACCTCCATTTCAGAAGTTAATAAGAAACATTCTGGAGAAATTTCATTACAGGCTTAGATGGGAGTTCTAATATGTGCATTGAATTGGTAAGGAATGTGCGACCTAGTGCAATACATGATAAGCTGTTTCAAGGTAAAAATGGAATAATTAATCATTTAATACATAGTTGGAAAGTTTTGAGTTCATAAGGAAAGTTCTATGCTAATTTAAAGGACGAACTCATATCTTCACCCCAATGTTTAATAAAAAGTTAGGAAGAACGTTTTCCTTAATCGTTCCCTGCTCCCGCCTTTCCTCCAGGCCCCACATGGCGGATGCACAGCCGAAGGGGAGGCCGCTGGGAGCCTGTGGATGTGTTTCCCAGCTGGAGACACACACTGATGACTGCCTTCGGAAGTTCTGTCCCCTGCTTTAAACACAGCAGGGCCTCTGTTCATGGCACCCCGTGTCACAATTCTTTTCTTTATTTTTTTATTGATTATGGCATCACATAATTGTCCTCATCCCCCCATTCCCATCCCAAATTCCTCCCCACATATCCCCCCATCCCCCTGCTGTCCACAGCCACTGGCTAGACCCATATACATGCACACAAGTCCTTTGGTTAATCTCTTCCCCTTACCTTACCCTCCCCTACTTTCCCTCTGAGGTCTCCTACTTTCCCTCTGAGGTTTGAGAGTCTGATCGCTGCTTCTCTTTCTCTGGGTCTGTTTCCATGTCACAATTCTTTACCATAAACTTCATTCTCATCATGAGAAAGGATAACTTAGAAATCCCTTTCTAGACTGATTAACAGACTGTCAATTTGTTCAGTAATTCATTTATTTCGCAAATATTTATAGCTTACCTAACCTACTGTGCCTTGGACACAGTGTAGGTGCTGGAAATGAAAAATGATATGACAGAGTCTGTGACTTCACTGAGAAGGTGCCACGTAGACAAGAGTGGGCGGGGAATGCAGACACCTAAAGAAGAGGCATCAGTGCAGGTGAGAGGTGGTCTCAACGGTAGAGGGTTGGTGGAGAGCAGGAGAGGACCACATCAGAGTGTCCTACCCTCAGTAGAATGGCACAGGTTATGCCCCTGCCCAGAATGCCAGGTTGCTTCCGGCACTTTGATGGAAGGGTTTGGAAGTGCAGGTACTGGCCAGGGGGGAGTTGAGAGGCAAATTCAGCAGAGATGAATGTGCAAGGTACTGGCAGGCAATGAGTGGGCATGCTTCCAGATTTCCAGTTCACATCTCACTGGGGTCACAATGGTATTTAGTCCCAGGGAGGTGTGGGATTCCTTCTGTAAACTCTATGGCAAAATGTGTTCAAATTTTATACCTTTAGCCTGGACCTCTCCTTAACTGTCTGGTCCATATAAATAACTGCCTCTTTAATATTTCCTCTTGGATACTGTTTCAAAGATAACTCAACCCTCGCATATCCAAAACTGGCCTCCCTTACTCTTCCCTTCTAAACCCTGGTCCTCTATCTTTGTTTCCTACTTCGGGGAGTCACACCAACCAAATCCTACCTGGCACTTAGGGCACAGACCTGGACATCATCCTAGACAATGACTTCTTCCTCCCCTCCAAACCCCATCAGGATCCAACCTCTGGCAATTGCTGGTGATTTTGGCTTTCAACACCTGTTCACATCTCTCCATGGCCATCATTACAATGTCTTTCACTCAGGCCCTTCCTGCCATAGGGCCTTCGCACATGCCGGTGCCTCAGCCCAAGTCAGCTCTCCTCTTCCTGTACCTCCTTCACCTGATTAACACCCACTGAGTCCAGGGAAGCCTTTCCTCACTAGATCCACACCTCCTAGGAACTGCTTGCCCTCAAAGCAATTTCCCTTTTGATACTTATCACAATAATAATTCTGGGATTCTTTAAATAATTTCTTTTTTCCTATTAGACTGTTCATGTTTCCTGAGATAAGTATTATGTATTTTTTTCAGTATTCTAAAACCACTGCTGAGAGCACTAAATAAATGCAGGGTGAAGCATGCATCCACGTTCAAACTTCAGTTGCAGGACATTCTCTGTAACTTAGTAGTTTCCCTAAAAAATACAGGGTCTGTGATAGCACCTTATAATAGAGCTACTGCATCAAGCTCAATTTGCCTAAAAGGCTTTATGCTATTCCCAAATGTTTCCTGGGAGTAGCCTTCTCCCTTCCCAGTCCTTTGAAAGAGACACAGCTCCACCCTTTTCTTTCTAGTTGAGAGAAAACTTACTAGGTTCAAGTTGAGGTCAATGGTTTTAAGAATAAGAAACAAACTTTTCATTCAGATATTATGTAATTTCATAACATTTAAACTACTTATAACATTAGAATGCAATTTTTGTTGTTGGTTCCATTTTATCTCTATTACTATTTTCTAGAATAGATAAATGTATAAAAAGCTTGTATGACCTTTTCTTTTTCTTTTTCTGGTTTATTATTCCTTATTTCCAAAACTCTTTATTGACATTAATTCTCCCAGGCTTCAAATATAAGGTGCTTAACCCTAAGTTTCATTTGTTAAGAATTCTTACAATTTTGCACTTTGTTTGGAACCTGTAAAGTTGAATGTTTGCACACAATTAAAAATTAATACATGACATTAAAAACAGGCAACAAAAGAAAAACAGATAAAATGAGCTTCATTAAAATGAAAAACTATAATTTTAAAAGTGCATTAAAAATATTATATCAAGAAAGTGAAAAGACAATCTACAGAATGAGAAAAATTTACAAATCATGTATCTAATAAGGGTTTAATATCCAGAATATGTAAAGAGCTCCTACAACTCAAGAACGAAAGGCAAGCAACCTGATTAAAAATGGGCAAAGGACTTGAATGACATTTCTCTAAAGAAGGCATACAGTGGCTAAGCACATGAAAGATTCCCAACATAAGCACATGAAAGATTCCCAACATTAGAGAAATGCAAATCAAAACCACAAAGAGATGCCACTTCATACCTACTGAGAGACATGTCAGACAGATAAAGCAAAGGTATCACTTATTTGTGGAACCTACAAAGCCAAACTTGAAAAAATAGAGTAGAATGGTGGTCTGGTCAGGAGCTAGGGGTAGGGGAAGAAAGATGCCATTTAAATATACAAACTTTCAACTAGTAAAGTAAGTTCTAGAGATCTGATACACAGTATAGTGAATACAGACAATGGTATTATAACCATTAAATTTACTAAAAAATGAGATTTAATTTGTTTCCACTACAAATAAGGAAATGATCATTATGTGACATGAGAAAGGTGCTAGAGCCACAATGGCAATCATATTACAACTATAGGTCTGGAGCACAAATTCGTCACCAGTGAGGTCCCTTAGCCTGACCTGCAAGATTGGACTGAAACCAGCACTCTGACATCCCTTGAGGGGTCCCAGATTGTGAGAGGGCACAGGCTAGGTCAATGGATCTCACTAGCGCACAATAAGGGCCTTGGAGGGACACAGGAGGTTATCCAGCCATGGAGGGACTGCCAGAGGGCTCCAGGGCATGTCTGGCCTGTTTGGCTCAGTATTGATCAGCCAGACCCCAGCATCAAGCTAACCTATGGTCGGAGCATTAGCCCCCCTGGTGGTCAGTGCATATCATAGCAACTGGTTGACCGGTTGACTGTCCCCTGGTGATCAATGCATATCATAGCGAATGGTTGATTGGTCTTAGTGTATCATTAGCATATTACACTTTGATTGGTTGAACGGCCGACTGGTTGACTGGACACTTAGCACATTAGGCTTTTATTATATAGGATATGTAAATGTATCAAATCAACATGCTATAAACTTTAAATCTACATGATGTTATATATGGAGTATATTTCAAACTTTCCCCAACACTTCTCACCTACTAATATACCTATTTAAAAAAAAACACAAAAAAAACAGAAAATAGTGCTGGCAGGGATGTGGTAAATTTGGAACTCTTATTACTCTCGTTACATTGCCAAGAATGGGAAAAGGTGCAACTGCTGTGCAAAAACAGTTGTGTGGTTCCTTGAAAGTTAAAAAATTGCCATGTGACCCAGCAGTTCCACTCATGGGTACATACCCAGAAGAAATGACAGCAGGGATTCAAATACATCCTTAGACGCTGACATGGATAGCAGCAATATCCACAGTAGTCAGAGGGGAAAACAACCAAAATGTCCATCAACAGATGAAAGGATAAACAAAATGTGGGCCAGTCTCTCTATCTGGTGAAAATAAATAAGGTCTTATATTCTAGGAGGTGACAGCAAAGACTGAATTAGCGAGCACTAACCTGCTCCTCCTACAGGAACGTGAGGCTCTCAAGAGCCACCAGCTCTAACATTTTCATCAACTGACCTATACCTTCTCCCGTTTTATGCGTATTTCTGTTAGAGACACCTTGGTAACACATACTGATGTTTCAATAACTTGAACTCACCAACAGCATTAACTCAGGCTTGAAAGAAGCTTATCTAGCGCCTGCATTTTCCCCTAAGGTGCATAACAGCCTAAGGAACTCTCAACTTCAGCACAAGCTTGGGAGTCACCTTCAACAGGGAACTCACCCACAAAATACCCAACAATGCAAACCTACCGTTCTAAGTAGACGGTGCAAAGGACACTTGTTTACAATGTGAGGGCCGACACGGGGGCAGTCTCAACTGAAATGCACAGCCTGGGCCGCTGGAATGCACTGCCTCTGTGCAGGCCTACACACAGCCCAGAGAGTTCTATAAGGGCTGACTTTGGGTTACAAATAAATGTAGACAGAGGCTGACTCCTAAGTGCAAAACCTGTAATCAATGAGGACCCACTGTAGATACATACAATGGAATAATATTCAGCCATTAAATGAAATCCTGATACAGACTCCAATAAGGGTGAATGCTGAAGACATACTAAATGGAATAAGCCAGAAGCAAAAGGACACACATTGTCTGACCCCACTTACACGCAATGTCTAGGACAGGCAAATTCACGGAATAGTGGTTGTCAGGGTGTTGGGATGGAGGAGAGTCTGTTGTCAGGGTTTTGGGGTGAGGGGTGAATGTGGAGTTACTGCTCCATGGAATCAGAGCTTCTGTTAAGGACGATGCAAAAGGACTGGAGATGGAGAGTGGGGAGGGTAGTACAGCAACGTGATTGCAATCAGCACCCCTGCGCTGTACACTTAAAATGATTAAAATGGAAAATTCTGTTACATATATTTTATGACAAAAATGCATGTGCTAAATGAAATTAAATGGGTCACTTTAATCTCCCGTTAAGAATAAATGAAGACACACTGGACAACACCAACAGCCTCTTGCCCTCACTTCTTTTTAAAGAACGTACCCTCCTTACTATGTTTTTCTCTTGGCTTATAAGCCATATTTTAAAACAGGCTCATTATTTAGTAATATCAACTAATTACTGAGGACAAACAAGTAAATTAAAATGTGCACGTCAGTTGTTTGGCTGCACTTCATGCTTTTGGTGAAAATTTATGCAGTAACAGAATTATTCTTTGTAATTGCCAAGAGAAGGGTCACCTTGAGAACCAACAACGGACGCTCCCGATTTATCTTGGAATACAGTTGCCGGCAGGTCACCCCGTTTGGGTGAAGCAGTCCTCCCAGGTAAATTAGCGCCGGCACTATTTCAGTATCTTGGCACTCTGTGTCCACTTTTAATCTCTTCCATTGCTTTTGTTTCTTTGATCATCAATCTATTTCTCATCTGCTCCCTTCCCCACTGAACACCCCTATTTTCATATCTCCGGGGAGAGCCATCTGTTGGAATATGGCTGCGGTTCACTTCATCATTCAAACGCTCCAGTTTTTTTTTCTTTATCTCTTGACCCAACAAATACAAAGTGGCGCTGCTGGACAGACACAGAGGAAGTGTGCTCATGTGAAATACAAATAGCATTAACATGTAAACTTAACACGTAGGAAGGGATTCATGGCCAAAGAAAAACCAACTGCGATTCTTTCAATCTTGGAAAACGCATCACAAAACTATTTGGCTGCTCTTAGGACTGCGGAGATGAATAAATGTAATTGCCATGAAGACACACCGAGCAGCCGTACAGCGGCCACAAAAGAACCACCGCATGAATGTGCGCTGAGGTAGGTGCTTCTACAGTCACACTTCCTAGAAGTTAGATAGCCTGAGTGTAGATCCCCAAAGCGGCCGTTTTCTATTAATTGTGGCTTTGTACCAGTCAAGCTTTTGGAGCCAACTGGATCATCTTCCTTTTGGGACCATTCCCACATCCTATTATGTGAAATTTATATATACTGATTCATACATATGCAGGAGTGTGCGTGATGGTTTGGTGTAGAGTAATTTTTAAATTCTCAAATGATAGTTTTTGGTTTTTTTTTACTCTTAAAAAATGCATGAAGCAGTAGATTCCTTCACAAACATACACCTGTTTAGAAATCATAAAAACATTAAAAAAAAATAACACAGCAATCTGCTTTATGAAGGCTAATGAACAGGTACTCACTCATTAAAGACCAGGTCTGGTGCAAAATAGAGGAATTGGCTGTTCGTGTGTTTGTACGACCTCCAGCTCAAGGCGAACGACGACAGACACATCCAGGAATACTGGATGAGGGTGATTTGGTCCTCGAGAGGCAGGTTTTTAAATCCTGAAGAACAGAACAATTAGACACAGAGAAACACTTAGCATCTGAGTACACTCCAGGAAGAAGCTCCTTAAGTTAGCCTCCCGACAGCCACCATCCTCTAAGGCCCCCGATCGATGTCACAGCCACGTACAGAGCACCCGCCCTGGGCCTGGCCCTGCTTAAGACCTCATTTCAATTCACTCTTCATTCTCAGTGAGGGCGGACAGCCTGGGCCACTAACACTGGGGGATTCAGGGCGTTTCGCTGGATGACGGTCTAAAACCCTTAGTTAGATGGAAAGAATCTGTATTAACCTGTGAAGCATCTTTATCGCACTCCCAGGGATAATGTTAACAGATTGGATAATCTAATAACCATCAGCTACTGCATTATCTGCAATTACTCTTCAAGAGTTTGTGATGGTTGAACAAGCATTATTCCTTGCTTCCCACAGTCTGGGATGACACTGGACTAAGCACTCTTGGCACCTGCCCCCCTGCCCCACAGGCCTCCTATCTGGGTCTCAAGCCCTTCTTTTGTTCCTTTCCCCAGGCCCTGCATTCCCAGTGACATTAGGCTCCTCTTAAAAAAAAAACCCATTGCCAAGCTTTCCCCAGACTGCATTCCTATGGCTGCTGGTTGGCCAGAGGTCCTTTAAGAAACTGCTTTGGGTAAATGTAGTGGGATATTATGATAGCAATTCTAAGTGATGCTTATGTAGATTAATGGGGACCTTATTAATAAAATCCTATGGCATAAAAAAATGACTAAAGTAAGAATTTCAAGGACGCTTTATATTTTTTTGAAAGAACAGATTTTCAGGGGCTCCTACAATTTAACAGACAGGTCTTGCTGTACTGGGTTTCTGGTTAGGTCAGCCTTGGTTACAAGATGCTAGCAACAGGCCATTAGGCTTTCACGATAATCTCTATGGGATGGCATTGCCATTGCAACCATCCACACAGGAAACGTGTGACATATTAACAATGGAACCTTTAACGCTAACTGCTCAGGAGAAGAGAGCAGAATTCCGCGAGGCACCTGTTCATCTGATCATTTTAAAGTCCGCTCCCAGGATTTAAGAGGAAGCCATCTCTGATAGCTCTGCGGGATGTGGGGAAGGAGGCTGCCCTGACCTGTCCCGTGCAGGACACAGACCGTGGAAGGAGAGGCAAGCCTACCTGGAATTACCTTTGCCCACTTCACGACTTGGATCATCTGCTTGCCCGCCAGGCGGTTCAGCGTGGAGAGCAGGCTCTCGGCGGTGTCCGGCTTGGAGCCGTCATAGCCTGCGTACACAATTTCGGGCTCGATGTTCTCTAGGACCATCCCAGGGGAGGGGGTGAGCGCGCGCGAGATGGTGGAGAGCTGAGGGACCAGCGCGGTGTTGACGGAGGGCTCTTTTGCAGGGGCGATGTAGGTCGTCCCTTCCTCAGGGCTCTGGGGCGGCGGGGGTGGTGGCGGGGGCTGCTGCTGCTGTGACTGCTCCTCGTGAATCCCTTTTAACTTCCCCAGCTTCTTTGACTTGCGGGCTGTATATAAATCATAAGTGATGAGAGCAAATTAAAATTACGATAGGGATATACACCATAGGAGGTAAATTACAATCAAACATTGACCTATATAGAGTGGGGGAAAAGAAAGTTTACAATTATTCCTGTGGAAAATAAAATGATAATAAGAATAAACTCTGCTTTGTGTACTGGTAACTGTAACCCACATTTGCCCCACCCTTTACTAGTTAAAACATGCCTTTCCTCTAAAGATGACTTACGATACTAATGGAAAGAGTATCTTTTTAAATATTTTTGGGATACCATGTCCTAATGCTTTATATAAATAAAAACAGTTTAATGACCTTTTGAGTAGGTACTATTCTTAGTCTCATTTTATAACGAAGAAACTGAGACCAAAAGGGTTATGAGATTTGCCTAAGGCCACACAGCAAATATACGTAAAGTAGAGACACAAATTCATAGGAAAGGGAAGTCATTTCATAGGTTAATAAATGGCATATGCCTCAACGAAGCCTTCCGTCAGTCAGTGATCCCCACTTACTATGCACTGACGAGTTGCCAGCAAGCACTAGGGTGGCCTGACTGAGCTTGTGATTCTCGTGCTGTCCCTGCTCCCTGGGATTAGGAGTTGCTTTGGTGCTGCGTCTTGTCCCTGTGGTGGTCGCTGCACAATCACCTGCTTATGCAGAGCAGTTATGTTGTGCAAACGCTGCTGGACCTGCATTCCCAGTTCTATTGTGAACACAGAAGCACAAATGCTGGATGCTCCTCCTCTGTTATGGCCCCCTTGGCACTCTGGGAAATGCCACACCTAATGTAAGTGATTTATATATTTCCACAGGATGAATGGGTGAGCAATCAACCCCAAGTCAATGAAACAAAGGGGAAGACATTAAATGTCTGGATGATTTCAAACTGGACAGCTAACTAGCAATGCACAGGAACCGATGCCACACAAAAAATCAGGTGCAAGTTACAGCCATACACACAACATGCGATCTTTACAAGGCTGTTCCAACTCTTTGTTTTTAATATAAGTAAGGAATTCACACGACTTACAGCCAAGAAGGAAAACATACCACAATCCTATATAGGAATCCTAGTTTAGATGTTTAGGACAAGTGACCATATTTATGCTCCGATGTACCCAGAAGAGCCCTGGTTTATGCTGTTTCCCCAGCATGATTAATTATCAATAGAGCCCTGCTTACTCCTAAAAGTGCCAGATTTTGGGCAATTGATCAATACTGTGCTCATCTTCATTAAACCAAAGAAATAGTGCTGGCTCTAATAGCAACTGTCTTTCTTTCCCACTCCTTTCAAAGTTTTTATTGTTAAAATAAATAACAGAATGAAGGCATGAGAAGGTGGAAAGGGATATTGGCAGGCAGGTGGGAGGGTTTGGGTGGATGGCAGGTGGGTGGGGTGAGTAGATAGGAAAGATTAATGAATAAAGAGAAGAGAAAGCCCAGAACTTAGAGATGTGGTAATAACTCAATTTCCAATTGGAAGGTTTTCCATTTTTAAAAATAATTTGTTTTAAAATCCTTGAAGACCCAGACATGTTTTTTTTTTCTTTTTAAAATATATTTTATTGATTTTTTACAGAGAGGAAGGGAGAGAGATAGAGAGCTAGAAACATCAATGAGAGAGAAACATCGACCAGCTGCCTCTTGCACACCCCCTACTGGGTATGTGCCCGCAACTCAGGTACATGCCCTTGACCGGAATCGAACCTGGGACTTTTTCAGTCTGCAGACCGACGCTCTACCACTGAGCCAAACCGTTTTCGGCTAGACAAGTTCTTCTTAGTTTAACATATGTGCGGAATTTACAGCATATAAATGTTACACAGTACTATGCCACACCAATGAACTTGATTTTAATAGTAACCATTCATGTTTACAATTATAGCCATTAACATTTACCACATTCGCCACAGAAACACTTACCAATTCAGATAAAAGAAGCGTTGGCCACACATTCATTAAATAATGGAAGGGGCTTAAAAGATGAACAAGCTACAATTCCTATTTTTAAGGTGTTTAAAATCAGCAAAGTAAATTTAAAATTCCAATAACTTCAAATCATTTCATTTCTTATAGATAAAAAATTGAGGCAGAAAAATCTGACTTTTTTTTAATGAAAAGCAGATGTCATTCTCATGCATACTAATGAGAGCTGCGACAAAGTATTGTCCCATAGCACTGAGCATAGAGTAGGTAACTAAGGTGCATCTTAAGAATGGATTGAAGAAAAAATAGCAGCTAAATGCCCCCCCCCCCCAAAAAAAAATAAAAAATAAAAAGGCAAAACAATAGAGAAGAAAATAACCAAATATGTAGATAATCCAAAATGCTGGCCAACTGATGACTCTGGAAGAGCTTGGAAAAATCCTTAAAAGCATATCCTGGTCATTGGGAATCATATACCTGGAACTGCCCCCGTGTCACATAAACCTGCCGTAGGCATCAACTGATTCTCATAAGAGGGATGGGGACAGCAGGGGTTCCCACTCCTGTCTCACAGCGAGCTAAATGGATGAGAAAAATAAGAACTTGCTGAACTCATTACTAACATCTGAAATACTATTTCAATGTTACTTCCATTCTTTCCCATAATTTCACAATTAAAAATGTCCCCATTCATGAAAATGTCATCACCTTGTATAAAACAACATCTGATAACAACCACAATTTGATTGTCTAGAAATAGCCCTGGGTGATAGTCTCAAATTTTAGTAAGAGTGATATTTGCTTGAAAAGTAATGATAAAATTCACATTTGTTTAAGGCCTTAGGTCTATAATGCTGTGTTTATTCTCATGGCCTATTTAAGGTCAGTGCAATGAAATACCAGGAAGAAAGACCCTTAACATTTCCTCTAATGTTATAAACTGTGGCCTGGAGCATAACCCACTGAGCAGATTATCAACATTCTCTTTAGCATGTCAGTCATATTTAGTTTCATGCTGTGGTTTTATGAATATATATGGGGAACTTGGAATTGAATAATAATATGTATTAATTTAAATACTTCAAGGCAATACATACTCTCAGTGTGCAGACTCTTCATCTAGTGTCTTTTCTCAGAGCATGGAGGTAAGGTTACATATTAATTATACTTATATTGCTCCAGGCAGCCTTCCTAGAATGCTTGACAGTCCTACACTGTTTTTCTAACACCTGCTGTATTCTAGAAGTAAAGCTCCTGGGAATTGATAAGGCCTTATGTATCCCTACAACATTCTCCATGATGCTTACGGGTTACTCAATAAATGTTTGTTGACAAAATTTATTCATTTTCAAATTTTAATAAACTGTTATATAGATTAAGTATTTGTTTAACTCCATTTAGAAAACATAGGCAAGTTTCTGAGATTTTGAGATTCAATTTCTGATTTGTTATTCTTCCTTTTCAAAGTGTCTACTGGACAATGATCCATTTGTGGAGTTGTTACTCATAAAATGCCATCACTAAAATAACATTAAACTAAGTGTGCTGGGCATGTAGGGGCTCAGCACAGTTCAAAACTGTGATTTGTTATATTATTTCCATTTCACAGGTAAGAAAACTGAAGCAGAGAGAGGTCAGTCCTCCAAGGCAACAACCTGGGCTCAGAGCCTACAGCCTTAACCTCTATGCCATGCTCTCCTTTAATCCTTTCTCTTTACTTACTTTGTATTTATTTACACTGTAAGGTTAGCAGGGGCTTCAAATCCAACTGTATAATTAAGAAGTTTGCTAATTACACAGGAAAATCTTGGGCCAAAGAGACTCAACGAGCAGGTTTCCATTACCCACAGCAGGAGTGAACGCAGGTTTTGGGCCTTAAATGGGGAGGCACTCACGTGCCCAGATGGCCAGAGCCACACTTCATTTCTCCACTGCCAGCCACAGCTGCACGAAGGTATGTGTATGATGTGCATTAATATGACTGAATGTCTCCCAGTCCCACTTAGGCCTGGAGGAGTCGGACTTTTTCTGCCTGGATGCTATAGTCACTAGTACACGGGTAGTGGCTGCCCTCTGAGGCCAAATCCTTAATTACTGGCAGCATCCTGACAGCCAGTTTCTCCTGGCCTTGCTGGGTGGCAGAACTGCACTGACTTCTCATGACTTGTTCGTCAGGAGCTGTAGGGTGGGCAGGCCCTTCCTATCCTGCCGACACTCGGAACACCCAGCTGCGAGCATCTGGTGGGACACTACAAACATTGCGGCAAGCTCGCAGTGGGGATCTCTAGATGCACAAAGGCCATGAACGTGCCATGACAACTCTTCCCTTTCCCTTTGCTCCATCTCCTGAGACTCATATGACCCAGTACACACCTTTCTGGCAAACGACTGGTGTGATAGGAAGGCGGCTGACTAGAAACTACCTCATTCTTGCTTCCCCAGGAAATTGACAAGACCAACAAGGTTCTCGTGGTACTTCCATCATGACTTTCTCAAGTGCATGCAACTGAAGATCCTTTAGATTCAGCAGCAGGGAATCAGCACAGATTTCCCCCCCCCCCCCCCCTTCTGGAGTAGAATAAAACACTGATATGGAATGTTTTCAATCACAACGTTTCCCTGGAAAAAAAGTTAAAGTGAGAAAGAACTCTGTCATTTTAGACATACTTCCTGCCATGCTTGACATTTTAGGTCTTGGCAGTAATTATAATGAAGAAGATATATGGATGTTATATGAAAACATGCATTTTTCTGTTTATGGGCCAAATGTAATCACTGGCTTAAAGCCACAGGCCAATATCTGCATCCACCCCCTTCTTCTATCTTCCACAGCCTCTCACCCAGATCCTGAGCTCCTACTTTTCATGTCTTCTCTCTTTACTTGAGGACTTCTCTTCACCTTTCTACTGCCAGAGGCAAAACACTCTGCGAGTTCAGGGACAACCGAGTATTTTTGTCATGAAACCAAAGGAAGGAATGTCACTTTTCTACAAATGTATGTAGCTTTGCAGCAAAACTTCTCTCATTTGTACTAACAGCAAAGGGCATCTATGGTTCTCAAAGTAACACACATCACAGAACTAGGGTGGGGGTCCAGGGGCACAATGATGTAATTAATGAATAAATAACTAATGTCTCAATTGATAATACTGAAGAGGTACTGCCATTGTTTATAAATACTCTTTGAGAGGCTAAGAAACTTGAAAAGAGGGCGTTTTAAAAAGTACCTCTAAATATTCTTAATCTACATTGTGTAATGAATTAACAGGCATTATTGATTTTATTAGCATAGAAAACATGCACAGGCAACTCAAACCCAACCTTTGACTTCTTTAAAAGACACTGAACATCACACATACACAAAATGGTAAATTATGTGAGGTGATGAAGATGTTATAAATCAGCTTGATTGTGGTAATTATTACACAGGCATACTTATGTCATAATATGTTATACTAGTACACTTGAAATATATCCATTTTTATTTGTCAACCCTAACCTCCATAAACTGGGGGTGGGGGTGGGGGGAAGACATTCCAAATTAATGGATCCCCATATATTAATTTTTAATGTGTATATAAAGATATTTATAGGTACCTTTATATCTTTAATAAAGATACTTTTGTTGCTATTATGGTAGGATACATCTGTCCATTACTTAGCACATAACTAGTATCTACCCGCTGTGTAGACAGTGTCCTGGTTTTGTGAGCGGTGCAGTGTTGAGTAACAAGGTCTGGACCGGAGACCCCTGTCTCAGAGATGTTGGATCAATACAGAAGAAAGTAATTGGGTTTATAAAGCCATAATATGTTGTAAGTCAGTGGAACTAACAATATATCAGAGTCAGACAATGGCAGGGAGAAGTTTTATCTTCCTGGGAGCTCACACTTCCCTGTGTACCTCATATTAATCTCACTATGCCCTGGTTTGCTTTTCTTGTGATTCAGATCACACTGAGGGCCCATGTGGAGAGTGGGCCAGTCTTCTGTGTAGGAATCCACCCAAAGCAATGACATCCCCAAGAGGAGAATCTGTAAGACCTGCAGCCAATCTGAGGAGAGAGACCGAAGGAAATCTTAGGGAGTTGCAATAGGTCCACTGATTTTGCAGAGAAAGTGACGGTTCTGGAAGACAATCCTCAGTGACGGATCCTGATACCTTCCCTGCTGGAGAAAGGGAGTCAGAAAGGGGTCAAGCCAGCATGCATCTGCGAGGTACTTCTGGGGCTAGACAGATAATTAATGTGATTGCTTTTATGATATTCATGTTTTCTATAATTATATTCTTTTTTCCCCCTCCTCTAATAATTAGCAACATTTTTTTCCCTCCATTTTCCCCCCCTTTTAATGCTAGTCAGACTCAGGAATGTGTTCATACATTAGAACATATGTGGGGAGGGTTCCTTTGGGCTAGGGTTTTAATTATTATTATTTTTTAATTCTAAATATATTTTTATTGATTTTTCAAGAGTGGAGGGAGAAGGAAAGAGAGATAGAAACATCAATAAGAGAGAAACATCACTGATTGGCTGCCTCCTGCATGCTCCCACTGGGAATCAAGCCTGCTACCTGGGCATGTGCCCTTGACCGGGAATTGAACCGGTGATCTCTTGGTTCATGGGTTGATGAGCCACACCGGCCAGGCCAGGGTTTTAAAGGTGAGACAACCTGATTCTGAGTTCTGGCAAAGCTGGGATGGCATTAAACCAAGAATCTCAGAAGAGGAGGAAGCACGATGCTGAGAAATGGCCTCTTGGTGACGGAGAAACCTGCCAGAGGTGTCTTCCACCGCAGCCTTAGTTCAGTTTGTATTAAATCAGGACACTGTCATTGCTGAGCAGGAATACCAAAGCTCCTTCTGGCACCGCTTCTGCAGGACTGCAGGCCGTGGCAAAGCAGAGGCCGCTGAGGCCTCCTGTGTGTCTAGGTGCACGGGCAGCGGGTTTGTGGCACGGCCACCTCCCACATGGGCCTCGCCATCTCTACCCCCAGGAAACCTCGGAAGGGGGCAACACAATGACAACCCCTCCCCCCCTCACAAAGCCCTGGACAAAATGATGCTTATGGAAGAGAATTGTGGAAAAAGATGGACTGACTTATCCTAGGGCAGAAGGGGAGGGATATGAGAAACCAACCAGCAATTTAAAAAATGTCAGGCATTTGCCAAATCATGGTGAACATCTCTTTTCTATCTCCACTGAAGTCAAGATAAAATATAACGTGTTCAAAGGGCAGAAGATGGGATTTAAATCTGACACTGGGATAATTTCCTCCAAGTGATCTGGAACAAGTTAGAGAGAGGCTGCAATGCATTACCGACCAGAACATGTAATATCCTCTTCTAAAAACGCCAAAGTAGCAGGGGGACAGGTGTCCTGCCTGACTGAGTGCGGTCCTGCCCTAAGGCAGGGGACTGGGATGAGATGAGCTACTGGAACCCAGTGGCCTGCAATGGGAGTAAGACCTCCAAGGCACAGCCTCACCTTTCATTGTCTGAAAGGAATTTCTCTAGTTCAGGAATAAATTCCTTATGTTTCTAAGTCTGGTAAGAGACAATTTTAGAATATTTTTCTAAAATGTGTTCAAAGAGCAAATACTGGGCTCTCAGATTGCATGACTGGAAGAATTTCTGGCACCATGGAAAAAACACACCCCCTCCTCCCCCCATCCCCAGTCACTCTGCCTTTTTAAATAAATAGTTTCACCACTATAAGTTACAGGATTGTTTCCTCAGTTCTGTATTTAAAATAATTTCTCCTAATCCTGAGATTATATAATTGTATTAGTGGGAACAACAGCAATAATAAAGAGCTATTATTAATACAATCTGTATATCCTAGGCTACGACAACATCTTTTAAAAATACCTTCCCCTTTAATCCTCCTAAGTGCCCTAGGACGTAGGTACCACTGTTATCACCACTGCACAGGGTCCAAAGAATATGCTTATAGTTACTGAGGTTGAGTTAAAAAAAGGTGATTTATGGTAACGACATGGAAAAAACAGAGAAACCCCATTACATGTAAAGATGACACCGAATCAGAAGGTCCAAGGGGGTGGGAACAGGACCCAGAGCTCAAATGACTTCTAAATTATCAGCAAGGTTGCCACTGGATCACCTCTACTGAAGAGCTTAGTCTTTTTAATAGGAAGTGCATAACAACCTGTACCAATGGATGGTTTCTCTCTAATTCCCTGGCACAACAGTTAACTTCTGTGAACTCAGGGGCTACTGCTGTGTAAGATCACCTAGGCTTTTTGCTTTTGCTCTTGTGATGACACCTTAATTCTGATGGGAAGAGAAACCAAAGGAGGCAGAAACCAAACCAGTCAGTCTGTATAAATAACAAAATATATTTGGGGAAGAACTTGCTACTTATGATTAAAAATAAAGTTTGTAAGCTCCATTGCAAATATTAGTTGAGTTCTTCAGACAAACAAATAAATACTAGAGGCCCAGTACACGAAATTGGTGCATGGAGGTGAGGTGTCCCTCAGCCCAGCCTGCACCCTCTCCATTCTGGGACCCCTCAGTCGGACATCCCTCTCACAATCCCAGACCACTGGTTCCTAACTGATCACCTGCCTGCCAGCCTGCTCACACCCTAACTGCTCCCCTGATGGCCTGATTGACACCTAACTGCTCCCCTGCTAGCCTGATTGCCTCCAACTGCCAGCCTGATCACCTATAATTGTCCTCCCCTTTTGGCCATCTTGTGGTGGCTATCTTGTGACAATGTCATGTGAAGGCATGACACCTCCTAGGCTTTTATTATATAGAATTTTATTTATTTTTTATTAATTGTCATCTAAGACTTTTTTTTTTTCATTGAGTTTTAGAAAGAGTGGAAGAGAAGGGGGTTGAGGAAGGGAGACAGAGAGAGAGTGAAGGTGAAGAAGGGAGAGTAGGAGGGAGGGAAGGAGGTAGGGATGGAGAGAGAGAAACACTGATGTGAGAGAGACAAATCAATTGGTTGTCTCTAGCACACACTCCCGCACAAGTTCGATACCTAGGAGTGGGTATCAAACTTGCAACCCAGGAATGTGCCCCTGACAGGAATTGAATTTAGTGCACAGGTGGATATTCTAACCACTGACACTGGCCAGGGCAGACATATTTTAAAAACCCAACGATAATTCTTTAGAAAATAAGAGTTGACCCTTGAGCAACATGAGTCTGAATCACACGGATCCACTTACAAGTGAGTTTTTTCAATAAGTATATACAGTACTGTAAATGTGATTTTTTCTTATGATTTTTAATAGCATTTTCATCTCTCTAGTTTAGTTTATTCTGAGAATACAGTACATAATACATATAACTTACAGAATATGTGTTCATTGACTATGTTATTGGTAAAGCTTTTGGTCAATGTTAGGCTATTAGTAATTAAGTGTTTGAATAGTCAAAAGTTACAGGTGGATTTTCAACTGTGCAGGGGGTCAGCACCCCTAACTCCTTCCTTGTTCAAGAGTCAACTGTACAAATTACCTGCTTTGTAAATGCCTATTCTTTGGAATTAACTATACTATGAGTATATGTAAAACAAAACCCAAACAAATAAGCCAAAAAAAAAAGAGAGAGAGAGAGAGAGAGAGAGAGAGAGAGAGAGAGAGAGAGAAACCCCTTCATTTAGTTTTATAATATGTTTAAAATAAAGAAAATACACACTATGAAAATAGCTGTGGCCGCCCAGCAAAAGGTCCCTCCCTCAGTTAAAAAGTTAATTCTTTAACAGCTGCAAGAGCTGCTTGCCCTCGTGGCATATGTTTGAGCAGAGAATTTATTACATGAAGCACGATCTTATTGGCCATGCAAGGTAAATAGTCTCATTAAGAATGTTTTATGAAGAAACATTACTGTTCTAACAAGGTCAAGGGGTGAACAAGGCATGAGAAAGAGTCAAAAGGCAGTGACCCGGAACTAGACCAAAGCGCCCAGCTTAATTTACTGTGCCTTCCCAAGTCCCAGTGTGATCCTCAATGGGCCCAGGCTGAAATGAACTCCTCAGATGCTGGAGCACAAGTGGGCAGGAGACCTCCCCCAACTGGCAAGTGGGCTAAGCAGGACCTACCCGTAAGCAACATTACATGCATAATATATTTTATGTCAGAGTTTACATAGGAAGAGGTTATTTACACTAGGCAATGACATTTTCTTTATAAAGTGTCAGCTGGAGATTCCTTAAGTTCTTAAAGAACACCTAACATATAATGCCTGACCATCTGTGCTCACATCACTTTTTAGGCCTGTTTCAATTACTCTGTTTTTGCCTCTCAGCATTTGCTGCTACTTTACTGCAATGGTTTCCTCGTTTTGGTCCATTTAATTCTGTCCAGTGACCTTAGAACTTGTACGTGTCTGATAATTCTAATGCAATGAAGGAAACTACCTAAATTCGATTTCATGTGGTATTTTTTTTTTCCTGCTTAGTATTTGTGTACATAATAAAAACTATGGTGTGGATTGAAAAAATATACAGACTAGTTTTATCTCCAATACAAATTTTCTTCAAAATATTTCATACCTTATCTTGATATTCTTTTGTAAAATAATTACTTAGAGCTTTATCATTATAGTTTTATTTTAAAAAAATTTAAGAATATATTTGATATCAAATAAAATAAAATTATAAGTCATGATATTTATATGAAAAGTAAACTGGCTAGGTTTTAGTTGAGATTACCAATGTTGAGATTATAACTGAATGGTAAAAGTTATTCAAGTTTTTGCTTAGGTACAAAGAAGAGCTGGTGAGCCAGGTAACCACACATAAATTACCGTATTTTTCGGACCATAAGACGCTCCGGACCATAAGACGCACCAGTTTTTAGAGAAGGGAAATGAAGAAAAAAAGATTCTGAAACAAATAGTGTCCTAAAATATTTTATGTGCATTAAAACCCAACATCACAGTCATAAACACATGTAATCAACCCTGTAAAGTAAACAGCAGCATTTAGAACCATTTTAGAGCCGGGCAAGCACACAGAGACCACACAGAGCCGGGCAAGTAAAAAACTTTTTTTTAAAAGTATATGTGTAGGCTATATTTGGACCATAAGACGCAGGGACTTTTTCCCCCCACTTCTGGAGGGAAAAAGTGCGTCTTATGGTCCGAAAAATACGGTAATAATCCCAACAAGCACTTCTCACAATTTGTATGACACAGAAGATACTCTGTATTTCTGTGCACTATTACTCTAGTATTCAGAACATTTTCCAAAAGCAAGATAAAAGAAGCCAAGCAGAATTTTAAAAAATCTTCATGTTAGAAGCTAACACTGACATCAAAAAGGACTTGTGTAATAAATAGGAACATGATGCCACTCAAGTTGGGGATGGGGAGCAGGCGGGGAGGATGTAATTAAGTAGACCTCGGGGTGGGGGGAAGGTCAATATTTATAGTTTTTATGCATTTTAAATAAATATTACTGCTTTTTATTTTACTTTATTTAAAAGCTTTTTATCCACATTTTATTTCACTGACATAATTATAAAGAGTCTAAATTAAGAATTAATAGCCCTAACCAGTTTGGCTCAGTGAGTAGAGCATCAGCCTGCAGACTGAAGGGTCCCAGGTTCGATTTGGGTCAAGGGCATGTACCTTGGTTACGGGCAAATCCCCAATAGGTGGTTTGCAGGAGGCAGTTGATCAATGTTTTTAACTCTCTCTTTCCCTTCCTCTCTGTAAAAAAAAAAAAAAAAAAATCAATAAAACATTTTTTTAAAAAAATTAAGACTTAATAGTAGCCAATGATGCACATACTTTGAAAAGTTATTTTGCTAGGCTGGGATCTTTTTAGGATACAGGTTGACCCGCTCTGGAAACTCCTCAAGAAAGCTGAGCCAAACCAAATGGCTTTTTTCTGGATCATGGTTTTTTCTCCTGCATTTGCTTCTCAAGTTTTCATTCTAGCTTTTCTTTGTACCCAGGGCTGGCAGTGAGATATCTTGAGGCACTTTGGTGAAGTCCAGTGTTGGCAGGTCCCAGGTCACTGCGGAGGAGGAGGAGTCTTCCTAGTGGCCTGGCAGGGAGGAAAGCCACGGCTGGCGGACACGCTGCCTGACCTCTCAGCCCCGGTGAGAAGGGGACTGCAGCTCCTTATGGGACGTTTGGCCTCCCTTCAAACGCCAGAGCTTCGGGGACTCCCATAAAGCCTAGTTCGGCACAGCAGGCTGAATATCATCCTTAGAAGAGTATGTTTTCCATTTAAGTTTCAAAAGTACTCTTAAAATTTACATTATTTAGTTACATTAAACAAAGGTTCAAGAGAGAATTAAGTTCTTAATAAATCAGATGCTAACTCATTAAAAAGAGATTTTTAGGATTCATAACCATGAAGTCCTTTTTACTTTGTGTCTGCATTTTCCTTTTCCGTATGGGATGGAAACAGATTTAGATGGAAACAAGTCAGCCCTCCACCAGAGCTAGGACGAGCTGCCCTGGGGAGGTCTCCTGGAGACGACTCAAGTAGTTCAGGAAGGCTAATGGGGCCACTTCTGAAAGTCTTTCTTTGGGGAGAAACTCCACAATTCACATTTAAGACACCTTGAATAATTTTTAAGTAACATCACATTTACAATAAGGAGATAAAACAATAACAGTTACTTATTTCTTCTCACAAATTGCTATTAGTATTCTGCTTCTGTCCCAAAGATAGGGTTTCCCTTCATTTAAAATCACAGTCTGCTAGCATGCTGTGTTTTTTTTAATTCTCGCATACCTAGCTCTGAAGAATGAGTGGTGCCTTAAAATTTTTTTTGTTATTGTTTCTGAGAGGAAGGGAGAAAGAGAGAGAGAGAGAGAATATCACTGATTAAAGAGAATTATTTGTCAACTGCCTCTTACATGCCCCCTGGGGATCAAGCCTGCAACCAGGGCATCAAACCATTACATCCTGGGAATCAAACCATTACATTCTGGTTCATAGGTCCATGCTCAACCACCAAGGCATGCCAGCCATACCCCATAATCATTCTTAACCTCCATAAATGAATGGGGATGAAATCCCTGTATAGGATTTTTTTTTTCTATAATGGTATTTTGTTTAGACACATAGTTAGGATTAGAGATTCCCTTTCAGAATCAAATAGTCTCCCTTTACCCATCTGATAACAGAGAACAAAGATCATTAAGACCATGCACAACATAATGATATACTCTGTATTTGTTTTTAGATTATCAGGCTTAGAACTTGTCTAAGCATTTTGTTGCATGGCACACAGTAGGTGTTAAATAGGTGCCTACTGAATGAAGGGAAAGAAAAGTGCAAATAAACAAATACTATATGAATGCTTTGCTGAGGTTGCATAACTGGTTGGATTACTATGATGACCATTCTCTAACAAAGCTTTTAAGATTAAGAGAGAGAGAGAGAGCATATTAGGTTTCACTCCAAATGCCAATGAGCCAAGCTAATCTACCTGAAAAACAAGGCCAGCCAAGCCTCAGTTTGATAGCGGGCATTTTCCAAGAAGCAGCAAGTCCAGTCCAGTCCTAGAGGGCAGGCAGCCCTATCACTTCTGACTTTGAGAGAGTCTAAGGAGAGATGGAAAGGGGAAAAGCTAAAAAGCAAGTAGCTTTTTGCCCCTTTGACTTCATAGGAGAAGTATACTCTAGAGTTAGAATCCAGGGAAGAGGCACTCTGCTGCCTCCTTAATCTTAGGATCCAGTTAGTGTCACAGAATTGGAAACGTCAGCATGGGACACTCTGTGGGTGGAATGACAGGAAACATACTTGCCCTTGACCCTGGCCCATCCTTGGGGAATGGGTGGGGAATGCAAAGAAAAGCTGTGATCTTCTTCTGGTCCAAATAAGTGTCATCAATTCAACATTTTGATAGCAACAGTGTGAGCAGCCTTCCAGAACCAGAAGGGACATATCTCCCTCTCTCTCTCTCTCTCTCTCTCTCTCTCTCTCTCTCTCTCTCTCTCTCTCTCTCTCTCTCACACACACACACACACACACAATTTAATGTCTTCATTTTAATTCACAGGAAATAAAGTTCCCAAAAGATAAACTGGCTTGCCCAGGATTCTCACTGGTCAAGATGGTATAAGCATGCAGCCTCATCATTTCAAGTTTAATGGCTTGTTAGTAGTGCCAGGATGAGAATTTTTATAGAGCATGGGCTTAGGCAAACCTGTGAAAGCACATTTGGTCAATGAAACATTTGTTTCTATTTATTTATAGCAGGCTGGAAGGCATTAGATGGAAATTATGAGGGAGAAGCTAAAGACCTCTCTCTAGGCTAGGGGTGTCGAACTCAATCAGAGAAGGGGCCAAAATCTAAAATCCAGCCTAAATCGCGGGCCGAATGGTTTACTGAACAGTCATAAACTGTCATTGTGATGGAAACGCAGCGGAGTGCAGTGATGACAGCGCGGTGCAGGCCACATTGCAAGGCCTGGCGGGACGGATTTGGCCCGCGGGCCTTGTGTTTGACACATGTGCTCTAGGCTATCTGACAACCACTTTAATATCTGTTTAATTTTGTGTAACCACAATGCCATCCAAATGGAATTCCAACTTTCTCAAAATAGTTTCTTTAGGATTACCATGAGAAGTGATCAAAGTTGGAAAACAAAGTTATCCGTGACTCTTGGTGGTAAACTGGTTAGCCGACTGCTGGTGTCAGATGACTGTTAGTTGTCTTACGTGTGTAGAAGGTCATCTTCATTTTTGTAATGATAGCAGGAATGATACAACTTAATTAATGACCCAATAACTGCCATGCATTATCCTAGTTTTAAATTTCAAGAGCACACTGAGTAACCGCTGCAGACCTACTACCAAAGCCCTGTGATTTCAAGTCATCACATTATAACACATGGAATGTCAGATCTGAGCTGAAGCCCCTAAAGGCAGGTGTCTGCATCAACATTCAGTAACAGGTGGCATGTGTGGGAAAGGCTCCTATGTACCTAGAACTGCCCTCATCAGTTTGCCTAAATGATATAAGTGCACAGCGTTTACTACTATCTCCTTGGAGTTTTATGGTTCAGATGTTCAAAAATCAAATTTTTAATCTGTTATTTTCAGGGACCCACTATCAACTAGCTTCTTATGGGGAAGACATATAGTTTATTATAAAAAAAAAAGTAGGGAAAAGAGACTAGAAAATTTGGGGAAGAAATACTTATCAGATATACCATGCAGCTAACTGGGATACTTACAAGATCGAAATATAGTTATATATAATTTCAATGCTTTATCCCTAAATACATGTTACTTGATTATTTCTCAAAGTATAAATAATTATTAAAAGCTATGCATATTTTAAAGGCTTAATAAAAGTAATGAAATTATAGAGAAGTTCAACTAATAGAAGACCTAAAAAGTGAAGACAAGTACAGTGCCAGAGATTATGAAACAAAGACTCTCCAGCCAATTCTCTGTGCTCCATGCCTGGTCTTCCTTAGAATTATCTGGGGGCCACCCCAAATGTAGATGTCAGAATATCTACAAATGGTGCCTGCACATCTTTATTTTCAACAAAGTCCCATGTGATGTCTCCCTCTTCATTCTGAAATAGAACCAACCTAAAGATTCTGAATGAGATTACAATGAGGGGGAGAGACAGAGAGACCCTGGAAAAAGGTTAAGAAAAGGATAAGGAGGTAGGAAGGGAAGGAAGGAAGGAGTTATAGACAGGGATAAAAACATCTTCTACTCCAGCGTTTCTCAAACTTATCACTATTGACATTTGGGGCCAGATAACATTTGCTGGGTCGGTCCTCCACAATGTAGACTATTTAGCAGCATCCCTGGTTCTCTATTCTCTAGATGCTAGTAGCATTTCCCACTCTGAGTTGTGACAACCAAAAATATTTCCAGACTTTGCCAAATGACCCCACTGAAGGTATTATGGCCCCTGACTGAGGACCACTGGTCTCTGCTAAGGAAGTTGATAAAAAGTAGAAGCCTAAGCTAGACAGATAATTAAATCCCTAGACTTACATTAAAAAGAATAAAATGAGAACTGAAATAAGAAGCATAATCATTATGCTCCTAAAGTGAGTTTCCTTGATAGCAGAAGTCATAAACTGGAAAGTGAGCTAAGGATAATTTAAAAACTTCATTTTCATCTTTCAGAATTTGGCATATTTCATATAAAAAATTTGTATTTCTCATAGCTCAAAAAGAAATCTTAAAATCTGGCAATATTCTCCTGTTTTCCCCAATGACAACATATGGCTGGAGCTGAGAGGAGCTCCTCCCTATAGATGAAGCCCTCAACTTTCCCCCTATGCTTAACAGACAGGCGAATCCTATTTAAAATTCCTTATATATGTCATCGGTGTTGTAAAGGATGAGAACCTATCCATATATTTGAAATTTACCTTTAGTTTCCTAGAAATCCAAATCTCATGATGAGTGTCACACTTTTTAACTACAAACATAATTTACAGGCAACACGGGCATACACATAGAGCACACTAGAGAAGGTCTCGAAGTTTGGTGTAATTGTAACTTCAGGTTTACAATTCACTAGTCACAGCCAAGGACTGATGCTACCACACCCAAAGGGTGTATGTACTGACCGACAAGTGCATATCCTGTATGTTATTACACTCATAAAAAAATGAGTCATGACTGCCTGATTTCAACATTCCCATTTTAAAATTCAAGCTAAGCTTCATATAATAGGCTTCCTTACTAAGAACCATTAAAAGGAATATGTGTTCCTGGGATGAAACAGGGCCTTCCCAAAGCTTCATCTTTCTTCGCCTGTGTTGCTGGCACTGTTCCCCAGGGTCGACTTCTTGCTGACACTACCTGGTGGGAAAAAGGTCCACACCCCTAGGTTTATAGCCATTTCTTGTCTTCGGAAGTTGCTCCCTTTTCCCCGTCTCATGAATGGTAGCCCTGCATCTAGCAAATTTCAGTGTTCAATTAAACATGACGACAATCTGAAGAAATTCCCAGGTGTGAACTGCACAAAGTTAATTCAATCATGAACGTAGGCTGATCTGCAAGGAATGCCCGAGTGTGGAGGTGATGAGGGTTCAGTGATGTACACACCTATTTTTTTTCTTCCACATGATGAAGGTCCTAAAGAGCTTCCCAAAGAACATTCTCCTTTTTCAGCTGGTGGGACTCTCTATTTTGCAGAAATAAGGCTGGAATACTCTCTTTGTGTTGATGGCCATGAATTCAGCAATGTTAATTTCCACTTTACTCAAGGGGCCACTCAAACATGGGATGAGCTTTTCTGTCAACCTTGATGAAATTCTTGGGAAGACAGGTTCTTCTATCACCTGATTTGCATATGTCCTTTGGCTGTGACCTTGGGTTACAACTCTTCTAGAGACCATGGATTCCACTGATTTTATTAATAATCCTGTTAAAAGTGTAGCACTCCACTAAGATCTTCAACCAAATATTATTTTAATCCTTACTCCTTTGATTTCTCTTCTTTCTATTACCTTCTATTTATTTTGGAGGTTCATTCCTCCAGCTCTTTAGAAGGTCAACTCATCCTAACTTCCCTTGACCTTGAACTTGATGCGTCACCTCAAACCATCAGACCAGGGCTAGAATTCCCTCAACAGCAGCAAGAGCTATCCCAAAATACCATTCTTCCATTTTGGTGACAAAAAATGCAGTTACATAAGCATAATCCAGAAGTCCAAATGTCACTTTAAATTACTCATCAATTAATGAAGAGATATACAAAACATTGTCTGCAATATTTAAAAAAATATTTTTTATTGATTTTTTACAGAGAGGAAGAGAGAGGGATAGATAGTTAGAAAGATAAATGAGAGAGAAACATCCATCAGCTGCTTCCTGCACACCCCCTACTGGGGATGTGCCCACAACCAAGGTACATGCCCTTGACCGGAATCAAACCTGGGACCCCTAAGTCTGCAAGCCGATGTTCTATACACTGAGCCAAACCGGTTTCAGCTGTCTGCAATATTTTATCATTTAAGATGTTACCAACTTTTACTACATTATGCCAATATTAAGATCAAGACTCTCTTATATGTTTTGGAAACTGCCCCTTCCTGAAGATGTAAAAATAATATTTAAACATGAATGTTAAAAAACATCACCCTTGGACTCTGCTATGGAACTACTTTTGAAATGAAGTCCATTATGCCTTTAATAACTACATAACTAAACTTAAAAATTTTAGGTAAATTCAGTTTAGTGATACATGAGCATGGTTTAACTTCATGTTCATCATTTCATTCAATAAACATTAAGCATCTACTTTCTAAGTGCTCTAAGTATAAATACAAAAGAATACCTCTGTTCCTGAGAAATTCAATGACTACTTGGTAAGAAATAACTATAAACGAATAATTACAATAAAACACGGCAAGTGATACAATAGAGGCTTTGGAAGCACAGAAGAGGTACTAATTAACTTCCTCTAAGGAAGTTATAAAAAGCTTTATAGGAGAAGTCTTAATAAATTATATGCATGCGTAACACCTTAGGGATGGAAAGCTCTTTCCATTGTGTAAGTCTGATCTGTGAGGAGTGCCTGACTGTGGCGGTGATGAGGATTTTGAGGTAGGTCTGGAAGATCTTATAGAAACTCAACCCAGGGGAGGAATATGTGGTCCATGTAAGAACTCTGAGGACAAAGGCACAGCTGGAAGCTTGTGAACAAGACATCACAGTGGTTTTAGGATCAGGGGGGTAGGGCAGAGATCAGGAGAGAGGGTGATGAGGTGACTGAGCATACCATGGTCCCAAATCAGAAAGGCATCCCAAATGCTAGCTTGGCAATATGTTTTCTTGAACATAGGTCACAGTGTGATGGGCAAAATAATGGTCCTCGCAAAGACATTCCTAATCTCCAGAACCTATGAATGTCTTGCCTTACAGGGCAAAAGGCACTCCACAGATTTAATTAAGGATTTTTCGGATAAGGTAATGATTCTGAATGCATAATCACAAAAGTCCTTGTAAGTGAAAGATGGTGCAGGATAGGCAGATGTGGAGAAGAGACAAGAGAAGAAGTGATAGGAGCAATGCATTTCACCTGGGTATGAAGATGGATGGAGGGGAGCCAAAGAATGTGGGCAGGCTCCAGAAGACAGAAAGGCAAGGAAATGCATTCTCTCCTTGAGACTCTACCAAAACAAAAAAACAAAACAAGCGGCAAACAAACAGATGAAAAGACACGGCCCACTGACACAATGATTAGAGCTCACAGGAACCCATTTTGGACTTTTGAGCTCTAAAACTCTAAGATAATAAATCTGTGCTGTTATAAACTTGTGGTTCTGTGTTATAGCAGCAATAGGAAGCTCCTATTGCTGCTATAACAAGCTGACTTGATAGAAGCTGCCCACATCACTGGACCGAAGACAGCTGTGGGCAGGAGAAACTGCTGACTGTGCAGAGGGCACAGCTGAGTAGGTGGCCTAACTAGTCAGTCACTCAGGATGATCCCATAAGAAGCTCAGACCCTTTCAAGGGGGAGGGGGGAACAGGTAGAGCTGGAAAGGGAGAGGTGTGAGAGTTGAAATCAAACCAGCATTGTGTTCACTGCTTTATGTTTGGTCACAGGGTCCCACTTATTTTTAAATAACCTAAGGGGAGGCTTCTGATTAAAAAAAAATAAATCAAATATTTTTAGAAAAATCAATATAGAAGAAATAAAAGCCTGTTTGGGAATAGGGCAGCCAGCGAGCCTTAGAGTAAATAAATAAAGTTAGAGCAAGCTCCTTTCAGTTTTATTTTGAATCTGTTTTTAACTCCAGAGTATTTTAATCAAACATCTTACATAACATTGTAAGCCCGATAAGGACTTTGCTTTACCCATAAAACAACTAGAAAGCCTACGACAGTGTCACCATTAACATTCACTGAAAAAGTGACCCACACCATCTCTACTGAGACTTCTCCTGATGAAGAAATGGCTCCATTTCTCATCCTGCTCTGAAGAAGGAGGAGAAGAGACCCATCCTGAGGACTTGGGAGACACAGACTTTTTTCTCTCTTTTCCTTCTAACCCACAAGCTGCAGGCATGAGAGAGGACACACAGGGTGAGGGTGAGGCCCAGAGCCCGGGGCACTGCGTGTGTGTGTGTGTGTGTGTGTGTGTGTGTGTGTGTATGTGTGTGTGTGTGTGTGTGTGTGTGTGTGTGTGAGGAGGGGAGTGGCAAGGTGTAGTCCTGGCACCCTTTGCTCTTCTCTCCCCTCTCCCCAGTGGGATACAAATGTCTACACACATCCAGGGTACGAGGTAGGGAAAGCAAGCAGAAGTGGGTACACTTAGGGGAGCATTTCTAAATTTGCTTCCTCTTTTATAGAAGATCACAAACCTCTCCAAGGCCCCCTTCTTTTCCTGCTCAATCTTCTTTTAAGATTGTTCCCCACCCTTGGTTCCTACCCAGAAATGGAGGGTCACGGCCTGGTACTTGTCCTCCCTGAGGATAAGGAACAACCTTCCTCTTTTAGTTTTGAACACTCTGCTCCAAATATCTGGACCATTTAAATGTACAGCTTATCAAAGATACCTAACGATATTGCATCATCACTAGTATTGTCAGTAGGCTAAAAGCTAACCTGGCTCTTTATAAATCTATGTTAGACTTGGTAAAACAAACAAACAAACAAACAAACAAACAAAAATAAAAAAAACCCCACAAATATATTAACTTAAAATATCATTTTTTAGGAGACTTCTCCAGATGAAGAAATACCAAATGCTGATTAGTGATTTCCTTGAGGGAAATAAAAATAACATTAAATAAGAAAAAAATTAAAACTAAAGGTCTTTTAAAAAAATAAATGAAAATGCTTTCTTAGCCTAAGAAAACTGCTGCTGAGGCTATAACAACAACCAGGTTAGAGGTTCTCAGCTCCAGTGAACTCAAGACAACAGGCCGAACTTGGTGAAAGTCAAGGTGCCCACCTTCCATTCCCATTTACTGCAGGAGAGCCTCAGGGAGGAAGGCCTGTATGAGTGTGCTGAAAACAAAGCCCTGACAGATGAATCTGATGCCCAGTGAGAACTGAGAACAGGGTCCCTCCACGGCCCAGTCCTCCCAGCTTCCCGTCACTCTCAGGTGTAGTCTTTTGAATGTGGCTTAAACTTTCTAATCTGACTCCACTTGATTTGTCTAAACATATGAGTACATACTAGTACAGAATGGAAGAGCGTTTTTGCTCTATGGGATTTAAGTTTTTGCTTTAAAATACATTTAAAAGTGATCCAATTAACATATCAAATGTTTCTAAGTAATTAACATGTAATTCCTTTCATTTATATAGCACATAAAGAGGAAACGGAATTTTCACGGATGAATCAGCATAATTTTAGAATTAAGAATGGCTCGGTTTGGAGATTGCTAGATTAAGAAAACTCTATGTTAAAAGAAATCTTCAGTTACCAACATTAAAAACAATTATTCATAAGAGTTTCCACTGGTTTCTCTGATGGTTGCTGAAGATGAGTTCTGAAGTTTCTAGGGAAACAGTAACGTGCTGGGGTGGGTTAAAAATGGAAGGAGGTGATAGAAAGCCGGCTGCTACAAAGTCACTTCTAAGTTCGAAGTCCTCCTTCACAGGGATTTCCTAGTACCTGTTACAAAAGCGGCAAGAAATCCTTTTTCATTTTTTGCCCAAATGATTTTCCTCTGGCTCAAGGAAACCCCCAAATCATTTGGGCAAAAAAAAATGAAAAAAGGATCCCAAGTCAAATTTATAGAAAATGTTCTTTTATTAACTTTTGGTCGAGAATATGTTTATATATTTTCAGAAAACAACTCAGAGACCATGTGGATTCTGGCAACAGAGAGGAATTGACAGGACTACTCCAACCATGAAGACAGAAGAGAAGCAGTCCAAAGATGGAAGACACCGACAATGCCTTGCCATAATAGCAGTCAGCAGCTGTGTATCACTGTAGGCTGCCCAGGACCAAACCAGAGAGGGTCGGACCTGCATTACCACCATTTGTCCACCATTCAGAACTGAAATATCATTGCTGACATGTACACATAAGGAACTGGTTGACATTAAAATTGGGTCTCAAAAGAACTGTTGGCCCAGAAAGAAACTCACTACAGACTGATTCATATGCCTTTCAGCATAACCATTATTGCTTGCCTCATTTTTGATTCTTATATTTCCAGTAGTACATAATCTCATTCATCTAGGGGAAAAGGTGAACAACATAGACTGATGAACAAGAACAAACCGAGATAAGGAGCCCTGGGTCAGATTGTTGAACCTCAAAGGGAGAGTAGGGATAAAAGGGTGAGATCAACCAAAGGACTTACGTGCATACATATGAGCTTAACCAGTGGTCAAGAACAATAGGGGGGCAGGCGGATGAGTGGGGAGGGGTGGGGGATTGGAATGGGGGGGTTGAGGACAAATATGTGATACCTTAATCAATAAATTAAAAAAAAAAAGCGGCAAGAGGGATGGACAGGGCATGCATTCCAAGGAGGTCAACCGATCGGCCTCAGTCTTCCTCAGACTACAGTGACTTTAAAACTCTAAGGTGGTCAGAAATCTTTACAGGAAAGTTGCATTCGATTTTGGGTTGAGAATGTGAAGGGCTGGTTTTCAGAGTCCAAGTTGGGGGGAGAATTGTGTCTATGCATAGATGCTGCAGCTGGAACGGAGGTGAGCAATCAGGAAGGAGCCATGGCCTCTGCAGGACTTCACGGCCTAGAGCTGCTCCTTCCCAGGCAATGTCCTACCTAGGTACAGGTAGATGCCTCAGGCCATCTGATGGGATCAGTACACAAAGGGAGCAACCAGGATGAACCAACCAAATATCAGGGGACAGGGGACAGGGGCACAAAGGCATCCTGAGGTGCCACCGCCCTGTTTCAACAGACACAAGTCAAGAAATTGCTGATACCCTTCTAGAGCAAAGAGGAAGGACTCGGGGGATTTGGGCCATTGTCAACACTAAGGGTGAGCTTAAGCACCCATTGCTGAATGTCCAGTGCCTCCGTGGCTCTTAATACATTTCTTCATTCAGAAAGATTAGATCTTTGAGAGCAAAGCCAGTGCCTGCTTCATCCTCACTATACTGGAAACACCACAAGGAACACCTGGAATTTCAGAGGCATGCCATGATAGTTGTGGAATTGATGAGTGAACTTTTTAAACACTGTGAGATCCTCCTATACAAATAAAATTAATCTCACTATAAAAACTATTCAATATATAGTAACAGAATGCTTATTTTCATCACTATTTAAACACATTTCACATTATTATGCTTTCAAAGTAAATACAGCACTGAATGAGGAATATAGAACAATTACATTTTGGAATTTTTTATTTTTATGATGCAACTCAGCAACTGCCATTATATTGTTGTTGACAGATCAAAATAATGAAGCATCACATTCTGAAGAAGCAACTTATATTAGCTCTGCCAGTTTAGCTTTTAAGAGCCTCTTTGTCAAAATGTAAATTATTTTTGAATCAGTAAGTAATGGGCTCAGCAAATATCTTGACTCTTCTTCCATCTTTGTTCTCCTAATTTATTACAGAGGACTTTTACATTCCTTTTTTAATCACTATGATGATATGTCTTTTATAATTTGATAAATCAATAAAAATTTTAAAAATAATTTTCTTTATTAATGTTTAGAGAGAGAGAGAGACTGATTTGTTCTTCTACTTATTTATGCATTCACTGGTTGATTTTTGTATGTGCCCTGACTGGGATTAAACCCAGAACCTTGGCCTAATGGAATGACACTCTAACCCAGTGGTTGGCAAACACATTAGTCAACAGTACAACGATTGAAATTTTTCTTGAGAGCCAAATTTTTTAAACTTAACTATATAGGTAGCTACATTGTTATTAACTTAATTAGGGTGCTCCTAAGCTGGCCTTTGATAAAAACTCATGTGGCTTGAGAGCCGCAGTTTGCCAACCACTGCTCTAACCAACTGAGCAACCTGGGCAGGGTTGATAAAAATATTTTTAAAATCTAGTAAAACTGGGTTAATCTTTAAAAGGTATGTTATCTGTCCCCCCAAAATCATCACTTTAAAAGATCCTAGTTAAGTATCATACATATTTACTATTAGAGTCTGAAGGACTATTAGAAAGTTAGCTGAATGGTTTTCTGTACACGCTAGAGGTGAGAACAGAGGATTTATTGTAACATAAATAGCTGCCTCTCCCCATCTTCACAATCACAGTATTTTACTGAGAAAATGGAGAGAAGAGGATATTTATTCAGAAAGCCAACACACAGCAGATCATTAGTCTCTAGATCTTTGAATGGAGAAAGCCTGAGCTGTATACTTCTCAGTGGACAGGTCTGTTAACTGAAAGTAAATGAATTCAGGGATTATAACTTTGGGACATCAGAGTCTGAGGTAGCCAGGACAACTGAGTCCTAGAGGACAGGCAGGGAGATTTCCCTAAGAATGTTCTAAGATGACTGAGGGTGGTAAACCTAGGCAGCTTGGTTATAAGTGGTTCCTTCTCCTTCCCTAATATCTTCCATATTCCTCATCCCTCATCCGCGATCTTAGGGAAAGAGAACAACTCAAGTATAGAAAGAGAGGCTCTGTAAGAGAATGTCCACCTACACATTAATTGGTGATTGTGAAAAACAAGCTTAAGGTTTGCTTTTTGAGTTTGGCTTGGTTTGTGTGTTTTCAGAGTAGCCATATCAAAAAGCCTTGAACTCTAAAATAAAGTCTTAGTCATTCTGATCCAAGAAATATGAAAGCCTATTCTCTTGCTTTGTCAATCTGCTTACTAAAAACTGACACATTTTTCTTCTAAATATAGGGATAACTTATTACATGTGAATAAAAATCAGGGCTTGAAACAACTGCTGTGATTTAAGAATGCTCCACAGTCATGAACACATGACTAACTGTTATGAGTTCATCCTGGAGGTGTCTCTCTTATCTGACTGCTACCTATACTTAGAGCTCCTTTCTGAGAAAATGGGGTAAACGTGTGCCTTGGCACAGGTCATGGTTTGTACCACAAGGACCTACAACCTGGGCACAGGTGCCTGGAGGGCAAGGGCAGCAGAGGCAAAGGCAGATGTTTGTCGGTATCCCCTGGAGGGCTCAACCCAATAAGAAGCTCTATACTACAGTGGCCCACCCACTGGCCTGACCCTCTCTCGGGAAGTCTGAATGGAGGACACTCACTGACATTGAGGCTGACAGACAGAGAGACGACAGTGAGTAGAAACAGGGCGTGAAAACCTGGTGTAACAAAAGAAACCAGGTAAGGAGGAGAGAGATCGGTGCAAAGAAGTTGGTAAAAAGAGAAAAAATATATCCAAAAAAATCCTAGAAATTGAAAATCTGTTATATCTCAGTATTTTACAAAACCTGCGAAATTAACAATATCCTTATACCCCCAAAACTCCATCATCTGAAGTGACCGGAAAGACTGTAAGGATGATGTAAAATGCCATGAACAAAACAAAACCAAAACCAAACAGCCCCATTATTTCACCTGAGAATTAGAAGACAGTTGTGTGTTACAGAGAACATCAAGGACTGTGTGGAGGTAAAAGGCTGCTGCTGGGCCAACGACAAGAAAACTAAGGAAGTGCAGCTCTGACTCTAGGTGTCCTGAAACCATCAAGGCCAAATAACAGGATATCCTGGACCCATAAGGTTGGGAAGTAAGACTGGGATGACAACCTGCCAGGACGGATGACAGATGAAAAAGTTAAAGGAAAAATGGAAGCACCAAAGAGCATCTGAGGCCCAAGAAGAACGTCGCAGCATCCCTTTAAAAGCCCCGAAAATGGCAGCCTGCTGGAGTCCGCTCGCTGAGGAGTGTGCCCACAGATGCCTGCATTCTAGGGAGGGTGGCCATCTGCACAGAAGGCCTGGATTGCTTCTGTTCTGAGATGTCACGGTCTTAAGAAACCAAATCAATGAGAGTTTCAAAGGAAACAAATACAAACCAAATGTACATATTGATTGCAAATTATAACCAAAATAGTTAAAAATTTGAAAGGAAGGAAGTGACTTGGAGTTGAAGAACAATAGAACATCTTTAAATTCTATCTGCTTTGGCACCAATTCTGAACTTTCCTCCATAAAATTCGTAGGGTAAAAATAAAAATATGCTTAATCCAATCATATCTTTATGACAATTAATATGGCGTAACTTATATATGGAGATTCTAAAAAATGTAATTTCATCAGTTTATACAAATGTGCTATTTCCCCCTCCTCTTCACTGCTCAGAAGTCCCACTGAAATTCTTACTGCCTAGAAGTGAGAGGAATGAAAGGAAGAAAAAATACCTGGGGAATGGTATTTCTTCATAAAAGTCATTACACTTGGGCTTTCTAAACTTCTACAGATTACTGTATATCCAGCCTCAAGAGACCCTTAGAAATACAAAAATTATTTTTCTTATTTGATTTCTGATATTAAACCTATGTTCTCACCAGAGTTGATCTTGTAATTTCTCTCACCAGACCTGCACTGCCTGAGTTTTGCAGGTGACCAAGCCAACCAGTTATAGCAAGATGCTGGCAGATAAAGCCAATTTCAAGTAAAAAGATCCTTCTCTCTGGGCTTGGTGTGTAAGTCATGACTCTGTCACTCTTTGGTCTCTGGGTCATTTGTTTTTCACTTACTTCTTCATTTCAGTTTTTAAAGCACTTCCCAGCAGGGGATTTACTGATGTCTTGGTCATTTATTCCCTCCTCTCCCCCGACTCCTTCCTGTTTGGGAAAAACAACTCTTTTGGATACTTGGATGTCTAATTCTTTACTTTTTCTAATTTTTTTTTTAAGTTTCAGCAGCACTATTAGTTAGCTTGTTTCCTTTTCCATTTGTCCAAAATTACAAACTCTCTTTTCTTTAAATTTTGTTATAAAATATGTTCATATTATTCACAAACTAGAAAAGAGAGAAAAGCCTTGTCCATAATCCTCACTAACACTATCATTTTGTGTATTTTAACATTTCTTTCTCGTCTTTTGACTCGCATGAATCTATTTCTTCACATATAGTTGTAGTCACAGCATAACCAAAATAATTCTGCATACTAATTTTTCATTACTAGTTTTTCAGGAAGTATTCTATGTTGTTATGAATTTTCATTGCTGTGATTTTATTGGCTGATTAATAACTGCATTATGTTGATGACCTTTAATCTAAATATTTTCCTCTCTTTGGTTCTGTTCTTGTTAGTAATGCACAAGAGTATCTTTTTTTGAATGACTCCTAGCATTTTAGCTTTCTGATCCTTCAATTTTTAACCCAGTTGCCTTTTCTCTGCCTCCCAAAAAGCGACCAGGAGGTCCCCTGTTGCTACTCCTTCCTGCATCCGAGATCCTTTTCTCTTTCCACATGACATGTTCCATTCCAAGAGGAAACGGTAGACCTGATCTGGCTACCCAACAAATAAAGTGGGGAACTTTCTGCCCGAAGGCTGTGTAAGGCCCGAGAAATCATTTGGCCTGGCCCTGCCAAGGCATTAGGGGTGAATTCATTAAATGCTTGACCAACTACAGCAGGCTAATTTTTTAAGTTGAAAATTTTGAATGGCCTGGGAATGATATTATAAATATCCAGATGGCCGTTGGCAGGAAAAATGTTCCCCACCCCTGCTGAAAGGCTCCCAGTAAACTGAGTAAAAGTGGTTGCTGGGATTAAGGAAAGCTGCAGGTGTGTGATGGAAGTACACTGGAACCAGAATTAGGATTATCATGCGGTTTTGAAGTCTACATTTTTTAAAGCTACAGGAAGCAAGATTTTAATATTTTAGAATCTTCATTAAAGAAATGTAAAAATGGATTTCTTAGAATAGTGAAAAATGAGACATGGGGAGGTGCTTTGAAAAAAATGGAAAGATGATTGAATTAAAGTCCTTTATAAATTTTTTTTAAAAAAATTAAGTATAGTTAGTATACAATATTACATTAGTTTCAGGTGTATGATATAGTGATTCCACCTTTCTATACTTAACAGTGCAGTAAGTCCAGCAATTATCCTGTCACCATGACTACAATGCATTTTTCAGGTCTCTAGTGATAGGATCTTGAATTCCAAGTTTCTTATCTGTGAAATGGGAGGCTTGGAGTAGAAGAAAACACCTTTAAGATCCCTCTAAATCCTATGGGCAAAGTGCAGACAAGCTGGAAACACACTAAAGGACTCATTTTTGATCCGAGGGCCACTTAGCTTTCAGGCTATGCTTTATATTTTTTAGGAGAATCTTTGAAAGACACGACTAGATCATGCTCTTCAGGACACTGGCATGTAACAATAAAGCGGCTCCTTCCTTTGGAGAAGGGGGTAAATGCTCCTGCATATAGAACCAGGACTTTTTTTAGATCTCCTAATAGGGGCTGAGGTTAAGAATGGCAGGCCCAGCTTGGGGCCAGAAAAGCTGCTATTTTCCTTTCCATTTCTCTGTTGACATGCTCACATCTCCTGCTATATTTTCCTTTCTATGTGGCCTAAAGCTCAGCAGGATTTTTGAAGAAAAAGAAGAGTACTTGTGGTGGGAGGGAGGGAGTGCATCTAGACAAAAGGGAAGAGGCCCATTTATGGCTTTATTCTCTGAGGAATACAAACGGATCGCCCTTTGCTCTGCCTCCACTTCCTAAAGGAGAGCCTGCTTTGGGAGCATGGGCAGGGTTACACTCTAACCAGCTGGCAGCAAAGGGCAAATAGCATTTTAAAGTGTTGGGTACCCTGAAGTCTTCAGAAGGGTGTGGCTAATCCTGCTCTGGGAGCCCCAGTATATGGGTGGTCATCTGCCTTCCCCCCCCCCCCCACCCGAGGTGGCAGGGAAGAGGGCTGGATGAGAAGGGACTGGCCAGCTCTGCTTTGCTGGGAAAGCTGGGGTGATCCTGTAATATGTCTGAAGAGGTTTTAATTTAATTAATTTTTTTTTAATTTTAAAAATCACTTTGCATTAAAAGGTTAACCATTGCATTAAAAAAAAAAGTAATACAATGGCTAACATTTCCTTTGGCCTAACTGGAAACTAAAAGAGAGGCTTCAGAATAAGGGATAAAGGAAAAAGAAAGTTATAATGTATGTTATTGCAACTGGATAATTAGTAAAAGTTAATTATTTAATCTGTGAACCAGAAGTGGTTAAATTATAACTTGACCGTAAAGAAAATACTACTTTCATAAATATTAATTTCCACTCTGTCCGTTTTGACTCACTAATTTAAATGACCTCAAGTACTCAAAGTGAGCTTTCTCTCTATTAAAATGATTTACTAAAACCCACCAAACATAACCCACATGTACAGAAACCAACAACAGGCCATGTGGTACTGTATCACATCTGATCAGACCTCTCTTACAATCAGTGTGGACACCAGTTCATAGATAACCTGGGCTGTGTATGTGTGAAAGGCTCATCTGCAGAGAGTGGGTCTGTGGTGTGCAGCAGTGACGGGGGTGTGCGCTTTGGTGTGGGAGCGGAGATTTGGGTTCTGGCTCTGCCACTCCTTGGTTTGTGGCCTTGGCCAGCTCTCGAACCTCTCAGTGCCTCCATGAGCCCCCTCTGACACGGACAGATGAATAGGATGTATGGCACAGTGTTGCTGGGAAGCTTAAGAGGCATGACACACACAAAGGGCTTAGCAGTGTGCTCAGAACATGGCAGCCCTCAAAAATACCAGCTACTTGTTCGTTTACGCAACAGTTAGCTACTAAACAGCACTGTATGCCAGGCACTCTCTCAGGCACTGGAGATAAAGCAATGAACAAAACCGATAAAAAGCCCTCTCCTGGTGGAATGTATATTCTAGAGTAGGGGTGTCGAACTCAATCAGAGAAGGGGCCAAAATCTAAAATCCAGCCTAAATCGCGGGCCGAATGGTTTACTGAACAGTCATAAACTGTCATTGTGATGGAAACGCAGCGGAGTGCAGTGATGACAGCGCAGTGCGGGCCACATTGCAAGGCCTGGCGGGACGGATTTGGCCCGCGGGCCTTGTGTTTGACACATGTGTTCTAGAGAGAAAGAATATTCAACAATGAAATGCTGCTTAAACGTATCCTATCTAATAAAAGCCTAATATGCAAATAGTCCCCTCAATGGGGAGTTCCACCAGTTCAATTGCTCGCTATGATGTGTGCTGACCACCAGGGGGCGACCTAGAACATGGCGGGCTTCAGCAAAGCTGCAGCAGTGAAGGCACTGCTGACCCCTATGGGCCCTGATGAGAGTGTGACCCCCCCTATGGGCCCTGATGAGAGTGTGAACCTGGCAGGATAGTGGAGCAGGTGAGCAGGCAGTGCCAGGCCAAGGCAAGTATGAGCGGTGGCCTGATTGTGTATCGCCTGCAGACAGTGACCAGTGGTTGGCAGGTCCTGATCATTCAATCAGGGCCGGGCCCTGGGCTAGGATGGGGAACTGGGTGTGGGTGGCGGCAACCAACCTCCCTCCGCACCTGGGCGGGCGGGGAGCTGCGACCTTTCACTGGCTATCTGGGGGTGGGGATGATGGGAACGGAGGTGTGGTGAGAATTCAGGTGTTCTTGGAGCTTGCTCTCACTCCCCCTGCTACCCTCCCCCGGGATGCCAGGACTCACGTGGCCTCTTCTGGGTGAGCCAGGCTATAGCAGCCAGCGAGGCTGGCCGAGAGAGAGCCCACTGCCCATCCGGCTTCTGTGCAGTGCCACTGGGTGGCCCAGAGGCCCAGGTTGCGCCCTGGCCCATGGTGTTCGGCCGTGCTCACCACATCTCCACGTGGAGACTGGGGTGCCATGACTCGGTCGGAGGGGGGGCATGCTTCCCAGGGTCCAGGGACCCAGGTGCTTCCCAGGGTCCAGAGGTCAGGTAGGACCTGCCCTTCCACGCCATACACTTGTGCTTCGATTGCCAGCCAAGCCTAGGGTCCGCACCCGAGCATGAATTTCATGCACTGAGCCTCTTGTTTACAAGGATTATTAAACCAGTGGGTCTCAATGCCACCACGGGACATTCAGTCGGGTTTGAAGACATTTTTTATTATTACCACTGGCATCTAATATGTAGAGACCAGGGGTGCTGACAAACACCTACACTGCACAGGACAGCTCCCCACACAAACACTTCCCGTCCAAAAACGTCAGCAGCGTACAGGCTGAGAAACCCTGTTCTCAAAGTTATGTATTGACTTAGTTCATCCTTAAGACAACCGTATGAGACAGGAATTATAAGTATTTTCTTATAGTCACCAATAGTAGCTTCATTTTATAATTAATGGTAGTGTATACCTTTCACATCAATAGGTTACATAATATTTGTAGAGTTATATAAAATTACATGCAGATATTTTAAAAATATCTTCCTAGTGTAGTTGTGTGTGTTTAAATACAGATGTTAGACCTGACAAACTTGATTTAAAGTTTCTTTTGCAACCCCGGTGGCTGTACAATTGTGCTATTCAGATCGTAAAGTATTAACCTCTTCTGGTCCCCAGTCACCTGCCCCAGAAGGCAATCTTTTGTGCCACACCTGCAGTGATTTGGGTATTACCAGAAGGGAGCTCTGTGGTATACCAGAAACACCAGACCAGGAGCCCATAGATCCACCACCCAGCTTCAGCACCTTACTGGCTGGGCATGTTAGGGCAAGTCACTTAACTTCCCTAAACACATGATGTTTACCATCACCACAGCATGGGGCAATACTGTCTTCTGCATACTGTGTGAAAGTGCTATGGAAATTGCAATGGACATTACCATCGCCCGTCACACCACCGATGTGATTGATGCAAGTGGTAGATGAGGAAACATAGAAACCTGGTAACTTGCCTGAGGTTACATGGTTAGAAAGTGGTAGAACAAGGGTTCCCAAGCAGGCATTCTGCCTCTTAACTGGCCTGCGCCTCTCTGGACCAGCCACTATTTGCAATAATATTTGACTTGCCATTATTGGTGATTTCTTCGATTCTTTTCTTTATAGCTTATGCGTTTATTAGATGCTTAGAAAGGTCTTCTCTACTTGGAGAATATATATTTTTAAAATCCATGTTTTCTTTTAGTAATTCTATAGTTATATTTCAAAGTTCAAATCTTTGAAATACCCAGAATTTATTTTGGTGGATAGTAAGAGTTTAGATTCAACTTTGTTTTCCAGATGGCTTCCCAGTTGTCACGATAACTTCTGTTGAATAGTCTACCCTTTCCCCACTGATCTGAAATGCTCCATTATACACAAAATTCTCATATAATTTGGATCTATTTCTTGACTTTCTGTTGATTTGACAATCAGTAAACAAATAATTACTGTAGCAGTATCAAATGTTTAACAATTTGTGAGAGCTAGTTGCCCTCATTATTTTTATTTTCCAGAATTTTTCTGGCTGTCCTTTAGAAACTTAGAATCATCAATTAATATTTCTGCTAGGATTGTGTTATATTTATAAATTAATTTAGGGAAAACTGATACCATTATATGCTGAATAACATCCATGAACGTGTGTACTTTTATGTTTGGTTCAAATCTTTGCCCTTCTCCCCACCTTTGTTTGGTGAGCTCCTATAACATTTTAAAGTTTTGCTCATATAAGTCTTCCTTTATTACATTTCCTTCAGGATTTAGGAATGTATTCCTATCTGGCTAATGTTATCACATGTATGTGTTATTTAAAGCAGATGTGGTAACAAAAACTGTTAGCTACAATACTATATAAAGTGTCATTCATTTTTGTTTTGGTTATGCACCCTGTTCTTGAAACCTTGGCAAACTCAGGTTTGAAAACATCACTAGAACCAAGGCCACATGACATACTTCTTTTTAATTCCTGTTAAGACATGGTTTTCTCCAAAAATGTTTCGCATGAATATAGAACTTGTTAGAGTTTTGGAAATCTTTGCTCTATGTCAGATCATCTTAAATTTTGGGAGTACATAGAGTCTAGGGGTATTATATTACAAACTAACAATTTTTACTGAACTGCAAACACAAAACTTACCTCCCAAATTCATTCCGGCTTGAAGACATTTCTGAAGTCTGCAGGCAGGACAATTCTTCCGTCGAATCTTATCAATGATGCAATCATTTCTTCCGGCACATAAATAGTTATGTTGCCCTGCATAAAATATAATTTAAAAAGCAATTGTTAAAATACAGATTATTATACTGATATGAATTACTAACATGCATCCTCAGAATATAAAATTTCCTCTTTCCTTCCTTGACATCTCCTTTTCAAAGAAGCAAGAAGGGAAACAGGATGTATGGGTAATACAGGCACAGGGATGGTCAGCTGAACCCAGCTGAGACTTTGGATTACAGATGGTCAGATTAACGCTACATTTGTTTATTTCCAGCAGGTCTTCGTTCGTAGAAGGATAGCGGCTCTCCCCCACTGTTTAAATATTTTGATAGCCACATGCAGCTTTCAGGAGATGTGCACATTATATGCAGGGATCACAACAGCACTGATCTGAATGAGGGTCCTGCCACAGCTGTGTAATCTGCCATGCCTACAGACTGTTTACAAATGTGATTTCAACCAGAAAACTTTCAAATTACACAGTAATTACTGCACATGTTTAACTTCCATTCTGCAGATGAAGCTGGAACCAAAACAGTCACATGTGGGAATATGTTTAGAGAGTGGCATCTACTGGCAACAGGTAAACTTGTAGCCTAGCTCTATCCCTCATTTATTTACTCAAAAAATATCTACAAAACACCCAGTAGGTACCAGACATTAATAGAAACACTAGGGATACAATAATTAATATGATAGATATCCCTGATCTCATTAACTTTCACTCAATTGTGGGGAGAAAGACAACAGATGAGGAAATTAGGTAAAATGTACAAACGTACAGTAATGCACTCTAGAGAATAAGAGAAGGGAATGGGCATATAACACAATGCGGGTATGGGAGAGTACGGGAGGATGTTGACATTTTAGAGACAGTGCATGCGGGGGGGAGGGTGGTGGTGCTCACTAGGAGGTGATTTTAAAAGAAAGGTCAGAAGGAAATGAAGGTGCTGTGTGGATACACCTGGCAGCGGGAAAAGCAAAAGAGGTGGGGGCAGGGGTGGGGTGGCTGCTTGACATGTTTAACAACAGCCAAGTGGGAAAGAGGAGAAAGAATGAGTGGAAACAAGAGGAGACGAGGAGAAATAGCAAAGTGAGTCAGCTCATGTAGGGCCTTTTAGGTCACACTGGACTTTGACTTTTACCCTGAGATAGGAAGCCACTAGGGAAATGACCTGATGTGGTTTACCTCTGACAGGATCCTCTGGCTGCTATGTTAGGCACTGACTGCAGTGGGCTAGGGACGGGAGTAGGGAAGGAGGCTATAACCCAAGGGTGGGTCAGTGAGGGAGCAGAGACCATGGTGAGAAGTGGTCAGGGCCTAGATGCATTTGAAACTCAAAAGCTACTAGACTTTGCTGATGGACTAGAGAAAAAGCGTAGTTACAGAGGCATCAAGATGCTTGGACTGAACAATTAAGAAAATGGAAATGCTGCAAATCAAAATGCAGAAGACAGGAGGAGCATGAGTTTTACAGGTAACTGTCAAGTTTGAGAGGCCCAAGAGGTATCTAAGTACTGGTGTCAAATTGGCAGTGAGATTCCATAGATCTGGAGTTAGGGAGAGGTCTGGGTTGGAGATGGAATCAGCTTGTGGCCATTATTTTTTAAAAAAATATATATATTTTATTGAATTTTTACAGAGAGGAAGGGAAGGGGATAGAGAATTAGAAACATCGATAAGAGAGAAACATCGATCAGCTGCCTCCTGCACACTCCCCACTGGAGATAAGCCTGAAACCAAGGTACATGCCCTTGATCTGAATCAAACCTGGGACCCTTGAGTCTGCAGGCTGTCACTGAACTAAACTGGTGAGGACATTGTGGCCATTATTTTAAGCCGGGTGGGAAACCTCTTTTCTGCCAAAGGCCATGAGGATATGTATCACATCATTTTCGGACTGTGCAAAATTATCAGCTTAAAAATTAGCCTGCTATGTTTGGTCAAATATTTAACTAACTCACTCTTAATGCCTTTGCAGGGCCAGACCAAATGATTGTTTTGTGCACTTTATATGGCAAGAGGGCTGGTCGTTCCCCACCCCTGAATGAGCCATGAGATTGAATGAGATCATATGGTGAGTGGGGAAGTCTGGGAAGAGAAGGGTCTGAGGACTGAGGCCAGGGTCCCTGCAAACATGGAAACAGGAGTCTAGGGAGTGAACAGGCTTGAAAGCACTCCCTTCAGCCTAGTGCCATCACGCTCCCTTGGTTGAGAATTCTACTCAATAAAAACAATGTGCATTCCTTAATGCAATTAAAATAATTTAATCCAGAGCACATTCTCAGCAAGACATTGGCAAATATTAGTAATAATAATAAAATGCTATCAATAGCATAGGGCAGTGGTTGGCAAACTCATTAGTCAACAGAGCCAAATATCAACAGTACAAGGTTTGAAATTTCTTTTGAGAGCCAAATTTTTTAAACTTAAACTTCTTCTAACGCCATTTCTTCCAAATAGATTCACCCAGACTGTGGTATTTTGTGGAAAAGCCACAGTCAAGGGGCCAAAGAGCCGCATGTGGATTGCGAGCCATAGTTTGCGGACCACTGGCAAAGGGAAATCTATTAAAGTGAAGAAATGAAACTCCACCATTATAATAATCTAATGACTTAATTTAAAAATGAAGGCTCATGTGAATAGGTGAGGTGCAGATAATTACACAAAGGAAATCAAGAAGTAAAACCTGTGGGAGGACATTCAATAATTTAATGTATGTGTGGTTGGAATTCCAAAAGGAAATGAGAACATAGGTGAGAAAAAATACATGAATATTTCCAAATTTGAATAAAACCTCCACTCAAAAATCCAGAAAGTTTAGCTCCAAAAGATAAATAAAAAAAAAAACACCAAAAACAAAACACACCACAAATAAAAAATATAAAATAACCCATTATGGCAGAAAATAGTTAAACTGCTAAAAACAAACAAACAAACAAAAAAAAAAAAACCCAAACATTAAAAGACTTAAAAGCAACCAAAGCAAAAACAGGAACAAAAAAACATTACATAAAAGGGAACAAGAATATGAGTAATAACTGATTTAATCAAATAAAATTACAAAACATATATCTTTAAAGACCACCAAGTCAGAATAACTGATGAAAACATTTATCAAAATGAAGGTGGAATAAAGACATTTTAGGATAAATAAAGCTAAGGAAACACATTGTGTGCAGAATCACATTATATGAAATGAAAAAGGAAGTTCAAGCAGAAGGAAACCAGTTAGAAGCTGAGATGTACCAAGGGTCCTGCTTGGCATTCTGTCCCTGGTTTAAGCTGCCCCTGCCTTTCTCAGAATCCTCTGCTGCTTCTCTGCAAATCCACAAAGCTCTTTTCCTTGATGTGTATATGGAGAAAGGACTGAAAGGTATGCTACTGGAGATGAGGCAGAAATGATTTGTACACATGGATCTTTTGTGACCCTCTTAGGAGCCAGAAGGCCTTGGGTGGGTTTGTGTCTATATGCAATACACTGCATGAATGTGTAAATTCTGTATATCATACATGTATTTAACTTATCGGTAACCATGTGTTCCTTCTTTCAGCATTATGCACTAGCAATTACCTGCCAGGCAGGATGCTGCTTGTACCATATCTCTACTTCCTCATTGGCTCACAGACAGATTCTTCATGGTGTCCAGCAGAGCGTCAGAGTGCCCAGTGATGGGTACTCAGCACTTCTGTACTAAAGTTTCATTTTAAATGGATATTTTGGAATCTTCACATCATATCCCATTTACTTTAAGCTTTGATTTCTCTCCATGTTGTGGACAGGTGCACTTTTTTTTTTCCCCTTTGGAGAATCCATTACTGTGCTTGCTACCAGCTAGTTAGAACTTTCTCTAAATTTTTATGAGAGAAACTAATCAATTTGAAAACTTTAGGACATTTGCATTTTCCCTGTAAGTTTTTGATTTATTTAGTTTCCAATTTTTTGTACAGATCCTTGAGTATTGGTATTATTTACACTGATAAAATAGGTTCTGAGTTTTTGGACTTAGGGGTGGGGGAGTCACTGGATCACATTCTTAGCCAACCGCATGGACAGGGCAGAAAACATAAGTAAAGCTCGGATCAGAGGCATCGGATACAGTAATGTTGCACCATTATTTTTACTGGTACTTTTATTACCGATATTTTATCTGTATTATTATCGGTGTGAAAGATAATGAATTCTGTGACTTACTTTTTAAAATATATTTTCATTGATTTCAGAGAGAGAAAAGGAGTGGGAGAGAGAGATAGAAACATCAATGATAAGAATCATTCATGGGTTGTCTCCCACACACCTCCCCCCCACCCCCCAATGGGGATTGAACCCGAAACCCAGGCATGTGCCTTGACCGGAAATCAAACTGTGGCCTCTAGGTTCATGGGTGGATGCTCAACCCCTGAGCCAGGCCTTATTTTTCACAGAATGGAAAAACCCCTAAGATGGATCACTTTGCATAGTTGGATCTCTATTCACATATTCAGACATACAGGTCAGTCCTGCATCCTGCACACCATGCTCAGAGACATCCTATAGCTGAGGCTGGGCAGTGCTGGGAGCTGCAAGTGGTCCCCTGCCCAGATGAAGGTCAGCCCGAGGTTGAGGCAGCACTGAGCACATCTTCCTAATAACTCTTTATGTTTTACCTCAGGAAGGAGTCCTATCCCTGACTTTCTCTGGCGCCACTAATTTCATATTCAGTGATATATACAGATATGCACACGTCCTTCAAGCAATGTTCTGCACCCCTAATTATCTGGAAAAAAATCTGCTCTTATTTTAAAATCTCACCTGGGAGCTAAGTCATAAGCATGGCTGATAATGAGGGTGGCCACCTTTCATCAAGGAAAATACTGAAGTTTTCAGGTAAAATTACATATGGAAAGAAACAGGTTCTAGAAACCCTAAAACTAGGATGAACACCTATAAACAACTTTTAGAATCTTAAAAGAAAGGAGCAGGCAGGCATTAACCAGATAGGACGTTAAAGTGATTCTAGAGTAATTGGAATGCGTCAAATTCTATGTTTTGACTTACTGAGACACTCTGGGAGCACAGCCCTTTATATATCAGGGGGGAAGGGTAGGCTAACTGGAGGGAATAAGAATGGACGTTGGCCCCTGTTCGGCACCCCAGGTCCTTCCCTGTCTCCCCCAAAGGAACTGTGCCTGGGGCCTCAGACGGGGTTTCCAGAGGAGACCACTTCTGTCCCGCACCCCACTGATGCTTCCTCCACAGATGGACACCCTGTTTTAGGCATCTCCCCGCACCCCCCTCCAACCTCCCCTGCTGCCTCCACTCCCTTTCCTCAGAGGGCCTTGCTGAGCAGGTCCGAGAAGAATCAATCTGACCCGACTGCCTCCTTGGTCCCCTCTTCCTGGCAGAGGGAGACTCCCTTGGGGGCAGATGCAGCCTCCAGTCTTGAGGAGCCTCTACCTTAAGCATCTAATTCTAGAGCTTAAGGAGCAGGACCCCACCTATTTTGCTCTTACCATTCAGCCATGTCCTTTAACTTAGTCACCCACCCAAAAGTTGATATTTTATCGTCCAGCAGCCACTGCTATGTTTTGTTTCTCAGCGTGTTCAGAACCTGGTGGGGAGGTGATATGTCACAGGTGCCTTGGAGGTGGAGAGAGACCCCAGAGCTCCAGAGTCCCTGCCACTCTTACAATGGGGACAGATATTGGGTGAGCTCCCAAGCCTGGATCCAGAAACAAGGAACCTGTGGTCCCCTCCGCCCCTGTCCTGGGCCGTCTCTCCCCGGTTCCTGTCGCCCCAGGTCTGCCGCTGTGGGAGGGCAGGGAACCCAGAGGAGGTGGTCACTGTGGGCACAGAGCAACGAGAGTTAAGACTTATTGATATTTCAAACTCTGCTCTGTTGTTGTTTTCCTTTAAAAACACAAGCTGTCAAGTAATTTCAGAATCTTGTTTTCCTTTAAAACCTTATTTTCATGCTAACCATGTTATGTGACATATAATTTTATTTTTTACCCTCCCCCCCCCCATTTAACCCAAAATCTTTATTTTAATCGCCTTCTTCAGGCCATAGAGATGCATGAGGATCCTTCTAGCACTTTTTGTCTGTATCCCATGTTTGACCTCTGGCACTGCTTTCTGATTTTTCGTGTTGAGGATCCTCCTTCCCATGGGATAAAGAGCACCTTAGAATATAGGGCAGGAATCTGTGCTAGATTCTTTCTTGGCAAGTTCATTGGAACTGACCTTACCTGATTGAAATGCATAGGGAAGAATGAGTTTGGTGAGACCAAGCCATTCTCCTGAATCAGAGCTAACCTATGACCTTTCTGTTCTTTAATTACTCAGCGTGTCCGTTTCCCCAAATGTACGCAAGGATACTCACACCCAGGGACAAACAAAAAACAGCCTCTAGGATAAAGACAGAAAACAAACCACAAGCTGTCCTCTTTGCGAATTGATATTCATTTCTGTTTCCCAACACTAGCAGTTTGCAGAACGAGGGGACACACTGTGTGAGCTCTAAGGTGCCGTCCGGTTCTAACACAAATCACAACCCCCTGTGATTGGTGGCTATCACTTATCATGTCCACCCATGATCACCTATTTTTGTAAGTAGTTGAGCATGAATCTATAAGAGAATTTAACTAAAAGAGACCATGACTTATAAGATAGTTGAATGTGTATGATATAGTGCTCAATAATGTGTTATATGCCCAAAGAATGAGACCGATTCCTGGTGGTGTTGTTACTTTTCATGAAAACATGGGGATTCTGCACTTTAGCAGGAAATCAAACTTTGGAAGAGTCCTCTTCACTTAACTTTCCCCGATGGACACCCAAGAACAACCAGACTTTATGCACAATGTAAGTTTCCCTTCTTCGAAAAATGCACTCATTTTCAGAAAGGCAATGTCACCAGATTGCTCTCCAAATTAACTTGTTTAAATCTCTCATTTTTAAAGATCCATTTGTTGTCCTGCTGGAGGATTTTTTTTTTCCTTCAAGCAGTTGACAACTGCCCAGCAACAGCAGCCTGTGTTTGCAGTCACTATTTTGGGCTACATCACATGTCACTTACATAACCTTGTTTAACTGCTCTTGAACCAGTTTGAACAACCTGGGAAACAGATTAGGGCAGTCCCAGCAAATTCCTGCACTGCAGATTCTGATGGGTGATTTTCCCTCTCCCCTCCCCATCTAATAATGTTGCAGGGTGAGTAAGAGGGTGTCCAACGAGAACTGGTTATTCATTGTCAGAGCAAGCTAAAATAATTAACTTCCTTTGCTCGGTTTGAACCGGTCCAGTCCGCCTATAATAAACCCGTATGAACAGGGCTCCCCTGCTGCTGGGGTTTATGTGTGAGCCCGGATTAACATGCTTTCAAGTGCCAGTGGGGGAAACTCACTGGAGAAGTAAGTATAGGTTGCCTTTGCCACCTTGAAACACAGATCTTTTGTAGTTCCGTTTTCAGGATTCTAAGATTTTAATTTTCCCCCTGTGGTGTTTCAAGAGTTCTTCCCATGTGGGTAAGCACAAAGTTCCCAGATAAACATTTCTTCTCACTGGGAATGGTGTTCCTCTTTTATGTAAGAAAATATGTAACTTCTAATTATCATGAGGCAAGCTTTAGGTGCTCTGCACATTTTAGTGAAAGATAATAAAAGAAAATATTACATGACAAAAGCCAAGTGCCTGCCTTAAGCTTTTAACCTTGAGAAACATTGATTAGGATGTGAATAAGAAAAGACAAGCAAGTTATCAGCAAGGAACAAGGAACATTTTTTCAGGAGGAGTGACTCGCGTCCCACACACATTCAATAGTAGGAATTTAACAGAGTTGCACTTCACTATTCGAAAACATCTGTTATCTAGATAAACTAATAAGTTATTCAGGGCAGTGGGTAGGGAAGTAACATTTGTTGAATTCCTGTTATGTGACAGGTGTTTTACCAATCACAGAGTTTAATCTTTAATTTAAAAATTATACTGGGGTAGACCACGTAAGATAGGACATATTATCCCCGTTTTGTCAATAAAGGCACATGCAGGTTCCATTATGTGGCCAGCATGGCTGGGATGTGTACATGGATTGGTTTCATTACAGTACCTCCTCTTTCTATGGCTCCATGCACATTAGAAAGGTATCTTTAAGAACCTTTGCAGCAAAACATTTAGACTACTGAGTAACTTCAACACGGAAATATCACTAACCACTGTGACACATGGAAGAGGAAACTGCATGAGGTGAGGCAAACCTACAAGCTCAGCCTCAGCTAAAATATACACAGATGGCAGACTCATATACCCCCTAAGCCACCACTTTCTACTCTATCCAAAATGTACTCACTTCTACACCCCAGACCTCGAAGCAGAGGTGTGCACAGCCCTGTGGAATTGAAAATGCTTGTGTGTCGGGTCCTGAATGATCACATTTCATTCATTTTTGCCCAACTGGCAAATCCACCAAGATCTCAAAAGCAGAAATGAGGCACAGACAGACACAGGGACTCTTGTTCAGCCACTGGCCTTACACTGTATTTTACCATTTGAAGGTCTCCACACAGCTCAGTGGGCCTTTTGTGCCACCTCAGGCACAGCCTGGTGTCCAAGCACCCAGAGCTCTCAGCCTAGATAAGAGCTGCACCGCTGCCAGAGGATGACTGCATCATACACGTCTAGCGACAATCTGCACTTCTGCCAGAAAAATAGTGTGTAACCATTTGATACTAGAGGCCCAGTGCACAAAATTAGTGCATGGGTACAGTCCCTAGGCCTGGCCTGCGATCAAGGCCATGTTCCCTGGCTGCCTGCAGCTAGTCCTACCCCGACGCTACCATCACCTTCTGTTCACATCTGCCATCTTGATCGGAGCCTGTTGGCCGGAGAAAGGAACCAAGAGGGGGTCAGTGCACCTCATAGTGACTGGTCCAGTGGTCATTCTGCCCTAGGGTCAATTTGCATATTACCCTTTTATTATATAGGATGAAGACTTTTGCTCATACACACACATATGAAATTATAGACTAGTTTGAGTGCTATTAAAAAAGATTCTTTCTCCTTCCCTCATCCTCTAGCCACCCAGTTCCCCTCCCAAGTGTCTCTGAGACACTTGTTTTTCTTTAACTACAGTAAATATATTCTGTTTGTTAAGTTCAGCCCTATCAATGCAATATGTCTGTTCTTTTACTAATTAATTCAACAAATAATTATTAAGTGGATATTACATGCCAGTTACTGTGATCAGCACAAGAGCTGAGACATGAACGAGACCGATTCCTATCCTTCATGGCCCTGTGTGGTCTAGTGTGGGAGACAGGGGTCTATGCAGATCGAATCCCGGGACAAGAATAGCTCAAGGGGCAGGCACACAGGAGAAGACCGGATCGCTCCACAGTCAGATAAATCTTCCTAGAAGAAACAATGTCCGGCCAGCTTCTTGAGGAGTGGTTGTTGATGGAAAGGGAGTCAGAGGACTTTTCTTACTAGAGAAAGAACAAACTACAGAAGGAATATTGTCCAAGGGTACCATCTATTTATTTAGAGATGCGTGAGCTCGGTGCGTGCGCCCAGAGCACAGGGAATGTATGTGGAGGCAGCACAAGTAAGACTGTGAGACCTGCTATGCCATGCTCCATAGTCTGGACATGAGTGTTATGCAAAGGGGAAGCCAGTCCAGGGCTGACTGGTTTCAGGAAGTTCACTCTGGCACCTCAAAGGTAGGTATCCTGGAATCATGCTCAGAACTCAGATGACTCTTTCGAAAGCAGGCGGTTTGGAAGGACAATTTCCTATCAGTCAACCTCCTTTCTGCTACTCTCTAGCCCCCAATGTGTTTTTTCCATATCGTCATTGCTTCATCAGCCACTCGTTATCCAAGTGATAATGGCTAAAACCACTTAGTATTTATTTTTGGTCCTCCTTTGTCATATTTCACACCTTTTTGATTTTGTAACAAAGTTGTTGACTTCTGCCTCTTGGGCCCCATCAATGCCTCAAAGAAGCAGATAATGGGTATGCTTGAGATAAAAATGGCAGCCTTGGAGTTACCTACTGAGCTTGCCATAGCAAATATTTTTCTTTTTTAACATTCTAAATAGGCCAGTCCCCTTTGTCCAATTATTCCCAATAGAAATGACTCACAATATTAGAATGCTTGAACCAAAATTCTTGTACTCATTAGGGAAAAATGGTACAAGATGTAAGTCTGTGTACTCTAGAACTTGGAGTTGAAGATTGGAATCAGATGAGAGAGGGAGGAGGAGAGAGGAACTGTGGGAAATCATTGTATGAAGTAAGATAAGCTGTCAGCTGAGAATAAGAAGGGAGGGGTGGATGAGGGACCAGATCCTAAGTTGTCCAGAGCAGCCCTGGGAATGTGACACAGCACGACATGGAAGTGAAGAGGACTGACACGTGTTAAGTACAGACTATGCTATAAGCTACTAGGCTGGGAAAGTTATATTATGATCATATTTAACGTTTATGATGACCTCTTTGAAAGGTACTATTATTACCATCCTACTCTGGCCAAGGAAATGAGCAGCTGTCCATGGTGCTTCCCACAGCGGGTGGTGACTCAAAAATTTGAACCCAGGTCTCACAAAAGACTACGTTCACTTGGCAAGTCACTCAGAAGCCAACCTGCCACCCCAACATGCACATAAAGATTGCATTCCAGCTTTCTAAGCAAGCTTTGTAATTACACATTTTAACCTTGTACATTTGACCATTTGACTACTAGTAAATTGCTAAAATCAAAGCATTTCCCATTTAGAAAATAGCTTAGACCTTATTTACAGCTGAAACTCAGTACAAGAAAAGTTCCAATGTAGTTCACAATGTCCTAATGGGCTTTGGGCAGGACACACGTGGGATCCACCCAGACTCGGTCACTTATCAGCTATGGAAAGCTGAGCAAGCCATTTAACTTTGTATCTTCTCATCCATAAAGTGAGGGTAAAAAAAATTATCTCACAGGGCATTATGAAGAATAAAAGCAATAGTCTGTTCAAAAAGCCTCGCAAGGTGCCTGGAACAAAACTGGTGTTCCACCAACCTTCTGCTCTTCCCCTGTTCATCCCACCTGGCTCCCACCTGGTCTCACCATTCCCTCATGGCACCAGGTGGGCTTAGCCAGCCTCATGAAGCTTCAGTGCCCCCATCTGTAAATGGGGGCAGTGTTTGACCCTGCCCAGCCCAGTCTTGACTTTGAACAGCAAGGATCTTGTCCCTGTTCCAAATCTTGGAATCCTGTGTAACTCACCTTTCAGCTAATTGTGCTTTTACTAAGGTTTGTTTTCTCTTAACTGGGCTCATGCCTCATTCCTGTGTCCCATTGCCTGTATTGTAGCTTGTAGAGTATTCCCTGTTCTTATACAAACAGATTCCCCACACCCTAGCTCCCAAGACTGGGGCTCTGACACCTGCCATTCTGGAGAGGCAATATGTCTCCTCCTGCACCAAACACTCTCATGGTGTCCTGCCCAGATCACATGGGCTTCTCACTCTGCCTTCTGAATTATACCTTCTGCTGGCACCTGGGTCCATGGCCCAGTTACTGATCCACCTTGGGGATCAGGGCTGGTTTCCTATCCCAGGCCTTTCCAGTTGGACCCATCATTGCATTCATTCATTTCCAAAGACATACGGTATTTCCTTTCTCTGATTCCTGTCGCTATTTCTCTTACACAAAAGAGCTAAGATGCATATAAAAAAAATAATAACATTTAGTTCATTTGCAACTATGTTATGCTTTTTTCTCTCTCTCAAAACCAAGAGCTGGTCATGAGAAACATACAAAAACTGCTTTATTTGATCACTAAGAAAACATAGATTTACAAACGGATTGCCTATCATTGTAGTCATCTGTAAAAGAGAGAGACACACACATTCTTTCCAGTGTTTTATGTAACTGGAACGTGCCAGCTGACTTGTGGCTCATTTGGAAAATCTAAGCAGTCCTGTGTTGGTTGATCAAAGCCCTCATCTGTCTGGGCCCTTCCCTGCTCCTCCAGGTCTCCCACCTTCAGGACTCATCTTAAGGCTAGAAGTTCCTAGAATGTTCCAGCCCTTCCTTGTTCCTACTCCATAATCCATGATGCCTCCTAATTTTGCTCAAAGCTGCACAGTGTTATCCTCTTGGACAAGAGTTTCCCTACTGGTTCCCAGATCACAAAGTCAGTAAAGCCAGGTCCTCTGTTCTGCACCCTCCCCTTGTAGAGGAGTGTCTGGAGGCTCAACTTTAAGAGGATGGTCCCTTTTTGCTAACAAAAAATGAAGGTGGGCAGACGGAAGTCTGCATTAGTGTGATGCCTTGCTAACTGAAATTTTAATATCCTCTCCAGTGGGGTATGCACCCAGCCCCAAGCATTACAGCAAGGTACTCTGCTTCCTCATTTGTCAGTGTTTCTATGCAAACTCCTCATGGGGAAAAAGAAGTGCAGCTTGAGGCAGGGCTGGCCTTGGTTTTGGTCCCACATCTCGGTTGCTTTCCCAAGCACCTGTCTGACATAGCTGGTGTGCCTTTATTAGTCCCCATCCTTTGTCCCAGTAATCTACGGTTTAAGCTCTACAAACCATGGGCATAGCTCCAACATGCCAACTGTTTACCTGGATTCTCATTTTTATGCCCTGGTCCATCTGTTACATGGTCTCTGAGGCCTCATGCCAACCACTTGCCTGGACTTAGGTTGAGGATTACTATACCTCTTTGACTCTTGACCTTATTTGTCCTAGGGTATGTCATAAGTACAGTACTCTACCATGAAAATGAAGGAACCCTGAGATATAACAGTGCAAAGCAATCACAATGTGGATTTTAAGCCTTTTCTATCCACAAGTACTGATAAATTATTACTTTCATATGTTGAGCTTTTTCATACATAGGTTCCTCCATAAATCACTAACTTGTTGGTCATTCTGGTGAAGTCACAGCCTTTCCATATCCCTTTTCTTAACTACAAAATGCAGAGATGGAGTTGGATGATCTCTAGTGTATCTCTCTCTCTCTCTTTGTTTCTATGGTCTTGAGAGAAACAGTGAAGGAAAAGATATAAAGTCACCACGAGAAAGATTAGGAAGTAAATAGGGCAATGCAGACTTACCCTGTCTCCTGTGTACTGGCAAAGCTGTACTAAGAGCAAACTACTAAAGACAGGAGAGCAAGCTATAATCACTGTCCTTACCAGACAAAGAGTCTTGGAATTGCAAATCAATTAAGAGAATTAAAAAGCAGTCACCAAGGCCTTTGATGAGAAAAGTAGTCAGAGATAAGGAAAATTAGTTTTTTGAAAATACTTCTAAGCAAAGTACCCTAGGAGATAAAAACCTAAGAAAAGAAAGATTGTGTACATATGTGTATAGATATGTATTCATATACATATTTTAAATAATTGCAACAGTGTTGAAAGTTAGCAAGCAATCACATTACTATCAAAGTCATGCTCGCAAAACAAATCTAGAATTGTTCCTTAGGTGTTTCAAGATTAAAAAAATAAAAGCAGAATTGAGAGTTTCACTCCCCCTTTTTCCTGCTCACTGCAGGCCTAGAAGTTTTTAAGGAGGCCATTTGTGTATTTATCTTTATGCTGTAATTATAAAATAGACTAAATATGATGGGCAACATCTAGAAGCAACATTTTAAGCCCCCAAACCCTGAGATTATTACACTTGATAAGCTGTGGCTTTACTGGGAGAATATTAAAGAGGTGCTCTGTGGCTAACACCTTAGATCAAGTTACATGAGATAATGTGCCTGTAGGAAGCAGGAGGATGATAAACAAACTGCAGCTTGTAGGCCAAAAATAGCCTAGTTTTTCCCAGCTCTGAATTCCATCTGTCAAAATGAGGTGGATGGCATTCACCAGATAGCAGCAGTGCACAGATAACTGAACGGATTCAATCTTCTGGGGGACTTCGTTTTGTTATTCATAACAACTAATCATCAATTAATGAGACTGTTTATAGCATGAAGGCTTGGCCATTATCATCAGCCTACGCTTCCTCCCTTCTAGAGACTGAAGTCAGAGCACTTTCACACCCTCCCTACACGTGGAGGCCCCTCTCTAAGACCCTGACTACATATCAACTTTCCTGAAACTTTCACTGGCCTTGGACAATAGATCTCCTGTGTCTGAAACACCTTCTGAAACATCCAACCTACATTGGCTGAGAACTGTTACGAGCTGGGCCCCATAGCACTATCATCTCAATGAAGATGTGCAAGAATACCAGAAGCTATTAAAATTACTCCCACTCTATTGCCCTGGCAAATTCTTACCAGCAATTAGTATCGCTTCCTTCCCTTTGTAAGGCAGGGTGTCCGGTGTCATTTCTTCCTATCTATATCAGAATACCTGCAAGGCAGGGAGCAGGTCTTATGCATCCGCAGAGCCATATGGTGCGTAGGATACGGCAAGTGTTAAACACCCAAAGGTAGGGCAGTTACACCCTTCCTCTGAGGAGTAAGAACTGCAGTGTCCCAGTTAGCAACAGCCTGGGGCCTGGGGCAGGAACGCCTTGGTCTCAGAGGACGCACCAGCCTGTGCTGTGAGCTGCCACGTCCTCCCACGGATCTTAGGGCCCAGGCTGGCAGAACAGTAGGAGTTAATGTTTGAAACCTTCCCTCCAGAGAGTCATCAGTCATCCTATCACTACACAGTAATGCAAATATATGCAGGGGGCCAAGAAAAGACCTAACAATGAGCGAGTCCATTTGAAAAAAAAAATGAACATTTAAATAAAAAAATACATTTTGACTATTTTTAGTCATGTGCAACAAGAGAATGCTCATTGAATCATAGTTTAATTATGTGATACAAAATGATTTGTGATAAAAACAAACGTACTTTCTAACTGCCTAGTTTCTGTCCCTTTATAAAACCTGCTGTGTGACGGTATGTGTTGACTGAGCCTACAAGGGGGGTCTAAGAAAAGTATTTGCTCATAGGAGTTCACAAAATTATGCACAATGGTGGCGAAAAGTGCCGAGTGCCCTTTAAGGTATAAAGTGCTAGGATGGCTATTTTTAAGAAGGTAAGAGATAAATGTGGACCAGAATGTGAAGAAAAGGGGACCCTCATACACTGTTGGTGGGAATATAAACTGCTACGGCTATTATGGAAAACAGAATAGTGGTTTCTCAATAAATTAAAAATATTACCACTAAATGATCCAGAAATCCTGCTCCTAGGCATATATCCAAAGGAAATGATATAATTATCTCCAAGAGGTATCTGTACTCCCATGTTCGTTGTGGCAATATTTACAAGCCAATGTGTGGCAACACCCTAAGTATCTGTCAACAGATGAATGGATAAGCAAATGTGATACATGTGTGTATATATCAGCTACCTTGACACACACGTAGAGTGATATTATTCAGCTACACAATTCTTGCCTTTTGTGATAGTTTGGATGAACCCAGAGGGCATTATGCTAAGTAAAATAAGCCAGACAGGGAAAGACAAATACTACATGGTATCACTTACCTATGAAATGACAACATCAAAAAAGTTGAATCATAGAAACAGAGAGAAGAATGGTGGTTTTTAGGGTGGTGAGGGAAACAGGGCGAAGGTGGGGCAAGGGTACAAACTTGTAGTTTCAAGATGAATAAGGCCCGACGATCTAATGGTGGCTATACTGTATCGTACAATGACACTACTGTGTTGTACAATGCTAAGAGAGCAGAACTGAAAAAAACAAAAAAACAACAACAAAAAGGGATGATGGATGTGTTAATTTGATTGTGGGGATCCTTTCACAGTGTATACATGTATCAAACCACCATGTTGTATATTTTAAATATACTAAAATTGTTGTCAATTACATTTCATTAATGTTGAAAAATGTTATGAGGAGAAAATTAATGGGGGAAGGAAGGAAGACAGCAAGTGATCAGGGAGACTTGAGAAAGAGGTCATCTTTCACCTGGGCCTTAAAGGAGAAATGAAAATTTTTACAAGATGAGAAGGAAGAGGGAAGGACATTGATGGTTTCTGTCAGCCAAGGCCATCCCTCTCTAGGTCACAGCTGCCTCGACAATGCCCCACAGCACACGCAGTGCCTTCTGCATAGGACTCACGACAAATCACTCAAGTGTAAACTCCAATGAAGTCATGGAATCTGAAAACCAATATAATATAGATATAAAAAATATTAATAAAGATAATTATTGCTAAACCAAGGAAAAGTAGAAATCATAAGACTTGATTCTAATGCCCAAGGAATGTCGAACACAAGGTGAGAGAAACTGACCCCTAAAACTTATGGAACTCTTCTGTAGGTTTGGATTTACATGATAACTTACTAAAGAGAACCAGCTTTCCATTTAAATATTTAATATTTATAGTACTCTGAACTCAATAAATTTATCCCATATGAAATTATGGGATAAAGCTGAGCATTTTTATGCAACAAAGGATATGGTCTTTCACACGTACTCAATCTTTAAGTCAATACAATCTAATAGCTTAAGAAAAAAAGACATTAGATTTCAGAGAGCCATTCTGCCTAAAAACACTCTAAATTATTTAAATTGAATTCTGATTAAAGCTAAAATAAAATCTTATTCAATAGGGCATGCAAGGTTCTTAGAACTTTTGCAAATAAGATCTGTGTAATCTGATTCTGTTTCATCCAGTAAAGCCATATAATGAATATGTCATGACGCTGCAGTCCCAATGGCTGTCTGTGGAATACTTTGCAGCTTGCCCTTGAACTTTAGAAAGACACGGAGAATGGTGCAAACCATTCTCCTTGATGTCTGACTACTAGGTGCTACCTGGAATCATTGAATTGAAATTTCTATTTCTTACAGAGGAAAACAGAGGGTTTCTTGAGTCTTTACTTTAGAAAATTCTATAATTTTACAGCTGGAGGGAAATAGTTCCTTCCTACTTAGGATTTAACCCAAGGCCACAGAGATAACAGAGAGATGCTAGACTAAAAAATCATGAGACCTGGATTTGAAATCAAACTTGTCCACAATGCTCCTCAACTTAAGGGGTTACATTCCAATAAACCCACTGTAAGTTGAAAATATCATATAGGTACAGCATAAGGGATATAATAAAAATAACATTGTAATGCCAATGTATGGTGCCAGGTGGGTACTGGAAATATTGGGGGAAACACTTTGTAAAGTATATGATTGTCTAGTTAGTATGCTAAATACCTGAAACTAATAAAAATAATATTGAATATAAGCTGTAATTAAAAATTAAAAATATTATTAAGTTGAAATGCATTTACTAAACTTAACCTACTGCATTTACTAAACTTAAACTAAACTTAGCTTAGCTAAAACATGCTCACAACACGTACATTAGCCCATAGTTGGGCAAAATCATTTTAGTGCTGTTACCCATTATCACAAGAGGTATAATAAATATGTTAGCCTGGGGGGAAAAATCAAAATTCAAAATTTGAAGTATGGTTTCTACTGAATACACATCACTTTTGCACCATCATAAAATCAGCCAATAGCTGAAGTCACTAGCTGTGTGAACTGGAGCAAGTCACTTTACTGCTTCTGGGTCAGTTTCTTTATCTGTACAATTGTAAAAATATAAACTACCTTGCTAAATTACTGTAAAGAACAGAAAAAGGACATATTTAAGGTGCCAAGTACAATGCTTAGCAGAATGGGTATACAAGCAGCTCAGCTTTAATATGGATAGTAAAGCTGAGTGTTGAGTCAAGCAAGATCTTCTGCACGTCATCACACCTTATTGTCTTAGTTGTTTTTATTTGCTCTGTTGCAAAAAGTATACAGAAAAATTATTCAACAATAATTTGGGTAGTTGTTTTCAACCCTAGAAACAAAACAAAACAGAAAGATTTCCCAAATCATGGTTTAGGTCTAAAACGGAATGCCTTGGGCTCTGTGAGCAAAATTTAGCATTTCAGGTGGACAACTGAAAGTGACCATAATGAAGGAACCAGGGAAGAGAAGACTCTACTGAAGAGCTACCTGGGCCCTCTCTAGAAAAAGTGAGGCCCACTGAACTGCAGGAGGCTGGGTGGGAGATAATGGAATGGAGCCAGGGGAGAAGCAAGCAGGCCCTGGCTCTGGGAGAGAGCAGCTGCTCCAGCTGCTGGCTGGGGCTTGCCAACTGCTGGCATCAGGCATGTGGGGCGGAGGTGCTGCCAGATCCTCCGCTGCTGAAGGAGAGGCTGGGCGTCCATGTTTTACAGGAAATTTGATTTTTGAATGCTGGCAACTAATTCACCCTCCCCCCCCCAAACAAAACACCTCAACAAGCTGGGTTGCAATCAGGAAAACCAGTCTAAGACCCTTCAAAGGACCAGGGGACATCCAACCTTCAACATCTCATGGGGGATTAGAATGAGGAGTGAACTCCTCACCAAGCATGGCTGGGCTGGAACTCGGCCTTCTAAATTGGGACTTTTTATTTTCATGCCTACAAATTCACAACAAGTCCTGGAAACTGGCACCAGGGTAGATAATATGAACCTGGTTCAGGGTATGAGAGTACAACACAGGGCGCTAGAATCCAGGCATGTCCCCGAATTTTGTTACCCTCACGTCCTTGGGATTCAGTGCCGTACGCCTCCGGTGTTTCATAGAGTACCGGGAAAAACATTCAAATCGACTGAGCTCTCTGGAAAACCATTCCAGTTCACTAAGCTGCAAATGTTATTAAATGCCCTTGAGGCGTTTAGCCGAGAACTGCTGTGTGCTGGTGGTGACTGTGCCCTGCAAGCTGACGGACGCCGACCCGGGCCTTCCCTCTGCGAAGCAAATGCTACGGATAAACAATACAAAAAGGTGGAGTGATTTATTAACTCTAGTCCCAGCAATGCCACCCGTGACTAAAGATGTGCATTTGTAGCATCGGGATTAAAACAGCTATTGGATTTGTGCTTCCTTTGACATATCCTGGAAAATAACACTGGGCATCAGAAAAACTTCTAAGAATGTCAAGGCGAAAAGGCTTCCTCATTCTTTGGCCCATTTGAAAAAGGGTATGATTAACCTGCTGGGCTCTGAGCTTTGTAACGATGAAGCACAGAGCTAGATAAACTTTCTGTAAAGGGACCAAATTATAAATATTTCAGGTTTTACAGGACAGTCTGTGTTACAACTATTTGACTGTTTCATTATAGTGTGAGAGCAATCACAGAAGATATGTAAGTGAATGTGCATGGTTGTGTTCCAATAAAACCCGACATACTCTCCTAGGCCAGGTAGCTCAGTTGGTTAGAGCTGTGGTTGGCAAATTGCGGCTGGTGAGCCACATGTGGCTCTTTGGCTTCTTGTGTGTGGCTCTTCCACAAAATATCACGGCCTGGGTGAGTCTATTTTGAAGAAGTGGTGTTAAGAAAAAGTTTAGTAAGTTTAAAAAATTTGGCTCTTAAAAGAAATTTCAATTGTGTACTATTGATATTTGGCTCTATTGTCTAATGAGTTTGCCCACCACTGAGTTAGAGCATTGCTCTGATATGTCAAGGTTGCAGGTTCAATCCCTGGTTAGGGCACATATAGGAATCAATCAATGGATACATAAATAAGTGGAACAGCAAATCAATGTATCTCTCTCTTTCTGTCCCCCTTCATCTTTCTCTCTAAAAATCAATGAAAACTTTATAGACTCTGAAATGTGAATTTTGTATATTTTTTAATTATCACAAAATATTATTTATCTGTTGATCCAACTTACCTTCTCCCCCTCGCCTCCCTCCCATTTCATTCTTGGCTCACAGACCATATAAAAACATTCAGGCCAAAACCGGTTTGGCTCAGTGGGATAGAGCATCAGCAGACTGTAAGGTCCCAGGTTCGATTCTGGTCAAGGGCATGTACCTTGGTTGCAGGCACATCCCCAGTAGGGGGTGTGCAAGAGGCAGCTGATCGATGATTCTCTCTCATTGATGTTTCTTTCTATCCCTCTCTCTTCCTCTCTATAAAAAAATCAATAAAAAAAAATATTCAGTAGGCTGTACCCAGCCCCTGATGTATAAATATAGTCAAATAAAAGGAAATAGTATTCTTAGACTGCTAAGAATTTTACTGGATCACTTCATTTAACTATGACAAAGACTCTGAGGAATATTCTTATTATGTCCATTTTACAAATAAGAACACTGTGACTTGAAACAGTCAAGTAACTTGTTGCCTGAGTGTGCTCAGAAATGATTAGCCAGGATTAGAACCCAATCACACCGGCCATGCACTCCATGCTACAAACTGGGGACACACATGCACATAGTGGTTCTCGACCCTGCCTGGGTCTCATTAGATCCTTATGAGAGAGCTTTAAAAAATACCGGAGCCCAAATCCTCCAATTTACTAAATCAGAATCACTGGGCATGGGACCCAAGCATCTTGTTAAAAGAATCCCCTCCCCCGCCCCACCACAGACATTTCTGGAGTATGATAAGGGGCTATGCCTAGACCCCTGCTTTGCGGGGCTGAGTATTACTGAGCATGGTCCTACTGGTAAAGGGCTTGTACATCTTGAAGGTAGGTCCCCCTGCTATTTGGACCTGTTACTTAGTTCATGTTCACAATCATAGGCAAGTTCTTTTAAAGGAATCAGGCTCACCAAAAGCTAAGTCCCAGATGGTGCCTAGAGTTTTATTACCAAAGCCATATTTGCTAAAAAATAAACAAACAAACATACAAACAGAAAAACACTACAGCACAGAACTGGAAACAAGTCAGAGCTGAACTAAAACCAAGTGCCTAATTCATTTCAGGAGCAAAAAGTGATAAGATGACTAGAAAAGACAATACAAATCACAGAAGCACTTTAAATAATATATTTAAACAGAATGAGCCCAGATAAACCAATCTGATTAGGAGCAAAGCATTTATTTGCATGACAGTAATGGGTTCCCATGCTCAGAATTCCCTTGGATAGCTCTGGGAAATATTTAAGTTTCTAGCTCAGGAAAAAACCTCAGAACTTTTTTGACCTCCTTGGTTAGATCTAATTCAATGGAAACCACACCGGAAGGCAATCTGCCCAGGAAACGTGTTTCTACTTTAGAACAAAAGTACAAACAGGTCCTAGGAGATGCACAGGAAAAAGTCCGCAGGGCCCACGGAGTCCAACCTGGTACTTCACACCTGAGATGTTCAATCCAGGGACAGGGCCAGATATGTCTTCCTGAACTTGCCCTTGTCAAAGGCCATTCATGCAACAGGTTATTTGGGAGCCTGCTTGAATGATGTGACGGTTCCCCGAAGTCCTCTCCGTGTAGGTCCACTCTCCTACGATAATGTTACTCTTCCAGGGGAATTTTTGCCTCAGTCCATCTTTTCTTTTGGACTACCCATGTTGATACGTTTGCTACTATCTCTACTGATATTTCCTTTTGTTCACTTACATGTCTCAGACACCACATGTGGACCCAGGGGCCTGGTCTACAGTTTTTCACCCTCTCACTGGAATTGAGTACTTGCTGCCTGTTGAGTACTCAAGAAGCTTAGAGCGATATGGAGAGAAGTCAGACATGGAACAGAACTATTCATCTAAAGGAGCAGACAGAAACAGAGTCCACTGTAATGGATGGCGGCCCTAGAAATGAACACTGGTTGCCACTAGCACAAAACTGCAATAATAGCACCATTGAATATAAGGACAAAAAACAAAAACAAAAAACCAAACTCTTAAAACCAGGAAAATTTCCCTGCAGCTACATGTCTTTATTTGCTGGGGGCTTTACTCATTCAGATAAAGTTTTTGTCTTGTTTTAATTTTCTAAGGAGTAGCATGTAACCTCAACAGAATGGTACAAAAGAAAGTTACCACTTACCAACATTTGATCTTAACTTCTTCAGACACTAAAAGCTCAGTGTGTGGAGTGTAAGGTGTGGATTTGAAATAAACTTAAGTATACAAACAAGGGTAAAAACCAAAGTTACCATTACTGGGTGCTTAGCTAGTGAGAAAAATGGTAATGAGAGAATATTTTAGTACTCGTGCATGGGCATCATTAAATAAAGATACTAGAGGCCCAGTGCACGAAATTCATGCACAGGTGAGGTCCCTAGGCCTGGCTGATAATCATGGGTTCATCTCGCCCAGTCCTGATTGGGGCCAGGTCAGCCAGGGCCTGCAGGTTGCCAGATGAGGCCTGCCGAATGTGGGGGATGGACTGAGGGAGATTGGCTGGCCACAGGAGATTAACTGTGGGAGCACACTGACCACCAGGAGGCAGCTCCTGCATTGAGCGTCTTCCCCCTGGTAGTCAGTGCACGTCATACAGACTGGCCGACCCGTCATTCCAGTGGTTCTAGTCATTCTGTCATAATGGTTGCTTAGGCTTTTATATATATAAATGAATATATATAAATTATTATATATAAATATAAATGTTATACAATATAGACAAATTATATATACATTTCACACATAAAGTTATTATGTATAAATATAAACTAAATATATTAATTATATATGTAAACAGAATAGCAAAAACAAAACAATACTTTGGAAACATGGTCCAAGGGAATCCTCAAGTACAAAAAGGATTCTAGTTGACTAGTCCATCACACAAATGGTGCGTGATTCTGCAGAATCATAGGAAATGCTGTTTTAAGGGCATTAAAAGGCTACAGAATTAGCCATAGATTTTCTCACAGTAACAAGGGTTCAGTATTAGGGTAGTGGTTTCATTGTTTTGTTTTGGTTAATATTTTAGTGTATTTCCCTTGGCCTATTTTTCAAGCACATACTTTGACAACACAAAAATATGTTTTTCTCACCCATTTTAATTCTTCAATGATGATTAGTTAATTTATAGACTTGTGCAACCATTAGCACAATCAAGTGTTAGGACATTCTTATCCCCCAAAAGGTTCACAATTCAGGTCAATAATGGAGGGTCTCTGGGGTGATGTCTCCCTTATGCCATGCTATGCTCTTCATCTATCCTGGGGCACTGTCATCAGAAGACAATGGCTTAGGCGTTTGAAAGGTAAATTGTAAGCTTTTACTATTGTGTAACCCTATTAATACTTTTTTTTTTTTTTTTCAAATACACCTGTGAAATCTCAAGATTTTCAGAGTAGTAGTGCTATAAAGTCATATGAAGCAGACATATGGGCCATAGAATAGTTCTTTCTCAATCTATACTTTATTTGCAGACATCTGGAGTATAAAGGGGCCTTCTGTTTATTTTTAAGTTATAATATGCCATAAAATATTACAAATGAAAAAGAAAGTTGATAAAAACTGGAAGAAGAAATGGTAAAGAAGATAAGCTCTTCAAAACAAACTGATGAAAGTTTTTTTTAACTTATCTATTACTCTATTTGTGACTAGAAATGAACAAAACCTCTAATAACTACATGACTTAATGGTAAAATATATCTCTATTATATTGTAAATTCAGTTTTAGAAAAAGGACTACAATCTTCATAGTCTAATATGGACTAGGTATAGCAACCTAACTTATAGATGTGTGTTGTGTATTAAATAAGTTATTATGTAAAGAGCTGGAACTATGCCTAGCAATCACTAAGCTTACTTACTCAGTCACTAATAAGTGTTACCTATTATGATTGTTTATTTATATGAAAGAAAGCTCATATTTTAAATAGAAATGTTGTTTGTTGGCTTAGTCTATGAAACACCATCATTATATTTTCTTCAAATTAAATGAATCATCATTGGAATTAGAATATATCTTATGAAGAGCCATAAAATGCCATCTAAAATGATTAATTTTTGGTTATTTGCAATTAAGGAAAATGGGGAGAACATGAATAATTAAAACTCCCCAATAGATTCTTATTTCTTAGGAGGGGGCCATGTGCTAAGTGCACCAAAGCCTGTTGATCTAACTGTTGAGCCCAAAGTCCATTTTGGCATACAATGTCTGCCAGAAGGAAATTCACCCTGATCACCCAATGCTTTTAAGAAGTTGGACAAATTCATATTTTCTTCATCAGCAACTCTGCTCTCTGGTGAATGGCAATAATTCTTGGATATTTTAAAAGAGAATAGCTGAAAGAGAAGCAATGCACCTTGTATTATATGCACACTTATTAACTACTGAATTCTTAAAAATTTTCAGTATGCTTTTTTCCCCCCATTACAAATGGTAGCATTTAAAAAATTAACCAAATATACTAAAGCAACATAAGTTAAAATGCCAATTATACATTCTGTATGATTTAGATCCATTATTTAATTCAGATAGTTTTATAGCTGGGCATTTGACAAGTTTACTAGGAAGGAGCAGGGAAGGTAGACATTTGCCATTTATTTTATAGATCATGTACTGTGTGCCTACCAGCTTCTTGGATGCTATGAGAATACAAAGATAAAGCTTTCAGATAGCGCTTGTGTGGTCAAGATCTATATATCCAGAAATGTGTAGGAGGGGAAGTCAACGAAGGGGAGGGAAAGGAGAGAGATACCAGGGTAAAAATGTGTGGTAAAGATAACATGGGTGTAGTTGGGTAAAAGGACACAAATAATGTGAACTACATTCTTTAGAAATGCTTTAGAAATAGTATTAAAAAGGTGATAGAACTTGAAGAAATAAAAAGTATTCTGGTTCCAGTCCCACTTTTCAAACTTATCATCCACTCTGCTCTACAAAGACACTGCTCTTCAGCAACAGGGAGCTATGCATTAGGCTCCTAATATTACTTAGGTCTCCTGCAGACCTCTGGATGCACTCCTCCTTCCCTGTTTCTGTCACCCTTTTTATTCTTCAAGACTCAGTTTAAGATCCACAGGGAAACACCCATTTGGTCCTCAGTAAGTTCCATGTATTGTTAATGTTTTCACACATGTTCTAATTCTCCAACTAGACCATAAACTGCTTGAGCACAATATAAATCTGTGCATCCCCACAGTGTCTGTTAGATTTTCAATCAATATTTGTTAGTTCATTAAAGTAGTATCCTATTTAAGAGCAAAGTCAGACTGTTATTGAGCTATGATAAGCTCTTACTAAAGAAAGGCATAAAGAAATAAGCATGGGAGAAACACCAGCTGCACAATAGTAGTATGGGAAGTTCAGGGACTCTGCCAAGAGATAGAGAATAAATGCCCGGATAGACAGGAGAAGGAGGGCCAATATATTTTGAAGGAAAAGTTACTAAGGCTTAGAGACTGATTTTGCATAAAGAACAAAGGCAAGAGATCAATCCTAATGACTGTAAGGTTATAAACCTCAGTGCCTGAAATAATAATGGAGCTCACATTAATAGTAATGCAGGAGTTTGAAAGAACTGCCAAGTTTGTAGTTAAATTTTCATCTTCTGTTTTTGGTATCTGCAAAATATACACATAGAAAAAAAATCTGTAGGCAAAGTAGAACACATCTTAGAACTGAAGCTGGAGAGAGAAGATACTGATCTGAGAGACATTAATTCAGCCTGTTTGTGAACATACAAAAGGGATGATGTGATAAAAAGAAAAGACCAAAGTTAAGAACCTTAAGTTAGGTGGAGAGAATATCCATCAGAGAAAAAATGGGGGGCTGGGGGTGGGGATAGTGGGAAAAAAAGAGTGAACTTGCACAGCTCACGGGGATGCCTAATTTCAGGAAGAAGCAGGTTACCTTACAATAAATTTAATAAGTTGAATAGTCAAGAAATTTATGATTAAGATACAAACGAAATGTTAAAGATTTTACACTAGTCAAAATCGAATGTATTATATTATTTTATGATGTGACATTCAAAGCACAATGATTTTATGTTTCACCCGTTGATCCCTAATACAGAGTAAAGTTCAAAGCAAACAATGAATAAATGTTTGTCACACAGACAAAATACTTCTCTGTATTTAGAAACAACGATGTAGATTCCAGGGTGGATTCAAGAGGCAATGGAAAATGAGGCTCTCCTGCAAATATACAGTGAGACCCACATTTACATTCCATAGCTGGAAATCATTTGAAATCTTTTACACTTTATGGATTTCAAGATTCTAAACCTCAAGAGATAGGGTGGCAAGTGGGAAATGTTTGGGCTTTGGTGTTGAGAAAACGTGGCTTAGAATCCCAGCTCTCCCATCTCTATATATAAAAGGCTAATATGCAAAGTGTCCGTTCAGGAGTTAGCCCATGAGACCAGGAGTTCGATCACTCACTATGATGTGTGCTGACCATCAGGGGGCAGTGCAGAGCATGGCAGACAACCAGCAGCAGCAATGGCAGGGTGCTGAGGGAGTGAGGGAAAGAGGAGGTGGGGATGTGGGGAGGTGATCAGGCCTAAGGACCCTACCCATGCACAAATTTCATGCACTGGACCTATAGTTTATTTAAAATCTCTGAAGATTCTTCAATAATGATAGGAAGAAATCAGTTTATTTTTCCTCTTATTTCAGGAGTTAACCTTAAAAAGCAAAATAAAACAAAACCCCAAAATTCTTAGAGTTGAAATTCTAGCATCTTATTTCCATTTTAATCAAGTATTTCTTCTTCCTGCTGAATCAGGACAAAAGTGATGAACAAAGAGGGACTTATTACTAGGTTATGTATAAAACTGGAATCTTAAGTCTTCCTTGGGTAGATGAGAAATCATGAAGAGACTGATGAAATATCAATTATCTTCTCTGTTCTGAAGGCCTCTTCTATAACTAGAATCCAATTTCCTCAACCTTGTACCCAAGCTGACAGAAGATTCTAGAGAATCCTGATAGCAAGTCCATAGAAATATGCTCGACTACAGGAAACATGAGGCTTGGCAAGATAAACTTTCTGCTGAATTACTGTTAACACAGAAGTCTATAAAGTGCTGTGTGAGTTTCTAGAAAAGTTTATCTTAACATTTGACTTAACATTTGACTCAAAATTTGACTTAACATTTGCCAGTATAATCCATTATGAAACAACATAAAATAATGCCTCAAAAGATAGATATAAAAACAAATTCCCTCATCTCTGGAACTTTATTTTCAAAAGTTTATACATAATAATTGTATGAATTCTGTAGGAGTTTAATTTTTTTCTCTGCTGAAACTGACACAAATATTCATTTAGAAAATATGCACTCCCATCATCTCCTAATGCAGTACATATAATTTGTGGATATTAAAACTTGACTAATTTTGAAATAATTAGAGTTCCTTTGAAAAGAAAAATTTAATATCACTTCTATACTAACAGATTTACTCAGTTCCAGAAAAATGTCATTTTAAAAACACATGAAAAACATTTTTATTAACAAAAAAACAACTTCCCGAGGAAATGAAATGAACATGAGGTATTTAACAGAAGACTCATCTGAAAGATTATAACCCTAATATTTTTACACCAATACTTAAGCTTAACTCAAACATTTGGCATTCTACTCCATTATCACTGGGCCGTTTTCTCTTTTCAAAAAGGATGTCTATGACTAATTAATTAATGTCCTCACTTTATACAGAAATTTACTGAAGAGTAGATGTTTTCAACCTGCAACCCAGAGTATAAAATAAAATTTAGTTAAAAATGTAAGCCTTTATGCTTTCCTAAGACACGTCCAATGAGAAAATATAGTAAAGTTTCTTTAAGGCACCAACCATAGAAAGTTTCTGAAAGCTTTTCATACACAAATATTAATTTAAGGTTCCAATTTAATACATGACATTTTTGCTTAAATTATAATTCCTTCAAAATTTTAGTAACACCCAATTCAATAGCAGATATTCCACTCCATTCTAGGCCTTGTGCTTAACTGAGATGACATTTCTCTTATAATTCAGTAAGTCTGGATACATATATACATTCACCAAATCAAGACACAAAATATTTCCATTTTCCCAGAAAGTTCCCCTAACCCTAATCCTTACAGCAAATCCTTAACTACCACTGAGCAATCACTGTTATGATTTCAATCATCATAGTTTGGTTTTTGCCTTTTGTGAATGTTAGATAAATGGAACCACACAGTAAGCCTTCTTTTAATGTCTGACTTCTTTCACTCGACATACATTTTTAAGATTCATCTATGCTGTTTTATGTATGCTTCATTCTTTTTATTACTGCTGAGTATCATTCCATTAGATTAGGGGTGTCGAACTCAATCAGAGAAGGGGCCAAAATCTAAAATCCAGCCTAAATCGCGGGCCGAATGGTTTACTGAACAGTCATAAACTGTCATTGTGATGGAAACGCAGCGGAGTGCAGTGATGACAGTGCGGTGCGGGGCACATTGCAAGGCCTGGCGGGACGGATTTGGCCCGCGGGCCTTGTGTTTGACACATGTGCGATTAGATGAATATAAATATACTAGAGGCCTAGTACATGAAATTCATGCATGGGAGGTGTCCCTCAACCCAGACTATACCCTCTTCAATCACAACCAGGACTGCTGGCTCCCAACTGCTCACCTGCCTGCCTCCCTGATTTCCCCTAAATGCTTCTGCCTGCCAGCTTGATCACCCCCTAACCACTTCCCTGACAGCCTGATTGATGCCTAACTGCTCCCCTGCCAGGCTGTTTGCCCCCAACTGTCCTCCCCTGCAGGCTTGATCACCTCAAACTGCCTTCCCTTGCAGGCCTGGTTCCTCCCAACTATCCTCCCCTGCTGGCATCTTGTGGTGGCCATCTATGTCCACTGGGGAAAGTCAACTTTGAAAACATGGGGGCAGCCATCTTGTGTGTTGGAGTGATGGTCAATTTGCATATTACTCTTTTATTAGATAGGATTAGATAGGATAGAGGCCTGGTGCACAGGTGGGGTCCAGCTCGTTTGCCCTGAAGGGTGTCCTGGATCAGGGTGGGACTTTCCTTGGGGCATGAGGTGGCTGGGTGAGGGGCCTGTTGTGATTTTCAGGATGGCCACACACCCCAGTGACCCAAATGGAGGCACTGGTATCTGGGATTATTTATATTGTATAATTGAAACTTTGTACCCAAGCCTCCTGCTTGCTCTGTGGTCATAGCCATTTTTGTTGGGATTTATGTATCTCTATAATTGAAGCTTTATAGCCTTGAATGGAGGCCTGGGCCAGCCAGGGTGTGCAGAAAGCTTGGCTTCCTCTATTGCTGGGAAAACCCAAGCCTCCTGCTTGCTCCATAGCCGCAGTCATCTTGGTTAGGTTAATTTGCCTACCTGCTCCTGATTGGCCAGTGGACATGGCATGTGGGTGTAGCAGAGTGATGGTTAATTTGCATATTACTATTTTATTAGATAGTCTAATTATGAGGTTGACCATCCCCCAAGTAATGCCCCAAAAGCAATCTCCACATGCAAGTCTGGCTCCATTATTTGTAGTCAAGAGTAGAAGTATTCTGCCTACTGAAAACATGTACCAATATGTGCAATATTCCCATGATGAGATTTCATGAAGGTGGCATATTAATCAATGGCTTTTAAAACAAACTAGGGAGATCAGCTGTACATCAAAATATTTTCACAGGATATTTGGATTAAACTATATGTATTGTTTTATGTTATCTTGAAAACACAAGACTTTTGGGATGGTTAATAAATCACATTTAAAGTTACAATTCCTAGCCTTTATGTGATATTCTATTTAGGACATTAAGATTTGTGGAGCTTGCTTGGTTCCTGACTTAACAAGACATTTATGATATGATACTAAGGAAATTTTAAATGATTATTCTTTTAGTGTAATAATAGTTCATATTTTAAGAGACATTTATATTTCAGTTAATATTTTTAAAGGCCTCCCTACTCTTAAATATATGTATTGAAGAATTTATGGATCCCAGGACATGCTTAAAAATAATGCAATGAGGCAGAAAAAGGAATATACTCATAATTGTTAAACATGGGCAATGGATATAGATGAGGGTTCATTATACTATTTTATCTACATTTGTGTATTTAAAAAATTCTCCATAATAAAACTTTAAAAGCCCTTTTTAAGTAAAAGGAATTAAAAGCAGATGTTTCAGAATTCTTAAAAAAATAAATAAAACCACTCAAATCTGATTTTACTTTTTTCACTTTTAACTGCTTCATTGAGGCTATGATTTAGGTGTAATTTTTACACATTCATACCAAATGGCTATTGTATTGGCTGGTGTATTGTTTATATTTGATAATCTAAGGAAAAAGAGGTCAGTGCCCCTAACTAACTAGTCAGGTATTACATGTTTTAAAAATTCTTGTATCACATCGGTTAAAAATCACTGCTTTAAAACCATGTCTATTTTTCTCTTCCTGAAATAGCAGTAATCCTAAAAATAAAAGAGACAATATTTATCAGGAACTAGATTTTGAAACTAGAGCTATCTTTTTGCATCCCCCTCCCCATATTCATTGACATGTTTCTTCTTTTCCAAGTTATGGAGGAGAAATATAACCACCCCCCTTCCATATAACTCTTTCTTGGCAGTCTATCACTGCCAGCAGCAATGGGCAAACTTGAATAGACTCTTCTGTGTTTCTAAGGCTTGATCAGGTCAGCTCTGGGGAGTTCCCCCACCCCATCCCAGACACTAGGGAGAGGAGCAGAATATAATTTATCTTCCTCATTTCTAGACTGGAAAAACATTTTCTACTAATGTTTAAAATCAACCAATCAACCAACTAAAATAGTCCTGAACAGGACTGTACTATCAGGTAAACCAATTTTGTTGCTGCTCCACTACCGTTTCTACCCAGGCTTTCTTTAGAAGGTTGAGGTGAGTTGTCACCCAGCTAAAATGGCTTCTGATATGTGTCTGTATAAATCTTTTGTTACCTCAGTGTCATCTCTAGGAATTAGCATTCGTGCTGTTGTTTTAAAATTTATGTTAACATATAACAATTAACAATGCATATGCCTTATGTTTATATAAAAGGCTTGGAAAACTTTTCTTTGAAGGTTTACAGAGACTATAAATTCATATGACAGTACCATTAGTAATAATGTTAATATTTCATTGTTTTAGGCATTAAAAAATGCTTTTGGGGAGGTGCTAAACAGAGCGGGACACTCCTGGTAATAATTAATAATGCATCATACATAGAGTAACCATGCAACTTATTGTCTTAACACTTCTGAGGCTGAAAGGAGGCACTATTAAATAAAAACTACACCAGGATAATTGGTGTAAGTCAAAACTATGCCAGGCAAACTGGAACCCAAGAGCACTCTAGTTATAAGCAAGTCAATACAAAAACATTTATAATTAATTAGCAAAAGTTCCCACTTCTATGATAAGATCTCCAATAATTATTCTCAAACTTCTACCTTAGGAAAGATTTGTCCATCAGTATGGGAGAAACAAACAAACAAAAAAATCTCTTTATAATCCCATCCCTTGACTCTGATAATTTACCTTTGTACCCATAACATCTTTATCTTCATATTTATAATATATACCACTGAACTATAAACTTCAATAAATACTGAACATAGTAAAATAGATTACAATTTATCAAATGAGAATCATGATAGTCACCCAATGGTAAAATTTTGAAAATAACATCCAAATTGTAGGGAAGACACTTTCATTTTCCAATTGGATTAATTCTGTAAGAAATATTGCCAAAACCACTAGCACTATAAAATATTGACAACAATTTTGAGACGCAGAGTATATACTTATACTGGGAGGTAATAAGAGTGAACCTAAATGTGCTCCCCACAATTATTTATATCATTTGGAGAACTAGAATTTGACTAACATTTCAATTTCTTTTAAGGTTTCCTCACACTAAAAATGTCATAATTAAAATTCTCAGTAGCACTTATGCCTATGAACATTAAAATCCAAATCAAGCTAAAAAATTAAAAACAGCTGGAATTTATAAACCAAAAGGATTTTCTACTTTGGTAAAGAGATGATAATGAAGTGCAGCACAATTTTATGAACTCATTAGCCCTACTAAATGAATTTACATTCTGTAGCATGTCTGTAACTTTAGAAATTGGAGCACTGCCCAAAAGTGAAGTGGGAAAATTTTTCTTGTTGCTTTTTATACAGAAGTCAAATGATTTACATTTAAAAATTAAATTACCGAATACAAAACATGGCATTAAAAGTCAGATTAAGAATTCTATATAAAGTTGGTGCATTTTATAGAGTTGAACAGTGCTATATATTTCTTTGGGGAAGCTAAAATGATTTATAATAAGTGATTAATACCAATGTGAATTCCCCTGTCAAGAAACAAGCAATATACATGTTAAACAGATTTCTGAATGAGATTCCAAAAATATTAGCATTACCCATTTAAATACTTGGATATTAAAATGCTAGCAGCTTAGATATGGGTTCTGAGAGTTTATTCCATTTATAGAAGACATTACAAGGAAAGATTTAGACAGATCTGGGGTCCCAAATAAGAAACCTCAATATAACTTTTCTACTAATGTTTAAAATCAACCAACCAGCTGGGGTTTCCACTAAATACATTTCCCTTTCCTTAACTGATCACTACAATTACTGCTCGTATTATTTTATATTTTTGTATTTAAAATTATAAAAATTATCTACTTTCAGGCCTCCTCACATGGTACTGTTTAGCTACCTAAGAAGCCCCTCAGCAGGAAAGAACTCTGCAGTCACAGGCGGAAATGACACTCACATTTAACTCTGACATCTGTTTAACTAAGATGTTGTGCTAAAGCCATGTTTTCCCTCTGCTGAATTTTACTGTCAGATTGGTCCTGTGAGTAAAAAAATGACTAAAATTTTCTTTATGTCATCTGCAAGAACATGAGAATTCTGAGCAAATCACTATGATAAACGCTGGGAACTAAAAAACGTCATTTTGCCTGGCAAAGGACAGGTCAGAGAAACCAACGTAGAACTGACACTGAAGGAAGCTATCAAATGTGTGAGAACAATTTAAAAAGAGTAATAGCTATAAATTGCATCAAAAGACCATCATTAAGTGTTGAATTACAGTGCACCGCAGGAACCCAACTCAAAAGATAATAAGCTTGCACTGTTCTCCTATAGTTAAACTTTCAAATATTGTATTTTCCCAAGATTTGATATGAGAAGAACATTCAACAACTCCATATGACTTTGAGGAGATGATGGATCTGTGTTCACAGCTCATTCATCCCTTCACCCACAGTGCGCTATGTCCTGTGTTACGTGTAGAATAAATGGCTAAAGAGGCACAGTCCCTGCTCTTAGCAGTCTAGTGGGAAGACACAACAAGCACTTCAACAGGGCATGCTAACACCTGTGACAGGGCGAGCTCAGGTGTCACAGGACACACAAGAGTCAAGGAAGCTTCCCAGAGGCAGCCGGCTCTCTCCCGAGCTAGCCCTCCAGAACTAGCTGGGGCAGAGGAGAGAGAGGATACAATAGTGATCAAACACAGCTTACTGTGTGTGCAAAGGCCATGGGGGGGGGGGCGGGCAGCCAGCCACACAGGAGGGATTGACACGTTCATGAACTACGTGAGCCATGAGTGATGAAGCCAGAGACATGTGTAGGGTCCAAAGCTCCACAATGCCGAGGAATCCTGAGGAATCTTGAAGAGCAAAGCCAAGTAGAGGGGAATGCTGGGTAGGCCCATTTGTTCTCTACTCCCAATGCCCCCCTCACCATTCAGTGATTCAAAGTGGTGCTTCTGGAACACCGCTCAGTGTAATGCACCTTCTAATTAAGGCCAGGCGCTCACACCTGCAAGATGACTTTCTTGTTCAACAAGAAAGGCCTTACACAAGGCATGGAGTCTCTGAGAAGTACTATTACCACCTGTTTCTGCAGGCCTTACACAAGGCATGGAGTCTCTGAGAAGTACTATTACCACCATCCTTGGACAGTTATTATTTAAGACTAAGGCTTTTGACATGGTAATCATAACTCAATAAAGTGGTTAAAAAAAAAAAGACAAAATGTCTGGGAGGAATATATTTGGCTCTATTTTTATTTTATTTTTTCTTTTCTCTCTGCAGGGAGATGGAGAGAAACAATTCTTAGGCTAAGATGTTGTGCCTGGCTAAGTGGCTAACCAGGTCTCACTTTCTCCTGGCTTTATGATTAGGTTGAAATAATGTACTTAGAAGGTGAAAACCATTTTATGGGTTGTCTCCCAGTGTCTCTAGCAAAAATCCCAACTTCTACAATGATTTTTGAGGTCCGACATGATCTGGTCTCACCTGTCTCTGTCCCTAATTCCTCCACTTTCATTGCTTCTCCCTCTTGTGCATTCTCCAACCCCACGAGCTGCCGCCTATTCCTCCATCCTCTGTCTCCCTCTGGCCCCAGGGCCTCTGTACTGTCCCAGGCACACTGAGGGCTCCTATTTCCAACGCAAACTTTGAGTCTCAGTTACTTTTCTAGGTAGCCCTTCCAGACAGCACTAACATAACCACTCCCCTGCTCCACTTTAGCATTCTTAGCATTCTTTTTCTCCCCTGCCCACCTTTTATTTTACCTATTGGCTTATTTATAGATTGCCTGTCTTCCTCATGAGAAAGTATGAGGGTGCAGTGCCATTCTGCCCCCAGTGCCTACAACAGCATGGGCTCACGAGACATCTTCCATACATGTTTTAGGATTATAGGGATGAATGAATGCTGCTCAGATACAGATTTTTATTATTAACCATTAGGGAACATCATGCCTCAAGGAGATAAAATATCTTTTTATTGACATTATGCTAAGTGAAATAGGCCAGTCACAGAAGGACAAAAACTGCATGATTGCACATCTCTAGGGTACCTACAGCAGGCAAATTCAGAGTCAGAACCTGGAGGGGTGTTGGTCAGGGGGTGGGGGAGGGGGTGCAACCTGGAATAGACAGTACCTGTTTAATGGATACAGCATTTCAGTTGGAGAAGATGAAAAAGTTCTATCTTCTTCATTAAAAAAAAAATTCACAAAATATATTTTCTTATATAGCAGGGGAAAAGACTACTTATTAAAATTAAAATGCTAGCCAAAACTGGTTTGGCTCAGTGGATAGAGCGTTGGCCTGTGAATGAAAGGTCCTGGGTTCGATTCCGGTCAAGGGTCATGCACCTTGGTTGTGGGTACATACCCAGTGGGGGCTGTGCAGGAGGCAGCTGATCGATGTTTCTAACTTTCTATCCCTCTCCCTTCCTCTCTGTAAAAAATTAATAAAAAATATAAAAATCTACAACAAAGAAAAACATCCTGCTTGCATATAAGAAACTGAGGAATGTAAGTAAATCACATTAACATTTACCTTCCTTAAACACTGTGGCATAAAAGTGTAGCTATTCAATGAGACTAATAAGGAAAAAAGGAAATACTATTAGAATGATTCTAATAAAAGTAGGAACATTAATTGGTTGCAAGAAGGTTAGCATGTTAGGTAGCATGATATCTCCAGATGTTTTCTTTTTCATTTTAAATAAGATAGTTAGCTATAAAGGCATATCTTTAACACTGGGAAAGGATATTCCCATGATCAATAGGATTCCCTCAACTACTACTACTAAGCAGATTATTATTATGAAAAACAGCTCAAAGCAAAGCCAATTTTACTTTATTTAACTGCTTCAATGAATGGTTTTAAGAAGGTTTTTTCAGTATCCATTTATCATCCTTTCAGATTTCTCTATGAATCCAAACCAACTTCTCTGGATTTCAAAGGGCTCCATAGCACCTCTTAACACACCGAGGAATAAAATACACCCCTCAAAATCTCATCATTTTCACTTCAACACACACACACTGCCACTTAGTGAGCTTTCGATAAGTGGCGTCCATTTGGCTAGCTCAGAATGGTGCTCATGACATAGTCACAGATCAAAAATGCAAGGCCATTCTGATTTCTCACAATGGCGTCAAGCGTTTAAAAGTCTTGGAAAGCAAATCATCTGTGGAATTGAACAGTGTGCCAAGTATGACCTCGGTTCCAGTTTATTGCAGACAAGTGCTGTATGATTACCACTGTAATTCTGCAACAGAAGAGTTTCCTGTGATTAGATCATTTACAACTGGCGCTATGTACAGAGTTATTAAGAGGGGTTGCTTTGAGGCACAGACAGTCATTTACGTAAGAGAATGAGTTTATATCGTAGTAAATTCTGGCTAATATGTACCAACATGTCCGCCTCGTACACAGGTGGAGCTGGTGGTTAACCGCTGACAAACCACCTCCTGGACAGATGGGACCCAGAGTCCTATCCTGAGACACATATTGACTTCCCTTGGTTTAAAAGGCCAATGACTCAATAGCTATCACAAGTGAATAGTGCCCTCTTAAACTTATTTTACATATTTGCTCTACGTTTACTTATCAGCTATACATTTTGGGATGAGAGCAGTGAGCATCCTAGCTACCGTTTCCCTGAAAATAAGACAGTGTCTTATATTAATTTTTTCTCCTAAAGTTGAGGTAGGTCTTATTTTCAGGGGATGTCTTATCTTTCCATGTGCTAGGTCTTATTTTTGGAGGATGTCTTATTTTCGGGGAAACATGGTATTTCTGGAAGAAAATAAAAACAGTAGAAGCTTAAAAAAATATCTTTGGACAATGTAAATCAACTCCAATGTAAATTTTAAACCAAGGGGCACTCTCTCCATTTTTATCCAATGTGCCACACTCTAAGTGTTAGCTGCTTTGTCAGGAAACTGTACTGGCTCTGGAGTCAGATTCAGGTTTGAGTGGAAGCTGTGGGAGCCTTCTAAGTCCTAACTGCACCTCCTGACTGCTGTGAACACATATACAAAGAGAAGCTGTTGTCACAATGGCACATAAAGTAAGGGAGGTGAGAGTTGCTGTGTACTACTTCTCAGGAGCAAGCCCACAGCTTCTTAGCTGGGGCTGCCAGTGTATTCTGGTTTCTGTAGAGCTGATTTTGAAAGGAGAGAAATTGCTAAGTATCTTTTTTTTTTTTTTACATCAATTATTGCATTCCTTTCTCTTTGAATTTTTTTTTTTTTAAGGATACTTCTGCATTAGGGTTTTGTGGGCAGACATTTAGTAAAATTTTGTTTCATTCTAGGATTAAAATGACTCCTTTTAGAAAAAATTACAGCTTGGGAACTTGTGATCTGTGCTCACAGCTAACATCATGCAGTGAATCACCTTCTGAAAAATAGTATCAAATAGTCTTATAGCTTTTAATGTCACCCATTGCTCTATTTGATAATAAAACAGAACTGCTTTAACAACTGGAAAATCTGCTTGCCCTTAGGTTTACGTCCAATTTCAATGGTATTTATTCTCACCAGGATTCAAGGAGCCTCTTATTGATTTCAAATACAGATTTTATATTTAGTGCCTGGGGGTGGAATCTGACATAAAATTATGGTTCCCCTGACATTGTCTATACTATTCCATCAAGTAACCACTTAGAGCTTTGCATACTCTGTGACATATGTCCAGTCTGACAAATGGTAAGAATACCTTGAGCAGCTATTATTTATTTAATGTCCACAATGTACTAGGTAATTGCAGATTCAGCATCCTATCTTCATTGCACAGCTAGGAATCAGGGAGAGCCTGGAATCTTGCCCCAGATCCTAGGGCAACATTGTGAAATCAAACAAAGGAGTGTGTGGAGTCAGAAAGACCAGCATGCAGTTCCAAACTCTGCCCTTTACTGTGTGACTATGGATAAATTGCTTAATTCTTCTAATTAACTTCCTCATTAAACAAAATAAGGATACTACTTAACTCCTATAGAAACTATATAGAAACCCCCCCCCCCCACAGAATGTCCATTCAGTATCTATCTCACAGTGGGATTTAATAAATATTAACTATGATGAACAGTATATACAGCGACATTAGAATTTGAACACAGACCCTTAAGGTTATGATTCTGATAATAACATGGAACATCTAAACGACATCTGGAAAATGAGATACTATCATCTACTTTAACTTACAATTAAAATTAGGAAAAGACATGTTAAAGAAAACAAAACATACAAAGACAGAAAGTATATTATTGATGGTTGTCAGGGGCTAGGAGAGGTGAGGTCAGGGAGTTTCTGTTTATAAAGTTTCAGTTTTATAAGATGAAAAGTGTTGTGGGGATGGATCTTGGTGATGGTTGCACAACAATGTGAATGCACTTAATTCCATTGAACTGTATATTTAATAATGGTAAGATGTAAGTATTATGTTATGTGCATTATACCACAATAAAAACAAAACAAAATAAGCATTAATATTTATTAGACTGAATCTGGAAATACTGTGTTTAATGGAGATTTTGTGTAAGAAATAGAATTATGTCATGTCAATTGATGCAGAAAAAGCATTTGACAAATCCAACACCCTTTCTTTTCTTTCTTTCTTTTTTTTTAAAATATATTTTTAATTGATTTTTTTACCGAGAGGAAGGGAGAGGGATAGAGAGCTAGAAACATCAATGAGAGAGAAGCATCGATTAGCTGCCTCCTGCACACCCCTACTGGGGATGTGCCTGCAACCAAGGTACATGCGGAATTGAACCTGGGACTCTTGAGTCCACAGGCTGGCTCTCTATCCACTGAGCCAAACTGGTTAGGGCCCAACATCCTTCCTTGATAAAAACTCTCAGTAAAATGGGAATAGAGAGATCATACCTCAACATAATAAACATTATATGACAAACCTACAGCCAATATCATACTCAATGGGCAAAACCTAAACTTATTTCACCTCAGGACAGGAACAAGACAAGGATTCTCACTTTCACCACTCCAGTTTGACACAGTATACTCAACTAATATTTGACAAAGAAGGCAAGAGCATACAATGAAGTCAAAGCAGTTTTTTAAATAAATGGTGCTGGGAAATTTGGTCAGATACATGCAAAAAAATGCAACTAGATCACCAACTTACACCATACACAAAAACAAAGTCAAAATGGCTAAAGGATTTGAATGTAAAACTGGAAACCATAAAAATCCTACAAGACTCCCTAGGCAGCAAAATAGCAGACACATATCATAGCAGTATCTTTACAGACACAGCTCCTAGGGCAAGAGAGACTTAGGAGAAAATAAACAAATGGGACTACATCCAAATAAAAGCTTCTGCCCAGCAAAAGAAATTGTCAACAAAACAAGAAAGTCCACTGCATGGGAAAACATATTTGCCAATGATATTTCTGATAAGGGTTTAATCTCCAAAATTTATAGAAAACTCATACAACTTACCAAAAGGAAGATAAACAACCCACTCAAAAAATGGGCAAAGGATCTAGATAGACACTTTTCGAAAAAAGACATACAGAAGGCCCAGAGACATGAAAACATGCTCAAAGTCACTAATCATCCAAGAGATGCAAATCAAAACAACAAGATACCATCTCACACCTGTCAGCATGGCTATCATAAATCAACAAAAGCCAAGTGCTGGCAAGGTTGTGGAGAAAAAGGAATGCTCCTGCACTGCTGGTGGGAATGCAGACTGGTTCAGCCACTGTGAAAGATAGTATGGAGTTTCCTCAAAAAGTTGAGAATGGAGCTCCCATTTGACCCAGTAACCCCACAGCTGGGACTATATCCCAGGAAACCAAAAACATCAATCAGAAAAGATATATGCACCCCTGTGTTCATCATAGCCATCAGCAGATGAGTGAATTAAAAAACTATGGTACATCTACAATGGAATACTATACCGCTATAATAAAGAAGGAACTTTTACCATTTACAAAAGCATGGATGGAACTTGAGAGCATTTATGCTAAGCAAAATAAGCCAGTCAAGAAAGATAAATATCACATGATCTCACTCACATATGGGATATAATGATCAAGGTAATTTGATGATCAAGAATAGATCCAGAGACAAATGGTATGGGGGAGGTTAGAGAGCAACCAAAGGACTTGTATGCACGCATATTAGCATAACCAATAGACACAGACATGGGGTGGTGAGGGCTTGCCCAGGGTGGGAATGACTGGGGAGAGTGTCAATGGGGAAAAAGGAGACATATTTAAAACTGTAGACAATAAAAAATAAATAAAAAAGAAACGGAATGATGAGCTATTTCACATCTGATAATAAATTTCATTATGTGATCAATAGGATCAAACAGTAGGAAGACTATCTTGTGTTTTACTTGTCTAATATACAATAAGTCATTGCCTGGGATTGATTTCATAATTAGTCATTCAATAGAAATGAGTAGGTATATGCAACATATTCTAGAAACCTGAATCTAAGAAAATCGCTGATGTCCTTATTTCAAATGATGTGAAAGAAAGCAGAAAGCCCTTTCCATAATTCTGTATGCAGCAATTTCTATTTTAAAAGAGACTGGTCTACAGTAGGCTGCACAATTATTAACAGACACAATCTCTCTGCACAATAACATTCCCTTTAAGTAACTGCTTTTCCCAAAACAAATTACTGTGATTTACAGTAGAATGATGTCCTAATGCAATAACTAGAGGAAAACTATTTCATTTTTGTGTTGTTACATGTTTAAAAATGTTCATTAATGTCTCAGCTTAAATCTTAAACATATCTCAGTAACTGTAAAAATATTTAATATAGGGTTGATTTTTAAAAATTTTTTATTGAAAAGTACTACAGAGACAAGTATCTGGAACAATATAGTTATGTAGTTCAGTTAGCAAGTGAGAATCTTCAAAAAAAATTGTAATCATGTACCTGGAGGATACTTAATTAAAAAAATTTAAAGGGAAAGTTGTTTTAAGGAATTTCATATGTAAAACATTTAATATTTCTATAATTATTTCTTCATAGTGTTTTTTATTAATGCCTATTAATGCTATTTAGAATTACTAATTATTTTTAAATTGTAATTTCCAGTCATATTAGATGGAAGGAAGGAAGGAAGGAAGGAAGGAAGGAAGGAAGGAAGGAAGAAAAGGAAGGAAGAAGAAAGGAAAAAGTTGGGACAAGCGAAAAAATTAGTATTTATGCAATAAGCTATGGTAAAGATAAAATAGAAAGTGTCATCTGCTTTGCTACATAAATGAAGAAACAGACATTTCTGTTACATTTATGATGGGCTCCCCTCACTACTAGAGGGACAAATTGCTTGATTTTTCAAGTAATTGAAAAATTACTTTAATTTTCTGATTTGTTTTACAAATGGTGAGTAAATGGCTCAATAGAGGTCAATTTTTGCTGCTAAAATAATTTTTTTCCTTCCCATCCCTTCCTTGTGAGTCACAACTATAAATTACAACTCAGTCTAATACAGAAAATAGCTACCAGTACTTGAAAACTCCAATTTTCTGCATAGTAAACTGAGGTCAGCAGCGAGACTCTGTAAAAAGGGAAATTTATCCTGGTTCCATTTTTCAGCAACTTGTACTGCTTCACTGGAAAAGTTGAAGTTAATTGCTAAGGCTCAATGCGATTATTTCTGCTTTACAGCTAATTTTCAAGATGCAGTATATAATTTTTAAAAAAACCATCAACAAAACTTACACTGCTTGAAATGAAGTAAGGGGTGGTCTGTGGAATCCCCGTGCTTTCTCGTTGCTGGGAATGGACTGAAGCACACACACCCAGTGTCTCCTACGTAGCAGGCTCTCAGCACATGTTTATAGAATCGAATGACGGTGCCTGGTTTCTGTTTGATTCTCCCCTATGGGCACCTGTGGGGAATTTCCCTCCCATTTTCAATGACTACTTCATACCTAAACGGCTCTGACCCTGCCGGTTCCTTGCCTCTTCATTTGTCTTCTCAGCACCTGTTCCTGGCTCAATTCTCCAAGTTCTGGACCTGGATTTTTAGGTGTCAGTAACATCTTGTCTATTATGCTTTGTGTTGTGAAACGATGGTCAAGTTAGGCAGAAGTCAGTTATCTCAGTATTTGGGAGATATACCATAAATATTTATTTATTTTAAGTATCACCAATTATAGTGTCTAAAGCTCTTCAAATACATCTAAATCCTCATCAGAAAACTCAGAAATACATTTAATTTTAAAAATGAAAAGGAAAAGTTGCTTGAAGGAATTTTTTTTACCCAATTCTATTTAATAGTGGTATTTAATAATGTCTCCATCTCTTCTTCTTTAAAAAACAGTACTTTTTTATTTTTAAATATATTTTATTGATTTTGTACAGAGAGGAAGGAAGATAGTTAGAAACATCAATGAGAGAGAGTCATCAATCAGCTGCCTCTTGCACACCCCCTACTAGGGATGTGGCCGCAACCCAGGTACATGCCTTTGACTGGAATCGAACCCAGGTCCCTTCAGTTCCCAAGCCGAGACTCTATCCATTGAGCCAAACCGGTTTCGGCTAAAAACAGTACTTTTTAAGGTTTCTAATTAATAGCTATTAATACTCTTCATTCTTTTTTCTCTTTTGGAATGCAACTTCAGTTTGTATTGGTTAGTAAAAAACAAAACAATTATTGCTTATGTAATGTGAGCAATATCAAATTGCTGAGACTGGTTCAACTGGGAAAGTGCAGTGATGCAGGCTGGATGAGAAACAGTCAACCCAGACTCATTCTGCACTGGTTTTCCAATCAAGTCCTTCACCCAGAATGGGAGGGTAGGAGAATAGAGCGTGTTTGAAAAAATTTGGTACAGTTAATTAAAAAAAAAAAAAAAAAGTAAAAAATAGTTGCAACCTTCCAAATTGTTTAAGATGCAGGAAAAGCATGAAAACTGTCTTTGTTCTTTGTCTGGTTCTATTTCCAGGCAGATTAAACTGGAAGGTTTCCCCATCGCAGCCCTTTGGTACAGTACTCAGGCAAGATACAGACCTGCTTAAACCAAGGGAGGAGGAGGTCAAAATTCCAAGCCTGGCCTAAAATAATATAAGCTTTCCTTTAATATTTACTGTTTTTTTTTCTTCAAAATCAAATATTTAACATGAACATAAGGTAGCTACAGTTTAAATTTTCCACATTTTCTTGAGAATAAGAGCATATTGATCACATTACTTCCTAAAAAGGGGAACATTCTTTAAAAAACATGTTTGTAAAGCAATCCCTTATCGTTTATAAAGCAGTTCAACATATGGGTACAACTTTTTGACCTCTTAATTCTGAGAGATGGATTGAGCTGATACTTTTAAGATTTCTCTATGTGTATCGTGGAAATGGGAACAGGCATTCAATTATTTGAAGTCTCAGAATGAGCAGAGTCATTCTGGACTGAAGTCCAGGCTGTCTGACCCCCAAGGCCAATTCTCTCTCTATTCACTATACTCTACATAAAATGACTTTAGAACCTATGTTGGTTCTTTTTAAGGTTTATTAGTAGAAAATTCTTACAGTAAGTGTTAAATTGTTGGGAAACACCCAAGAAACCTTTCACTAAAATGTTAGCAGATAGTCAGTATGGCTTCTAAGATGGTGTAGTGACTCTCCCAACTCAAGTCCTGGTTCTTCCTTCCAAATTGGAGAAAAAATGAAAAAATAAGAAGGGATTAGGAGGGAGAAGAAGTATTTACTTCTTTTTCACCAAACTATATCATTTTAATTCTACTAAAATGAATACAATTTAATGGGCCTGTGTTTTATTTATGGTGCTGTATGTAAGTATGAATTTATGTTAAACTTCATAGGAAAAATATCACCCAATTGACTCCTCAGCTTAGTTGCTATAAGTAACTTTAATTCTTATTGACAGTTATGATATCCTTCCAGATTTATATTATTTAACCTTTTGTTTTATTTCATTTGCTTTACTTCTTGTTTTTACCATTAGAAAAACAAACAAAATATTTATGCAAAGTGCACTGGGTTGTCACCAGTGACTTAATGAAGCCTTAGCCTTCTACCTGTTTGGAGAAAATGCATTCTCCAGAACTAACCCACCTCCAGGCCTGCCGATTCTTGCTCCTCTCAGTCAGGCCTCCCACCGGATTGTAACCAGGCCGGCCCTTTCTCTCATCTCTCACCCAGCAGCCCACCCCAACTCTCTCCTCCTCCTATAGAGCACCCCCTGCTGTGAGCCCCTGCCCAGCACCAAGAGATAGAAATACCACCTAAGCCACTGCGTCCAATCTTTCCACTGTAAAGAACCTTATAAAAAGATTTGCTGTGTTTAAGAGAAGGGCTGAGATTTCTCATTCCAATATGAGGGCCTTACCCACTCTGCCCCCAGTGTCTTTGTTCAGACACCGCCTCTGCCTTTGGGCATAGGCCAGCTCTAGCCAGGCCAGGCTTTCCCTGAACTGAGCCTGCGTTAGCCTGTGGACTCAGGCTCAAAGCCTCCCCTTCCCATTCCTCCTACGTGCCTCCTCCTCCTCAGCCTTCCAGAGCTCTATCTTGGCATTTGATTGCAGTCAGTTTAGTGATTTTTTCATTTTTGGTATCAAATCACTCTCAAGAGGATCAAATCCTATAAATTGCATGATCCGATCCTAATTACACTAGAAGTACAAAAGCCACGAGAGCGACAGTCGGCATGAGGCAGACAGCAGAAGCGGAAGGGTTAGTAGCGCTCAGGTTTGTTTGAGGCAGACCATTGTTGCAATGGTCCTCTGAGCCTGATAGGCTATGTTTAATTTTTATCACACATAGGAAATGAAACACAGGAAGATAAAAGTTTTAAATACAGCTTAAATTAATATCAAGATGTTAAAGATGGTAATGGTAATATTTAAAAAATATGGAGTTCATCCCTGAAGAAAAAATAGAGACTAACCAATTTCTTTCCCATTAGGGCCACAGAAATTTGAATTAAAGTTTTAAGTTGGAATGGCTAGAAGTTAATTATTTAGAGTATAGGGGGATTACTGTTAAATTATAATGTGCTCTTCATAAGTGTTAAAAAGATAAGAGACATTGCCCTACTTTTTGATGGGTAAAAATAGTTGGGATTTGATATGACTCTGTGAGGGGCAGTGTGGCTTATGTGTTAAGTACACAGAGTCAGAATTCCTGGATTTCCTGTGTCCAAATCCCAGCTCTGCCACTTCTTTCGACCCAGGTGACCTTGGACTAGCTCTACCTGCCTCAGATGACTGATCTCTATCATAAGGATAGATAATAATCCTAGCTATTCCATAGAATTATTATGAGGAATAAAATGAGAATATACAAAGTTCTTAGCATAATGAGCCCCAAAATAAGTACTCAGATAGTCACAAATATTTCTATTAATCGTAAGTGGTAAATAGTCATAGCATTAAGCCTTGTTTAAAATAGTCCATATTTCCCTTGTCACAACTACTTAGAGAGTTCAGATAGAAAGATAATACCTTCTAAAATTCATAAAACATTCAGTTTTATGAAGGCTGTTATGAGGAGTAAATGAGATAAAGCATGGAGCACTTGGCCCAGCGTCTGGCATCTAGTAACTGCTCAATAAACAGCAGCTATTTATTAGTAGAGGAGTGGGTGAGTCACAGAATAAAACATTTATTTAGCTCTGCTCCTTACGATAAACAAACGATTCCATTAGTACCAGAGAGACTTACTTTTTAAATTTCAGGTTCTAGTTCACATGGAAAGAACACACATTAAAAATACAGTAGCTCATGAACATTTTCTTATCAACAGACAATCTCATAAACTAGTTTGCAAGAACACTGTAGGTCAGGTGACTTGTCATTGTCTTGGGTTTGGCTGCTAGAAAGCTAACAGCCAAATCAGTGGCCGATCTCTATAAAAATCTCAGAGCATTTATTATCTGTCAACCCTGTTCCTGGCTCTCTATTTCTTACTTGCTCTCATTGTCCCTTTGCTTGTTTTTCATATCACTTATTTTAAATTTTATTTTGACTCAAGTAAAGCTGTTGACTGCTTTTGGATTTTTTTGTAGGTTGTAAATAAACACATATACATGGAGAGTAACTCTTAAAAGGATGTACATGCTTCTAATTTATATTTTTCAAGTTTGCTATGTGAAGTGTACCTTAAGTTAAAAATTTAAGCTACAAGAAATTCTCTTTGGATAATGTCTATTTATTTTTGGCTCAAATGTCCCTACTTCAAAACATTTTCTAATCAATTATGTCAACATATTTTCTACGTCAGAGAAACAGTGACAGCAATGAGGGCGAATCCCATCCATATATGTAAATAGTTATCAAGCTATCATTCAACCAATGTTGTCTGAGCACCCGTTACATGCTTCCATCAGTTTGGTCGTGGGCACCGGACTGGCTAAGATTCAATAACAATCAAGACTTAATGAAGAATAAAGACCAAAAGCTGGGAATGGAAATTCCACAGATGCAATACTGTCTAAACTTCAGCTAAACTAGGAATAACCGGACCAACTAAGACTTTTCTGTGTACAGCTTGGAGAAGGAAAGGAAGATATTCACACACACACACAAACACAGTGTTCTAGACATATGTCCTCTAAGCTTCTAACCTTGTCTCTTAAATACCCATTTATTGGGCAAACTCATTTACTCTCATGGATGATGATTCCAAAATCTTTCTTTTCGATCTTGCCTTGCTCCCCCTGCTTCAGAATCACACATCCAACTTCCTGTTAGACACACTTGACTGTCCTATAGACATTTCAAAGGCATTGTCCTAAACCAAAGCTCATTTGAATCTCCTTGATCTTAGCAATGCTTTTTCCTCCTGTTGAACTTACCAACTTTTCATAGACAACATGAGTAACTCTTCTTAGGCTTAATATTTCCACCACCTCTCACTGGAATGTAAGGCTCCATCAGAGCAGAAATCTTAGTCTATTTTTTTTCCCACTTGATCTTTACCCAAGATGTCCCTAAGTCTGCCTAGAATGGTGCCTAGAATTTATTCAGGAGACACTGAATAAATGTTTGCTGAATAAAAGGATCTTTGCTCCCATGCCCCCAGAGTAGCTCCCATTCCAGTCTTCCTGATCTTAGCAAAGACCTCAGCAGCCAAGCCTGGGGAATCTTCCTAGGTTTTTTTTTTTTTTTTTTTGCTTCTTCACTTTCAATCCAGAACTGCAAATGATACTTCCCAGATAGTCTTATTCACTGTCTCCCCTCTTTTCTATGCCTAGACATTTCTTCCTCAAATGATTTAAAACAGCCCCTATAGGTGAGCATACCTCCGTGCAGTCAGATATTAAATGCAAAGTGGAGCTTACCATTCTGCTGCATGAAAACATTCAGAGGTTATGTTTTGCCAAGAGTCCGGGACCTGGACCTCAGCTGTACCTTTGGCCTCATCTTCTGTCACCTCACACTGCAAATTTTCACAGTGGAAACATGAAGTTGCTTCCAGTGCCCTGTGCAGACAGCCTGTCCTTATTCCTCTCAGCACTGCCAATTCTAATCTCTCAGGATTCAGTTTGGGGGTCAATTCTTTAAGAAGCCTTCCTTGACCTTCCAGGTTGGCCTAAATGTCTTGGCTCTGCATGTTCCCATAGTAACCAACTGAAGGGTTATAAAAATTCTGAGCAATAATTTAAAATGAATACTATAGCCTTATGCCTATGTAGGGAGGAAAGGAGTGCTTGTAAAAATGACAGTTTTAATCTACTGGGTAGGTATTTGTTTAGGCTCTGATGGTAAGTAATTAGAAAAAATCAGGATACCTGGTTCCTATATTCTGGTAAAGGAAAAAATACTTAATCTTTAAAGTGTTTCGCGAGAAAAATGTAACCCAGAACAGCCTTTGGTTCCCATCTCTGACTCAACAGCTCTGCAGCAGTGACAATGGACTTCGATGTCCATTAGCTTCTGATACATGGTTCATGGGGACACTGAGGGCTGGATCACATCATAAAGCAAAGACATCTATTAATATACATTCAGTTATTTCCTTGCTTTATCATTTCCTGAATTTTACATTGCCGATTAGAAAGAGTTGGCTACATTTCAATTATTATACAACCCCATCCGACTTAGCTGGTGTCCACTGAGTTTAAGTTCTCCTATTTGCAGCACAATTGTTCTGTCAGTCCTCCACACCTCCCACGTGCTCACGCTCCTTTCATCACAGGCACACACAGCAGTGATAGGACAACTGGGGTGTGTGACATGGTGAGATGCAGTTCTCTGGGCCTTTTCAGTTGACTCATTAACTTTAGAAAAGCAAAGAAAACTATTCATTTACCATTACATTTTCTTAAAAACATGTTCCCCATGGAATAATCAATCTACAATGTAAAGATTTGTTTTTAGCCTCTATACTATGAACTACATGCAACAGGAATGAGGTACAGGATCACAGACTGGTTGTCTTAAACTACCACCTCTATGTGAGGAACTCTGAGATTGGTCTACAATTATGTTTTAAAGCAATTTCATTTCGGGAGGTAGATTTATAAGTCTCTCACTTAAAGGGAAATGTCAGAGTTGGAAACTTACATGCTACAATTTGGCTAGCCTTAACAAGCTCTGGCCTCTTTAGTCTAACAGGTCTGCTTACAGATATACATACACAGTTGACTTTACATAATAATGAACTCTTTCTTTTACAGCCTTATAACTCTTCAATGATTTGTGGTGGCTGTGTCTTCCAGATACAGCTTATATACTTACTATCCCAAAAGGAAAATAGGTTATAAAATACGATAGTGTGCTGAATGTCGTCAGTTCTGTTCATTGAGGGATCACAAAGTAAAATACACATGAGATGAAACACATGGCAATTTACAGTTAGAGAAAGACTGAGACAGTAAAAACTCTAGACTAGAATTACATGTTACAGATTAGAAGTCAAAGGGCTTGCATAAATTCTAGGGGCAGCTTCATTGCTCATTTACTGATTTTTTTTTTTTTTTTTGGGAGAGACGTCATTTAGTCTTGATTGTTTTATGCCACAACCTCAAAGGGTGGCAGTATGGATAAAATAACATATTACAGGAAAAATGAAAATCTAATGAAGAAAAAATGAAGGGCTTACAAGTGAAAACCCAACAGTGCAAAATCACTGTGTCATTTACAGGATCTCTCTGCACAGACATGACCAGGAAACTTTAGCATTTTGTTCTTAGAAAATAATAAAGATCTAGTATTTCAAACTCACAACTGTAAAATTTGCCTATCTTTTCATGTAATTTTTCATAGCAATGTTAAGATAGGGAAATATTACATTTACCATTTATATTCAAAGAAACAGAGACCCAGATAAATTAAGTAACTTTCCTTAGTCTTACACCTAATGAGTGGCAGAACTGGAAATTAAAACTAAGTCTTCTGACCCTCATGCCAGTTCAGTTTCCACCACAAAGGAGAACTCAATTTAATGATAATACACACACACTTTTTTTTTCCAGATAAAAAAGGTCCTGACAATACTTCAAGGCAAATAAGCAGGTAAAAATTTAAAAGAAATTACAAACTTCCATTTGTAAGGTACAATAACATGGCTTTTAACTGGCACTATTGCCAAATGTATTCTAATGAGACTTCTGAGTGTTTTTATATTAAATGCTTAAGAAGATAAAAACTAAGTACACATATACACTGAGTGGCCAGATTATAATGATCTCTGAATACATAATAATCTGGCCACTCAGTGTATTTGCATTTCAAATGGGTACGAAAAGTATTCTAGATTTTTGGTGGAGATCAACCACCTATTTGCCCTGAGCTTTCTATCAGCCAGTGCAAAGGGGAAAACTAATTAGGTGCACGATTTGTAGTATCTTCGATATCAAATAAATGAGGTACTCAAGAGAAGTACACTGAGGGGCCAGATTATTATGCGTTCAGAGATCATAATAATGTGCCACTCAGTGTATGTCCCATTAAACAGAACATATAACATAATTTACACTAAAAAATGATTTGTCGTCTCCCTACACAGTCACCACTATGCTATTACCAAGTTTTACAGTGCTGTGTTTGGGCATAAGGCCTAAAGCCAATAAACTCAGAGCTCTGACTATGATGTGCTTCCTCCTGTCTCCTCAGAGAAAGAGGTGTGTGGGGAAAGCCTTCAAAAATAAACTAATTTCAGTATTGTACAAATTAACTTTTCCATTTTCTTGAAATAAGCCTCTGGTAACAGCACCCACCTTTTCCTAAGAAAAATGCCCTTCCCACACTCAGTCTAGGAAGGAAGTTCAAGTTGGCTGACTCCAGCCAGAACTAGCTTATTGGATCACTGCATTCCCCAGCCACAGTGATTACTTTGGAGTGGAACGTGTGAGTCAACTTAAATTCAATAAGGGGTTTTATGAGAACTGCTGGGAAAAGAAAACCTCTTTTTGATGGTGATCTGATGGCAGTCTCATCACAAGGACAGAACTTGCATGAGAACACAGCAAGAGCAAAGTCTAGCAATAGAGAGAATGGGACTGAGTCTAATGACCTGGCTTCAGACCATGGCTTGCCTGAAGCCACACCTATATTAGGAAAAGTTGTATGGGACAATAAATTTACACTGGTTCTCAAGCCAGTTTGTGTTGAATTTTCTGTCCTTTGTTACACACAGACCATCTATGGAGAAAGAAATATGGAACTCATATTACCAATTAAGTGCTGGTTTTATGGATTTTAAATACTTAATAAAGTAAATAATGTAAAATCATGTAATATCAATTCAATAATACAAAAGCAATCCAAGAAGCAAAGAAATAATTAAGCAGTCAGCTTTTTCATCCTAGAATTAAGGATATTACCTTATGATCTCTAGCAAAACAAAGATGAAACATTTGAGTCATTTATGCTTACATCTCCAAAGCATCCATTTATCTCTCAGAGAACTGCCCTGAGAAATAAACCTGCTGGATTCTTCAAGTTGAAACTCATTAATGAAAATAAGTGTCAATCCTATCTAATAGAAGAATGATATGCAAATTAACCACCACTCCTCTACAACCATAAGCTATGCCCACCAGCCATGCCCACCAGCCAATCAGAAGCAAATATGCAAATAAACCCAACCAAGATGGCTGTGGCCACAAAGAGCAGGAGGGAGGCTTGGGTTTCCCCAGCAATGGAGAAAGCCAAGCTTTCCACCTGCCCTTGCTGGCCCAGGCCTCCACTTAAGGCTACAAAGTTTCAATTATAGAAGATACATAAGTCCTAACAGAAATGGCTGCCACCACAGAACAAGCAGAAGGCTTGGCTCCGCTCCAGGCTACAAAGTTTCAATTGTAGAAGATAAGTAAACCCCAGCTACCAGGGCCTATGCTTGGGTTGCCAGGGGGCGTGGCTGGCCTGAAAACCACCACAGGCCCCTTGCCCAGGCCGCCTCACACCCCAAGGAAACTTCCACCCTGATTCGGGACATCCTTCAGGGCAAACCAGCCAGCCTCCACCCATGTACCAGGCCTCTATTCTATCTAATAAAAGAGTAATATGCAGATTGACCACCACTCCAACACACAAGATAGCTGCCCCCATGTGGTCAAAGATCCTGCCCCCATGTGGACACAAGATGGCCACCACAAGATGGCCAGCAGGGGAGAGCAGTTGGGAGGGACCAGGCCTGCAAGGCAGGGCAAGTTGGGGGCGATCAAGCCTGTAGCGGAGGGCAGTTGGGGGTGACCAAACTGGCAGAGGAGGTAAGTTGGGGGCGATAAGGCCTGCAGGGAAGGGCAGTTGGGAGGGATCCAGGCCTGCAAAGGAGAGCAGTTGGGGGGGGGACCAGGCCTGCAGGGGAGGGCAGTTAGAGGCAAACAGCCTGGCAGGGGAGCAGCTAGGCATCAATCAGGCTGGCAGCAGAGTGGTTAGGGGGTGATCAGGCTGGCAGGCAAAAGTGGTTAGGGGCAATCAGGAAGGCTGGCAGGTGAGCAGTTGGGAGCTAGCAGTCCTGGATTGTGAGAGGGATGTCCAACTGCCCATTTAGGCCCAACTCCCATGGGATAGGGTCTAAACGGGCAGTCAGAGATCCCTCTAGGAGTCTCAGATTAGAGAGAGTGCAGGCTGGGCTGAGGGACACGCCCCAGCTATAGTTATACAATAATACTTTTAACTAATAGCAAAAATTCTACACTTCGACCAGCCATAGCAGTCAACATTAATAAAATCAACTGGCTTAAGTCTCTAGTTAATCAATTGCTTATAAGTGAGCGTAAGAAGGCAAAATTAACTAAAAGACTGTTTTTCCTTAGGAAGTAGTATTACTTGGATAGAAGAAAAATTCATTTTCAAAATTTTCATTTAAATAGCCATTTGGAAACCTTCAGTAGGAATAAAAGTAGGACTGAAACAAGGTCCTGGCATCTGAAATCATTCTGCATTGAATACAACCTAAATTACAGAAGTGATCCTCATATTAATGTTTTAATATGCCATATATATACACACACACACACACACACACACACACCCAGTTGACCCTTGAACAACATGGCAACATGTAGTTTGAACTACACAGGTCCACTTGTTGGTGGACCTTTTCCCCAATAAATATTATAAATGTATTTTCTCTTCTTGACATTTTCTTTTGTCTAGCTTACTACACTATAAAAATGTAGTATATAACATAAAAAGATATGTTAATTGACACATTTTTATATTATTGGTAAGGTCAGCAGTGTCAATTAGTAATTATCTTTTGGGGAGTCAAAAGTTACACTGATTTTCAACGACACAGGAGGTCAATGCCTTAACCCCCAAATTGTTCAAGAGTCAACTTTACAGAAATGTAGAAAAGGCAAAAATTATGTTTTTTGTGTGTTCTTACTAAAAATGCTCTTTCAGATTATACAAATGAAATTTATGACAGAATTATTTTTCTATGTCTCACTGAAAAACAGATAGAGAAAAACAACCAACCACACACACAAAAAAAAAATTCACAATTTCAAATCATTCCCATTAAATATTTCTTAGTGGAAAATCTTGAGGTGGATTTTAGAGAAGGCATTATTACTATGCATTACTGACAGGTCACATCAAAATACTGTTTGCATTATTTCCCAGTGATGCTATAGAGTAAACTGTGCAAGTCTACACGCTAGAGAAAAATGTGTAAAAGGAACACCCACATGAACATTTACCTTCCACTGCTCTTTTGAAGAACACTTTGCAGCTGCCACAGGTTACCACCCCGTAGTGGCAGCCTGAGGCCTCATCCCCACACACCAAACATATCTTGGAAGGTCTTGAGGATCCAGTAGAAACACTTCGTAAAGTAGAGCTGGGGGAAGAAAGAAAGATTTAAATAACTATACTATAATGACACCTTTGATATGCTGTACAGCTTAGGTCAAACGTTATCATAAATCATGGTTCCATAGAATAATTCAGTATGTACTGGTCACATATAAGGACTTACACAATGAAGGTAAACTCTATCAGTGGAGTCATGCTATCAACCATTCTGTAGAGCAAAGCCTCTTCTCAGTATCAAGAAATAATAAACAACCACCATTTAAGTTGCTTTCTTCCTGTCCCTGTTTTCAAAAAAAGTTTACCAAAAATTTACCGTATATTCAAGGTGGACAGGAAGAAGAGTCTTGAGCTGAGTCATCATGAAAAGTATTTTTTGGCATCAAAGAACAATTATAATATTTCTCAACTCTCTTCACCCAGACTCACATTATATATCTCAATTATGCCAGTTTAAAAAAAATAAACACACAAAAAAACCAACTCCTCTTTCCAAAACAATCCACTAAAATTAAAAAAAAAAAAAATCTTGTTTCTACCGCCAGCAATTTGACCCCTCCCTTGAAGCTTCTGCATTTTTTCCATATTACCTTGCTTAGGTATATTCCAATTACCTCATTTTGCTTACTAGTTCAAAGGGACACAGTCAATATATTTTTAAAGCCATATATGGTAAATAGCTCAAGTATCTTTCAAGTAAGAAACTGATAGGTTCTGGGCAATAGCTTTTAGGGGCAAATGTAACCCTTTAAGCAGCAATCTGTATAATATATTTAAAAAAGAAAACATATATATATATATATATATATATATATATATATATATATAGTGTAAGTTAATAGCACAGTCTGAACAACACATTTTCAATTCTAATAAGGAATCAATTCTGTGACTGTTTAGATGTGCATTTTTTTTTCAATCTAGCTACCCATAGGTGCTGAGTAAAGTAATGAAAAAATAAATATATAAAAAACCACCCAGGTTGTCCTCTAAGATAGTGGGTATGTGGACCAGTAGAGTCCGTGCCATGGTGTGGGGTAGTGTGGTGGCACGTGTGGGCTCAGCCTCCACGCCGGAAAGGGTGGGAACAGACTAGTCAGAGAACATTTCCGGAAAGGTGACAGCAGCCCTGAGATTCAGAGCAGCACCAGATGACAGCCAGACCAGGAAAGAGGACAGAGGAAGCAGTAAGTGTGATGGCGCAGAGAAATTCTAGCTGGACATGCCCAGAAAACTCTGGGTGGATTGTTATGTCACCGCCTCCACCTTCCTGTAGGGCATTTGTGTTCATGTGAACCAGTAGGCATGTGGTTAAAACAAAAAAAACAAAAACCAAAGAAAATATACCAAAAGGATTGAATAGTTGCGATACATTATTTCTGGGTTTCAAATTAGCAGAAAATGTAATAATATTGCCGTGATATTTAAAACAACAACAACACAATTTTAAATGTTTAAACTCCAATTTCACTAGAAAAAGATGAAGGAACAAACTACTCAGCTGCTCAGAGCACTGTAGCATGACCAGCTTTCTAGAAAATGACTTCTTAAATCAAGGGCTGAAACAATGTTTTCCAAAGTTGTTTCTCCTTCTGAGAAAAGAGCTTTTTATTATTTTTATTACTGTCCTTTGACTTCTTTATGGCATTCAAAACATTCCATTTCAGCACCAGTGCCTTCTTTAGCATGTCAGCCAGTAAAACTCAATCCATACTCTGACTACCTCTCTTACGTTTCACAGGAAAACACGACTTTGTAAACATTCAAAATTTAAGTTAAAATCATCATTAAAGTGTAATTATGTGTGTGTGTTTTTCTCACAACTACAAGCATACATGCGGTTTGTATTTAACATTCTTGTGTGCCTTGGTTTTGGTCCTGATACTTAATAGTCTTCCCTTCAGTCTTTGGCACTCCCTCTTCTATTCAAACTCACTCACTTGGTGATCTCATTCCTCTCAGCTCTAAATATCATCCATTTACCTTGGACTTCCAAATGTTTATCAGCAGCGCAGACTCCTCCCTGGAATTTGAGACTCATTCATGCAACTGCCTGTTGGACGTTTCCGATATGCACCTCAAACTTAATATGTGCACAACTTTGCTGACCTTTCTCTGCCTCCAAACCTGATCTTCCCACAGACTTGCTCAACTCAGTTAATGACAATGGTTATGGGATGAATTATGTCCTCACTCAAATTCCTATCTTGAAGTCCTAGATCCTAGGAACTCAGAATGTGACCTTGTTTGGGAATAGGGTCATAGCAGATACAATTAGTTAGTGACAATTAATGAATGAGGTCATTCTGGAGTAGGGTGGATCCCTAATTCAATGTGACCAGTGTCCTTTTTAAAAAGGGGCAATTGGGACACAGACACACACACACACACACAGGGAAAATGCTATGTGAAGATGATGAAGGCAGAGATGAAGCCAGGGATGCTTTCACAATCCAAGGGCTGCCAGAAAATACCAGAAGCTAGGAGAGAGGCACAGAACAGATTTTCCATCACAGCCTTTCAGAAGGAACCAATTCAGCTGACACATTAACCTTGGACTTCTAGCCTCCAGAGCTACAGAATAATGAATCTCCCTTGCTTTAGGCATCCAGTTTAGATTGTGGAATTTTGATATGCAGCCCTACGAAACTAATACAGCAACTTGGACTCACCCCTGACTCTCCTTTCTCTCACACGGCACATTCAATCTGTTATACTTAATCCACTTTACTCTCAGAATACATCCAGATTCATTTCACTTCCCACAATTTCCCCTGGTACTACTCTAGTCCAAACTATCAACACCTCCTAGCAGATTTTGTTTCTCATCGCCCCCTTTCTCCCATGTAATAGAAATGAACCTTATTCACTCATTTGCTCAAAACCACCCACGGACTTTCCCTCACACTCAAAGCGGAAGCCAAAGCCATCTCTATGACCACAGGGCCACAATCCGGCCCCTGAGATGTCTCTGATCTCTCGCTTACATATTGCACAGTGGCCTCCTTACTAGCCTTCAAAACACAACACCTCAGTGCCTTTGCACTTGCAAACCCCGCCCCCCCACACACTAGATATTCACACACACACCCTATATCCACACAACCCCCGCTCTCATCTCCTTCTGGGCTTCATCAAACAACACTTTCTCCATCAGGACTTCTTCACTGACCACTCTACTGACAGACCCCTTCCTTCGGCAGCTCTCCCTCTTACACGTTCTGCTTTAGTTTCCTTCTTGGTACATATCACCATCTCACATGTGGTACAGTTTGCTTCTTCTGGTTTTTTATTGTTGACCTCATCACACAAGAAAGGAAACCCAACAGGGGCCAGGGTTTTCTTTGGTGTTACTCACCACTGTGTATGGAACTGTACCTGGTACCCAACAGGCACCTAAGAGACACTCAACTAAATGGGCGATTTCCACTAAGTGGCATCATCACAGCAATCATCATAAAACCCACCACGGCATCAATTCTGAAGGCGCACTGCATTCCTTACATAAAGAAATGTGATTTGTTTTTAACTGTCTGGAGTATGACATGTAGCAGAAACAAAGTAAGAGCAATTGAAGAGAAAGTCTACGTATAAAAAAGGTGAGAAATCCAAATGAAAGCAACATATTTGCTTAATTATAAAATTAAAACAAACATGGATTATTTTTCCTTCTTATTCACCAACGTATTTCAATGACAAAAAGGGAAAATTTGCTCCTAACTGCCTTTCATCAGTGCCTCCTTCAATTTCTGGAACATTCTCCTAATGCCTCCTTTATTTTATAGTCTCTTATTTTCTTGATCACCAATACAGACTTTCTTAGGAGTTCTCCTCCTTTTGACTGTCTTTCTTCTTTCTACATTCTATCTCTTAATGACCTCTTTCACCACCCAGCTCAAATAGCTCTCCTGGTGACTAACTTTCCAGATCTTCACACCCAGCTCTCGCCTCTTCCCCATGTTCCAATGTCATGTTTTCATGACCTTTACAACAACCTCTCTGATCCATGTTTTATCAACTTCTGGAAGACTACTGCCATCTTGCTAGTCACCAGGTTCAAGCCTTAGACCCCCTCCTTAACTATCACATTTAATCAGTCACCAAGTCCTGAGCACTCCAGCCTTGCACACTCTGACATAGCTTTCACCACACAGGTGGTACACTGCTTCAGGCTCAACACCTCCAAAGGACTCTTCCTTAACCCCAGCCTCTCCTCACTCCATTCCATAGTGGCAGACAAATGCGTGTCCCGCTAAAGAGTTCTGACTCTATTGTTTCTCAGCTCAGAAATCTTCAATCGTCCTTACCAAATTCCATCATAGGATAACCTTGGTAGCACCTTTAATTACCTCCTCCTAATCACCTTTCTCCTGCAGGTCCTCTCCTACTGCCTGACCTTGTGCTCGTCACACTCCAACATCCCTGTCAAGGTGTGGATGCCACCATATACATATTGGAAACCCTGTCCATCCTTCATGGATCTGTAACATTCTCCAGCAGGGAGCACCACTGTCCTGTTGCCTGATTCATTTGAGCATCTGGCTAATGCCTCCCCTCCAGCAGTCATCACTTTTTCCCTTTACATTAGTGACCTGGGCACTTATCCTAATTCCTTGAGGGCAGAAACCATGTCCTATGCATCTCTGGGCTCTCTGCTGCCATTAGGGCAGCACTGATACTATTTATTGAATGAATGAAGCTGCACTCCTAATCGCATTACAGTAGAACATAAATTTCTAAAAGGAGATTTTATAGAAAGTCAGTTAATCAGGCCAAGGTTACAGGTTCAATTCCCATATGGTTCATTTTACTTTGCACAGAGGAATGAAAAAAAAAAATCCAGGGACACAGACTATTCTCAAAAGCTCAGCCAGCTGTCTCATGGACATACACATTATTATCACACGAGAGTCCACAGACTGTGGGTGGGGCGGGAAAATTCCAGTTTCTACTGACATCCTACCATGTAGTTATCTTTGAAATTGATTGACCTGTAAGGATTTTACTTTGGCTGCTGTGTGGAGAACGGACTGTAGGAGTGGGTGTGTTGGAAGTGGAGAGATGAGACAAGATCCTAAAGTTATCCAGGCAGGAGATGAGAATGGCCTTGAGTACGCATCAAGTAGTAACAACAGTGAGAAGTGGCTACAGTAGGAATAGGTGTGTGTGTTTTTTTTTCTTCTTCTATTTTTTTCAAGCAGATAGCATTGAGAGGGCTTGCAGGAAATTTGCACAGTAGTGCTATTAATTAACATGCAAAATTGGGGAGTTTGTTTTGAACTTGTTAGTGTTAGAACACTATTGCAAAATATTTTTGTAAATAAAATAACCATAAGATTAAGTTACAAGCTACCCAAAGAAAGCACTTGGGGCAATATATACCAGTTTTACTTAAGCTCTCTAAGCCAGTTTCCTCATCAGTAGTGATAACAAAGGTCCTACCATACAGGGTTGCTATAGATTAAATTATTCACTATATGTAAGAGCCCTGAGAACAGTGTCTAACATATTAAATATTCTTTACAATATGACAATTATTAGAATTACTGTTGTATCTGTAATTCTTAACAGTGACTGCCATAATTGTTAAACTGCAGGTAATTCTACCTTTCCATATTATATTTTATATGTTGCTTTTAATTTATATAAGCATATAGAACATTGGAAAGCACCAGAAGAAAAGGGTTTTAAAAATATACTATGACATAGTGGTATTTCAACAGCCATAGTGTTCACTTACTGTACAGGCAATGTTTTGTGTGGATATGATTTGAGCATTTCTGGTAAGAATTCTGGCTCCCCTGGTGTCTGCAGAGTATAGGTTTGGAACAGCCACATTAAATCACTAGGATAAACAATTATTGAGGTTCAAATACATACTCTTCTATATAAAGAACACTAAACCTAAGAAACATGAGAATTTGGAGAATACTCAATATAAAAAAATTCACAATATAAATCAATGTTTAACAAAAACATTTCTTATTTTACCCACACATAAAAACAAACAAACAAAAAAACCCCACAAAAAACCTCGTTGGTATTATGTTTGCTGATAAGTGAATCATTAATGTTTTAGGGGACAATTTCTCACTCAATAAGGACCATCATCTCAAACCCAATTAATAAGGCACCACAGAGAGGAATTAAAGAGCTGGCACTTATTGTAATAATCTTAGCTATATGGGTAAAGTTATAACTAAAGTTAGCAGATACAGAAAATTCAAGGACATAACTGGCTTGGAAAATATAATTTAAAGCACAGCAATGGCTGATTAGTCTTTTCCAATTTACTTTCTTTGTTTGCTTTCACAACAGTTTATACCATTAATAATATTTATTAAAGTGGCTCTGTTTAATGAGGTATGTACTTTCTACACTAAATTTCACTTAAATGAATGCAATTTGACCATCAAGGACTCAAAGTTATAATTAAGAAAGCAAAGCTGCAGCCCAGCAGATAAGTATCCTGACACAGAGCTAAAAGAAAAAAAAGGGGGGGGGGGGCGGGGCAGGGGGAATACTTTCTATCATAAGAAAATGAAGCCCACACTAGTATGTGTAGAATTTTTCTTAAAAATATGGATCTATGTTAAGAGGTCATTCAAATAATGTTTTCTCCATAAACATAAGCTATGGCTAGAGAGGTGAGCATTTGATAAAATATGTAAAATCTATTTTTTTGGAAAATATGCAAAAACATTTAAATCTAAATGTTTTTTAAAGAAATATTTTTATTGATTTCAAAGAGGAAGGGAAAGGCAGAGGGAGACAGAAACAACAATGATAAGAGAGAATCACTGATCAGCTGCCTCCTGCAAGCCCCCTACTGGGGATTGAGCCTGCAATCCTGGCATGTGCCTCGACTGGGAATCAAACCCTTATCTCCTGATTCATGGGTTGACTCTCAATCCACTGAGCCACAGTTAAATGAATTTTCTAACAAAACAAGGGAAATAAACAATTTAACTACTAGGTACTTTGTTACTAATGAGTTGTTTTAATCAATCTATTTTTATTAAATGCAAGCTATGTGAGATTTCTTCTGAGACTACAAGGATAACAAATGGCCTCTATGCTCAATGAGTTTACAGTACAGGAGGGAAGCTAAGACCTGGAGATTGGTAAATATTAAAGTCACTAAGTGCTAATCACCCATAGTTTAAAATAAATCAGAATTCCAAGAAAGTCTGATAATTTGCAATTGAGTTGAAGGAAAGTTGTGTGGAGGAACAGAGCAATGGAATTAGTCCAGACCATGGCAAATGCTCTGGGATCCATCAATGGATCAGCCGCCCTCCACAGGCATGAAAAATGGTCCAAATCACAGAAGGTCTCTGACACCAGCTGAAGTATTTTGAGATAATTCTAGGATAATCTAGTGAGCAACTGAAAATGTGGCAAGGAAAATGAAGAGAGATAGGTAGAAAATTTAGCACATTAAAGGACATAATTAAAGTTATTGATCACAATTTTAAATACATGCAATACAGACAAATGAAAGCAAAAGGGTCTGATGAACTGCAAGACAACTAACTTGACCAAATAGGGAAAGCGCAAACAAACAAACAAACAAAAACAACAACAACAAACCATGTACTATAAGAGAGAGATTGGGACTTACCTTTTATGATAGATTATTCTTAGAGAACAAAGATTCTAGATTTTATGCATGGAAAATGAATGGATGAGCTCACTGAGGGAAAAGTTTAAATAAGGAGAAAACAAGGTAATAGATAGAAATATACAGAAAACTAGCATTTCTGCTGAGGTGGTGTCTGGGCAGGGGGAGGGATGAACTCACTCGTCAGTCTAAGGAAGAAAAACCAAAGAGGCAGGAAGGCAAGATAATGCAGAATCTTGGAATCAAAGGGATGGGTGAGAGATTAACAGTGTCAAATGCCACCAAGAGGACAAGACTTAAGGCCATTGGCACACCTGACCTTAGCTATGGTCATTTTTATGCATATATAAGATTCATATGTAAGCCATATTAAAGTGGAAAGCACTCGCCATCTTTTTATTAAGGAATTTCCATATTCAAGGAAGTTGTCTTCATAAAACTATATCTAGCATTACCGTTTAAGCATATGCAGTCTCAAAAAAAAAATCTAACATCAAATCATCTCCAGAAACCTTTATGGAGCACGATATGCCAATCAGTGGTTGCTAAGACAATGGCCAAATATGGGTGCTAAAAAAAAGCCTCTACACTCTAATTTGCCCGTGCAATCATTAGCATGTGTGAGTATATTTATATACATTAGTTGGTTAGAATCCTCTGAGAAGGAATCATGAACTTACTACATCATCTGTGGGTTAGCACGTTATAAAGTATATTTTAATGACAGTGACTTTTGAAATGTCCTATATATACTAAACATGATTTAACTTTCCCGGTGAAGAGTAACTCTCCTTATGTTAAGATGTAGACATAGATGCTAATTCAGATGGCATGAGATACTGAGTGCTGATGGGTTCTAGTTCTAACTGGGGACCTTGAACCTGAGTGATTTAGAAGTTACTAATTTCAGCATGTTATTTGTTTACCATATTTTCAAAAAGTTGATCTAAAATATGCTGCACCATGGCCTCTCTGAGCTACAGAATATGGCTTCTCTCTATCAATTTAATTAATGAGTCAAAGCTCCAAATAGCTTTTTCCCTGATGGTTTTCCTGCATTCCAGAAATAATGCCTTTACTGCCTCTGGTACTGCTCTCTGATTCCCAAACTCCATTCTCACTGCTGCTGGCTGACTCCTACATAAAGTCACAGGGGCTTTTGTATCAACTCATACCCTCCTTTCTTCCTGCCTTATACTAAGTCTGTTCCTGTAGGATAAAGGGATAGTGTTCATTATTTCAAGAATTTACATGTGAGAGGTTTAGAGTAGCCAATTCCAAAATTTATAAATGAAGGACATCAAGGGCAATGTCATGGTACTTTTGTCAACATTGACACCTACCACATTTACTTCAGACTTACTTCAACTCTGACTTTGAGTAGAGTTATCACCTTCAAAAATTAAACACGGCATCTTAATATGACAAATTCCTAAAGAATGCTTATATTAAAGGGGTTAAGTAAATCTGTTCATTAATACTCAGTTTTTGAATAATCAATGAGCTATCACTTGAGAGAAAAACTGTGGAGGGAAAATCCCAAGTTAGAAACTTATTTTCTTAGGGTTAATTCCATAATTGTGAAATAATATCAGAGTTTTCCGGTCAGTTTAAAACTCTGAAATGATCTTTCAGTGAAGGTATAAAAATATCTTTCCCATTCACACATTAGCTTCCAAACATGGCCCTTTTCAAAATATCAATGAATTTTTCAAGTCACCCACAGGGTATTCTAGATGGGAGCCTCCCGTATAACCGTGCACACAAAACAGCAATGGATGCTCATCCTGCCTAAAGGCGGCCTCACTTGCACTGGGCTCTGGCTGCAGGCATCACGAACAGAATGGCTTTGTCAGAGCTGCCAAAGGCCGCTCAGGGGCAAGGCCAGCCTCACTCGGAATCTCGGGAAATAAGGTCTGCTTGCACACACACTGAAGGGGAAACACGTATGCTCACACATACAAAAATCTGCAGGGTCAAGAGCTGCTCTTCAGGCATTTTTCATAAAAAATTCCCTCTGAAGAAAAGGGCAGCGGCTTTCAGCCAGAGCAACCAGAGGGCACTGGAGTCAGTAGATTTTAGATGACTTAAGTTAAATTCAGAGGTACTTTTTCCACCTCACATGATATCCTCCAGCACGGAGGAAGCAATACTGTATGTTCCATCAATGGCTGCCTATGCTTACCGGTGAAGTGCCCTACAGTGCCTCCTTTTCAAATTCTCCTGCTAACGCACAGGTTGGAGGATTAAGTCACATAGGAAATTGCTTACTGTTTTCCTTCTGCTTTTGATCTGCAAAATCAGGACTTGCTAAGGTTTCTTTTAACCTAGCCTTTGGCATGAATGACAAAACCAGGGTCTGCCCTAGAACAGCATTTAAAATTAAACTCAATGGGATGACCACTCATATTCCGTGGGCAGAAGCATGCTCTGCTAAGGACGGGGTCTCAGGCCTTCAATGCTATTCAGAGGGCGGAGGTGCTGTTATCCTCACCTCCCACCGCTGAGTTCCTTCCACCACCACCTTCTCCACCAGATGTGGCTATTGTTTTTAAAATTGTGATTGCTGTCATATACTATCCTCATTTTTTTCTGATCAATTTCATTATTCATATTAGATTAAAAAAATAATTTAATAATCCAAACTAGGTATTTACGTTCTGAGTTGGTGTGAATAGAACAATGAGAGGATCCTGAGTACTTTCTTGGAGGTCTTTATTTTTCTTAGGGTTTGAGGTTTGGGGATGTATCTTCAATTTCCTCCCACTAAAAATATTTGAAACCTAAGGTTTTAGAAAGGGTGTTCGTTGGCTATCAAACATTGTACACACACTTGTGCTAAGACACAGCCACTAACGAAGTGCTGTTCCATGAGCCCAGTCCAAAGGTACATAAAAACGCAGTCCTTATTTTATTTCATTGGTTACCATCTTTGTCAGATATCTTGAACTCTACCTTACTTTTAAGAAAAAAAAATTAAGAAAAGGAAATATCTACTGAATACTCTTTCTCTTCCTCATTCCCTTTACCTCTTTTTCACCTCTCTCGCCCTACTTCCTGTTCCACACTCATCCATATTTTGGCTTTGAGGAAAAAAAAAACAACACAAAAAAACCTACCACTATTATTAGAGGCATGGGTATTCCTTATTAGCGCAAACATTAAAACTTAAATATTTCTTTTAAATTAAAAGGACCAGATAGGTATTTGCTGGCAGTCAAGAGTGGAAGAACAAAGAACTGCTCAGGACCCATCTTTTTCTAGTTAGTTCACTTTACCTCCTTCCTCATCCTGTCTCTGTAGCTATCTGGATACTAAGGGACAGAGACAATTCCTCCAAATCTCTCTCCCAGTCGTGTGCTGATGAGCAATAACCAGGTGCTGAAACACATGTTTTATCTCTCTTTTACTGAATACCATTCCTGAGCACCTACTACTGTTCTAGGTCTCTGACACATATAAGCTAACAAATACACTAAAGTCCTATACAACTGGAGGTCATATTCTAGTGCCAGGATGGGGTGAGGACAGAAGTACAGACAAATCCCTACAGGAAAGTAAGAGAATATTAATATTTTAATTTCTGAAACAATTTTTCTCACTCTTTCAAAAAGATACCAAGCCTACTTAAAACAGCTCTTAAAAACCAAGGAAAACCAAATCAAAAGTTCTAGATTCAGATAATGTGACTTCTGTTTCTTATCAATGAGATGAGAATCTCAGAGATGAATTAAAGAAAGTACATGCTCCCTAGAGTGTTGACCTCGGGATTTAGATGCCGACTTTTACTGCTTAGTCCCAGGTAGTGTGTTAGTACTTAGAAAATACAATTGTTGACTTACACCAAAACAATTCTTATCATTTCCCTGACATTCTAAAAGCAATGACAGAAGTTTTCTCAAAAGTTTAAAATTCAAGTTAGGCTTTTGCCTTTGGAATAGATCTGAGAAAGATGAAAAAAATATTTTAAAAAAGCAAATGGCACAGATATCAAAGCAAATATGATATTGTTTAGTGGTCAGAAATAGTTCCACTGGAGTCTGTAAAAAAGAAAAAGCTTTCAGTGTGCTTATAAATAGTGATGAAAGATGGTGAAGAAGTTGAGGAAGGGCGTTCCTCAGCTTTAATTGCAACAAGGCAAGAAGCAGTGTAGAAGTTACTTAGATCTAGCTTGCTTCCTGCCACGCACTGTTGCCAGAGGAGAAACAGGACGGCCGCCTGATGCTGCCCTCACACCCCTCCACCAAATACATGAGAGCCAGGCCTTTCCGTTTCTATTTTATTAGAACTTCAAAATAAGCTTTACTGAACGTCTTATGTTCAATTTCAGTGTCATGAAACTAGGACTGCTACAGGTCCTGGACCTGACATCAAGGACACTGCGTATGTTCTCAATGAAACTTGTACCATCAACACCTATTTGCAATAAAACTTTTGAAATGTATGTTAATATTCTCTTTATAGAGTTTGAAACAATGTATATACTATATGCACCCTTAGAGAGAAATGCAAAACATCTTCCAATATTAGGAACGTAACACAAATATGTATATATTCTTTAAATATGCAAATTTTACCATGCTTTAAAGAAATATGGTCAATAATATAATTTTTTAATACAGTAAAATAATGTTTAGGAATCAGAATGTCATCTTGGCCTCATCCCCTTTAAATTTAGTAAAACTTATCCAAACTGACAATTTTTAGAGCCAGAAGAGAAAGAGTCAGCCCATGGGGGTGCTGTTCTGTAACCCCAGCTCAGTGGGTCCCGGAGACAGGAGGCAGCTGACAAGAGCTGGGACAAGAGAGTGGTCAGGAAGCAGAATGAGAAACAGAGAGGCAAGAAAAGGCTAAGCAACCAGCTAGAGCCAGTGACACCCAAAGTTATGAAGAAGGTCTGAGTCAGCAAGACTAGGGGAAACCAGGCAACAGAATCACAGCCATCTGTGAAGCAGACACAGGGTCAAGGCCCAGAACAAGAGTCAAGCTGGCTGGCCTGGTTGGTGTGAGCTGGGGAACAGACACAGATAACAGAGTTGGGGTACCCCACCCCAGGAGCCTCCCTGGCTTGCCCAAGGGCACTGGAGCCCTACCCTGGCCAATGGGTGTGTTTAACCCAGACTAGGACACACACAGCAAAAATATTCAATGGGTAGCAGAAAGCCAATTCACGGGGAAAGGAACACTCATGCAGCTGAGAAATGAAAAGAAGGAAAATAAACCTTTGAAAAAAAGACAAGTAGCTGGAAAGAGCATAAACTTTCTGAATATGGAAAGTGTTTTAAGGGTCTACTCTTAAGAGACAAATGGCAAATAATTTATTGGAAGTCCTAGAGAAGTGGATATACACAAATTCAATAAAAAGTTTACCTAAAAGTGGCATGTATTTCCAAGAAATAAACAGGAAAATAATGATTAGAAATACATTTAAGGTAGAGGGAACATAATTCTGAAGAACGTATCTAAGTTCACTGTTTATCTTCTGGGCAAAGTAGACTACTCATTAATAGAAATAATTATAGCCACACTGAATAAAAAGATCAGTAAGTGACAAGTGTTGGAAATTAAAGATAGGAAAAATGATTTGCTCAGATGGTCTTAAGAAGTTTCTATTGTACATCAATAGGATAAAAAAATAGATTAAGCATGGCATCCTACAAAATGGAATACTATCATAAATAAAAACTTAAAATTCAACTCTAAAAATTCAAGTCTGTTATTTTGTAATATTAAGCAAGACAATGAGTACCTAAAGAGGACATTTAAAGATTAATTTGATATGAGCCATCACTGCATAGGAAACAATATGCCCTGGAAATGCCACGGAAATGAGTTGTGCTCAGAGGCATATGAATTCCCACACAATTTTAAATACATAATAAGCTGTCCAAATTTCTAAAAAAACTAACTTAAAATTATGTGGGTTTTTTTTTTTTTTTTTTTTTTTTTTTTTTTTTTTTTTTTTTTTTTTTGTGTGTGTGTGTGTGTGTGTGTGTGCTGCAAAGTTCAAGAGAATAACAGGAAATAAAAGTTTTGCAAATGGCGCCCGGACTGAAAATAATCCACCCCTCAGGAAGCCTGTTCCCCTTCTCCCTACCCCACCCAAGCACTCAGGCCAGAACGCCCACTAGCTCTGTGGAGGTAGCGTTGGCCATTGGCACCCAAAGTCACTGCAAAGGCCAAGACCTGGGAAGGCAGGGGGCAGCTCTACACCTGTAGGACCTCAGGAAAGGAAATCCCACAACTCAGTCATGGTGCAGACTGCCTTCCTGGCAGCCAAAGCGTATTCTCTGAGGAAATGAAAACAGGTTCTCAGCATTGCAAGATGAAACTCTATGCTAGGAATAACATTACTTAGTTAAGAAACTATCCTTACAGACATGTTTCAAAGGACTTACAGAATCAAGTTTTTATATACAACTGATGTTGACCCTGGCTGGGTAGCTCAGTTGCTTAGAGTGTCCTCCTGATATGCCAAGGTTGTGGGTTAGATCCCCAGACAGGCCATATACAAGCAGCGACAATGAGTGCGTAAGGAAATGGAACAACAAATTGATGTCTCTCTCTCACACAAACACATCTTCCTCTCTCTCTCAAATCAATAAAAAAAAAATACAAAATTAGAAATACTTTTTTTATTTTTATTTTATTTTTTTAGTTGAAGACAGCATGTAGTTGGCTTTTCTAAGTAATAAGTACAATTTTCTGAGGATACTGGTCTATTATAAACGATAACCTGAGAAGACTAAATTTGAGCCCATGACCATTAAGTAAAACATTTTTTTAAAGTTTTGGATAACACCTGGTTTTTATCCCTACCACACTGAAAAGCTTCACCCTTCAAGAAAGCTTATTGTTTCTTATGACTTTGTCCAGAAATACCTCCCTAAGAAAGTTTATCTGGGGATAAAGACACCAAATTTTTAAAGTTAAAATACATGTATACACACATTTATAACATATGCAGACTAGTATATTTCATACTACTATGTAAAGAGACAAAGTGAGTATTCTTTAAAATGAGAACTACTCAGATATTATTATTATTATTATTATTATTATTATTTTACCCTCTGGCTCCCAAATCAATTTTGGATTTTGAACCCAAGTACAATCAAAGGGGGGGAAAATCAAGACTGATTTCTTGGCTTGTGAAATAGGGAAATTTCACCTTAGAATATTAGCAGAAAATTTTCAGAAATTGTTAGTCTAAAGTAAAATAATAAGTGATTACATGAGCCCAAAACTTGGTGGGGAGTGGTTTTAAATGGGCACAATTTTTCATCCCTTTTATTCCTGTTATTGGAAATGCTGTAATGATCAATACTATGCATTTCTGCCAGGCTTATGGAAAGAGAAAACAATAATTTTCATGACTAGTAATTTAAAATTAAAATCTGAGCAAAGCCAAGCCCTAAGTTTTCCAGCTCAGATTATCAACCAGAAGGGTTCAGAGTCTTTACAAAAGAGTAATAATGTATATAGTGACAAATTTATATGTAAACATAAAATACACCTATCTTCCTCAATGTAGGACAAAGAATTTAACTTGAATCAAATCAAGCACTGCATTCACTCTTTACCACACTTTATAGAAAAGTAATTTTATCTTACTTTTACCTTAAAATAATTTGTTTACATCAGGAAACATGAAAACTTAATAACAGCAGATACACTATCCTTTAAAAGAATTTCACTGAGCTCCTGTGGGAGACTAAATCTAGTTTTCCACAATTGTTCAAAGAAATTTTAAAGCGTTATGTATCCTCACAATTTTTCTGAAATGCATTTTCTGCTAACTACTATCAGAATTAATATGATTCTATTTCCCTGTAGGAAAAAAATGACTGCAGTTTTTCAGCTTATGAATGCAGTTATCTGTTCACCTGGAGGATTAACTAGGAAGAAAGGTATGAACAGTACCAAAAAGAATGTCAATGGTAAAATAAAAAAATTAAAAAAAAAATTAAAAATTTAAAAATTTAAAAATTAAAAAAAATCCAGGGCTCTCGGAAAGAACAAGACAGAGCTTTCATCTTGTGCAGTGTATCAAGTAACAGAATTAACAGTTTCACAGTATACATGGGTATATATTTTCTCTGATGAATCCATGGAAAGGTAAGAGACACAGACTCTTATGTGCACTAATTTATCTTATGCTCATGTCTTATTGTTAAAAAATGTTTGAGAGACAAGGTGGAGACCAGTTGGGAAGAGCAAGCGAGAAGAGCATTCTGAGTCCAGGCACCTGCGCTCCCTGGGCCAGCGCTGTGAGCCCCTCCAAAGCCACTTCCTGGAGAACAGGACTCAGAGTCTGGGACTACCTTCACCTCCCATTGACACTTCATTATTTTTTGCTCCTTATGGCTTTAAGTTGAAGACAGCATTAGTAGGTTGTCATGGCCTTAACCTCCCTCTGCTTTTTCTTATAGCCACTTGTTTTCAATTACAATCCCTAAAGAAGAGAAGAGATGCCGTGGCACTAGCCAGTTAGCCCCATGGGGAAAAGAGAAAAGAGGCATTTCTTAAGTTTTCCTCCATTGAGCTAGTGCATGTAGTTATATACAAATGCAAGAATAATTGTTTGAACTGTAGTTAATTATCCTTAATTGAAACAAAAGCTATAATTCATTCAAACATTATCAAGCACTTCTATATAGTTCTGTATTACTTCTGTGCCTTTCCTAATTTATTATATTTTAAATGAGCATTTTATATATACCTATACACTTTCAGTCATTACAGTATATTTTATTTATTATTTTATGTTTTTCTTCACAATTAAGAAAATTCAATCACAAAGCATTCAAATACTCACGTATTTTAAAGTTTAAAAAAATCAGTGTTTTCTGAGATATGTCTATACTTGGTGCTTTCTCAACTTAAGTGTCTATTTTACCCTCAGTTCCACTGCTTCTTCTGCCTAATGAACAGATCTGGTTCAATGTCAGCATTCTCTGAGTTTTAATTTTCTACTCTTCACAACTCTCAATTCATTCTAACAAATATTCAATAGGTATCTACTAGTATGCTAATTAGGACATCATCATGCGAAATGCTTAAGGAGATGCAAAGATGATTTTAAAAAGGAATAGAGAAGCACAAATACATATAAAGATAACCATACATAACGTTAATGCCATGAAATGTATAGAAATTATACCGTGGAAGAAAATAGGAAGAAATTAACTCAGTTTAGAAGCAGTAATACTTGTAGTGGATTTTGAAGTACAGATAATATTTTAACACCTGAGAGTTTTCATAAACTTCTATGAATATCTCTTTTAGATGATTTGTTTACTAGATGGTAGGCTTGTACAATGAGAAAACAGAATCATTTTATGGTAGGAAATGTGTTCAGTATAAATACTGCATATAAGCCTAACATATCTTACAGTATAAGTGCAGTTGACAATAAACGTAGAAGTCACATAGGTTATTTCTCCAACAAACATTTACTGAGCAAGTTATTAGAATATAGAGAAGACAGTGACAAAGACCCTGCTGAGAAGCAGCAAAGAAACAAAGAACTGATGTGTGTGTGTGTGTGTGTGTGTGTGTGTGTGTGTGTGTACAGAGATACCAGGAAATTGTCTAAAATCATTTGGAGAGATTAACCTAAAGAATTAATAAACAGTATTTCTAAAGAATTATATAATGTGATGATATCATATAAATAAGACATTAGTTCTTTATTCTCCGTAGACTAAAGTTTTAAAAAATAATTTATCTTATGCAATCCCTCGCTCTGTCTTCTGAGAAGGTTTAAAGACAGGAGTAGATTAAAGACAGAATAGCAAAAAAGAGATAGATGGGAGAAAAATATAAGTATACATGCCATTAATAGAAAGAGCAGGATTTAAAAGTTGGTAAGTGAAACAGAAGAGAATGAAAGTGAAGAACCCTGTAGGGAATATGGGCGAAAGAAAGCAATGAAGTGAGAAGTTTTGAAGCAAAAGAAAGAAAACATACAGTTGTGAAAATAATGATACCTAGCAAAGTATAAGGAAAAATTATTTTAAGTATTCTATGTGCTACAAGTGCAAACATACAGCACCAGAAGAAGGAAAGGATCAGAATAATTGCATCATTTTGAACATAAGAAGAAGCACGTGAAGAAAGAAGATAAATTTAAGTAAATAAAAATTAAAATAGCCCTGTGTAAGAGTATAGTCAGGTAAACCAATTTTAGCCATTACACAAGACTGCAAAGATCAGAAAATTGTGATTTATATAGAAATGACAACACTAAGCTTTTAAATAACCAATACCAAGTTCGTAACCCTTAGAATTTATAAATATTGCTTCCTTCAGGTCAAGGAATATTTTGTAGAACAACCCAATGATAATAACAATGACTCCAAGCGTTCCCAGTGTTTTCCCACTGTGACTGCTGCCGATAAGTGTTTTAGGATCTTGAAAGCCTATCAGGAAATACAAAAAGCATGAACTTCAAATTCAGATGATTCAAGTTGAGCTGCATTTGTAGTCATATATGCAGTTCCTTATCTGACGCTTTTGCAGCTCAATTGGCAAAAGGTGCTTAAAGCTTTTCTCCCCATTTTCAGAATATAACAAAAAATGCTAATTATGCAATCTATACAATAAAAAAACAGCAACTTGTAATTCAATTCTTGGTTAATTCCTAACTGCTGCCTAGACAACAAATAACTTAGTTCATTAATTCATATTTGATTGCATCAGTTTCTGGTAAATCATTATTCAATTTTTAATCGTAGGCACCATTGAAATTCAAAAGGACAAAGATCCCTTCATGTCACAAGACAACTGAGGCCCAGGATGCTTACCAGCCCATCTCCACCCAGGTTGGGAATGACTACTTAGAAGATGTTCCTATGACAACTAAATTCATGGAGGAAATACTTTATTGACCTTCCACCATGTACTTAACGCACTTGAGAGGGAGGGCCGTAAAGAAGAGTAGGCCTATGCAAAGGCGAAGGGATGGGGCAGGGCTCGGTGTGGGAAACTCCTCCTAATAAGTATTCCTTTGGGTTATTCTTGCACACGTGTGTCCCCTGGAAGCATCTTCACTCCTTTAGAGGACAGGACTGACCCACTAATTGTTGGATCCCCAAGAAAAAGTCAGACATATATCAACACTCAATACATGTTTGCTGACGTAAATGCACGAATGAGTAAACCAGAGGACTGCTGGACATGCCCATGTTTTCACAGACAGCTCATGGCAGAACCGAGTCTGGACACTGGCCAGTGATCTTTACTTAGAGCAGTGATTTTCAACAGGCGTGCTGCAGGAATTTTTAAAACATGCAATGGCTGGCTATTTAGTCAGAGGCACTGACCTCTTGATCCTTCGATTGTCAAATAAAAAAACGATAACAGCCAACACAACATTACTGTCTCATGTGAATGAATCAAAATTATACCTATATTTTTTGTCAGAATAGCAAAAATATATATATTTTTTGGTGTGCTACAGAATCTTAGCAATTAGTATATAGGTGCCATGAGGTGAAAAGGGTCGAAAATCGCTGATTTAGAGAAAAAATACATTTCTTTCTTTCTGTAACAAATCAGGTGAGTGAATAAATACGTTCAGATTGTTTACTATAAGGGTTCCTGCTTGTTCATCTCACTGTAAGGAATCTTGCTGTTCCAGCCTCCTGACTAGCAAAGAAGGTGAAAAGACCCATGACTTTCTATTCTGTGAGCCAAGCTTTATTTTATACTGACGAGCACACCTCCAATTAGTGCTGTCTGCCATCAGATGGCACACTGGCCCACAGCACAGTCATCCCAGGCCACTGTCCAAACCTTTTGACCTTCAAAGGGAAGAGGAAGGAAATTAGCATGCGCTGAACCTAAAAGACAGCTAGAGGCTTTATATGCACTCTTCTATTTAATCCTGCAAACAAGTCTTCCTGCTATAGATCAATGTTCTCATTTTACAGATGAGAAACTCGGGCCCAGAAAAGGCAAAATATAACTACCCTCTGGGCACAGAATGGGTACCTGGCAGAAGCAGATTTGAACCCAGGCTAGTCAGATGCAGAGACCAACTATCTCTCTGGATCAAAACAACATATGGTTCATTTCCAGAGTCCAGATCTCTGGTGGGAGGTGTAGCAGTTCTGAGAGTCCTACTCCAGAGTTGTCATGGCCCATATCACAGCAAAAAAGGGAACCCAGGAAGCAGGACACCAGAGCCCAGCATGTATTCTGCCCCAAGAACACAGTGATTTTCCCCTGGCGGCAGCCTCTGCCATGGAATGGATGGATTCAAACTTGCTCTGGGCTTTCTAATTCCTGGCTTGTATTACTGAAGACAAAGAAAACTAGACCCTTCTGAAGAATGAGGCTGAGGTCGTACAGATTCTACTGGTGCCAATAAAAGAAGCAAGAAGCCTGATTCACTGAAGAGGCAATAGAGGAAGTGTATTTCAATTTCTCAAATCAGAAAACTCCTTCCATGCACTCACTACAGCTGCCTTGCTGTTCTTTCCACTGGGGATGTGACAAGGTAACATCAGTCACAGACAAATAGACCGTTATGTAACTTAAGAAGTCTGATGCTTCCTTGTAAAATTCCCGAGAATCTGTTAAACACTAATGGCATGCTATAAAATACATTTATTTTTCGTGGAATTTATTGTAGAGGAAAAATAATAATGTTAGTTTAAATCAAAGAATGGTCTTACCATTTTTTTAAAGATTAAAAACAAGTGAAATGTTATATATCATTTGCTTTAAAAATAACACAGGATCACGGGAGTTGGAAAGCAATAGGTTAAATAGGTGTAACTGGAATATTTTTTGTTGCTTTATTAAAGTGACATTGCAAGACCAGCCTGGGTGTGTAGCACAAATAATTCTGTTATTTAAATTTCTGCCAGCAGTTTAAATTTTATAAACGACCTTAGTGAACAGGAATACATTTTCTTAGGATATGTTGAATTACTAAGATATTAGAACATTATAAAGCTAGTTGACAGTCATAACAGAGCAAACTAGGAAATACCTTTAAAACTCTCAGCTATGCCCTGGGGTGTGGGTCAGTGGTTAGCATCAGCCTATATACCAAATGCATGCAGGTTTGATCCCTGGCCCTGATCAGGGTGCATCTGGGAGGCAATCAATTGATGTGTCTCTCTCACATCAATGTTTCTCTCTTTCTCTCCCTTTCTTTCTCTCTCCTTTCCCTCCCACACTTTATAAAAAACAATGGAAACATATTCTCAGGTAATGGTTAACAACAAAAAATCCCAGCTACTGTGAAATCTGTCTCTGCTATCTTCTGGGGTATTTTCATTCAAGTGCTCATGAATGTATAGGTGAGCAAGAATCAGATTGCACAATGGTGAGGAAATTAAACTGATTATACAAAGCAATTGCTTAGAGGCCACAGCAACAGAAATCTCTGTGACTCACTTCTACAATTAACAAAGTGGATCTTTACAACGGCCAGATGGTCACTGAAAGAAAATTCAGTCAAATCTGTAATTTCATGAAATAAAATAGCTTGAATAGTCACTCTTGGCTCATCCAACGGAATCTGGATGAAGGAGAGACGTGCCCTCCTCCTGAATAAATCCAAGAGACAACCACCGATCACTCACTCAGTAAAGATGAGCAAATCACACAACCTTTGAAAAAACATCCTTGTCAAACACAAGGATGTTTTTTCAAAGGTTGCACGCAACCTCTCCTTGGCATCTGATGGGCTAGAGCGGTAGTTCTCAACCTTTCTAATGCTGCAACCCACAGGATGAGAACCGCTAGCAAGGCCGCCTAAGACCATAGGAAAACACAGATATTTATATTACGGTTCATAACAGTAGCAAAATTACAGTTATGAAGTAGCAACAAAAATAATTGGGTCACTACATGTATTAAAGGGTCGTGGCATTAGAAAGGTTGAAAACCACTGGGCTAAATCTCCGTCATCTCACAAAAGCATTTTAATGAAGTCCAACCTCTTATTTTATAGATATTAACGTACATCCACCAACTGAACTCAGTTACAGCCAAAGGGCAGAGCGTAACTTCTGAACATTACTACTTGACAATCCCGTATAACGGGAGTCATATTTCTTTTCTGAATGTGAAAGCCCTCAGAGAGTCAAGGGCTCCGGACTCCCCTGCCCGCACCACATTCTTATTCTGCATCTGTACTTCCTGCTCACTGGTGGCAGAATGCTAATTTCAAGTAATTTAAATGAGAGCTCCACAGAATGTAGCACCCTCATTCTATAAAACAAAAACTAGAGATAAGGAGCATGTGAGGGATGGCTAGGAGGCTGGCTCACCCAGCTTTCCATTACTGAAGAGAGAATTACTAGCTATGCATGGTAACCATTTTCTCCCTCTGATGTTTCTGAATTCCGATCAGAGACATTACTACTGTTTCTAACTTTGTACCCTCTTTCACAAGCTTCCACAAGCCCCTCATTAAGCGCTGGGAAGGCTTCCTATCTGAGGCCCTGCCAGGCACTGTCCTTTTGGACACAATGCACTCAGGTTATTAGCCTGATGGGCACCATTCAGCGGGCTGTCTTACAATTCCACTGATCGTCATCTAGTAAAACTGGAGAGCTGCCTTGCCTGTGGCTTTTTCAGATTTATATAATTAACCAAAATTAGCTTGATGTTTAAAACACAATGCCAGCCCACTCATTTATTTTTGGAAGAACACTTCAGTGAACACAATGAGAAGGCCGATTTGGAATTGCCAACTTAAATTGTCAAAGTTCCCCTATAAAATTACTATACTTAAAAAAAAATTCAAACTCCAGTAAGGCAGACACCATTAAAAAGAAAACTATGTGGTAAAATAATCAGGTGCCACATTTTTTTTTTTTTTTTACTTTAGTTCACTAAGTATAGTCAACTAAGTTCTGGTATGAAATATTGCACACAGTTCTCTGGGTGTGTATTATTAATACTATATAATGGTTTTCGTTACATAGCCCTACAAAAACATAGCATGCACAAAATAGCATGTATAGAGTCTGTCATTCAGAAGTTATTAATGTCAGACAAGAAGCTTTTAAAAAGTGCCACCTACATGCTAAACATTATAGTAGGTAGTAGATAATACTTTGGGTTAGACATTCGTTTTTTTCCTACAACAGTTTTACTAACTTACATCAAAATTACCTTCATACTTGATCCATGAAAACATAATTAACTAACTACATTTTTTTTCGTAAAAAGATTAAAAGATAGAAAACAAAAATTATTTCCATAAAATGAAACAATCTGTAAGTAGCATGTAGAAAAGCTAAAATTAAAATCTGGGTCTCCCGGCTATTTCTAGTTGCTCAAAAACCAGTGGTATGAATTTTAGAATTTCCCAGACCTTGGTTTGAATAATTTTAGGCAAATACAAATTTCTCTGTTTGTTTATAAATAAGGTGGTGATAGTAATTCCTACCTCCCAAGGACCCAGTAACGCATGAACATCTTATTAACTATGTGAGCATCACAAAGCCTGACAGAACATCTGTGCTCTGTAACAATTAGTTCACTCATAATTCACTCATACATTTATTCAGCCAACATTAATTGAGCATGCTTAATGCCAGGCATTGTTCTAGACACTGCCCATGTGGAGCTGTTACGCTACTAGGAATAATCAGGAAGAGGTTTTCTTGTGGCATAAATGCCAGTAAGTGGCCCCTCAGTCAACTTGTCCTCATGCTTCCATTCGGCACAGGGTTCCTGGGCACCAGCCAATTGCTCTGGAAAGCGGAAAAGGTTAAGATTTGAATCCTGCCTAGCTACTTTACTTTTCTCTCTGGTTCACTCTGTCTGCTCCTTTCTTTGCTTCTCTGGTTTACAGCTAGGTACTTCAAATTGTGCCAAATCCCGGGGTTCTATCAGGAAGATGGCTGGACTAGAAAAGGGGTGTCCTCGTGAGACAGGTGTGTCAGCCCTGCCTAAATCAGAGCAGATGTCTTTATTTTATCTGTTTCATGCCTTCTACTTAATATACTAGCTTCTGGTATAAGATTCTAGTGTGTATAAATAACTATTGCTAACAGAATGCTTGGGGAAGAGAGAAAAAATCGCTGATTTAAAATATGTCCCATTCTTCACAAAAAGTGCATTTTTATTGATTTCAGAGAAGAAGGGAGAAGGAGAGAGAGAAACATCAATGATGGGAAAGAATCAACTGATTGGCTGCCTCCTGCATGCCCCCTTTCGGGGATTGAGCCTGCAACCCAGGCATATTCCCTTGACCAGAATTAAACCTGGGACCCTTCAGTCTGCAGGCCTAGGCTCTATCCACTGAGCCAACCCATCTAGGGCTGTCCCACTCTTCAACAAGTCAATGTACATGAAAAGAAATGAGGGTGGGGTAGGAAAACAAGTATACTATATAACAGAAACTTACAAGACATAAAAACCAAATAGAATATATGGATCCTGGGGTGAACAAGTCTTCCATAAAAAGGCATTTTTTAGACAACCATGGGAAATTTAAATGTGAACTATATATGCAATAATTTATAATTTTATTATGTATTATTATAATAGTACTAGAGGCCTGATGCACAAAATATGTCCATTCGAGGGGGATGGGTCCCTCAACCCAGCCTGCACCCTCTTGCAGTCCAGGAGCACTTTGGGGGATGTCCTACTGCTGCAGAGGCGGGAGAGGTTCCCCACCACCACTGCTGTGCTCCACCAGCTGTGAGCCTGGCTTCCAGCTGATCCATGTTCCCCTTATCCGTGTTCCCCTTATGGGAATGAACTGACCACCAGGGGGCAGCTCCTGTGTCGAGCATCTGCCCTCTGGTGATCAGTGTGCATCATAGCGACTGGTCATTTTGCTGTTCAGTCTATTTGCATACTAGCCTTTTATTATATAGGATATTATGTAGAAAAACATGTTTCTTAAAAGATGAGTACTGAAATATTTAGAGATTAAAAATTATGATGGTAGTAATGGCACCTTTAATTCTTGTGGCTAGGAAAAAAGATGATATAAATACAACAGTCAACAACAGTTAAATCTTGGTAACAAGTGTGCATTATAGGCTTCTGTTGACTTCCTGTGCATTTGATATATTTCAAAAACATTTTTTAAATGAGGTATGCTCAATGCCTATTGAGCAATAAAATGATTTTTCATCTCTATGCTATTTCCTTTCCTACAACTTTGTATACTTACCTGCCTTTAACACTTGTCTACTTAAAATTAAGTCAGTCAGCATTTTTATTTCAAGATGACATGTATAACAAATCAGTTTTCTAGGTTGACATCTACACTTTTGCCACTTGCTAATTAAAATGAAGAATCCACATTATCTAAAGGCAAAAACATGCTCTCTTCGATTTTTATTTTATTTCCAAAAAGTTATTTCCCCGGCAAATTATAAACCTATAAATAGATTGTGGCTTAGAAATTTTTTCTAATAATTCTAAAACAGTTTTTACAACTTGAGTCTTTATGTCAAGAATTTCAAGTTTGCCTTACTATAAGGAAAAAAATATGAACAATATTTCAAATTCAATCTTTTGATGTATTATTTTCCAAAGATATATCTGTGCTTATGTTTTAGGAGATGAAGTCTTAGGGGACTGCTCTTTGTACTCTTTTTATATGTATTACTTTACTATAATCCTTTTTATATGTATTATTTTTATATGTATTAATTTTACTTTTGAGGTTTGACAAAACATTCATATCTTTTCCTGTTACTATCAATATTTCACTATGCGACTGCATAATAGTTGATAACCAATTTTTATCTGCAAGCATTATGCTTTATTCAGTTCTCACCTGTATTTATACATAGTGAAGTGATTTTACTTCTTTTTTCTTTGACTTTTTTCAATCTATTATTAGCGATGGTTAGTTTTTCTTTAATTTCTTAAAATTTTTTCAAAACATTTTTTCCATTGAACAAAACAGTACTTTACTTTGCAGTAATCCCTGCAAAGTACTACTACATTCTTAGTAATGAATTTATTTTCTTTATTTTAAGTAACCTTAATTTTCTTGAGTATTCTTTCTTATTAGATTCCAATTTTTCTAAGTTGTTTTCTTTTGGTCTTTATTATATTCTATTAGCACTGTTTCTGGCATTATACTCTATTATCACTATTTCACTGAGCATAGAGAGGATGAACTACTTTATTCATGCAAATCAGCTGCCATTCTGATAGTGTCTTGTATGAAATTATTCCTGTTCTAGATTTACCTCTCCTGGTTTCTTAACTGAAATGCTGTCTGGCATGTATTAATGCCCACTAAACATCTGTTGCTTTATGTAATCATATTTTAAGAAGATAAGTATAAAGTGTCATGTGTATATTGCTAAACCCTTATTATGATACACAACACATTTTAAAAAGGGATCTGAAAGAGAAAATTCCAGTATTTTAGACATTTTCTGTACTAATTTTAAAGTTGGAAAGTAAGGACCTACATAGAAAATACTAGTAGTCTCTTCAATTCTTGCACAAGAATCTTTACCGTCCAAAGTAATCCATTCCATGTTAGTGGCTAGGATATGAGGTTTCTCTCAGTCTGTAGTTTGAATGAGGGTAAGGCATCAAAATAGAGATAATTTTAATATGGCCCTTTAAAAAGTCAAACAGCTGAGTTCCTAAGGGTAGCCCAGCTCACAAAATCTGTGGACTACTCAGGGCTGTTGCCAGACACTGGGCAATGGAACTGGCTGTAACTTTGATAGGCTAGGTTAATATTTATAGAAAAACTGCACTTGATATGTTACCCATTAGAAGGAATCCATCTATCTATCTATCTATCTATCTATCTATCTATCTATCATCTATCTATCTATCAAAAGCCAGCCACCATGGTTCTGTAACAAACATGACTGGTCGCTATGACACCCACTGTGGCCAGTGAACTGGCCATAAGTCTCTCTTGTTCCCCATTGACCCAAGAGGTCTCTATGCGGTTGCTGAGTCTAATCCCTGGCCAGCTATTGCAGCTTTACTTATTCCTCTGCTCAAAGCTGCTCTTTTCCCATTCTTCCCAGTTACTGTTCTCAAAAGTATCCTTTAATAAGTACTGCCTACTACCAGACTCTCCCACCCAGATCAAGGGCTGGGCCAGCCAGCCAAATGCCCCACCCTCTTACCCCCAGCCAGCCCTGTCCCCAATCTGCCTGCCCCACCGTGATAGGCCCGCAGCCCTGCCCCACAGCCAGCCTGCTCCTGATTGATTCTGTGTTCTAGTGTAATGTAATGCAGCACCTAAACTATGGATAACCAAAACTTCAAATTTGATATTATAGTATCTGTACCTTCATTCTAGTTCGAGATTTCCTCTTAGAGCTCTTCAATTACATTTAAAAATGTTGTTTTGTAACACCAATAATCGAATGACAATAAAATAAGATTATATGATTTAAATACTGACAAAATTATGAAATAGTTAAAAATTTATTTAAATATATTCACAAAACTGAAAACTATGAAAGATAAAAGAGAGAGAGAGTAAGGATCCTGGATTTCTACCTGATTTTAGACCTTCCACAGAATGAAAGTTTATCTTTAAACTAGAAACCCAGCACGCGGAATCACGCAGCCCCGCCCACCCGCGCCAGCTTCAAGGCCCCGCCAGGGCCCACGCACTCAGCCTCCTGGCGACCAGTGAGTCTTTGGTCCTTCCACCGCGACAGTGTCATGACCACGGGGTTTTTATGATAGGGGTAAGATATACTGTAAGATCATCTTTTCTGGAGAGCAATTGATGTTTAAGATATGCTGATATAAGAGAAGAGAATCTGTAGAAAATAGAGAAGAGTGACTGAATTAAAGACATTTAAACATGAAAATAAGCACTATCCCAAGGAATGCCCAAAACTGTGGCCCTGACCGAAGACGGTCAGAATCAGGCTCCAGTGGTGGTACCTGATTTTCTCTGACCTCACGCTAATTCCCTGTATGTGCCCTCTACTCCAGGAAGTAAGCACACAGACCTTTCTGGTATTTCTGGCCTGGGCCATTGTCCCTGTCAACTGTTCCATTTAGAATGCCTGCTCTTGCCATCTTTGGCTGTCAAAGATACTTCCTATCTTGGAAGGGCACGCCCTAGTGCCAGCAAACACCAAGACGGACAGGCTCTCTCTCGCTTACACCCGCACCCTGAATAAGTCTAATAGGTGCCTACCCTCCTCTTAGATCCTAAGCTCAACAAGGACAAGAAAGAGTCGCACTGACTAATTCATCTTCACTTCACCGCACCCCCAGCAGAGTGCGAGCACAGAGCATCAGCAGGTGGGCTGGAGGCTGCTCTGCTTCCCCCTGCCTCTTCCCATCCTCACAGGGCTCAGGGCACACAGGCACTGCAGCCTGAGAGGAGTTGGAAAAGGTGCATGCTTTATGTAAGAGTCAACCCATTTTCATCCAGCAAGCACACAAAACATGGCTCAATTTTTTAAAAACATATTTTATCGATTTTTCACAGAGAGGAAGAGAGAGGGATAGAGAGTTAGAAACATCGATGAGAGAGAATCATCGATCAGCTGCCTCTTGCACACCCCGCACTGGGGATGTACCGCAACCAAGGTACATGCCCCTGCCAGGAATCGAACCCGGGACCCTTCAGTCCGCAGGCCGATGCTCCATTCACTGAGCCAAACCAGTCCTAGCAACATGGCTCAATTTTGTTCACATGAATACTTTGCTTAAAGCAGAGGGATTCTTAATATGAGCTGATTTAAAAACAAAGGAATGAAGTTAGTTCACCAAAACAGGGCTTGACAAACCTTAGGATGGTCTTAAGAAGGTCACAAAATATCACAATGGACTCACTTTCTCCTTAAACCATTTATCTAAAACAAGCATCTATTATTTTAAAATATTATTTTGAAGAATGAAAATAATATTTTTATTGTCAATTTTCTTATCTGTGCTTCAGAATCACTTAAGATGTTACTACATTTCTGGGAATTAACTCAAAAAGCCATCTTCACAGTTATTCTCTAAGATCTATAAAAGATTCTAGGTTGGATAAAACAGACAAGTAATATTTTACTTTATCCCATTATATTTAATAGTAGAAGAGAACACTGTCTAATTAGGATCTTTTGTTTTCTTTCTTCACACTGAGAACATTATACCTTTCATAATCACATAATCATTGAAACCAAATGACTTCATTCTTAAGAAAACAGGATTGTTTTTAATGATGCACTGTCTTTATGACTTCAATCTGCTCAGTAGTGATCCAATCAATTAGAAAAACCACATGTGCCTATAACATAAATGGAACAACATATGACAGTTTCTAATGTCACAAATGGAAGGGGGTTGGGACCAGCTGCCCACTACACTGTATGCACAGAAACAACTGACCAGTAGGGTGAATATTTTTACAGGTGGCTATTACCCTAAATAACCTAAGCACTAGATCCAGTACACACTAAACGAAACTTCCCAATATGGGGAGATAGGGGTTTCATTGTACCTGTATTGATCTTACAGTTGTGATACTGTACTATATTTCCACATAATGTTACAACTGGGGGAAAGTGGATATAGAACATTCAGGATCTTTATTAAGTTTTACAACTGCATGTGAGCCAATTATTGCAGTGCAACCTTAAATGAAAAATAATTTTAAAAATAAAATTGCTAATATTGAAAATTTAAGTGAAATCAAAGGCAATGATTACAGGCAGATTTACACTTCCTCATACATAAATGCAAAGGACATTTTATTTATTTTACTATATCATACAAGACCAAATACCACCTGATATATCTATTTAGACATACACTATCCAATACAGTAATCACTAGCCATAATTAAACCAAAATAAATTTTAAAAGCTGTTATTTAGTAGCACTAGCCACATTTTACATGCTTAACAGCCATATGTGGCTGTTAAGTGACTGCTATAGTCAATAGCATAAAATGACCATTTTATACTGTGGCGCAAGTGAAACAAATTTTTCTACTTCACCTTCCTTTACACTAGTACATTATACCTTAATATTGAGAATACAGAAATAATAGTAACCAAAAAAAACAACAACAACAAAACAAAACACTAAGTGTCTGTTAAATGAAAACTTCTGGGACACAAGATTCTTGATTCTAGTGAACTGGAGAAAATATGATTTTACTTTAAGATGTACACTGAGGATTTGCTGACCTGGATGTATTTTGTCATCACTTTCTATGCAACATGTTCACACATTATTTCACTTATAAAAACTTAAGTGTGAATTGGAAATATGTGCCAAAACGGATTTTGAGCCAGCGGTGCTCAGTGCCTATCTGTCCTTCCTTTGTTGGCGGCTTGAGGGAGATGGTGAAGGCTCTTGTACCAGAAGGGCCTCCCTCCCGATTCCTGCCTAACCTTTTATAGTAAGTGATTTTCAAGATATTTTATCTCATGGCACATAAAGTGCTAAAATTCTAGGCACACTAGTACATAATTATTTTTTTTGCCAATCAGACAAAAAAAAAAAAAAAAAAGGTATAATTTGTATTCATTCACACCAGACAGCAGCTATTGCTGTGTTGGCTTGTGTCTTTTTTTTTTTTTTTTTTTTTTTTTTTTGACAATGAAAGGGAAAAGTGGCCAGTTACCCTGACTAAAGAGTCAGGTATTTCATGTTTTAAAAATTATTCCAGCACACCCTTTAAAAATCGCTGAAGTCAATGAAATATTTGTACTTGTAATTCTTGAAGGAGGATATTACAGTATTAAAAGTTATCTATAAATGTTTTCACAATTGAAAAAGGGGAATTCATATACTTTTTTAAAGAGGTAAATTTTCCTAGATAATATGAAATAAAATTTGAGGAAAGAAAACAAATTTGATAATACCGATTCAGTTCTGAAGGAAACAAGTCCGGAAGAATACATTTCCTACAGCAATTACCTATAAATTGACAGACTACACCGAAACAAACTGTGATCAATTTGTACAAAATTCTGTACCCCTATTTTCAGACTCATCATGTTCCTTGGTAATGAATGATAATGCATATTTACAGCTCTATGAAACTTCCTTGAAATCAGGTCCTCTGCTGAATTCATTTCTGAATCCACTCCTATTTCCCTTCTCCAACTGGCGGAGTAAATTTTCAATAAATAGATTATCCCTATGTGTGAGGAAAGGCTATCATAAATATTCCTCTAACATATCCTCGCATTTAAAGACTTGCTATTAACTGGACACAATTTTTTCCTGCCTTGGTAAATTACAAATATTTATTTTTATAGCACCATTCTGAAATATGACAAAATACAAAGCAGTAGAGTTTGAATCCCCCGGTGGGAAAGTAATAGGTCTCATTTTCAATGTTTCTCATTCTTTCAGTCATGGATTAGGAAGGATAACATTGAATGTTTAAATCCCCCAAATAAGGAAACACATTAAAGAAGGAAGTTTCTATTTTCCAGTAAGTTCTAACAGATGGCTTCCAAACACATACCATAGATTTAAATGTATAATTTCACTCTATAAATATGCTATAAAACATTAAAAATAGATTATAGCATGCATATGCCTTATGGGGCAAATGAAAAGATAAAAGGAAATTTGAGCTCCTAGTTAAAAGATAATACTTGTTTACAACTGTGTGTCCTTGTAAATAGAATTAATGGATTAAATACAACAGCTTTATAAATAACATTTAAGACTATTTCATTAGTATACATCTTAGTATCCTAGCAGAGTATAAAAGAAAAGTTTTTCACTTTAACAAAAAGATTTTTGTGACAGTTTAGTTTTTGAATTTAAAATTTTTTTTTCTCTTTCTACTTCATTATAAGGAACCAAGTTATATTCAGACATTAGGAAAGTTAATAGTTGTAACACTGTAGGTAAGAAATGCAAAAAAGATAAAACTTGGCAAAGAGAAATGACAACTACTTAGAAGGAATTTTCCTACATGAGATGGCTTTGTGGAATAATCTCTGGGAGCAGTCATTTTTTATGACTTCAGACCTAACTTATCGCAGCATAAATGTATTGTCTACTAGAAAGTGAGCTAGAAGTCAATCGCTATTCTGTATATTTCTATTGTACTTTGTTATTTTCTACATAATTGCCTGAAGTATTAACTTACTGATTGGTATGAGGTTGAAATGAGATTGGTGGGAGACATCTGACAGTGGAAACTCAGAGCATGAGGGATGTGAGCATGACACCGAGGATCTATTAAACTATCTTCTATGCCAAAATCACTAAGAAATTTACTTTACGAATGCCCTTAGATACAAAGCACCAAGCCAAACATGGCTAGAATTTTGCTTTAGGAGCGCATGCTTATATTTATTTACTATGCAAAACTGTCTATAAACTTGCAGTTAATTAATGACCTTAAATAGGTAATAGATACTGAAAACGCCTTGCTTCCCAATTGTTTTTATGACATTTTCCTCTATCAAATATGGTGAGAATACTATGTAACTGAATAGTAAGTACTTAGTGTCTTTTTCCAAGTTCACATTCAATAGCATCACATCTGTCACTTGAAATTGGTCTTGGTCGGAGTATTCACACCACAGACATCAGCAAACACTAGAAGTTGGGGCCCTTCTTCACCCCCTACCCCACCCCAGAAAGCCAGTTGTTAACATTTACCAGCACAGTGCTAACTGTCTGTCTGACTATAATGTGCCGTAAGCTCAGCACCTAATACTGTGCCTGGCACACAGTAGGCACTAAAATACTCTTAAAAAAATGAAGTCTCTGAAAGTCAATTGCAAAAGTATACTAAGAAGTCAGAAACTGCAGAACTATAATGTATCCTTACTTGACAAGTCACATATTGATACAATTTTATATGGTGCTCTGCTAAATAATGTCACATTAATTCAAATAAATGTCTCATAAAATGATGATTCAACTTAGCTACAGCTGGCAATTTTCCAAACAAATAATCATACTTTTAAAATTAAAATATTACTCCCTCAAATTTCATTTAGTATTGCATTCAGCAAATTTATAAAAAGGCTTTAAAATTTTTTTAAAGCACATGATTTTAATCAAAGATCTGTAACACAATGAAATATTAGAGAAAACCATTTTAAATGTTGGAATGGTCGGCTTTAAAGTACTGGAAGCTGTGAGCGTAGACAATAAACGCACCATTAATCCACAACAAATAAGATTAACACTTTCAACAGCAATAAATACTAAATTGTCTCTTAACTGCCTGTTTAAATGACCCTGGACTCTTTTCTTACTAACTGCAAAGAATAATCCATACCAAAATAAGATAAGACAGGTTGGGTAATTTACCAGGGTAAGGAAATGTGTCAGTTCTTAGAAAGTCTTTGGGCTGCAGTCCAATAATCTTTATCTTGTGAGTAGTAAGCAGATTTACAATAATGCATTTAAAAAAATAATAACTAGAGCCCTAGCTGGTTTGGCTCAGTGGCTAGAGCATTGGCCTGTGGACTAAAAAGTCCCAGGTTCAATTCCGGTTAAGGGCACAATCCCAGTAGAGGCCATGCAGGAGCCAGCTAATCAATGATTCTCTCTCATTATTAATGTTTCTATCTCTATCTCCCTCTACCTTTCTTTCTGAAATCTGTGTGTGTATATATATATATATATATATATATATATATATATATATATATTCATATCATGTCTCTCTCTATATATATATAGACATAACTTTTATCATGTCTATATATATAGACATAACTTTTATCATGTCTATATATATATATGTATATATATATATATAGACATAACTTTTAACATACTTAGTCCTGAAAAACTTCAAATTTATAACAAGTTCATCTCACTCAGTGCAAGCTTTAATATATAAAAATATTTTAAACTGATGGATAACAATAATACACTTTGGTATGCTTCCTACTAGACCTTGCATTGGTTGACATTTTTTCAATCTGCATTTTGTAACTAAGAAGAACTAGTAAAGTATTGTAACTGTAAATAAAGCAAAAGGCTAAAATCCTTTTAAATCCAAGGACAAACCTGAAAGATAGATATAGTTGACCCCATTTTTAAAATGAAAGAAAACTGAACTTCAGTGGCTTTTCCAAGATGACGCAGGAAGGTGGGAAACTCAGTACTCGGTTTGGGCTCTGAATTCTCTGCTCTTTCCATTAGACTCCGCCGAGTGTTCAAATGTACTTCATGTGCCAGTTTTAAAATTTCATTTGCTTTGACCTTACCTACTGCAGCCTGGCTTTCCCTCTCTTGTATGCATCCTGTCTTGCAACGATGGCAAGCACACCTCCAGAAAAAGCAATTTTCTTGCAAAGCTCAACAGAAAAAAATGAGCATCCCCCGAATCCAACGGCGAGCCTTCCTTGCTCGCACACACTTGCATGTTTTATGAAAGAAGCTAACATAACCTGCCTCGCATCGTTTCTATCAGGAAAGCAAGTGATGGGTCTCACTGACAGCAGTTGCAAGTATTCTAGCTTCTGCTTGAAAGATGTGTATTTAATTGTAAGAGCAGGTGCATGCTATTGCCATTCCTATAGGAGTCAAACCCTCATGAGCGCATCAAAAAATGGGTTTAGTTAAAAGGCACGACAAAAGGACCACATTGGGAAAGCAATCTTCAAAAGTAATATGACTGCGTAGATTGAGGAGGCAATGAAAAAGAGCAAGTGTGACATGAGGAGACGATGCAGCAGCCTGACCACATGTCCTCAGAAACCACGGCAGCATCAGATTAAGGACACTAATTTTAGCACAATATTAAAGTTTGGTCTTTTTTTTTTTTTTTTAAAGTTCTGTGGACAATATCATCATTCTTTCAGATACAGAACCATGCTTAAAATATGACACCTTTCTATAGTTAAGAGCTTTATTCAGTCTCCATGAAAAAAGTGTTGTGAGATTCTATGCACATAGCTTTGGAGGTGTTTTCCCAGGAGTGGTCTGATTGGTATATTGTATTTTACATTTATAGATACAACGGACATAGTAATAAAAAGTGAGTACCCAAAGGCCTTCAATCCGTACAGTACTTTAATAAAATACCATGAAACTACCTATGTCTTCATATAGTATACATAATTGATGTTATTAATCACTTGCAAATGGTTTTGTAATTTCTTAGAATGGACTCATTTTGAAAGTATCTAATGTCTACCTTGGGTTCTGAGGTGAAAACTAAGTGTCTGACTTCCCAATAATCCAGAAGATTTTCAAAGAAAAAATTAAAATCTAAAAGCCTTCTATTACATCTCATATAAACTGCAAATTCTACTCCTATTTCTGATATCAAAGTAAATTACCATAACATTCTTATAACTAAAAAACAGGCAGGCAATTACACAGAATCTTTACATGGTAAACGATTTGAGTGTTTCCGTCTAAATGATGTAAAATCTGTTATACAAAATCTAACAGTGAAAACTGTGTTCTGCAAACTTCATACAATAAAAGATGATTATTTTTAATGTAGAAAACCCTGATTACACATAATTCATGCAAACAGGAATTTTAAATAACCAGTGTTTTGACGGTACCAAAGTTACTCTGAGTATTTTTACAAAGCAGTTTTGCAGCGTCATAGTTAGGGCCAGCCTTCTATGCCCTCCAACATCATGGCTCACTATTTAGTCCCTCTGATCTGCCAAGTACTCCCAAAGCTCCACAGCGTCTTCCTAGGGTTGGCCACCCCAGCTCTTAGCTACTCAGCCATCCATCCCAGAGCCGACCACAATCACGCTGGGTGGCTTGAAGTTGTCACTGTGCCTTAGCCCACCTGCTATGCAAAATTATCTTCAGTGTCACCTCAGAACTACCATGCTCAGTTGTTAGTGTTTTCATTAGCCAACACCTAAACAAAACCTGAGCAAGATAAGAAATAAACTCTTATGGAAAACCCTAAACTCTTTACTTTCTATCTAACCAATAAGTAACATTGCTTCACAACGTTGTATGATTCTATAACACCTTCAGAATACTTTTTTTTTTTAATTAAAAATTTTAATGTTGACATTATTGCTGATGTACCCCATCTCTCCCCCCAGTCCACTTTCAACCATCCTCACCTCCCTCTTCCTTGGCCTTCACCACACTATTATTGTCTGTATCCATAGGCTATGCATATATGTTCTTTAGCTAATCCCTTCACCTTCTTTAGCCAGTCACCCCTACCCCACCCCGCTCTGGCACTCGCCAGTCTGTTCCATGTATCCATGCTCTGGCTCCATTTTGTTCACCAGTTTATTTTGTTCATTAGGTTCCACATACTGGTGAGATCATATGATATTTGTCTGTCTCTGACTGGCTTATTTCGCTTAGCATAGTACTCTCCAGGTCCACCCACTCCTATCCTGTAAAAGGATAGGAGTTCCTTTTTCCCCCCTTTTACAGCCATGTAGTATTCCATTGTGTAAATGTACCAAAGCTTTTTTATCCACTCACCTGCTGATGAGTACTTGGGCTGTTTTTAGATATTGTAAACAAAATAACACTGCTATGTACACAGAGGTGAATATATTCTTTCTGAATGGTGTTTTGGGATTCTTAGGATATATTCCCAGAAATGGGATTGCTGGGTCAAAAGGTAATTTTAATTTTGGGAAAAATTTTTTTTTGACAGTGACTGCACCAGTCCGCATTCCCACCAACAGTTCACTTGGGTTCCCTCTTCTCCAGTCGCATTTGTTTATCTTTTCCTGTGTTTCTCTTGCCCTCAATATAATACAAGAGATCAAAGAACCTAAAAGCTGCTTCTCTGAAAGAAAAACAAGGTTATTAAATGTTTTTTCTTCATGAAGCTTAAAAAAATGTTTTGTTTTTTTTTCAATCTGAAAATATATGAAAATAACTGAAAATCAATGCTTAGAGTAATGTAAGTTGTATTACATTTATAAAAAAGTTTTATAATATATACTTTAAAAAATTCTTACTCTTTGACTTTACAATCACCTGTTTTAACTTTGGAATTCATCTTTAAGTGTCAGAATTCAATGAAGATTGCAGTACTATTATGGAAATTATAGAAGTTATATGGGGAGGAAAAACATATGAACTTGAATAGTCAATAAAAGAAAATTTAAACATACTATAATATAGGCCAGCGGTCACCAACCTTACTACTCACAGACCACTGGTTGGCGACTGTTGGGGCTATGATCAAACACTAAAAATATTCCTTATATATATATGTGTGTGTGTGTGTGTGTGTGTGTGTGTGTGTGTGTATACATGTATATATATATATACACACACACACAAACGCACACACATATATATAAGGAATATTTATATATAAGGAATATATATATATGCAAAAGTGTCCCCTTGGGAGTTCTACCCACCTGCAGTTTGATCACTCACTATGATGTGCACTGATCACCAGGGACAGCTTGAAATGAAGGAAGGCCAGAAGCTACTAGGGATCCTACCCCTGCACAAATTTCATGCACTGGGCCTCTAGTTATAATATAAAACACGATCACAAAACAAAAACAAAAACATGATCACACATATTCAACTAGAGGCCTGGTGCACAAAACTCATGCATGTTGGGGGATCCCCTCAGCCAAGTCTGCACCCTCTCTAATCCAGGACCCTTCAGTGGATGTATGACTGCCAGTTTAGGCCCTATCCTGGGGATTAGGCCTAAACTGGCAGTCGGACCTCTCCCTCACAATCCAGGCCTGCTGGTTCCTAACTGCTCACCTGCCTGCCTTCCTGATCTCTCCTAACTGGCCCTCCCTGCCAGCCTGATCATCACCAACTGCCCCCCTCTGCTGGCCTGGTCACTCCTAACTGCCCCCCCACCCCACCAGCCTGGTTACCCCTTACTGACTCCCCTGCCAGCCTGGTCACACCCAACTACTCCCTGTTGGCCTAGTAACCCCCAACTGACCCTCCAGGCTGGCCTGGTCACCCCCAACTCTCCCCAGCCCCCAAGCATGGTTGCCCCATGCAGCCTGCTGTTCAATCATTTGATCATCCCTCACTAACCCCCCTGCTGGCCTGCTGTTTGGTTGTTACTGTTACAGTGTTGGTGTCCCAGACAATTTGCATATTCCTCTATTATTAGTATAGATACTGCATTGTGAGTTAGTATATACACACAGAAATGTTTGGAAGGAAATATGTAAAATATTCATAGTGGTTGTATCTTGTGTGGTTGAATTATACTGGTTTGTTTAATTTTTAATTATATATATGCATATATATAGTTATTGAAAATAAAATACATTTATATATTTATAATGAGAACTTATTTTTATCCCCTCTTTAAGGGGAAAATTAGAATATTTAGTTTTTGGGAAGCCATCACCCATGTAAATGTAGTATTAATTTTCTGTTCACAAATTTCTGTAAGATGCTGATTTAAAACCAGTGCCAATTTTAATAGAACCTAAGGGAAAATGTTATCTTATACATTTTTACAAAAAAGTATAAATTTTTTGTGTGTCTTAGGTCAATAAATTCTTATGCTTAATAAATTTATGATTTTTCTTAAAAATATTAATAAAGAACATTTAATTGGAATGTTGGAAGTGGAATGAATGTAGCAATGATAAACACATACCATCCTAAATAGTATAAATGTCAAGATGGATAAATTGATGTAATTTGACATATAAAGTATTACTCAGAATTTAGAGAAATACAAATCAGTAAGTTTTTATGAAATTCATTCTTTTCAAATTGTTTTATGAAATAAATTTTTATAATTAGCTAAACGTATGCTTAGAGTTACATAGGTTTCTGATTTATGGATGTGACCCCAATTTCATATTATACATTTATACTATTTAGGATAGTATGTGTTTATCATTGCTACATTCATTCCACTTCCAACATTCCAATTAAATGTTCTTTATTAATATTTTAAAGAAAAATCATAGATTTATTAAGCATAAGAATTTATTGACCTAAGACACTAAAAATTTAATCTACATAATTATTAGAAAGATTATCATAAAACATAATTATTTGAGTGGGGAAAATATACATTAAAATGTTCTAGTATAAAAATTAAGACAATACCAGCTTATTAGCTTCTTTATAACTGCAATAGTTCAACTAAATATAATTGAACCATGTTGCTTTGAACCTATTTTGAACAACTTACAAAAAGTAAGAAGCTGCAGAAAAAAACAAACACAATAGCATAGTTGTAATACAATAGCAGAGAGGGAGTGTAGAGATTGAAGATGATAAACAGAAACAAGGTAAATAATGACCTCAAAGGGAAATGTATTTATATTTGTCCTTGAAAGATGCATCATAAATCATTTAGGCATTATTTTGAATAGATGGACAAATGGAGAAGTGTTATGATAAAAATGAAAACCTGATGAGTCTTTAGAAAAGCAAAGTAAGTAAGATTACATCTCATTTTGCCAAAGTCTTCCATTTCAAGTTTTTTCTATACACTTTATCACTTAAAATGTCTGTATTTGTTTCCATTTCACTTCCAAACACTACACAGGTCTAACAAGAACAAATCTAAATCTCAGTCAGAATGACACCAGCTGGGAGAGCAGCATTGCCCGCCATCCCATTATCAACCCATAGGATGCCCCATTATCAACTAGAAAAAATACTGTAACCCTGAGAGATTAGCTACCTTTAATTGAATGAGGAATAATCCTAACTGCCTAACAATTATTGTAGAAGACTTTTTTTTTTCTTTTTAATTGTCACAAGCTAGCAAATTAAAGACGGCAAAATACCTGTGCCCAAGGCAAATGTTATTTCAAAACACACATGGGTCTGAGAGAGGAAACAGTATCATACTGCAGGTACATCTACAGATTAGGAATCACCTGAGTAAGCTAATTTCCTCAATTCTAACTCATGATCATTAGTAAGATACAGCTCCATTTCTGAAAGTTCAAAAAGTGGACAGGAAAAAAAAGTACTTTTTAAAATTTAGGCTCTGTAGTTAATTTTGTTTAGGATATATGAACCTTCAAAATCAACTGACCAAGATAATTCTCTAACAGAAGCACCAGGAGGTGTGCCCCTATGACTAAGGAGGGAGGCGGATATGTACCAGCAAGAAGTCATACATGTGAAGCATAGGAACTGCATGAAATCGGGTGTCCTCTCATGACAGTAGAGGTGGAGGTTTCACATTTGTGGCTGTCATTTGTCAAGTGCACTACAGCATAGAAAGGATAAGATCAAAACAGACCGAAAGCAAACAATAGGTAATGTATGCATCTGGGAGAGAAGGCAGACTTTTACTATTGCTGTTAAACAAGAAAGCTTATAGCAAGTGGAACAGAAGTTTTCCACAAGGAAAGTGTCAACAAAACCAAATACTTCCCCTGCCTGTATAATAGTCAGAGCAAATGGCTATCTTTTCACAGATGGAAAGGTGAAGCCTACAGCAGTAGATGCTGCTACCTAAACTCTTGTTTTGTTTTGCCTGTTAAGTAGGAGATACACACATACACACGTATTAGTTTGGCTGCATTGGTCAAGATTCTGTAAATTTGAGTTTTATTTTGTTCAGTGAATCATGCCACTATTAACAAGTCTGCGGACAAATAATCCTCAAAAACACACTTGATTTTTAACTTATAATTCAGTTTAGATATGGACTCTAACCAGCAAGACCACAGTACTCAGGTGGTCATAAGAAATGTTGTGTTTTTTAAATATTTTTCCCCATAGTATCTGATAAGCTTTATGTGAAGCTTCACGTTTGCCAGTGTTAGTATTTCACATTGAGAGAGTTATTTATAGAAAACACAGCTAGGAATTGGTGCAGGTAAAGGTTGTATTATCCATTATTTTTGTTGCTTTAGTATGTAAGCTGTCAATCTTTGAAAGACTTGTGCTTCTCGGGTGTTGCTTTTTTCTTCAGAGATTGAAGGATTTGCACGCCAACTGTTTATATAACATAGCGATTTTATTATAACAATACATTAGAACACAGACAGACAATGTTAAACTGTGTGATGGGGATTCTTCACCACTCCTGACAATGCTTACCTTTTCTGGAGGGAGCTTGTGCCACAACGTTGAGAAATCCCACTGCCTAATGCTTACCACTATTTACAGTTATAATTCTTCTAAAAGAATGTCTGCCTTGTAAATTAATACAACAGCAAAAACAATCAGGAGAAGAGCTCATTAATCTATTATAAGCTTTAGTAGTACCATGAAAATACATGAAATTTCTAAAACATAATGGATATAAAAATACTACCTTAAATATTTCTTTTCAGATCTACAGAAGGTCCTCGAGTAACTTCATTTCATTATGACACTGATGAGATGCCACAGGAACTTAACTCTTATTTATGTCAATTAGCCTGTGGTAACATTGGTTTTGTTATCCATGATTTCACTTAAAGTCACAGAACCCGTGGATGATGTTAAATGGGGTCCTGCTATACTATCCAAGACAAGTCCATAGCTGAGTAAGAATTAATTTTTTGTCTGAGAATTCAGTTCTAGACTTTCAGGTCTACATAAAGAGAAGCCACATAATGGGAATAAATTTAAATGAAACCGAAAGAGATGTCAGTGGGGTTAGGGCAATAAACTTCAACATCAGTGTAGCTCAGTTAGGAATGTATTTTTAAAAAGCTAATTTCCTCCATTCTAATTCATAATTATTAGTGAGGCATAGCTCCCTTTCTGAAAGTTCAAAAAGGGGACAGGAGGAAAAAAGTACTTTTTAAAATTTAGGCTCTGTAGTTAATTTTGTTTAGGATATATGAATCTTCAAAATTCAAGTTTGACTTTGTGTAGCCCCAATCTAAAAAATATCCTAATCATGCACTCTTCACATGGACCACAGTGGTTCCTCAGACTACTGTGGGGTCCTGGGTGCTATTACTCTGGCAAAAGTGTGTCCACAATCACGAGCATACTGTGGAGCATACTGATGGGTTCTGGAAGGCTGTTCTTCCCCACGGTCAATAATCAGCTGACAACTCCGGGCACTGGAGCTCCCCAAGTCACTTCTGTGGTGCCCTTCTGATAATTTTACCAAAGAGCCATGGGACAGGAGTGGATGGATGCCTGGATAAGGGGCAAGGTGAATGGGTTCTGCCACAGAAGTCAAATAAAACGTGTTCTTGCTCCTGTTTGTCACATTAGTATCACCAAACTGAGATGCAAGAGTTTGGTCTTGTCGCTCAGCACAGGTGTAACCTGCTAGACTTCCCTTTGCCTCTCCATTTCCTTACATTTTGCCTTCTCACAAACATACTCTTACCCCCATGCAGAGCTGCACAGCTTAGCCACATGGTAAAGGCATCCTCTATCGCACCCCCAACCCCTAAAGCCTCTTTCTTCTCGTGCGGGGATTTAGTTCTTTGCAGTTGTCGTTTCTTGCCTTGATTCCATGCCCCAGCTTGTCCTTTTCCAGAGGCAACAGTGCGGGCCCCAGAGCGATCGGTTTTTATTTCAACACTGGCTTCCTGCCAAGGCTCCGCCACTTGGAGCCAGGGCTGCATTTGCTACAGAAATGACTGAGGTGAAGAGGAAAGAGGTGGCAGCAGCTGAGAGAGGAATGAATTGTTCTACATCCGCTTCTCCCTGTAGAAACTAAGCCTGCACGAAACAGTGGCATTAAGGGGTGCAGATGGGAAGATTCTATTTCCAATCACAGGAGGGGAGAAGTCAAAGGAAGAAGAATCAGTTTTGGAGAAAGAGAAACTTTCCTGAGGCACAAAACAGACCTGCTCCTCACCTGACACTCTACAATTTCTCTTGCTTGCAAAGTGAACACATCATATGTGTCAAAGGGAAGAAAGACACAAAGCCTTTGAAGCTGATCCTTCCATCTTCCCTTATCTTCCTCTCCCAAAGGAACAGAAGTGATGGCCAAGTTGGGAGAGTGTGAAGAGAATGAGAGTAGATCTCATCATCCCCCCAAGATATAAGAAAAACAGAAAAAAAGGCTTCTTTCTCAAGAAAAAGCAACAAAGCTACTTGTCCCCAATTTGTAGAGTTATCAACACAGCCAATCCAGATTCATAAATTTGTATCCCGTAGTCTGAATGGTAAAGAGGGCACTGTTGAATCAGAACTATATTCCATTCTCAATTCACAAAGGAAGAAACTTACAACAGTTCAACATGCCACCAGTGAAGCAGGGGCTGTGCTGGATCAAGGAATTTATCCAAGGTCTCACAGTCACTACAGGTGAAATGCAAGTTCTGGGTTTTCTGATTCCAGATGCATTCTCAGTTATTTCAAAATCTCACTTTGGCCGGGCTGGTATTGCTCAGTGGTTGAGCATCAGCCTATGAAGCAGGACAGGAGGTCACAGCTGGGTTCCTAGTCAGAGCACACGCCCGGATTAAGGGTTGAATTCCTAATCGGGGGCATGCAGGAGGCAGCCAATCAATGATTCACTTTCATCACTGATGTTTCTCTCTTTCCCTCTGCCTTCCTCACTGAAATTAATACAAATCTATTTTTTAAAAACTTTAAATCTTACTTTATTACATAATCTCAAATAGTCTCCAACCATACTTCTGCCAGATTTCTTGATGGTATTATTAGTTGTTATGTTATCCCCTTTCATTCACAATACTGTAGAAATGACGGGATGAAGGTCTATCAGAGGCCAAAATTGCCAGCCCCTTCAGGGGCCTGGTCACATAAAAGGAAACCGGGTCTGGGTGAATGAGGAGCACCAGCCCCAGGTCCCATTCAATTTCTAATCCTGAGAACATCAGGACTTCCTCCCTTACACTGCCTCCAGAGCTTATACCTTTTGGTTCTAAAACTTTCATGCCCCTTTCTGCCACAATACCAATTTAGTAACCCAAGAGATTTCGCACATAAATGGCAATTTTTTAAATCAAATGGAAATGAGGTAGTAAGACTTCTGTTTGCTGAGCAAACACCTCCGGTGAAGCCAGCAGCACACTCATAGATTTAAGCAAACCAGGCTCAGTCAAGTCTTGGAAAACTATAAAAACTCCTACACCTACAAGTGAAGAAGCCAAAGTTGAGAAAGTTTAAGTAACTTGTCCAAAGTAGTGAAGACTGGATTTGAAGTCTGACCAATTCTAAAGTCAGTTATTAATTCAATTAACAAAAGGGATTATTAAAATTAAATCTGAAAATTAAAATTCAATGAAAAATACTGAGTGATTCTTAAATGGATTTTAAGCTGTTAACTGGAAGAAGTTTTACTTAACTCTTTACCATAACCTGATACCTAAGCCACAAATTGGTGCTTAGTAGCTTTTTACTCTGTGATCACCTGCCATCTTTACGTGCTTGGCTACAGACCATCTCTTATCTGTTTGACTAGCCAGGGATACCGTGTTCCCACAATGTCAAGATTTCTGCAATTCTAATTTGAGGGAAAGTTTTTAAATGGATAATTTGGTTGAAAATGCAATGGTGAGCTTCTAAAGTTAATCTCTCATTATCTAAAATACATTACGGTGTTAATGTAAGTGGAAAAATGACTATGCCTCTTAGCACCTGCAGGTGCTTTTCATCTTCATAAAATTTGGCAAATAATAGCTAATTAATCCTAGTGAAATCCCCACCATACACATGAGGTCAGAGTCCTTCTCAAGAGGCATTTATAAACTAGACAAGTTGTGGTTTCAAAATTTATGAGGTCTTCGGCTCAAAAAAACATGATGAAATGCAGCCTCAACTGGCCCATTTAAAGTCCCCATGAAATAATGAGCTCCAGCTCATCAGTCTCTAAGCGAGTGTTTCAGAGGTTCCTCTGGGCTGCCCCCTGCCTCCAATCTCACAGCATCCAAGGAAACAATCCCTTAGGTGCCACAGCACAGGCTACCCAAATTAGACCCCAAACTACTAATTTTTATCACATGAAATACTTTGTATCTTGCTAATAAAATTTTTTCTCTTGTTTTGGCACATGCTTTTGTGTTTTATTTCCTAAACACCAAGCTTCAGTCATATGTGCACACACAAAGTACCCAGATGCTCCTATTCTACTATTTGACTTTATACTCAAAGTTCACTCATAGTGTATAAATGAGATGCATATATTCTCCAAAATTGGGTCAAAGAAAGTAGATCTGATCTTAATCTTTGGCATTCATAACACTTCTCTATAGATGTGTGTGTGTGTGGGGGGGGTGTGTGGAATGATGGGGTCAGGAGAAGGAATAGATCATTCTTCTAGTAGTATAAAGTTTTTATAATTTTATTAAAAGAAAACAAGATTGGTTTAAAAAATCACAAAAAATAATTGTGAAAAATATTGCCCCAAACAAAAATAAGGGTTTAGGAGAAAATACCCTAGCGGACTACAAGCATCGACATAAGGGGGCACCAGAGAGGTGACAGCATCTTTTAAGTGGAAATAATCACATTTAAGGACCAGGGTAACTCTCCTCATTCAAAAGTATATTATGACACTTAGAAAACTTTATGTATGAAGGCATTTCCAGGATGAAAGTTATGTAAATTGCATCATCTACAAGGCCTCTAAGAAACCGTTTAAACTTAAGTTTTTCTTCCACACTTACACAAATCTTCTATGAACTCTGGGGGGGAAAAACTGCCCAGTTCATCAATATATGGCGATACACTCTGATTTTTGGAAACAAAAGAAGATAGGTAGTGTCCTAGTAAAAGAGGAGTAGTAACACTAAAAAAAGAAATAACAGTATCACTATAATCTGATATGCTGATCCAGGTGAGCAAAGGGCATGAGAAAATGAAACAACATTTTTCAGAGGACAGCTGGCCTTGTTACCAGTAAAACACCATCTTTTATTACTAAGTAATAAGTACAACTGCCAGCTCTCACCTTGGGGCTCATCCATTTTCCTCAACGCTCCATTTCACGAGACTGGAGAGCTGGGGGAAACATGTGGGCTTTGTATATTTGTTGTTTAAAAAAAAAAAAGTGAAATTTTGATGGTTTGTAAAAGTCTGGGGAGAAAACTTAGGAGAATTGTCCTATGAACTTCGGGTTGAGAAGAACTTTCCAAGTCTATCACTACGAACACAAATCATAAAAGTTTATAGCTATTATTACTATTTTTAAAAAGTACTTTAAAAATACTGACAGCTTATAAATTTGAAAATAGTATAAATGCAACATATTGTGCTAAAGCCCAAATTCTTTAAAAAATGATTAAACAAGAAATCCATAGGGTTTAAAAAATCTGTTTAAAAATGTCTAAGTACTAAAAACCATTGAATTATACACTTTAAGTTGATAAATTGTATGACATGTGAATCATATACTTCAATCAAGCTCTGCAAAGAAAAAGAAAAAAGGAATGGAAGATAATCTATGCAAATAGGTAGTCATGGCAAGAAATGAGCTGCAAATAAAAGTAATGACCTTTTGCCCAAGATTACAATATATGTAATGCCTACTGCCACTGATAAACTGACTTACTCTTTCAGGAAGCCATTTAAAAATAAGCTTTAGCCGAAACCTGTTTGGCTCAGTGGATGGAGCGTCGGTCTGCGGACTGTGGGGGCCCAGGTTCGATTCCGGTCAAGGGCATGTGCCTTGGTTGCAGGCACATCCCCAGTAGGGAGTGTGCCAGAGGCGGCTGGTCGATGTCTCTCTCTCATCGACATTTCTGGCTCTCTATCTCTCTCCCTTCCTCTCTGTAAAAAATCAATAAAATATATGTTTTAAAAAAAATTTAAAAAATATGCTTTAATATTTTAACCATTATAACCTTTGAGGCAGAATTCCATTGGGAATGTACTTTTTTCTTAATATTTATGTGAAAACTATCAAAATATATATTCTCCCAATTATCAAATTTGGAAGAATGTACATAAGCATTGTTAGCCATAGTTATTTCCAAGAGGTTCCTTTGCTTATTTGATTTGTGTCAAAATTCTTATTTTAAAATGGCTATCAGACTGTCCTCAGTATGCCAATGTCTGTGGCAATATATATATTTTTTAAAGAGTTTTTTTTTTCTTTTTCATTGATTATCCAGCTTTTTCGTTTCATTTTGTTTTGTTAATCCTCACGTGAGGATATTTTCCCATTGATTTTTACGGAGAGTGAAAGAGAGGGGCAGAGACAGAGAAACAATGTGAGAGAAACATACCAATTGGTTGCTTCCTGCACTCACCCTGACCAGGGCCGGGGATATAGCCTGCAACCGACATATGTGCCCTTGACCAGAATTAAACCCATGACCTCCAGTTTATGGGCCAATGCTCTAGCCACTCAGCCAAACTAGCTTGGGCTGTGGCAAATATCTTAGCTAAAAAGATAAATCTTCTTTAAAAATCTTCTTAAAATTTCCCTAGGGATAGGAGAATTAAAACCTGAGAGGACCATGAGTCTCTCTGGGAGTCTCTGCCAATCATGTAGAGTCACCATAATAGCCCCAGAAAGCCACCCTCTAGGCTCTGTGACATGAAGGAGAAATCTTATTCAAGCCACTGTGTGTGTGTGTGTGTGTGTGTGTGTGTGTGTGTATAATTAAAATTAAACACAGCTGATATAAAATGAGGAAAAGAAAGGTAGTTATTAGTGTGAAAGTTGTGTCAAAATGAAACAGGTTAAGTTTTGCTGCAAGAAAATACTGTGCCCAGGGCCTCGCCCAGGGGACCAATACAGTGCAAGGAATCAAAAAGCTAGAAATTCATGACTTTAGCTCTGGGCCTATGATGCCCACACAGTTAAACTGCTTTGAAAATAGCTTTGAAAAAAATGAATAAAAACCAGTGTTTTGCTTCTATTTCTTATTTTATAATCAAAATTATTATTATTATTTTACTTTTTAAAAATGTCTTTATTGATTAAGGTATTACATATGTGTCCTTATTCCCCCATTCCTCCCTACATCCTAATTATGTCCCCACCCCCCTGTTGTCTGTGTCCATTGATTAGGCTTATATGCACGCATGTAAGTCCTTTGGTTGATCTCTTTCCCTTACCCTCACTGTCCCCTACCTTCCCTGAGGTTTGACATTCTGATCTATGTTTCTCTGTCTCTGGATCTATTTTTGTTAATCAGTTTATGTTGTTCATTATATTCCACTAATGAGTGAGATCATGTGATATTTATCTTTCTCTGTCTGGCTGATTTCACTTAGCACAATGCTCTCTATCTCCATCCATGTTGTTGCAAATGGTAAGAACTCCTTTTTTACTGCAGCATAGTATTCCATTGTGTAGATGTACCACATTTTTTAATCCACTCATCTGCAAAATTATTATAAATTTAGGACTTGATAACTAGAAAACAAATCTGTGAAGTTGGAAAAAGGGAGAATACACAAAATAATAAAGTGGCCCTACAACAGCCAGATACCGTGAAATGCCCATAGGTGAACTGAGCACAAAGGTCATACAAGCCTTCAGGAATATTATAAAGAACATGAGAAACCTTCATGGCTAACCTAAGAGAGCTTTTTTTAAATTTAGAGTAAGCACAAAGCACATAAAAGTTTGCTTAAATCATCCTTTAAGACGGTAACAGAATGGAGGTAGGTAGGAAATAGCACATAACAGAAACTTCGGCATTAATGTAACCATACTTTGCTATGGATGACACAGACCAAAAGCAACCAACCTCAAAAGAGGAAAAAAGTACCTCTGGTGGTCAAATAGATGTGAAACATTTCTGAACTGGTGCATTAGATGGTTAGGTTGCCATAAAATGTACCACAAGCCGGGTGGCTTGAACAACAGACATTTACTGTTTAATAGTCTCAGTGACAGAAGTCCCAGACCAAGGTGTCATCGGCATTGGCTCCTCTGAGCACTGAGGAGGAGAATGTGTTCCAGGCCTCTGCCCTACTTCTGGTGTTTACTGGCAACCTTCTGCTTTTCCTGGCTTTTGCTGCATCACTGTGATGTCTGCCTTCATCTCTTCACGTGGCCTTCTCGGTGTGGGTGTGTGTATGTGTCCCAATTTCCCCATTTTATAAGGGCACCAGTCATATTGGGTTAGGGGCCCCACCCCAATCATGTATGAATTTGTCCTAACTAATTATATCTGTGCTGACTATTCCCACATAAGGTCACATTCTGAAAAACACTGGGGGGGAGGGAGGGTTGTTAAGACTTCAACATATGAATTTCAGTGGGACACAAGTCCACCCATAACAACTGGTGAAAGACTAAGGTGAATCAAATTCTTCCCCCATTACACCTGGATGAAAGAATGGGGATATTAACACCTGCACCATTTAGCATTGCTTTTGATTTGCAATTATTTATACATGTCTGTGAAACATGTTAATTTACAAAGTATCTGATCACAAAAATAACTAAAAAAAATAATAAAAATGCATTATTTTTTATCAAAATAAATGCTCTTAGTAGTAATGACTAGAAAAAGATGTGTGGAGACATGCACAATGGGCCCACATCTAAAACAGGCAAAGTGACAGGAGTATCACCCACAAAGGAGCAACCCCTCAGCCCCTCTACTGCCTCAGGTGCTGGTGTCACAGACAGTCTCACTCCTTCCCACCTTCTGGGAGCCCATGCTCCAAAAAGGGATTAGACCCAGTCTTCCTGTGGGTGGGGATGGAAGAGAGAGGCAAGCCTTTGAGAGCCGCAAGAGGATGGCAGCAAGAGAGACCCTATTCAAGTCAAGAACAGGGCAGGCCTATGGGAGTGTGCGGCCTTCTGGGTGGGTCTACACAGGTTACAGGCAGAGGCCCAGGATCTAGAGGTTGCAGACCTGATGGGATTCCCATGCCCAACAAGGCAAAGAAGATGTAGATGCAGCACATGTTGAAGGATCACGGTGGCTGGATAATGGGTATGCTGGTGAGGCACGTGAGGAACCATAACCTCCGCAGTGCTAGCCCCCGTAGGCACACCACAGGATCCTGCCAGGCCCTGGGAGGAGAGAGCTACAGATGAGAAACTGTGTCCCTATTCTTCCTGGCAAAGCAGTCTCAGATAGAGAAGAAAAAATTCCACACACCCCAGGCTGAGGGTTAAGAATCTTGTGTACTACTTAGCCATTAAAAGAGTGTGAAAACATTATAATTATGCCAAGAAGTGTTTGTAATATGTTATGGAAAAAAGACCAAATATAAAAATATGGAAGTCTGATGACACATATATAAATTGTTTTAAAGCACAAAGCGGGGGGAAGAAACCTGTGCAGAAATATACTAAAATGTCAACAGCTACTGTTTCTTCTTTTTCAGTGGCATGGGAAGAGGGGATATTGCTTTTATCTTATCTATAATATGGCTATATTACTTTTAAATTGGAAAAACAATTCAAGATAATCACATGTGACTAGAATATTCTTTCCTTTCAAACGTGAACTAAGTTCATTTTTGGTTCACGTATAGCCTCCTACTAGCTATTTTATGATTGCTGATTTTCATGAGAGCTCCTGTTATAACACAGAAATTATAGTTTAGTGGTTGGTTTACTGGATTTTGAGCAGCTCCAGCGCAATGTAGAAACTTTAGGAAGAAAATCTTCTATTAAGGTTTTACTTGAACTTTCAAATATATTTAAGAATTAGGATTTGCTACTGATAAGCCCAAACATAATTTATCTGTTTTTATACAGGATTTAACTGAGCCTAAAATGCTTTGGTTTCAGCTTAAGTAAATCAGTTTGACTACCTTTTCTTTTAACAACTGAAAGGAAAATTAATGTTAAAAATGCACCTTCGAACATACAGAAATATATGGTACATTTCAAAAGTAAACCCTTCAAGAAAAGAAAATCAGCATTTTCATTAATATACTTTTAATGCAATGATTTAGTACACAAAGTGAAAATTCAGATTTTTGTTTCATTTCAGTTTTATGAGGAAAAAGAGTTTAGGGAAGGCTGTTTTGCCTTTTGGAAAGAAAACTGCATGGTGGTTTAGTGTTTATAAAAACCTGACTTTGTGTCTTGGATCTCTCAGCAACTTTGTGACTAATTATACTTTTTCTGAACTTTATATAACTAATTTCCCCACTTGTAGCATGGGGGTAATATAAAAACTGGTGTTACTGAGACTGTGAGGATTACACACTATATGTAAAGTGCATGAGCCCTGAGTGAGCACCAGAATATGATTCTACTTTTACTGTAATTATTAGGAATCAAAAAGAAAGATTTTTCTTCACTATGGGAAACGGCAAAACTACATTGTAATTCCCAGCAGTCACTTTCCCTTTGGAAAACCCGAGTATTTTTTATAGTAACAACCTTGAAAGAAAAGCTCAGTTATAGGCTTGTTCCTCGTTACTGGTATACATTGTTTAATATCCAATTAATTTAGAAAGAAATGTTAACTGACAAATTAAGCAGATCCAGGGCTCCACGCATGTATAGACTAATTATTAAAAGCAAAACATCTAAGAACTGAATGTAATGTGGTTTTTAAAATAGTGTTATTTTTTAAGATACAAAATTATAATGTTTTTATTTTTAAAGAGTGGAGATGAAGGAATTGTATCTATATATTTTACTTTGCTCGTTGTATAAAAGTGTTAGGATTTATGCACGATTGGTTTATTCTTATAAAAGTCATGGGTCAAAACTAAAGTGGTATAGAGGCGTTAGGCAGATAAGATAAAGAAGGAGCATATCAGGTTGGGACAGGGTAAGGCTGAGGTTGAAAGACAACCAAACCTTGGGCTTAGCATGAGGGGGCAAAGGGGGGCCGTGGCAAGCGTGGTCACCTAAGGCCATGGATCCCATTCAAAGAAGGCAGCTGCTCTGGACAAAGCAGAATTCAAATCTAACAATGCCAGGCAGGCTGGTCCCCCTGCCCCCGCCATAAAGAACCAGAAACAACTCAATTTAAGAGTCAGGAACTAATTTAATTTAAAAAAATATAGGGGCCAAAGAAAACACAACGCAGGGCCAAACTTGGCACGGGTGCCAGTCTGTGACCTATGATGTCAGTGTTCCCAATCAACTAAAACATTTTCAGTGACATCCCTTTTGGAGTGTTTAACTAGAAAAAAAAAATATACAGTGTAATTAATAAATTGCATTATATATTCTCACCCATTTTAATATATCCACTTATTTTTTTTTCAGTCAAGAAAAAGTACCTGAAAACTAGAATAACTCCTTACTTATCTGAAACAGGGATATCCCTAACCGCTGCCTATTCACAATATAGACAAGAGCTAACCAACAAGCAAATGGGCTTCTGAGGAGAAAATATTGTCACAAATTCACACACTCTTGTTTATACAGAAACCTCTGGTGCTCCTCTAACTCTTCCTATTCTGGTTGTATTATACATGTTTTACTTAATCAGTCTGAGGGATGGCTGGGGTTGCTGATGCCAGTCCAACTCATCACAATAGATCTCAAGGTATGAAGCGAATGGCAGGAAAACTCTAAAAGTGACAGCTTCAAGTTGTCAAGGGTCAGAGCCTGAGGTCCTTGGGGAAGAGTCCTGTTGCCCAATCTGATCACGGAACTCAAAGTGCTGCAAGGGACTTCATTTACCAAAGCGTCCTGGTGGATTTTGTATACAGCACAACAGTTCAAACGGAAACTATAAATAATACAACACACACACATACAGACACACACACAAAAAAGTGATGGCTCTGGGTTCTTCAAACAAATGTGCATGATGGTCGGCATTACATTTCAGAAAGATACCTGTTTAATGCAACAAGCATTTATAGGAAGTCTATCATGCACAAGGCATTGGGCCATTATAAATACTTGGTAAGAATTATTTTAAGAGCTGATGCATCCTTGCAGGTTAGACAACATCTCTGAATGCTTTACAACTCTGAATCAGTCTGCTTTTCTCCTAAGCGGCTAACCACTGGAGCTACCCAGAAAATCAAATTTGAATATTTACAAATTCCTCATGGGAGAGTTAAGGATTTTTTAAAGAATAAGAGTAACAGTTTGGCTCAGTGGATAGAGCATTGGCCTGCAGACTGAAAGGTCCCAGGTTCAATTCCAGTCAAGGGCATGTGCCTTGGTTGCGGGCACATCCCCAGTAGTGGGTGTGCAAGAGGCAGCTGATCGATGATTCTCTCTCATGGATGTTTCTGTCTATCTCTCTCTCTACCTCTCTGTAAGAAAACAATAAAATATATTTAAAAAATAAGAATAATATAGATAAAAAGTCACTTTAAAAAACCCATGAACTCTGTGATGTTTAAGGGTTTTAGCTATCAAGGAATTGACCAATTTTACTCACATACAGTTGGCCCAGAACTTTCCTATAGATGGATTAGACTTTATCAGCGCCTTTGCCGTGACTGATACTGTGGCCTTCCCTCTCGGCTAACAGTGTCAGGAAGTCAGGGACACAGTTACCCTTCGGCTCAGTGCGCCCACAGCTCTGCAGCCTCCCGCATTCCTGGCCTGCTCTGTGGAACCTCCAGGGAGTTAGCATTTAGGAACTGAAGCTGCATAGCTTTGCTGATAGGAGGCTGTGGCTATTTATTTCTTGAAGATACACAATTTCTAATCCTAGAGAAAACAAGAGCTAGTGACTTCTTAAGCAAGTATACAACAGTTGTAGCTGCCTTTTAAAATAAACGATTCCTATGTCTTCACTACTCAATAGTATATGGAGTTGTTTCATTTCAAAATTTTTGTTCTCTGTATTATTTTAGATTTAGATTTCAAATAAATCAGATATCACAGTGAGGAAAGCCTGCATTTTCCATACAGCTTAGAACAACTCCAAGTCTGGCTTTTAGAAGCATCAACACAAAGATGGCAGTGCTTACTAGATAGAGCTTCTCTGAGTCAAGCTTTGGGACATATGCAAAGGGCCAACTAGAGCAACACGAGGAGTATGATTCAAGTTCAGAAAGAGGAATTGTCAATGAAACAGAGAACACAGCCGAGAAAGGGAGAGAAGGGAAAAGCTTATGAGGAAATCCACCACACATTACCATTTCTTGAATGTCATGGCTACCAAAGAGCACCAACTAGCAAGAGACTGAGCGTTTAAGAGCACAATAGAAACATCTCCATTAGGGTGCTCTGTATCAAGTTGCACAAAGTGAAATAATTCCAAGAATACACCTGTATTTCATCTCTGACGAGGCCCTGGCTTCCTGATCCATCATAAGCCCCTTACAGCTAAGCCGCGCTTTCACTGGAATCCTTTCCCACGTATCTGAACCTGCTGTGGGATTTTTTAAAACTGCTATTAGCAATGACTAAAACTTCTAATCCCCTGCTATGCCTTTATTATTAACACATATAATTATCCTGCTGTAGCATTAAAGAGCTGTGAAAAACCTTACTTTATTTCTAAATCTCACCATTTTAAAAAGAATTAACAGTAAGATTTGCACAGAAATGCCATTTCAGTCGTTTTGTCTGTATTTTTACTGTAAATCGCTTCGGCTGTAAGGTTAATTGATTTCTCTTGCAGGTGACTTCAAAGTACCTGGAACTCACCCATGACTAATGCAACTACTTCAGATTAAGTAATCTTTAGTTTACTAAAGACAAGGGCATTTTTTTTCCAGACCATTCCTGGAAAGAAAAAAATAGAACACAGTTTGGAGATGAATTCGGTAGTTGGATACAGAGTGGAATTCATCTGCATCCATGCTAATTGTTAAATTACATATCACAGTTCTTTCCCTAGTCAAACTTAGGAAAGAGTTCTGAGAGCCCAAACTCTGGGAACTGCAAAGACACACACCCACCACCCCACATCCTGCAGGACAAAGAGGCAAATGGGTAGTATTTACCTCTTCAGGTAATGGGTAACTTCTTCACCCCCACCACCTTATTTCCATTCCCTCAGCCCATGTTAGTTCAACTTCATCCCATATTATTTCATCTTAAATTCAATTACTTTTCCTTCTTTGGTTTCAGTGCCATTGGATGAACAACAGAAATGTTTAAACCCCTTCATTATAGCCCAAACTCAGGGTTTCTTGATCTCACAGATTCAACACCAATGGGACAGCCCTCTTTCAGACCTACCAGGATTTCAAGGGGACCAGGGTTAGACTGGTTGCCTCGCTCGCTACCGCTCCATGACACCCACCTGACTGGTCACCAGGATTTTACTAGGTTCATTTTTTTTTAATCCTTAAGATTTAGGGAAGAGTTGGATGGTGTGAATTCCAAATTTCTCATTGTGTTTGTAGGCAATGCCAACCTAAGCTTTTAGAAACTAAGACTAGAATGTTCTATGAAAGAGAAATACCCCCCTGAAAAAGGAACACTTTCAATGTATATGAGAAAACCTAATGTAAGATTAAGCAGCAAAAGGCAGTGAGTGACTTAAACCTATGTATGCTCAAGCATATCCTGCAAAAAACCAGCAAAGGAAAAAAAAGTAAATGTAATAATTAATTAGCAGTCTTCTCCCTTCAGATTTTGGGGGTAAGTTACTGCTTCTCCATAGAAAGACAGGTGCAGAGTGGCACCTGGTTCAGCTATAAGAATTCCAAGGCAGGGTGCATTCCTGTTTGCTGAGCCTCAGGAATGACAAGCAAGACGACAGTTGCTGAGATGGACTTAAACTTACTACCAAATGCCAACTAAGACATAAGCTATTCCCAGAGAAAGGATGATAGACCAACTTTTTGTTTAAAAGTTCCCAAAGAGTAGTTCTGAGGCCCTCATTCTTTTTTCTAGGATGGAATTTACTCCATCAAGAAACAGAAACCTCCATCCAGTTTCTCTCTGCAAGTAACATAAACGGCTACTTGCAGGTTGACATTTTCAGAAATATTAATAACTGGAGTTTTTTAAACTTCTTGAAAATACACTACTGCATTCCTTATATTCAGTTCCATTAACATATTATTATAATTGTGTCATATATGGCGATATTGGAATTACAGGTAATGACAAAGCCAATAACTCAGGAAATCTGAGCAACACAGAGACAACATGGTTGGAAAAGGCCTGGGTGCTAAAGCCCAGGAGATCAAACTCCTCTGGAAGCTAATAACTCAAGCTCTGTAATTTACACAATGGAGAGAGCACTATGTCCTCAAGGAGATAACATACCTGCAGGACCCAGCAGAGCAGCGCTTGGCATTCGTCAACACCTAATACATGTTAGCTGCTCTTAGCAGGAGCTAATGGGAGAACAGAAGGGCCAGCCTGGATATGAGTCTACAGCTGTCTACTTCCAAAGCCCAAGTTTTTTCCACTGCTCCTCTGTTATTAGTCTGAGGTCAACATTGCTACTATTGCTCAACATGCTTAACATTATTAAGAGGGTTAGAAATTTTAAAACCAGATGACCAAATCTGAATTATCTGGTGGAAGAACTTGGATAATAAGCATGGATCGAGATCTGCTTTTCTGCTGGACTTGCATCTGACTCCAAGAGTGGAAAGAAGAATGATCAACACATTAAACTATCTGGTTCTTTTCAACATTATTCCAAGGCCATATAAGATTAGCAATTCTGCCAGTTTACTTTCCACCAAATAGCAAAGGATTAAAGACAAACAAATTCAAGTTGGTTTTCAGATGCACAGAATTGAAGATTTGAGAAAATGTGGTATTTTCAAAGCATGCACCAATGAAGGATTTCTTTTTTCAATTTAATTGTTCTTTCCAAAACGTTAAGACATTCAGTGAAATAATCTCAATTTGCTTTGCTTTGTTCTTTGCTTTCAAATACTGTAAATGGCTGGATTCCAGATAGAGTAGTTATCCTCAAATGCCTTCCAATGAGGCCTGCCAGATTCTGTGGTTCAGAAGTAATTTAAAAGCAGAAATGTGTAACAAATGAGACCTAATGGAAAACACTGGATACTTTATAGTTGGAAAGATCACTTTTTCCCCAGCAAGAAACAGACAGTAGATATACACATTTGTATATGAACGCATAGGCAAACACACCCACGTAAACAAGACAGAAAACTAATTGAAATGTGTTTTATTTCTCTTCATTGGAGACACTATTTGGCAAGAGTAAAAAATATACACATTGCTCTGTTTTTTGTTTTTGTTTTTTCAATGGAAAATGAAATGCATGATTCAACTATTAACCAAACTCAACAATAACGCCTAAGTCAAAACAGTATTGATATATTTAGGACAATACAACCTTTATCATTTTTTGGAGGGGGAGGGAGAGCTATATTGCTTGAAAGTTTACAAGTCATTTTCATACATAGAACAAGATATTCCTTTATATAGAGAAGCAGTTTTTTAACAATGACTTGTTCAAAGGAAAAAAAATGCCCATCTAGTTAGTGAGATTTCCATCACTAGTATTCAGGCAGATGCTGGGATGTTCCAAAGGTAATTGTTAAACCTGGGAATCACCACACTGTTTTTTCTTGGAAATGTTCATTCATTCATTCATCTTTTCAAGTATTCATAAAGGTCAGGCACATTACTGTAGACTACATTACAGTAGATCAAAGGAGACACCTAGTCCTTTCTCCCTGGAGCTTAGAGTCCAGTAGAGAAGATGAAATACAAGAATTTACTCAACAAATAATTATTGAGGGCCTAGTGTGTGCCCCAATGGGGATACATCAGTGTGCATAACAAAGATCCTGCCCTCACTGAGCTTAGGATCAGAAATAAATAACACTGTTTCATAGCAATCCTAATATATAAAAACCCTAGGTCCATAATGACTGACTGAAGGCTCAACCAAACATCTCAAGTCAATCCTGCAGTCATGGCAACCTAGCACTGACTGCCACTGGTGTGGGCGCAGCGACCCAGTATGGACTCTGAGGGGGCTGTGGACCAGGCCCAAAGAGAGGCCTGAAGAGAGAGGTAGGTTCTGATCTGCAGCCTTCGTGGCAACTATTGATCAGCCATTGCCTCTCTCTTTCCCTCCAGACTTCACCAGCAGCCACACCTCTGGGGTAGCTGATCAGCCCTGCCTCTCTTCAGGCCTAGAGATAGGCTTGGAGATGCTGACTGGCATAGGAACTGACCAATCAGAACCAAATTGGTTGGCAGGGGAGGGCAGTTAGGGGAGATCAGGAAGACAGAGGCAGTTAGGGGCAATCATGCTGGCAGGGGAGAGAAGTTAGGGGCTAGATCAAGCCAGCAGGGGAGGGCTGTTGGGGAAGAGATCAGGCTGACAGGGGAAGGCAGTTGGGGGCAACCAGGCCAGTAGGAGAGGGCAGTTGGGGGAGAGATCAGGCTGGCAGGGGAGGACAGTTGGGGGCAAGATCAGGCCAGCAGTGGAGGGAAGTTAGGGATGATCAGGCAGACAGGTGAGCAGTTAGAAGCCAGTGGTCTCAGATTGCGAAAGGGATATCCCCAGGGTTCAGGCCTAAACCAGCAGTTAGATATCTCCCAAGGGGTCTCCAATTAGAGAAGGTACAGGCTAGGCTGAGGAAACTCTCCTCTCCTTGCACAAATTTCATGTATCCGGCCACTAGTATAAACAATAAATAACAACCATTTTAGCAGCAGTGGTATATAAGGCTTACAACTGCCACTAACTGTGTCATTACGCCCTTCAAATCTAATATGTATTTGATGCTCATAATTAACTCTTGAGTTATGTCATCCTTTAGGCCAGGTTGAAGAAAAAAAAATCAAGAGAGAACAGCCACTCCTCAAGCCACACTCTGTCTGGGGAGACCTAATTTCTTGCTTGGGGATCTAAGTGACATTCCCACCTGCTGTGTGGGCCTTAAACCTGATGTTTCAACTCTCTGCTCTCCCACAGCATCGCCTACCATGGTAATAACTCAGATTGTGCAATTTACAGCTGGTTCACCCATTGGTGTGTCCACTCCAAGAAGGCAAGGGCTGTCTCTATTCTTATACCCTTTGCACCTAGAAAATATTTGGGACCCAAGAGGTGCTCGGAAAATTCTAGGTCAATGAATAAAAAATAAATTGTACAGATTCAGGCCCAAATTTTAATTTTTATCAAAGAAAAATCCCTCATTCTCGTCTGTCTTCTGGTTTAATGCAGAGTAAATGTAACTGTAGCTTCCCGGGGTCATCATTATGAACTCCAATTTCGGTACTTGCTTGTAAATGCAGGGATGCCATCCGGGAGCTAATGAGGTTGATAGGGTCGTTTGCTTGGATGACAGATAACTCCCTAATTGCTGGCCTAAATGCTTGTAAGGTTTTAATGTCCTACCCCACCATTTCCAATATGTTTGTTCTCCCCTAATTTTCTGCATCTAATATACAATAATCTAAGAAACTTGATATTTATTGGTCTTATCAAAGTAGCATGGGATTTAGTGCAGAGACTTTGTTGTATCTATTCTAACTACTACAATAACTTTTCTACTTTCTTCCTTCTGCTTTTCAACCATTTCCAAGCAATCAATTTAATTTGTTACTCCACTTTTAAAATTTTTTTTTTGCATTCAAAGCATTATTACCAAGCACAAAGAAAATAACAAGAAGAGATTGGAATAACTGAACATGTACTAAATTAATTTTCCCATTTGTTACACAGAAGTGTCAACAACTCGGAAGGCCTTACTTATTAACCTAGAACCTGATGTAGATAAAAATAATGGTTTCAGAACCTGTCACCTTCTGGTATAGATATTCTATGCAAAATCAGCTTTCATATTTCTGGTTTTCAAAGTGTTTTTTTCTCAAAGGAGTCCTTCCTTTACAGTGATCATTTTATTTGTTTCTACATTTCCCCCCTGGTTTCATTATGTCTTTCTTGTACATAATCAGAGTCTGAGATACATCTACTTTACAGGGATAGCTCATAATTTTGCCTGTTGGAAATGTTGTTAAGGCCAGCTGGAAAGCAAGCCTAAAATAACAGAAATCATACGAAGAGAAGGATGGGCACATGACAAATGTCTATCATCTTCTTTAGGGCAACTCTATAAGGGATTACAAAAAGGAATTACCAATACCGACACAGAGCCCAGCAAACCTTTTAAACGATAACCATGGCCCTTCTCTGAAAGTTCTGCGGGTAGCTTGGGGGGAAAGTTCATGATGACCATTTTCCTTAATGTTTACAACACGTTTGATTTTGTTGTTAATGGTAATGAATGACACACGATTTCCCAGTTAATTTCAATACTTCCATTTCCCATTAGGCAATTTTTCATTATTTGCTAAATTCGAGTCCCCAGAAAAGTGTAAAAGAAAGGTTTATGGTGTATATTGCTGGCATCAAAGAACACTACTGCATACTATTCTCAAGTTAATGTTATGAGGCTGAGGGAAAACACTTGGAGGAAGAATAAAAGATATATAAACATAAAATTGAGGAAATATGCAAACCAGGGTCCTATTATACAAGTTGCAAAGTAAACCAAACAGCCCCAAATTACAATATAATTTTTTTTTCCTGGAAGACAAGTACCTGACTATAAAAAATAAAAAATAAAATTTACTTATTACTTAAAATCTGAGCTAGCACTGTGCTAGATCCTTTATGTTCATTATCTCCATGATTCTCACTGACTTTACTGTCCATGAAATCAGGCCCATTTAATAGATGAAAATACTAAGGCTGAGGAAGATTGAATTGCCCAAGAAACAATTACAAAGTAGAGAGGAAGGTCTACTTGACTCCAAAGTCAGTGTCCTTGGATGCTGACCCTGATGAAAGCATGTGTACACTACCTTCAATTGCTGAATATGGGAATTTCCAAGAAAGTTCAAGAAGGGGATTAGAATCCCATGTTCATATTTTTAACATATGAATAAGATTTTTAATATGCTATATATTTGAATAAAAAATACTGACTATATACCCTTTACTTAACTTTTCCAATAACTAGAATTAATACATTGAGGGGAAAAGCTCAAAGATTTGGAAATACTTCTAAAATATTTTTCTTAATTTTTTAAATTCTTAAACTCAGTTTCTACATTATACCTTCATTCAGGCCATGCTACTTTCTCAAACTACTGGATTAGTCTCCTAACAGATGCCTTCAAATATTCTTCACATAGCCACCAAAGTAAAATATCGAAAACGCAAATTTAAAACTACCTGTCCATCATCTGCAGCACAAACTCCAATCTCGTTGGCATGAAACACAGAGCCCTTAGTAGCTGGCATCCATCACTCCTCTTATGAGCTCAAGGGCAAGAAACGAACAGGTTTTATTAGTTCAATAAATGTTTATTGAGATGAATTAAATTAATAGCTTTACACTTGGCACAAAATATTCTTCTACTCTCCTATTGTTCTTTTTCATGTTTTCTTTCTTTTTTCCTATCCTGAAAGAAGCTATACATATCTGAATGTCAAGTTATCTGATGTGCTATAGTAGGTATTCACTTAAAAAAAAAGTTAGAAAAATAAAATCCCTACCAGGCTCACTGTTTTTATGTTTCAATGTTTTCAGTTAATACTTACAAAGGTCGCTTTAAAAAAATATATTTTATTGATTTTTTTACAGAGAGGAAGAGAGAGGGATAGAGAGTTAGAAACATTGATGAGAATCATCCATCAGCTGCCTCTTGCACACCCCCTACTGGGGATGTGCCCCGCAACCAAGGTACATGCCCTTGCTCTTGACTGGAATCGAACCTGGGACCTTTCATTCCGCAGGCCGAGGTTCTATCCACTGAGCCAAACTGGTTTTGGCAATACTTACAAAGGTCTTGCATATGAAATCCAAGGCTTGTGTTTGAACACCGGTTTCTAGGCTAACTTGTCTTTTCTAGTCGGTAAATCTTGTCTCTTTCTTCTTCCTGGTTGGAAGCACCTACTACTACACCTGTGGGTGGGCCCCCTAACTCATTATGTTTCTCAGCAGTGGCACAGAGGCAGGAGTCCTGCAGGGGGTCCCTAGCCCCGCTGCTTAATGACAACCTTGGGGAAGCTATCAGCCCCCTGGGACAAGGACAGCTTCTCCTGGGGCAGCTGGCAGGTGAGCAGCAAATGCTTGCTGAGTAAATGAGTGAATAAAAGAGCAAATAAATTGACTCATGGTGTCCAACTCTGAGTCTAGCTTTCCCCAGTCAGAAAAGGATGATAAATGTCTACCTAAAAGGTGACATTAGATATTGAAGGTGATGCTCCTGCCTCATGGGAGACAATATCAAGATTCAGCCTTTATTGTTTTTTTTTTAAATATATTCTTATTAATTTCAGAGAGGAAGGGAGAGGGAGAGAGAGATGGAAACATCAATGATGAGAGAGTCATTGATCATCTGCCTCCTGTACACCCCACACTGGGAATCAAGCCCGCAACCTGGGTATGTGCCTTGACTGGGAATCAAACCTGTGACTCCTGGTTCATAGGCCCATGCTCAACCTCTGAGTCATGCTGGCGAGGATTTGTTTTTTAATTGAGATATAATTAATATGTAACATTGCATTAGTTTTAGGTATACAACATAATGATCTGATATATGTATATATTTTGAAATAATGACCAGAATGAGAATCTTTACATCCATCAGCACACAGTTTTTGTTTGTTTGTTTGTTTTTGTTTTTACAGAGAGGAAGGGAGAGTAATAAAGAGTTAGAAACATCGATCAGCTGCCTCCTGCACATTCCCTACTAGGGATGTGGCCGCAACCAAGGTACATGCCCTTGACCAGAATCAAACCTGGGACCCTTGAGTCCACAGGCCGATGCCCTATCCACTGAGCCAAACCAGTCAGGGCAATCATCAGCACACAGTTTCAATTTTTTTTCCTTGTGCTGAGAACTTCGGAGATCTCTCACAATTTTCAAATATACAATACAGTGTTGTTAACTATAGCCACCATGGTATACATTACAGCCCCCAGAGTTGTTTCTCTCACAACTGGAAGCTTGTACCTTTATTACATAATATCCATTATGTCCACCCTTACCTCTGGTAAACACCATGCTGCTCTCTGCATGGACGCCAGTCTCTGCTCTGGTTTGGAAGCCATGGCTGATCAAATACCACATACCATGTCTGTCCTCAGTGTCCTAAACTCAGGATACTGAAAAGGTGGGTGATCTTTAGCTAAAAAAGAAAGGAACTTTGGAATTTTATTCTTAATTAACCGAGGGAAAGATAGGCTATTTCATCCTCCTAACTTGCTGGAGTGAGGAGGGTTGAAGAATCAGATCTGCTCCTTTGGGTACCTCCTGGAAGAATAGTGTTCTACCCATTTTCCAGGAATGAAACATTTGAAAATATTTTTTTTTCTGGGTTCCTCTCTGAGTTTTTGAAAGTCATGCTGAGAAAGGGTGATTTGTGGTGTGAAACTGATGGGATGTTACTTTATACTTAATTTTTGAGGTCACTCAAGAGTATCCGCTTTCTCTTTTCCGTGTTAATTAAAACAATAAATCTTTGCTCTACATGGAAGTTGACAATATGTGTCCTTGTTCATCCAGCAAAAATGCTCCTTGGCATCGCTGAGCCTGCGACTCGCTGCAGGCTGCTGCGCTGAGGGAAGGGAAATGCCCCCATTCAGCATCACGCTGAGCCTCTTTCCCAACTGGCTCCTGCGGCCATTAGAGAGGTGAGCCTGTGTGGTCCTGGATCTCTACCTAATTTCTAACATTAATCAGCAACAAGCGTCCTCCACAATGAAATCTGGTAGAGAGAAACTATAGATTCCTCTTATTTTTTAAAAAATCACATCTTACTAAATGTTTTTGGAAATGCCAACCAACCTGGTTATTTTGAGTTTTTCAAAAGTATAGCTGTAAATAATGTGAATGCAAAACCACAAATCAAACTCCTGAAAGATAAGGATCCTTATAGCATGTGGTTTAAAAATGTAGTGTCACTAACAAGTTTTTAACACATTTTCTGACATAAGGTAAGATATTAAGTCAAACAATGAATCAACACTAATGAGAACACCAGAGGTGATGATACAGGTCTTATCATATTAAAACACACACACACACACACACACACACACACACACACACAAACAAATAAACAAAAACTTCCCCAGAAACGGTTTGCATGGATTACTAATGGCAAAAAAGTAAAGTCCTAGAGCAATCAATCGATTTTCATAAAACTAGAAAGATCTGATTTTTCTGACTAAGTAAACTCAATCTCAAAATGCTCCTACGATATAATCAAGATAATATATTTTAATATTTACCTTTATTCTGCTTTATTTTCTAAAATGTAAGGACGCTTACAATAAAAACACTAGTTAAATTAATTTCAAAATGCTGATAAAATATACAATTGAAGTAGAATATATTTTCATTAATACTAACTTATTTTCATTTTTAAATTATGGAAATTCAAGAGTCAAAGCCAAATTTATATTTTGTCAAAACCACAAGTAGCAGCAACATATCCAGCCCTGACCAGTTGCTCAGTGGTTAGAGTGCTGGCCAGTGGACCAGGATTGTGGGTTTAATTACCAGTCATGGTTATGTCCCTGGGCTGCAGGTTTGATCCCTGCCCAGTTTGGGGTGAGAGCAGGAGGCAATCAATCAATGGTTTCTCTCTCTCTCTCTCTCTCTCTCTCTCTCTCTCTCTCTCTCTCAGAAGCAGCATTATGTCTAATAATAGAGGATTATTTAAATTCACCAACGTGAGATAATTATATGTATACCTTCCACATATATAAATATGTACTCACTATATAACAACACTGGAAACCTTTTCATGAGATATGATAAATGTAAGTGGCTACAAAAAAAGAAAACGGGTTGCAAAAAAAAAATACTATTTTTACTTTTAAAGAAAATACAAAGTAAAAAATTGGAATTCTAAGTTTTCTATAATGAATGTGTTTTACTTCCATAAAGTTAAAACATACTTTTAAGACTAGTGCATATTATTCCCATAATTATATCACTACATGAAAAGACCATTACTACTCAAAACAACAGATGAGTAATAGTAGAGGATCTATTATCACTCTTTTTACTGACTAAACATGTCTTATCAATATTTTATTGTTTTATTGGGCAGTTTCACCCTACGTCATCCATGTACTGTAAATAAGAAACCGTATTATAGAGGCATTTCATTGCATATAAAATGGGTTCTATTTAATGACATCTTTCATTTAGGGATAAAAACTTTTAACCATTTCTTAAAAACTAGTATTATAAGTATTATACAGCTTGAATACTATTAGACAAATCAAAAGTCCTAAGTTATACACATGGGCTATGTGAAAATTACTTTAAATCTTTTCAAATTTTCAAATATCCACTCATTCAATAAAGAGAAATAATTGGAAAAAGAAATGAAATGTATTTTCTCAATGATTATATTATAAAATCAATTACATTATCCATTATCCAATAGGATAAATAACTGTAAAGGCATATATATTTTTTTCAAGCCTGTGGTTATTTATTTATTTATTGTTAATCTTCACCTGAGGATATTTTTCCATTGATTTTTTTTTTAGGGAGAGTGGAAGAAAGAGGGTAAGACAGAGAGAAACGTCCATGTGAGAGAAAGACATCGATTGGTTGCTTCCTGCACAGGATGGGCTTGGGCTGGGGAGGAGCCTGCAACTGAGGTAAGTGCGTGCCCATGACCAGAATCGAACCTGGGACCCTTTGGTCTACAGGCCTACTCTCTATCCACTGAGCAAAACCAGCAAGGGCTGTGGTAGGTGCTTTAAAATAAAAACATCCTGGTACAAATAATGGTAGAAAGCTAATAATTATAATAAAATACAAATTCCCCCCCCCCACTATTGGTATACCAACTATCTTCAAAAGAAACATAGTTCATGAATTTTTTATGAAAAATACTATAAAACAGCTCTATACCCAACTATGAATGACACAGATTCATCTTAATGAAGAATAGTTTCATTTTAGAAGTATAAAATTAAACAAATCTCTTGTCGCTAGGAGAAACTAGCATGATAGCAAAAACATTATATACCAAATTAGCAATGGAAATTAAGAAGTAATTTGATGATTTTATGAAATTAAAAAAATAATACCTCTATCATAATTAATATCACTAGATTATTTCAATGAGGGGAGGGTAGTAAAATTACTTTTTTTTTTTTGGAATTGAGCAAAATAAAACTACCAGTTACTTAAATAATCAAAGGTTTAAAATGAGCTTTTGTCACACGTTTTCTAGATATAACTGCTCTATACCAAGTAAGGATTTTCCTCACTGTTCCCACACCTTCCACAATATATCAGAGGGCTATCTAATACCAAACTTCTCAAGGTGAAGTCAACATACTGCTTGGGGAGTGCCAGAGATTAGAAGTCCAAGAAAAACTATATAACATGTCACACCTTAAGTTGTTTGCTTTATGAACAGAATGCCTCAAAGAAAAATATTTCAGACAAAAGCACCACTATGCCTATAGCCTGCATTTATCATCATGTTTCTTCTTTGTCTTTTTTGCTTTATCTATCTTTTGCCCAGAACATCCAAACCTATACCCACCCCAGACTCTTTTCCAGATCCATGACTGTTTAACTCCAAACCTGGTTCAAGAGCCAGAAGCAAGTGTTCCTGAATTTCCCAGGCAGCGTGCCCTCTGGGGGCAGGACTCCCAGGAGCCTGGAGACTACACCTCCAGCACACCCTTGTCACAGGGCAGCATGGCGAGCGTCTGTCCCACCCCCACAGGGGAAGGGCAGCGATGCTCTGTTAGTTGGCCATCGTTGGCATAACACTGGCAAAACAGAAAAGCTTCGCACAGCTGATGTAAAGCTTAGAGGTCAAACATGATCACTGGGAAGCCCCCCAGTAAAGCTCCATTTTTAAGTACAACACTTTGAATAAAGGGGTTTTGTGTCAGAAATCTTAAGAGGAAAAGTAACTTTTAGGCTTTGGAGAGCAAATCCTGTCCTGCTATCCAACCCTTGCCAAATTCCTTAACCTTTCTGAGCCTATTTCTCATTATTTTTAAAAACAGAAACAGCGCTAATACCCGCAACATTTGGTTAGTGTAGTAACGGAGTCATGAGCCTGAAGGTCTTAGCATAGCACCCACCAAGTAGCTAGTGTTCATGGAGTGCCATGATCAATCAAGACCTTGAATGAGAAAATCATGAAACAGTCACATGCAAACTTCAGATATTTAGAATAATAGCACGAAAAGAAACAAATTCAAAAGTATTTTATATCTTATATTTACCAAATAAAGGAAGCCACTGTTGTTGTAATAATGAAAGTATGCTCTTGGCACATTTAAGAAAATTTCAAAGTACTCAAAATACTGGTGGAAACAAAAATCTGTTGTAAATATACAAATTATTTTGCAAATTCCATTCAATTATTTGTGCCATGTAGATGTGTGTGTGTGTGTGTGTGTGTGTGTGTGTGTGTGTGTATATATATATATATATATATATATATATTACATAACTTTGAAGAAAACAGTATGAATATGAATGGAAAAACAGTGAATTCTAATTTGATAATAAACAGCAGTGAAAGAGACACCCCAGGGAGGGGGAGAAGGGAAGGAAAGAAGCAAGAATACTTTTCCAGAAGTTCCAGTCATAAAGGTTGTTGATCTATGGTGTAGTTTATTGAGTCATTTTCCACAAGTAAATCTATTGTAAGCTTAATGAGAAAATATCCACTATAACTTGGAATTTGCTAAAGGATACTTAGGACCATGTATAACTATCACATTATTTCACAAACAAAAAGACCACTTCTTAAAGTAGCCTTATGCATATGGCACATATCCCAAGAACAGACTCATTTACAAAAATGCTGACACAGTAGCATATGTGTGTGTATGTATAAATAAAGTATTGTTGCCAAAATAAAATTCTCACTTTCCCACAGCTCGCTGGTCATAACTTTATAACTCTGGTCAAACATTCATTTGTAAATTTTAAAAATAAGGACCCCTTCACTTTTATAGAGAAACCATTAGTATAATGCAAAACAAGCTTTTCAATGTGGTCCTCACCCTCCTCTGTAGTGAGATGACTGAATTCCAGGATATACTTCCCAAAACACATTAACGTGCTTTTAAATGACTATCTCTTCTTATATAGTAGATGTAGTTTACACATGGAAGTCTACCCAGGTCATAATTTTACCAAAGATAAGCAAATATAATATACACATATATTGCTCCAAATATAAAACATTTTTGTGATATCTAAAAAAATTTAATTTCTTCCATGAAGAATATAGGAAAATGCTAACATGAAAACTTTTATGTTGAATACAACAAAACTTTTAAAATAATTTAACATTAATTACTAATCTCCATTATATATTTTCTTTTTAAATTATCATTTAAAACTACATTGTTTTTCCCATTTTTTAAATTAAGGTATTATATGTGTACATACCTTACCAATCCCCCCACACTCCCATACATGCCCTTCCTCCCCAGAGTTTTGCGTCCATTGGTTATGCTTATATGCATGCATACAAGTCCTTCGATTAAAGAAAAAAACAAACTACATTGTAATGGAAGTGTAAGCCACTTTAGTTCCTGGCATATTAAAATTAAAAGTGAGGCAAAGACTATGAGGTGAGGAAGAAGTAAAAAAAGAAATAAACACAGTGAGATCAGAAATTTTTACTTCTGCATTTGTAAAGTCTGATAAGAGGAAAACACAAATATCTTTAAATTATAAAAATGCACCAAAAGTACCCTCTTTTAAAAGGACTATATTTATTCAACTATGTGCTCCCAATACAAAGTAAACCCCTTATTAAAATGCCATGCATCAACTCTTTGTTTGCTAAATTTAAATTACATGAAACTGCTTAATCACTGGGATTCTAAAAGTAGCAGGTCCTAGAATCTCAAGGGTGAAAAAAATATTCTATTTTCAAGACACTCATAGCTGGTAAGTTAATATTTAAATGGCAATTTCCTTAAAACATGATAACAGCATCCCAGTAATAGTATTTCCATAAACCACATTTGCTCTTGAAAAAGGGAAAGCACTTACAAAAACACCAAGTAGAGAATATACAATAAAATAAGGCAAATCACCACAATTCACAAAACAGACAGAATGAAAAAAAAAATCCAAAATACTATGCATGTTATTCAGTTGCTATGTCATAGAAGTTACCTATTTTTCAAGCATCATTCCTTTAAACCATTATGTCAAAGAGAGCTGTGTAAATGGATAATTCCTTCTAGAAAAACAACAACTGATTAATGGATTGTTTTTGGTAATCTGTAAATTGGGTCCAACTTCTTATGCAGTTTTGTCTATTAATTTTCTTTTCTGGACCATTCAACTTGAATACATTCCAAAAAGATCATATGTCAGTTCTCCTATAACTGCAACCAACATCTGACCAAATATGTTTGGTTTATCTGCCTTGCCTTCATCACAGGTATTTTTTTTTAAATAATAATTTAACTACCTCATAACATAGGTGAAACTTTTAGAATTTATTGGATCATTTGCTTCTTACATGATAGAAGTTGAGGTTTTTATCACTTACTAGAGGGCTGGTGCACAAAATTCCTGCATGGGGAGGGTCCCTAGGCCTAGCCAGCGATCAGGGCCAATCTGTGCAGTGACCAGCAGGGCAATCAGGGGGCTCCCACTGGCACCTGCTTTGGCCAGCCTGGGGCTTGGGGGCTGGGGAAAGCTCCTGCATTGAGTGTCTGCCCTCTGGTGTCCAATGCATGTCATAGTGACCGGTCATTCTGCCAGTCGTTCTGCCTTTTGGTCTATTTGCAGATTAGGCTTTTATTATATAGGATAATTCTACCTCCCCTCAATAAAAGGATTCTTGTAACCTTGGTTTTACAACTCACAATAGGCAGATATAACTATAAAACTATTATAAAAGAAATAATTGAGTACCAATAAATTTTGCATGTGCCAAGATAAATTAGCTATCACTACACCTTTCTGCTGTTTTAAGAACCAGTTTTTTTGTTTTTTTGTTTAGTGTGTGTGTGTGTGTGTGTGTGTGTGTGTGGTATTGGTGGGAATCTAAGACTTAACTCCCTTCCCTTTTATTCTTTTCCATATTTTTGTCCCAAATTCCTTTAAGAAACAGCTATGCACCTAATTCCTCTCCTACATGCACACACACACACACACACACACACACACTCACACACATTTTATATATATATAATGAAACTTTAAAAATGGCAATGCCATGTATAGAGTGAGCTATCTCTTGACATATAAACAACCCTGTGACTGACTGTCCTATCTGATTATGTGGGCTGGGGAGAGGTGAGCATTTGGGATGAGAGAATAAGGCAGGTAGGGGTGAATGAGGAAATGATGACCAGGGCCAATGGTTTGCTCTGTTCACTTCTAAGCAGGAAGCAAAGAGAGCAAAAGGAAGTGAAAAGAAGTTCTAGGTGATAGTGGCTGGAAAGACACTGCATTTTCAAGACTGCCTGTTCAAGCACAAAAATATAAAAGGGATATATCACAAGTCATTTAGTACAATCTTGGCATCACAAAAGTATTTTATACATTCCTGTTTCATGCTTCATTAACATTTTGCTAACTTTGCATCAAATACTGTAGAGAACTTTATAAAAATAAAGTTATTATTTTTTAAAATATATTTTTATTGATTTTAGAGAGGAAGTGAGAAGGAGAGATAGAGAATCATTGATCAGCTGCCTCCTGCATGTCCCCTACTGGGGACCAAGCCCACAACTCCTGGCGTGTACCCATGACTGGAATCAAACCTAGGATCCTTCAGTCTGCAGGCCGATGCTCTATCCACTAAGCCAAACAGCTAGGGCTAAAAAAAATATTTAACACTAAACTTATGTACTCATATATATAATATGCTGTACATATTTGCTGTGTGAGTTCTTCTTTAAACAAAACCAAAAATACGCTTCAACTAAAACCGGATCACAGGAACGTAGGCCAGGATCCATACACTGTGCCACCACAGTGAGTCTGCCCATTAGTTCCTTACTCTGTGCTATGGGTAGTCAAGTGTCTTACTATGAAGCTAGGGTCCTCATCAGAAATGCGAATAACAGCCAAAAGAATAACAAAAACAGTATTATCATAGATATTACAGTTTCTTCAGTAACGAAGTCTACTTTTTCCTAAAAAAAACTTTTAAAAATTTATAAGCCTCTGACATATTAACTACAAATTAATCACCCCTGTTTAGATTTAGGATGTGTTTTGGTTTTAAACAGAATCATGCTTTTGAATCACTGTTAGGAACATGATTGCTCAGATTCTGGGAGATTCTAATTCACACAGTAACTGACTGGGTTATAAAAGAGAAAACAAAAAAAACAAAACATCTTTAAGTCAGTGTGCCAGGAATTTAAAAAGAGCTTTCATTTAAGTTTTTAGCTTAATGTAGTTATGTTATGCAAGCATCTTTTATAACATAATATTAAATGTGGACTGGCAAGAAAGAGTAATGGTAAAGTCTATTTTAAACCCATGAAGTCTGGGGCTCCATGGCATTGGAGTGTATGGCTCTGGCCACAGCTCTCACCCTCACAGACAGCCTCCTCAAGAAGGCACTTGAGCAACCTGCAGTGCAGGCATCCTGGACCGTAATTTTCCATGTCCAGGACTTTCTCCCTCACTGACCTGTAAGCTCCCAGAAGGATAAGCCATCTACACTAATAAAAGAGAAACATGCAAATTAACTATCACTCTGCTACACCCACAAGCCATGCCCACCAGCCAATAAGAAGCTAGTATGCAAATTAATGCAAGATGGCAGCTGGCCATGGAGGGAACAGGAGGTTTGGGTTTCCCCAGCAATAGAGGAAGCCAAGCTTTCTGCCCACTCTGGCCAGCCCTGAGCTCCGCTAAAGGCTACAAAGTTTCAATTATAGAAGATAAGTAAATCCCAACAAAAATGGCTGCACACACAGAGTAAGCAGGAGGTTTGGGTATCCCTGGAAATGGAGGAAGCCAAACTCCCTGGCCTGCCCTGGCCTCCTCTCAAGGCTACAAAGTTTCAATTATAGAAGATAAATAAATCCCGATCCCAAGGCCTCCACTTGAGTAACCAGGTGACTGGGCCTGCAGGGAAGGGCAGTTGAGGGGACCAGGCCTTCAATGGGGAGCAGTTGGGAGTTACCAGGTTTGCAGGGGAGGGCAATTAAGGGTGACCAGAACAGCAGGGGAGGGCAGTTAGGGGCAAACAGGCTGTCAGGGGAGTGGTTAGGGGTGATCAGGTTGGCAAGAAACAGTAGTTAGGGGCAATCAGGAAGGCAAGCAGGCAAGCAATTGGGAGCGAGCAGTCCTGGATTGTGAGAGAAATGTCCAACTGCCCATTTAGGCCCTACCTGGATTGGGCCTAAATGGGCAGTTGGACAAACCTCGAGGGGTCCCAGATTGGAGAGGGTGCTGGCTGGGCTGAGGAGCACTCCCCACCCCCTGCACGGATTTCATGCACTGGGCCTCTAGTCCTATATAATAAAAGCCTAGCAACCAGAATGACCTGTCAACAAGTTGCTATGACATGAACTGACCACCAGGGGGCAGACCCTCATCACAGGAGCTGCCCCCTGGTGGTCAGTGCTCTACCACAGTGGGAGTGCTACTGGGCTGACTGGAATGAGTGGCTGCTCCTGCTGTAAATCCCGGGCTGATGGACAGGAACCTGGCTGTGACTGTCACCTTCTCGCCCCAGGCTCCTCCTCCTTGCTCCCTGCTGCCTGGTCCAGATACCCAGAGGCCACGCAGCGCCAGGCTCGCAGATCTGACCCTGAAACCTGGAAGGTGGGTTTGTGGCTGCTGTGGGGCTGAGGCCTACTCCACTGCCTCTCAGTGCTATGTTCCCTGGCCCTGCCCTGGCCGGGCCTCCTGGAGAGGCGAGGGGTCTGGCTCCACGGCCAATGCCAGACCAGGGAGCAGCCACTCAGAAGGCGGGTCCACAGCCACTCAGCTGACAGGGATGAGTGGTGCTCCCACAGCAGCCAATCCCCCTGGGCCACACGCCCCACCAGTGCACGAATCCTGTGCACCGGGCCTCCAGTATGTTAAAAATGGTGTATCTTGGCACCTGATACTAAATCTCTGTTGAATAAAAAAAAATAAAAAAATAAAGTGTTTGTTTACAGATGATTTTCTAATAGAAGTTGTGGATTTAAAGAGCGCAAGGAGAATGCAAATCAAGAGTACATTTTAAATGAAAATAAAGACCCTCTAAATTGACAGCCCACAATAGTTACACAGCATTGATTTAGACATGAGAAAGCTCAGTAACAGAATTAAAGTGCTAAATCTTTAATCACTTTGAATAAAAACCTTTGGACTACGAATGCTTTTCTTTCTTAAGCGGAATACAATCCATTTGTCAACAGCTCAGTAATTACTGTGAGCCAGTTTCTATACAGGACGTTAGAAGCCGCTGTCAGTATAGACGGCACAAGGCAAAGAAGTAAAGAGTCGGTGAAACCTGCCCCAGCAACAGGTCTGCAAGCTGATGCGTTCAGCGGCCTCGGCACTGTCCTTTTCCATCTCCCTCACACACAATGTAACTTACGGACAACGATGGGCTCAGGTTTTAATCTCAGCTCTGATGCCTATCTCATCATCTGCATTTTGGGCCAGTTAAGTTTCTCTGGCTCACCACCTAACTGTTAGGTTTAATTAGAACCATCAACCACAGGACTACCCTCAGGGCCCTTTGTCTTTTGCTTAACCTTAGTGGTTACTAAGGTATACGTGACCATATTTTCTGAACGAAAAATTGAGGAGCATAATCGCATATGCAGACTTATATTTACAATACAGATTTCCTGAAAAATTTAGGACACAGGACATACCACAAGGTTGTACGCCATTTGCACTATTCCCATCTGAGTCTTTATCTTTGCATTGGTCACTCTGTTATTTCCATTTATAAAATCAAAAACATTTGAACCTTGAACAACATGAGTTTGAACTGTGTGGATCCATTTATATGCAGATTTTTTCAATAAACACTAAATGTAGTTTCTCTCCCTTATGATTTTATGAACTTTTTTTTTCCTCTAGCTTACTTTATTGTAAAAATTCAGTATCTAATACTTATACAAAATATGACTAAGTTATCAGTAAAGCATTTGGTCAATAGTAGGCTTTCAGTTAAGATTTTTGGGAGTGCCGAAACCGGTTTGGCTCAGTGAATAGAGCGTCGGCCTGCACACTGAAAGGTCCCAGGTTGGATTCTAGTCAAGGGCATGTACCTTGGTTGCGGCCACATCCCCAGTAGGGAATGTGCAAGAGGCAGCTGATCCATGACTCTCTCTCATCAACGTTTCTAGCTCTCTATCCCTCTCTCTTCCTCTCTGTAAAAAATCAATAAAATATATTTTTTTAAAAAAGAAAGAAAAAGATTTTGGGGAGTCAAAAGTTATACACAAATTTTGAACTATGCAGCGGTTCAGTGCCCCAACCCTCATGTTGTTCAAGGGTCAACTGTGTATTCAATCCTGCTTTTCATCTGCTCAAAAGTCCCGGAGTGCCAGGCATTATACTCTAAAGCAGGGGAGAAGTGTGCACAGCAAGTTAAACCACGTTTGGCAAAGGGGTGAGTGGAGGAGCAGGGGAGGTCGGAAGGGTCTGTGAGGAATGCACACTTCAGCAGGGAACAGAAGGACATCAGCCCCTGCACCTGGGATGGCACAGTGCTTCTGTGCACTAGATTTTTCCACATTTCTTCTTACAGCTTTTTATTTTCCCCATGTTCTCGCCCTTCCCACACTGCAACAGGGGTGCGGCTAGAAGGTGGCCAGAGTTGCTTTATCTTCCTGGGCTCAATCTGTCAATTCCTACCCTGTGCACCTTGGCATCCTGTGAATGAAGACTGTGTGTGAAATGACAGACATCGAAGCTCTCGGTGATGACAGGGCTACTCAACAGTGACTAATCGTTTCTTATTTCATTTTTCCTTCCTCTTACCTTTCCTGTTATCTTTAGTGGACTCTTCCCTGTGGTTAGTGTTCTCTGAAGAGCATAGATCCTTTAGCTACCCTGAGTCAATGCTCTGTTTTCCTTCCAGTCAGAATTTTGGTCACTCACAACACAGCACACCTTCCTCCTGGTTTTCTGTCACTCATTCACTTACCAGACCTTTGAAATACATTTGTTACGTATCCAAGTCACAGACACTAGGGAATAGGATTTAAAAAAAAAATATGGCACTTCTCATAACTATTGTTGACCATGCATATATCTCAAGTGTCACCTTCGCCTTCAATGGGGTAAACATACTCTCCTCTCAGACTGTATGTTCTAATCTCAAGCATCTATGAAAAAAAAATGGAGCTTCAGAGATAGAAAATTCTTTTTTTCAAATTCTCACATTTCAACATTCATGCGTAGTTAATTTTACTCAGTAATTATGTTTAATTTAATCACATGCCTTTACAATTAGACTTGAATATAAATCTAAGTTTTGTAACTTCTGAATAATGTGACCATTTAATAAGATGATACCTATTTTGGTTTACTCACCTATTAAAAAAGGCTACTAGTTAGGGACTACATAAGGCTGTCCTAAAACAAAACTTCTGTAAAACATCCAATTCAATGTGCAGTACCTTTGTTCTTCCCTTTTCCCGCTTATATTCCCTGACAAGTATCACAGTAAGCGCTGGAGCTTCACCAGGCTGCTATGCTGCAGTAGAAACAGAACCCACTGTGTCCCCCCATGCTTTGCCTGACCGACGTGAAGCCCCCAGTGTGGACCAGAGGGGTGCAGAGGACAGAACTCCATTTTAGAAGAAAGAAACGTTTAGGGAAACATAATCCTCTTTGCTTCCATGAATGGTAATGTTTTTGGTGAGAATTTGAAATTAGCATGTTTCTATAGCAGTTCACTCTAAAGTGTAATGACACTCAGCCATACTTGGAAATTGCAGAGCGAGAGCAGAATTTATATGAGATGCCTTACGTATGTCCTTAACAATTATTAATATATGCCATGTTCTTAGAAAAGCAAAAAAAGTCATTTAATAGCATTTTCTCTATGTATAAAACCTTTTGCATAGCTTTTCAAAACTATTTCCCTTGTTTTATCTTTGTAATAATTTACTAAGCCAATGGATGTCATTATATGGCCTCACTGCCCAAGTGAGGTACTGGTAAAACCAGCTCTAGACTACCCATCTGACATGTGCCATGATGCTCCAGGCAGACTGGCAAAGTCTATGGACTCTTTCTCAGTATGACATTTTCCAGTGTGTATAACTAGATTGCATAGCAAATATTTAGCTTCACAGTTATCAAAATATTTTAAAATGTGATATGGCAAAGGACTACTTTATTAATGTATTAAGTAACAAGCTCTAGCTGTGGGTGTAATAACTAATCTAGAGTGAAGAGCTTCAATATATTTAGTTGTCTGCAACTATTATGTGATATGAGAATATTGGTGATTTACTTCTGTCAGTGGCAAAGTCATAGACTGCCAATAATATCCAATAATATTATGGCTAATTGCCTACATTCAGAATGAAAGGAAATACTAATTTTTCAGTTAGGTATTAGTGAAAATAGAAATGTAATATCTTATCCCAAGCTCACAAACTCCTGGAATCCTAGCCACTGACTCCAGTGTGGCCCCTGCCAATGTTCGCAACGAAGTTCACCCATTTATAAGACAGCCACAGGAATTTTAATGTGTTTCAATATATATATAAAAAGTTGTCCTTATAATATCAGTATAAATCTAAAAATCAAATTAAAAAGCCAGGAATTGTGTTTCATAAAATCAAGGCTTTATTGCCCAATCTTCACCCATCTTAATATTCCAAATCTTAACATAAATCTCTAAAATGATTTCAGGAAATAAGGAATTCTTTAAAAACTAGTTTCTAAAAATATATGCAGGAGTGGGCAAAGGTAGTTTTACAGTTGTGAGTACATGAAAAGGAGTTTATGCTTGTATTATTGCTAGTGGCCCAGCACACGAATCTGTGTGTGAGTAGCTTACTGCTGCTGGCCTCAGCCGGCTGCCCTCCCTCCACAGCTCCCAGCTCTCCACCACTCCTAGCCTGCTGGCCCGCCCTCCTGCTTATCAGTTGTTACACATCATGGCATAACAACCATTTGCACATTACCTCTTTATTATATAGGATTTCTTGTATTATTGTATTACTTTCCATACAAACAACTGTAAACCTACTTTTGTCCCACCCTGTAAGTTGGATAAATTTACTTTGGTTTCCAAGAAAATGATAAGGTAGCAGGCATATCAACACACAGGATCTTAAAAATTATAAAGCAGGACATATTTCCCCACCTTTTCCTGATCTACCTCTGTTTGCACCTTTCCCCCCAAAACTCTGTATACTCACTGCTTGCTCCCTGACTTCAGTATCATCCTGTCCATCTCTAGCTGGTACCACGTACCCCATGCAGGGAGAACTCAGAACTGCCCCAAATTCATTTTCTGTAGATACAGAGGTTTTTTTTTTTTTTTTAATTGAATTTATTGGGGCAACAGTGGTTAATAAGATTATATGTTTGACCCTGACTGGGTTGCTCAGTTGTTTGGAACATTGTCCCGTACATCAAAAAGTTGTGGATTTGATTCCCAGTCAGGACACATTTGGGAGGCAGTCCATTAATGTTTCTCTCTCTCTCTCTCCCTTCGTCTCTCTAAAATCAATAAACATATCCTTGGGTGAAGCTAAAAAAAATTATACTAGTACAGGTTTCAAGTGTACAATTCTATAACACACATCTGCCTATTGTATTGTGTGTTCACTACCCGAAGTCAAACCTCCTTCTAGCACCATTTGTCCCCCTTTATCCTCTCTCGCCTCCCCATCCCCTTCCCTCTATCACCATTCTGTTATCTGTGTCTACAGGTTTTTTAGACACCACAATTTCTGAATCCAAAATAAGAAAATAAATCTTTATGAGAACTGTAATAGAAATGATTTTTCTAGAACATCAAGTCTTCAGTGAAATATCTTTGGATTTGATTAAAGAAACAAGGGCTAGATATAGCATTATACAAGCAGTTTAATTTCAATAGTGCCAACCTACAAAACATTTTTTTATCCTAGGGGGCTGTGCTAACATTGTATAATCGATTAATAAGTAAGAAGCAGCCTCTCTAACATTTAGAAAGAAGTATGGTACATTATATCACCCCCCACCCTATGGTTACCCCTTTAAAAAAAGAAAGTTCACATCGCTTGAAAAATGAAAAGGTTCCAGTACTTCAACAGAGCTGCTGTCCAAAAAAAGGTATATGATAAAATAGATTTGTCAAAAGACTTTCCTACATTTCAAAGCCTCCTAAAAATTAAGAGATTGTTTCAATGAGTACACTTATTTGATTGAACTAATATAGCAACCCAAATATTAGACATAAACTTTCAATACCCTGTAATTATTCTGTTGGTCTACACATCTTATTCCATAAATACTATCATCATGTTAAATCAACAATGTCATCATTTAGGTGGAAATTATAAAATATTTAAAAGCTTTAAGGTACAGTCAAATAAAGTGAAAAAATGTCTGTCTATAAAAATTCAGCTTGGGTTTAATATGAAAAATGTTAACGTACCAAAAGAATTCCAGCGAAGCAATCATGTATAAACATAGATATTAGCCTGAAATTTAAGACAAGCTGCTGGATTGAATGATGAGACCATCAGCTTGAGTTTTTCAGCTCATTAGCTTAACCACAATCCCAACCTAAAATCCATAAAGTCACAAAGGCAAGTGTAATACACCTCCTAAGTTTAGAGAACTACACAAATTTTTCATTATTCACATCGTGAAGGATTTATGCTCAGCATTACTCTAGTGACAGTGGAGAGAGAACTCGGAACAGTCTTTGAGGAAGAACTTAACTTTTTAAAAACGTTAAAAACCTGTTTTTGTTATTTTCAATGCCAACATATTAAACAGAAATGCATCCCTCTTCAGAACAACAACAACAAAAAGACAAAAACCAAACCCTGCAAATGACACAGCATGCGGCCATCCAGAGATGTACCAAGCAACACTCAATCTTCCTCCACAAACCTGCCTGCCCACTGCAGCATCTCTGCCATCCGCACAGGCTCCCAAAGCAGGTCCCAGGTATCCCCCCAAACTCTTCCTCTTCCTGAATCCCTACCATCAACCATTCCCCAAGTCCTCCTGTTTCTGCCAAAGGCTCCAGATCCATCACTTTGCTTGATGGCCTTCCTGGGGTGGTGGACTCTCCTCTCCCACCCAACAGCAGTCACCTGTCTCCTCCCCCAACAGTCCCTCCCCGGACATCACTGCCTGCTCTGACTCTTGAGGAGTCTCTGACCTCGGAGCCTCTGCACACTTCCCGTTTCACTACAGTCACTAGGGGAGGAGGAAGAGGTCCAATAATTGGTACTCACTTCTTTGGTGGGATGTGTGTTAACCCGAAGAAAGTGTTCCAACCAAATTATTACCTCCTCGAAGAACAGAATCAGGGAGAGGGACTGGAATAATGAGCTATGCAGTTGTTTTAAATATCAAGGCTGATATTTGTCTCTCCTTATCCCTCACCCAGTCTCTGCTACTGTTATTACGTTCTTATTATTACATCATTGTTATTATTAACTAGAGGCCTAATGCACAAATTCATGCGTGGATGGGGTCCCTCAGCCTGGCCTGCGATCGGGGTCAATCTGGGCCCTGTAGCCCAGTCTGGGGGGAGGGACTGTGGGAGGTAGGCCGGCTGCTGGGAGGCTGGCTGTGGGAGCACACTGACCACCAGGGGGTAGCTCCTGCATTAAGCATCTGCTCCCTGGTGGTCAGGTCAGGGCGTGTTATAGCTACTGGCTGGTCATCCAGCCATAATGGTCGCTTAGGCATATATATCCAACAGTGGTATATTTTTTACTATTAATAAAGTGAATATGGTGCTTTAACATACATAATCACAAATTTACTCCTGGTCCTAGTTACATGGAGCACAACAGGGTCCTATTCATTCAGTATATCAAGGCTTACTTGGCTGGATGAGAGGAAACAGCAGAAAGAGAGCTGAAGACAGGACTGGTGTATAAACTGGCCCTGGCAAGGAGACTAAAATAAATGCCAGGGTAATATGTAAGGCACAAAGGGATACTTCGGAGATATCCACAGGGAGACCCCAGAAAGTGATAACCTCTATTAGAGACTCCTGTTCCAATCTGTCCAGTATGTTTTCCCAAAAGACAGTGCCCTATGGAGATGGAGCCTCTTTACACAAAACTGGGACCTTGACCTGGTGCTCACTGACTCTCCTAGGCCTTTCCTACACACGGCTCCTTTCTGGATCTATCCTGCTACAGCTCAACTACAAGCTGCAAAAATGGAGTCTGCTCTTTAGAATGCTTTGCAAGTAGTGGATCTGGTCACGCCTGGCAATTACCTGTTAGCAGGGGGAAAATTATTTTCCTTAATAGTGCTTATGCAAAAATGATCCAGAATGGATTATGAAGAAAGTATCTAAATTGTGATTCCATACGTGGCACTGCATTAATGATTTAATGTGGTTTTAAAACGTTTGCTATGGTAGACAAAATGAAAGCTATTTTGAAATTTTGATGAAGGTGCCCCAAACAAAATTAAAAATAAATTAGAATACAATTTCACATTGACATATATCAGCCACCGCGCATTGCTACTAAAATGCCTCGACCCCTGCCCCCTCATTTCATGACTTTTGTGCTGGCCCATAGAAATTTCAGTGCCTCAAATGGCAGCACTATCAGTAACATACATACCCTTCACTTGAAGCATTAAAAAATTAGAGTTGGACTAAAAGTTAAAACTGACAGCATTTAACTGATCACAGATCTTAAAAGGGATATTTAAGCAGCTCTTTATCACACTGAGTGCAATCATCATGCTCACCATTTCCCCTAAATCCTTGGCTGTTTCTCTACATTGTAAACCATTTCTCTACCGCAGATGAACTGTGCCCACTCTGATGTCACTATATAAACCTTATCCAGACACACCTATTTAACCTCTTGGCAGGAGGTTAATGAAGAGAACAAGCCAAAGAAGCACAACAGTTTTGTAGGTGGCAAGGTGGCAGAGGTGAGCTATGCTTCAAAAAGCAGCAAGCCTGGCCTCTGAACCCAGGGTTAGCCACGCTGGCTGTCACAGTCTCTCCGTGCGCCACACAGGATTGAACACAACGGCTGGGCACTGAGAGGTTGGAACCAAGCACCACGGTTCAGAAGCAGTAACTTTTAAGTCTGTAATAATGTGCTTTCTGGCAAACTGACATGATGTGGCCAGCCCACCCACAGGAAGACACGTGCTATGCTTTTAAGTGGTGATGACGGTAAGATCTGTCCCATGGGGATGCATGTCCAGTGACAGGTGCAAGACAACTGGCCACAGCCAGCCATGCAATCCGACAGAAGACAATCGAGTTCCTGCTTCCCATGGAAGGAAACCTGCACCTGGGGCTCCATGAACCTGATGGCTGACCTGTTCAAACAGGCTAAAACATTCCCCAAAACCATCACAAGGGTTCAGAGGCAATTCTGCTGTCTCAGTACTAAATATTCATTTTCCTGTGGGTCTACATTTGGAGCAACCTCACTGCAAACCAATTAAAATAAATCAACAGTTTAAAAAAAACTTTCTAAGTAATAGAAAGGTTGCTATTTACTGAAGGTTTTTCTTCTGAATGTGTTCATGAAAGTGGTACAGTTAGAAGAATCATATAATTAGCCTTCCTACGTAACTTTTTCAATACTCTGTATGTCTACACGTGAAAGAAACAGATGTGCATTATTTTGGGTAAAATTACATGGAATACTGTCAAAATCAAGAGGTTTCAGTAAGAAATTCCCTCCTAACTATGCAGTTTATATGTATATAATTGAAATGGATGAATGTAAGGGAGTGCTGGAATTTAGGTATTTGGAAATAGCCCACAATCTGATTTAGTTTATAATAAAGCAGGAGAATCAATCTTATTCATAAGTATTTGGGAAGAAATTATAAATGTTAAATTCTCTTTATACTTTTAATTCCCATAATCATGTGGTAGAAAGAATAGCAGCTAAAACATGCTTCTGGACCAGTCTGCAGAGCGAACTGGGTAAATGCCCAAGACCCCATGGCTTGATGCCTTTAGAATTCCACAATTTTATAAATATACAAAGCAAGAGAGGCACCCAAGGACACCAAAGAATCAAAGAGGCATGTTCAGTTTTACAGAATATTAAACATTTTATATCTAGGAACCTTATAGGTAAGCGTTCCCTTTAAATGTGATCTCTAATTCACTAGAGGAGGGGGAAAATAGAGGAAAAGACATTCAAAACTACCAATACCAAACATATTTACACTGAATATTTTCCTTAAAATTTTCCTAAACTGAAAATATTACCTAACTTAATCGTCACTAAGAGAAAGATATTATATGGAGATAATACAGACGGATAAACTGTAGATAAGATATATTAAATAAGGTCATTGCTTCTGGTCATAAATTAATGAGTGATTGCACCCAAATAGTATAAGATTAAATGGAGAAGATAGAGAAACTCAACCTCTCCCCTTAAATTTTCACTTATTCACTCATTCATTCATTCATTCATTCTGCATACATTTGATATTGTCATATGCCAACTACTATTGGCCCCCTAGTCAGGAAAGAAATAACAAGGAATGAATATCGCTCAAGTACAAAAACTCAGCCACAATTTTAGTAGACTATATCTAAAGCAAATAAAGACTAGTTAGTATTCCAACCATATATAAATTAAGATCTATTTTTCTGATAAAACATAACATCATCAAATATCATCCTCCATGTTTAAAAAATGTTCTATGGATATATAATCCAAAACAAAAATATGTCTCACTTTATAGAAAGCTCCTAGACAGAAACAGAATTCTAGATTCTATAACGGTGACTTCCTGTTTTTAAAATATGCTTTATCTCCTCTCATTTATATGTCAATATTTTCTTCCAACAAAAGGCCTGGCATTGACCATTCTCAGAAATTTTATTCATATCCTTAAAAAATGATGTGACTGGTAATCTCAGCATCCCCCAAAGCTGAAAGAATATGATCAAATACTAAAGAAGTATTCTTTATATGAACAATTTATATGTAAGAAAATATTTGACTCAAGGTTTCAGAAAAATATTTACTATTGGCAATGAGAAACACAATGTGCCTATCAGCAATCTAATTCATCGTATGCTACTTTAAATAATATATTGTAAAATTTTATTGAAACTGATTTGTTACCAAATGGAAGATATATAAAAGAAAAAAGCTGGTAAATTTTATTTGTCAAAGTCATTAACACTTAAACCCGCTATTCACTGGATCAATTCCAGAGGGAAGTTATTAAGTTATAGCATGATTTTAAGGGATAAAAACTAAGATTAAGTATGTCAATCCTTCCACTGATTTCTGAGTATGCTTCAGCTAGTTTAATCCCTTTAAAGAACTTTTCCATCTTAATGAGTTCAAATCAGGAGTACAACACTCTCCTACTACCAGAGGAATTTATGGGCCACTTGCAATTAAAAGATTTTTCTGTAATATCTGATTATATAGATATACTTATTATGTAACTTAGGGAAAAAAATCAGTAGATGTCTTTCATAAGGCAGTAGGATAAACTATCACTTTATATAAATTTCCAACTTCTAATGGGATTAAATATTATATTTTACTACATAAAGCAAGGCTATATTTTGATTCCTTTCTGAAGTAACTTCTATTTGTCTGTCTTTCCTTTCAAAGCAAACAAAGTTCCATCCACACACTAAGCCTTCTACACTGATGGCTTTTTTTCCTCCTGCCGGGAAGTCCGCACTGGCTCACTCTGCCTTCTCCTCCCACTGCCCTTCAAGCCCAGCTCCAATCCACTCACTCATTGACGTCCACCCTTTCCAGTGCATTATTACACTCTTCTTCACTTGTTTTAAAACTACCTTTTCCATAAAAGCGTTTCATTCTCATTATCCAGATAATGAGAGCACAGTGCCTTAGCTACCCAGCAAAGTGTGCTGACTTGAGCTGAAAGATGACATTTTTAACTCTTCAAACTGAAGTTAAGGGAAGTCACACACACAATCTAATCTAAACTCAGTTAAGACTCACAATCTATCTGTGAAACAGTCATCACTATCCTCATTTCAGAGCTATGGAAACTCAGAATCAGAACATTTTAATAAATTACCCCAGAGATCAAAACTTTTGGGTGACAGAACCAGAATTCAAACCTAGGGTCTAGGCTCAGCCTTGCAGTTGCTTTTCAAGACACAAGATATATTTCTTGAAGGTTTTATCTGCACCAGAACTCTTTAAAATTACCCCATACCTAATCTGTAATGAATGAGATCAAATGACAATAATTTATCATAAATAAAAGACAAAAGAATCCAAAGTCAGTGGAAACTAAAGATAAAAAACCCTGCAAATCATTTAACATTACAAAATAATACCTACATCCTATAAGTTGAAGTAAATATACCCTATCTTAGAATATCATCATTATTTACAAATTCCGGTCTGTAAAAAAAGGAAAGTGATGATGGAATTTTGTTTAGAATTTTCATGTTGGAAGAAACATCTAATTCTACTTATTATTTTACAGATGAGGAAACTGGGCCCAGAATGATTCAATACCATCAAGGTCATAACATTATTAAATGAAGGCCAAGAAAAGAACCTGGCCTCTTAACTCTAAGACTAATTGCTTTCTCCATTCGACTGGTAGAGTTATATACCATATTTCTAAAGGAACAATGAAAATAAGAATCATTTGTGGCATATGTAAATGCCCAAAAGCACCTCACAGATCTACAGACTTCAGTCTACAACCTAAATTTTCCTATCTGATAACTGAGGCACAAATAGCCAATATATTCTGCCCACAGTTAAAAATTATTTTAAATCCAATGAAAATTCCTCCCTCAAAAATTTACAAGTACTTAAATATAAGATGAGAAACCATAAAAAATCTTAGAAGACTCCATAGGCAGCAAAATATCAGATATATGTTGTAGCATTACCTTTACCAATATAGCTCATAGGGCAATGGAAACTAAGGAGAAAATAAACAAATGGGACTACATCAAAATATTAAAAAGCTTCTGCACAGAAAAAGAAACCATCAACAGAACAATAAGAGAGCCCACTGCATGGGAGAACATATTTGCCAATGCTATTTCAGACAAGAGTTTAATCTAGAAAATTTACAGATAACTCATACAACTTAACAAAAGACAAACAATCTAATAAAAAAAAAAAAAATGGGCAAAGGACCTAATAGCTACTTTTTGAAAGAAGACATACAGAAGGCTGAAACACATATGAAAACATGCTCAAAGTCACTAATCATCTGAGAGATGCTAATCAAAACGACAATGCGGTATCATCTCACACCTGTCAGAATGGCCAACATCAACAAATCAACAAACGACAAGTGCTGGCGAGGATGTGGAGTAATTGGAACCCTTCTTCACTGCTGGGGAAATGCAGACTGATGCAGCCACTGTGAAAGACAGTATGGCGTTTTCTCAGAGTTAAAAATGAAACTCCCATTTGACCCAGCAATCCCACTTCTAGGAATATATCCCAAGAAAACAGAAACACCAATCAGAAAAAGGATATATGTACCCCTATGTTGAGAGTTCACAATTTACAATAGCTAAGATTTGGAAACAGCCTAAGAGCCCATCAGCAGACGAGTGGATTAAAAAACTGTGGTACATCTAAACAATGGAATACTACACTACTATAAAAAAAGGAACTTTTGCCATTTGCAACAGCATGGATGGAACTGTAGAGCATTATGTTAAGCGAAATAAGCCAGTCAGAGAAAAATAAACATCCCATGATATCACTCATATGTGGGATATAATGATCAACATAAAATGATGAACAAAAATAAATCCAGAGACAAGGTAGGACTGAACAGACTCTCCAACCTCAGAAATAAGGCAGGGGAAGGGAGGGTTAGAGATCAACCAAAGCACCTGTATGTATGTATTTATGTATGCATGCATGTTAGCATAACCAATGGACACAGACACTGGGGCAGTAGGGACTTTTCCTTAGGAGTAGGAGTGGTGGTGGGGGGGAGGTCAATTAGGGAAAAAGGAGACATATGTAATACTTTAAACAATAAAAAAATTACAAATATATTAAGAGATAAAAGAAGATCCATCACAGTAATTAAGCATCTTTGTGAAAGCAGACTCCCTATCTTGTGTTAATTACCTAGGCTAGTAGTTGGCAAACTCATTAGTCAGCAGAGCCAAATATCAACAGTACAAAGACTGAAAATTTTTTTGAGCCAAATTTTTTAAACTTAAACTTCTCCAAACACCACTTCTTCAAAATAGACTTGCCCAGGCCATGGTATATTGTGGGAGAGCCACACTCAAGGGGCCAAAGAGCCGCATGTGGCTCTCGAGCCGTAATTTGCAGACCTCGGACTGAGGCTTTCTTAGATCCTCAATATATCCTAAAAAAGACTGTCACAAAAGTTACCTGATTAAAAGTATAAGTGTAACATCATCTACCTTTAATTCGATTTGAAAATAAGAAAATATAACCTCTAATTACAGCCTAGCAATGTTTCCTTTTTATAAGAAAAAAATTAATGAGGTGGGAAGTAAATATATTGATATGTGTCTATCACATAAAAGAACTTTAATGTCAATAAAGTAGGCAAGTACAGGATATTCAATCTTAGCTTGATGTTTTTGAAAAATAATCACAATATATGTTTTTTAACATCTACTTGGATCCAGAAAACTTCCTAGGGGAAAAATTAATCTATCAAGAAAACTGCAAAATTAAAACATTTTGACAAGATGTTATTGATGGCAAGAGAGTACCTATTTCTCTCTGGCATCTCTATTTTAGCAAAAGAACAAATACTCCTTGCAAAAACACCAAACATCCAAGCTTTTTCTTATATTAGAAAAGAGTTTCAAAAGGGACACACCCTGCAGTTGAAAGCAGAATTCCACACCCGTCATTTCCCTCTACCTCTTTTCAATTCCGCTGCAGCCACACAAATTCCAGCACCAGGGAAAGGCGACTGAGGGATGTCAGAAATAAAGCAGGCAGATTAAAACGAGAGCCTAAAACCAAAAATATCCCAGGACAACAAGAAGCAAAACCACGGACGGTATCAAAGAGGAGTCAGAAAATACCAATCCGTCTTTAACGTGGCATGGAACTAAAGAGTGTTCTGAACACAACTGCATTCATACTCGAGTTTTCGTTTGTCAGGAGAGCATGGGATGCTCTTGCATTTCAGAGCAGTGAAGTTATCCTGCTTATTTCATCAGGAATTGACCCAAGGTGAAGAATAAGGCAGCAGCAGAAAAAAATGAACTGTTTGGGCATCTCCCCCCCCCCCCCCCCCCGCCCCCGACCACAACAACTGTTTTTCTATTTTACCATAGATGAAACTCTTCGTTGGAGAGGGAGAAAGTAAATAAAAAGAAGAACTGTAATCCCTGAGCCCGAGCCAGTGTACAGTATTGGAAAAAAGGATCTGCGCCACAGCTTGGCAGGCGGCCATATTTACAGTAAGCTATCTAGTGTTTTGCCCAACAGGAAGAACAAAGGGCGCAGTGTAGTGCTGCTGGGTTTGTGTGTTTCAAATGTTGTAGGGAAAAGGAATGCAGCCCCACACGCAACAGACTCCTTCCTTTCACAGCTCTCACTCCTCAATGACTCCCAAAACATGGTCAACAAGCCTATAAAAGAGCAGCGGACAGCTTACCGCTCCCGGAGTTTTAGCTTAAACTTTAAACAACTGTTTATGTTACTTACAAAAACTGCAACATCTCTAGTAGTTTAGTTTGACTTTTTAAATTTCAAAAGCTCAAAAGTCCGTGTTTAATGGTGTACAGGTAATCCTGTCTTCCAAGAAGAGTTAAACCTGAAACAAGAGCCCTGACCACAATTCTCTTAGTGAGACTTAATGGATTCTCCCTCCATGGATTTATTACAAAATTTTAGCTCATAAGTGGACTGAATACCAGAAAAATTATAGTAGGCATATAATTAGTATTTTAACCTAGTACATTCCTAGTTTATTTCCAGAAGTAAATAAAAATTTAAAGTTATAGTTTATGACCAACATATAGAAATCAACAAGAACTCTTCCCTCATTTATATTTCTTTTGAAACTATGATCAAATACAATCTAACTCAAAATTAAGTATACTGAAATTTCTCTTTCTTTATATATGCCTGAGGTTATATATTTTCTTGAGGCAAAAAAATAAAATTCTCAGCTTAAATACCAATGTGGTGGACCTCACATCCCTAATTTAGCTATTAGTGGGAAAGGAGAACAAAATAAAGGAAAATGAGTATTAGATGATGAAAATTAAAAAAAAAAAAAAACAAGAAAGAAATGATGCAATAGGACTCAGTGGGGCAGAAAGAAGAGGTTAACATTTTTAATGTATATTTTTATTTATTTCAGAGAGGAAGGGAGAAGGAGAGAGAGAGAGAGAGAAAAAAAAAACATCAAAGTTGAGAGAGAATCATTGATTGGCTGCTTCCTGCAGGCCACCGACTGGGGATTGAATCCACAACCCGGGCATATGCCCTGACTGGGAGGTGAATTGTGCTCTCCTGGTTCATAGGTCAATGCTCAGCCACTGAGCCACACGAGCTGGGCAACTTTTGTATAAGGAGTCCGCAAAGGTGTCCAGGAGGGTGAACCTGGAGCCTACACCTGCAAGGTGGGAGTGGACCAGCCTGTGGATACCAGTGAGAAGAGCCCTTTAGCTGTGTTTCCCAGCAAACCACGGAGTTTCCTGAGAAATAACTATGTATTCTTCACTATTGTGAAGCTCTTCCCCACGGCGGGGAGACAGAGAGAGAGTGCTATTGAAACACAGATGCTGTCGGAAGGGCTGGCTCAGGGACCGAGGCCGAGCCAGCAGCTGGCAAGAACTTACCAAGGAGAGATGGTAGGAAAAAGCAGATGCGTACAGGAGAACCAGAGCAGGGGAACATTGGGGATGGTGTGAAAAGGTTTTGAGGCAGGGCCCTAAACATTAATATTATTATAATAGCTGGGTAGTAATCATTTAGAAAGAGTCTATGATAAGCTCTGACAGCCTGGAGGAGGTTTCTCCTGAGAGCCTGATTAGCTTAGGAGAGGAACCACCAAGACAATGTCAGATAGGGCCACAGCAGGCTAGTTTACTGAGCTTTTATTTTTGTTCCGTTTCCATTGTTTTGTTTTGTTTCCTTCCTTGTGGGGACGAGCGGGGGAGGGGACTTCGTTGGGAGACAGGCCGCAGGGCCTGCCAGTGCCCAGGGGACAGCAGGACCGGAGGAAAAAGATGGGTGTGTGGCACAAACACAGATCCTGCAGGCAGGGCATGGGGATCAGTGCTACGCAAGGGGGTTCCATGGAGTTGGGTGAAAGACACACCAGATAGTGGGGTGTAGACTGACAACCAGAGGGCCCTCCTCCAATATTCTACTGGTTCCTTCACCTCAGCCCTGGAGGTAATTAGAGGAATAATAATAAATAGGACCTAGGAAGATTCCATTCCCCTCCATTCTGTGTGCTTAAGGGCTCTTAAAGAGAAAAAGTGAAAGACAACAATAAGAAAGCATTCATGCCCACCAGAGCAGCAAGAACGTCAAAGTTACAGTGTTTCCCTGAAAATAAGACATCCCCTGAAAATAAGACCTAGCACAACTTTGGGAGAAAAAATTAATATAAGACACTGTCTTATTTTCGGGGAAACAGGGTATTAATAACAGTGTTCCCAAAATTTGAAACAAAGAGAACTCTCCCATACTGCTGCTGTAAAAACTGTAAGAACTTGGCAACAACTAGAAAAAAAGTGAAGATATTTATAGTCCCTGCCCTGTCAATTGCATTTACAAGAATATACCTAAAGAAAAAAATTGTCGTTTTTTTTTTTTTTGTTTGTTTGTTTTCAATATATTTTATTGATTTTTTTTTACAGAGAGGAAGGGAGAGAGATAGAGAATCATCGATCAGTTGCCTCTTGCACACCCCCTACTGGGGATTTGCCCGCAACCAAGGTACATGCCCTTGACCGGAATCGAACCCAGGACCTTTCAGTCCACAGACTGATGCTCTACCACTGAGCCAAACCGGTTTCGGGTTTTTTTGTTTTTATTTTTTTTAAACACACATAAAAGTATTCATTGCATTATGGTTTGGAAGGGGAAAAAAAGTACAAAGGATTTTCATCAAAAGTAAAGAAACAGCCCTGGCCAGCACATTGTGTTTAGAGCATCAGCTCACATACAGAAGGGTCACAGGTCACAGTCAAGGTCACATACTTGGGTTGCAGGTTTGATCCCTGGCTTTGTTGGGGCTCTTGTGAGAGGCAACCAATTGATATGTCTCTCTCACACTGATGTTTCTCTCTATCCCTCTCCCTCTCCTTCTCCTTTTCCCTCTCTTCCTACCTCTCCTCCCCTCCACTCTCTCTAAAAATCAATGGGAAAGAATATCCTCAGGTGAAGATTAATAACAACAACAAAAGTAAAGGGATAAATTGTATTCATACAATGGAATGTTATGTAGCAATAAAAATAGATTCACTGAATCAACCTGGACCCGCAAAAATCCCCCAAAAAAGATAAACAAAGGAAGTCACAAAAGAATTCACAATACAATATAATTTATGGAGATTAAAAGCTGGAAAACAATACTAGAGAGTGATTAAGCATTTAATGATAAAGGATTGGGATCTAAATGTTATCCCTAATTTGGATCTAAATTTTATCTCCCATTTTAGTCATATGTCTGATGCTTCTTTCAGAGCATGCATATTATTATTTTAAAATAGCTTTTATTTAAAAAGTCAATTTAGGAATGTAAACAAGCATTCTTTATGCCAGAAATTATCAAATGGAGGTGGTTTGGAATCGATCAGTGAATCTGGGCAGGGATACACCTCCTGCCCACCTCCCAACAAGGAAGAGAGGAAAGGATTCAAACTAAGGTGTGCGAATAGGCAGAGAGGAACTGCGCAATGGGGCAGCAACCTGTTCAGCCTGCTCAGCATCCCTCCCAGAGGCCCACCACTGACCAGCCAGCCAATCTTTGCTTTCAGAATCGAGGTCCTGAAGAAGCATCAGCAATGCTCCAGAAGGGTTTCTATGTGGGACTTTCAAAGGGGTCTAAAGACCATCACTTTGTAACAACTATTTAAGCTTTTGTTCAGAAGAAGAGTGGAGAAGAGATGATGGGCCAATTTTGAAATTAAAAACAAAAACAAAATTTTATAGTATTCTCCCATATAATCAACTAAATAAGCAACATCGATTTTCTAATGATGCCTGGGATAAAGAGAAAGATGAGATGCAGAGAAGAGTCAAAGAATCATGAATAACTCCCACGTTTCCAGTTGGGTTGACTGAGTAGAAGGCCACACCCCCTTCCACATGAACCTCTGTGAAGATGTGAGTCAAGTCAGAGAACACTCTCCCAATTAGGAGGCACAAAACTAGCAGGCCTTTCTAAGATCTTCTAATGAGCCCGTTTTATTCATCTGTTTACTCAAGATTTATTCCACCTTCCCTAAGTGGACCCTTAATTATGTGCTAAGGATAAAAATAAGGAGCTGATTGATCCAAGCACTGAATAAACATATCGTGTTACGTAAGCACTTACTATGTAACAGTTGGTCCACATCTGCAATATTACTTATAACCTTCACAAAAGACCCTACTATTGTACCCACTGCATAGACAAAACAGATTGTCAAAACTCTCAAAATGGACCAGCACCGAAGCCAAGTTCAAACAACAGGCCTGTCCAACTCCTAGCCAGCCAACCTCACTGCCTCAAGCAACTCAACCAATGAGGAGTGTTTGAAAGGCATAAAGTACATATTCTAGAGATACAATCATTTGGTATGTATACCACATAAAATTAATGTCTATAATTTCCATGACATTATACATTAAATAGGCTAGTCTAGGTATTTTATTCGAGTTTATAACATAATTTCTTTTTAAAATATGCAATTAATGACAGTAATCAATTTAGCAGAGATTTTGCAACATTACTCATAGGTTACCAACTTCATACTGTAAAGCTTCAATTTTCTCAGAGACAATATTTTCAAATCCAGTTTGTAAGTGTAAGGTAAAGATAATTTACCCAAAGTACAACTAAATCTTATAAGTTAGACAGTAAGTAAACACATTCAATATAGTCTCAAAATTAAACTGTGTAAAGAGTTAAGTATTCGCACCTCGATTATTGTAATGTACGATAATGTGTAGGGTAGCCTGAAAAATGATCGTGTTGCAGTTTCTGTTACATTATATAAAATGTGCTGGTAATAACGGGAACTAAAGCAACGATTCTGAATGATTTCCTAGCATTTTCCTTTCTGAGCTAAGAAAACCGAGTGTCAGGCAGCGAGGATGGAGGTAACTCTAGTGTATGAGGCATTTTTACCTTCTTAAGACAACTTATTGATAGTTATATTTTTCTTATGCACCGATAAATCAAGACAACTTAGTTATATTTTTCTTATGCACTGATCTAGAGTAGCCTAGAAATCTATCATAGTTTTCTTTTAGAATGATTTCACAACTGTTGCCGTTGGTTAACAATTATGGGTTTTCCATATTTTTAATGGATCTGAAATTAAACACAATTTTATGAAGTTTTATAAATGTTAAACAACAGCTGTTTGACTAGAAATTTTCCATATCAAAATGTAAACGAACATCACCAGTACAAAGGGCCCAAGTTTATAAATTTAACACCACAATCCAAGGACACAGTTTGATTTCACCAGGTCTATAAATAAGTACCTTTTATAGTCAAATGACAGTAATAAGGAACTACATGCTTAGTAAAATGAAGCATTTTGTTGTTTTTTAGAACCGAGATTCACTGGGAATTTCCGGGAGGGAAAAACAATAAATTTTACACAGAACACACCTGGCATTTATTATTCTACATATTCAACATAGAATTCAAATGATCATGCATAATAAATAATTCATGTATTTTCTATTAGTAAGAATATTAAAAATGTAAAAACAGATATTTTCTACATGTAATAACAGAAGCTAAAAATTTTCACATCAATGTGTGAATACTTGGAAGTAATTTTATTTCTTAAATATATATTGATATCTAGTATAAATCTTTGTGTTTTTTTAAAAGCAAACCAGATTTTTTGTTAGTAAGAATTATGAGAATTGTATCAGTAATTTATTTTTTTCTGTTACTGACAAGGAAAGACATTCCATATTGTCTAACCGAAAGGAACTTTTAAAATTCAAATTGTATGCATAAATCCTACTAATATTGTGCACATCAACACCACATGGTTTTGAACTTATTACTCAAGTCTAAAATTCAGTATGCACTTGCCCTGGCCAAGTGGCTCAGTTGGTTGAAACATCATTTTGTACACCAAAAGGTGGTGGGTTCAAGTCCAGATCAGGGCACATACCACGTTGTCCGTTTCCATCCTGGTTCCAGGCCTGTATGGAAGGCAATCAATCAATGTTTCTCTCCTTTTCTCCTCTCTCTTTAAAAAATTAATAAAAATATTTATTTCAGTGAGGATTAAACACACACACACACACACACACATTAAAATTCAGTACACATTCTAAACAAATAAGAAACTTTATTTGCCAAATCTTAACTCTCCCTCTGAATACAAAAATTTTTTCTTGTTCTGTTTGGTGAGTATTATATGTTTCCTATGCTTACATCAATACAGCCCAAATGTTCCATTATCTGTTCTTTTTAAGATATAAGGTAAATGGAGAATTGTGAACTTAATAAAAAGTTTAATTGCATTTTATTGCTCCTTTTCAAAATCCACTGTAAAAATAGTGGTAAGGAGACATACTGGTAACCTCTCTGTAATTAGAGTCCTATAATAACTGCAAGGAAAGACTAAAAAGTCACCACAGCCATCAGGGCAAACATATAACTCTACTCATGGAGGAATGAACTCCCAGGATGCCTAATTCCCTAAGCGTAGAAAGGAGAGCCTAGATCCTCCCACAGTCCATTGGATCAAAATGGAAGAGCATTCCTCGGGTGCTCCCTGGCCCTCTGGGGGTTAGCGAGCACCTAAGTACAAACATGCCATGGATTCAGGGACCTGCATTGTGACCACGGAGATCCTCCAGGCAGGACAGCAGCACAGAGTGCCATAGCCAGGATCTGAGAACTAAGCTGCAACATAAATGAAAGAACAAATTCCCAGCAAAACAGATTTATCACATCACCATTATATAATAGGAAGCAACCCTAAGCACCATGCGGCTTGTGCTAAAAGGCTTAGTGATCTCATTCTTACCATAACAAATTAACTGCCAGAGAAGACCGTCAAGGTCAACCCTGGCAACAATTAAAAAAAAATAATAATGAAAAGCATTCATCCCTGAGGCAGAATTAGGATGTTTTAGTTTGAAGCAATGTGCTGTATATTTTATTAGCTATAACTTGTTTAATTATTCATTGCAGCTCTTCTTATATTCCATACAGAAACCTCAGGTTGCTCAAATTTCTATCTGAATATTTTTTTCCCCCTTACTCAAGGGCAAATGTCTTAAGAGAAGGAAATTTCTATCTACTATTCTCAACCGAATACAGAGTTAGTTGTTTAGATTAAAATACTAAGTGAAAGCCAAAAAAGACAGAGGGAGAAGAAAGAAAGAGATAATACAGTGTTTTTCATCATCCTTAAATCACATACACCTCTGACCAGACTTTCCACAGGGATCCTCCTTCTGCACCCTAGTTGCCTGCACACCCCCCACCCCCATTCCACCTGCATTCCTGTAAGTAACAGAATCAGGTTATCAAGCATTTTACCTTAGAGGGTTCAAAAAGATTAGTTCTACTCCCTCATTCTTGAGATGAAGGGAGGAAACCCTATGCCAGGAAGAACTAAGTAGTCTGTTGAGTGTAACAAAGTCAGACATGGGCAGATCCAGGGCCAGACCCTGTGGTCCCCTAATACTGGGTCTGTACCATTTCTATTAATCTATAAATTGCTGTAAATCAAGAAATCCCTTGCTCTAAATTGCAAAAGAATTTGTGGTCAATTCCAAAAAAAAGGACTACAGAATGCCAACTTCTCTTTATCGTTTCTTAGAGCTCTGTCTTAGTCCTATATCAATGATTTTAAAAAAGCAGTTCTCTCATATACGATTTGATCTATCTCAACCTTTGCACATAAGTGTGGTGGATCCTTCTAATTGTCTAGTCTAGTTTATCCTCCCCTTCTCTTAGTGACACAACCCTATTATACACAGAGTAGCAACTTTCAGCTGGAAAACTACATATGTAACCCCTAGTACAGCTATGGATGGCAGAGACCTAGCTGAGGTCAACGAGATATAAGCAGAAGCCATCAGTTGAAGCTCCTAGGGAAAGCTCTTTAAAGGGGAGCAGATTGGGCTGATTTGTGCTCTTTGGCTTTCTCTTTCTCTGTTACTAAGAGGATCCTGGAGGTGTGGCAGCCACATTGTCATCATGAGGCAACTAGCAGGGGGATGAAAACTGGATGGCCCAAAAGGAGAACCGAACAGGAGGTCAGAAAGATCTTCAGATGGGATGATGTGATGCGACCTGCACCCTGCCTGGGGCTGCCTTCCTCTAGACTGGAGAATAAGAGACCCCTATGTGACTAAGGAATTGTGGCTTGAGCTTCCCGTTATATACAGCTGCAGTTATCACTGGCTTATATATCAGGTGTCAATGAGCATCACTGTGAACAAAACAAAAAATAAAATAGCATATATTTTTAATTGCATAGTTCATTTTTTATAGTAGCTTGTTTAAACCAAGCACCGGATGAACGTTACCTGTGGCAACATTGGTCTGTGGAGGAGAGGCGGGTGGCATGTAGAAGAGACAGCAGTATGTCCCATTGTAAAAAAAAAAAAAAAAACCCAAAAAACAAAAACAACACAACACAAAAAAACAATGATCTGATTTCATAAAGTGCTAAAAACTGGTTGTATCTTGAGAAAAGTAGAAATTGTGTCAGTCACTTATGGCATTCCCTAAGAATTTAACAGTAACAGCAACATCTCCTATATGAACAGGGGATATTGCTTTCTCGGAGGATGTGTTTTTATGCTAAACAGATGATATCTCAACGCCTTAGTTCTGAAATATAGAGCAAGCGGTATTTCCCCAGGGCTACAGGCAACATCTAGGCAACTGCTTACCTATCTCCTTTCAAATACTTTGCAGCGAGAAAAATAGGCAGAATATGAACACAGCACTGAAAATACTGCTATCCACACAGCATTTCTGATAAGCCACTTCTCTGTCCAGATTCATTCTGGGACTACATAAGAAATATGAACTGCCACTACCTCCGCCTCTTGCCAGACACATTCAATTTTATTCTTGTCTCATTTGCAAATTCTAATAAGCTGAAATGAGAAAATGGCTTCACAAAATAATTATATGCTACAGTAGTTTTCTTTCCTTTTCCCCCTGAAATTAGACAAGCAAACAAAAGTCCAATATGTTAGGACAAAACAATAAAGTTTTAAGAGATACACTAATCTCCGATAGCCACTCTTATAAATTGTAAATTATTACTCTTCAAAAGGTATATTTATATCACATCATAACTTCACATAAAATATATCAACTATCAACAACAATTTCAACATATAAAGGGACAGAATGCTTAGATGTAAATAGGAGAACATTAAAGAGTCCTTTATTTGGAACTAAACAAACTTATTTTTTTAAATGCTTACCATTTCATCATTTTATTGCTGAATACATGGAAGAATGGTAGGAATGGCTGCCAATTGAAAGGCATTCCTTAGACATAGGGCTTACTGAAGACCCAGATGAGAAAGTGTAGCTTCTTTGGCCCTCTAGAAGAAGCTCAGCCAACCTCAATCAGGGAACTTGGGTGGCATATAACCATAGCAAGCAGACTGAAAGGGACATGTGCAATCATATATGCTTCCTTTGCAGGCCATCCTATAGAGCACATGTGTCAAACACAAGGCCCGCGGGCCAAATCCGTCCCGCCAGGCCTTGCAATGTGGCCCACACCGCGCTGTCATCACTGCACTCCGCTGCGTTTCCATCACAATGACAGTTTATGACTGTTCAGTAAACCATTTGGCCCGCGATTTAGGCTGGATTTTAGATTTTGGCCCCTTCTCTGATTGAGTTCGACATCCCTACTATAGAGTATTAAGAGAAAGTTTTGCTTGACTAATAGATCATAATTAAGTTGTGCTATCAATACATATCAATATTTTATTTTGAAGATGCATGTGATAACCTCAATTGATTCAATGGTCAATTTTGAGGTCCATTTTTCAACACATATTTCCAGGTTCATCTACCAAAGCATTGCCCGTGGCTCTTCCCAAGACAAGGAAAGCCTCCTTCAGCCACACATCCAGGTCTTTCAAGCAATCTGACTCACCACTAGCAGCAATGAGAGACCTGGACATTTCCTTCAGAAAGAGCAGAGCCCCAGGTAAAACGGGGCTCACTGCAGAGAACGTGGCCTCCCTGCTTTGACAGGATTCTAAGTGCATGAATGCAAGGTGGTTCAGTGGCGGGACTCAGCAGACAAGAGATTCAAATGTAAAGGTACTATTTTTAGGACACTGATTTGGGACATTTAGCTGTCCCTCATCTCCCCAGTTTATTTTAAGAATATACTATGTTGTTAGTTTTAAAGTCTTCTTGTCTTTTGCTCTTTTATTTACTCATTTATCTCCTAACTTTCCTTTTGTGAAATATGAGGCTTTCTTTTCTCTTCAGAATTAAAGGAAAAAGCCCTCATTAGAGAGGGTACCAGTTTACCTTTTAATGAGATAGTCCATGCAAATAATAATTAAGAAACTAATCTATACAAAAACATAGTTTCTGACTCATAGAGATATGTCTTGAATATTCTATGCATTTCATAATGACTAAACGAAGCTAATCAAGTGTTACATGTTTATTAATTCATTTAAATATAACAGAGCATTAAGAACAAAAACACTAGAAGGATAAAGAATATTGTTGAGCCTAAGAACCTATATTTCCAAACTATTTTTCATATTAAATGTGAATTAAGAAAATTAAATTCTAAATGATATACTTATTTCACCTGCACATCATAAGTCATCAGGGAAATGCAAATTAAAACAATGAGATACCACTACACGCCTATAAGAATGGCTGAAACCAGAACACTGAGAACACTAAATGTTAGAAAAGAAGTGGAACAACAGGAATGCTCATTTATCACTGGTGTGAATGAAAAATGGTCTCGTCACTTTGGAAGACACTTTGGCAGTTCCTTACCCAGCTAAACTACTCTTAGTATATGATCCAGCAATCATGCTTTTTAGTATTTATCCAAATGAGTTGAAAGCTTATATTCACAGAAAACACTGCATACAAATATTTAAAGCAGATTTATTCATAATGGCCAAAACTGTCCTTTAGTAGGTGGAAACAACCTGTCCTTTAGTAGGTGGACAGTAAACTATGGCACATTCAGACAATGGAATGTTGTTCAGCACTCAAAATAAGTGAATTACAAAGTCATGAAAAGACATGGAGAAATCTTAAATACATATAACTACATGAAAGAAGCTAATCTGAAAGGGCTACAGACTATATGCTTCCAACTATGTGGCATTCTGGAAAAGGCAAAGCAATGGAGAAAGATCAGCAGTTGGCAGGGGTTCATGGGCAGTGAGGAGAGGATGATTACCCAGAGCAGAGGATTTGTAAGGCTATAAATACTATGTATGGCACTATAAAGATAGATACCTGATGTTATGTATTTGTCCAAACCCACAGAATACAACACAGAGAGTGAACCCTAATGTAAACTATGGACTTTGAGTGATAATGATGTGTCAGTATAGGTTCATATTGGGCAAATAAATAAATAAATAAATAAAGGTGCCACTCTGGAGAATGATTTTGATAATGGATAAAACCATGTATGTATAGGGACAAAGGGTTTATGGGGAATCTCTGTAGCTGCCTTTAATTTTGCTGTGAACTTAAAACTGATCTAAAAGAAATCTAAAGAAATTTACTGTGACACTATTCCTCCATTTTTATAATTACTTTTACATAAACAAATTTAAGGACATGTAATACAATAGTTCACATTGTTTGTGGATATATAGGAATATGGTAAAAGTATACTGGTAAAACATGCCAGGAGAGTGGTAACATCTGAGAAGGATGCAAATGTTGATAATTGAATCAGAGATACAAATGCATGAATGTTAATTTGTCCTATTATTTTCTAGTCTTTCCATATGGGGAAACACACACACACACACACACACACACACACACACAAAACCTTGGGGTGGAATTATAACATTCTCAGGTGAAAATATGACTAAATGAGAAGATCTGGGTTTAGGTAAGAAGTGGCAGACTGTAGTTAGAACTCAAATGGTTTGGTGAGAGTGGCCGGAAGGGTATTCAGAAGGGTCAAAAAGTAGGGCCAGGGTCACCTGAAAGGAGGACAGGTAGAATTGACTGTCTGGGGAGACAGCACACTACAGGCACTGTGTGAACAGGAGACAAAACAAGGTCTTATTCAAGGAGATGCTGTTTACTTGGTGATGTGTGACCCCAGAATTCAGTACTGTATATATCAGCTTACTGTGAACCAAATAGGAAGACGCTTGATTTGCTGCATAAAATGAAACCTTAAATACAGAAGAAACCACTAAAATCATGTAGGAACAACAATCCCGAACAAAGATTTTGATGGCACATACACACAAAAATTGGTATGAAATACATACTTACCTTTAAAAGTAAAAATTTATAACTGCTCACAATATAACTTTTAAGAGTGAAGTAAGGAATGTATTTTATCTGGTATACCACAGTAATTTGCTATAAAGCTTTATGAAACAGCTAACATAATGTTGCAGCCAGAAACCAATTGTTGCTAAAATACATTCAGTTAAAATGGAAAATATAGGGAAATAAAACACTGTAATTGTCTCTCAACCCACATTGTATAATATGTCACTAAATGACATACTATTATATTTTCTGTTTTAATATGCTTTCCCATAGAGGAATTGATAACATAAGGAAATGATTCCTGCTTTTATTTCTGAAGACCTAAATAATATCCCACACATATTTATAAACCAAACAGTGCCTTAGCCTCTTATTAGATCCCAAAGCTTATAAAAATCTATTTCACAAAACCACTACATGCAGCTATGCATGAAATAGCTAACATAAATGGTTTTCTGTTCTTCTTACTTTGATTCACAATTGGGGAGTTATATATTTCAAGTGAGCTATAATAATACATAAGAAAAAAACCCCCACAGTTTTCTTAATTTTAGAAAATCTTTTAATAGAGTATTATATAACTCGTACAAATATTGTCTTTGGCCTTCATGATATTTTATTTAACCTTGCCCATCCAGTGGATAGCTGGTGCAAGTACAGCAGAGACTTCTGTCCAAAAAGATGAGAGAATTCTATGCCCCTGATCCAGATGTGGCAGGATGTTGACAAACCACATACTAATAAGTAATATGTTTAGTACTTACATAAAAGGTCAAATGTCCCTTTACAGGAGGCTATATGAGAATTTCTTACACAATAAACTGTCATAATTAATAAAATACTAGAAAACCTTTGGATAAAAATAAATTTACATACCTCAAGAGAGTAACTTTCTAAATAAAAAATCAACAATAAGGCCAGGTGCTTGGTTTAAATGAGAAGTACTGTACTTGAAATTTGGAGCAATATTTGTAAGGCCTGAAAAGAATCTGGTCATCCAAGTATGATGAATGCTTGAGTTTCAACCATCTGACAGTCTAAATAAGATACACTTATCAAACATTAACAGAGAAACCTGAATCAAAAGAGATAGACCTGTGTAGAAATTTTAAAGAAACTCTTTTGTGGTTATATGATTAATTCAGATTTTCTCTGAATACCTTAAAGTATGAAATAAGAAATAAAATAACAGGTTTAGCCCCTTTTAAGGTTCAGACTTCAGGAAAATCTATTGTGTTTCTGAAATGGTTGCTATAGGCAAGTTTTCGATTGTGTTTCTCCCACTGACTTCTGGAACAGCTACCGGGAATGCTCTCTTCCTGAAGCTCCCCCTGTGCTCACTGAGGACTGGTGTCCCCGAACCCAGCCCAGCACTTGCTTAGGATCCTATGAATCTGTGCTACACACAAAGAAGACCAGCTAACAACCCCGAGAAGGCAGGTCAATGAAAACTAAGGCTGGCCTTGAAAATCTCTCAAACAAGCACTGACCATATCTAAAAAAAACTATAAATGATATTATTGTAAAGTAAAAGTATTTTACTACAACAAAAGATTACAAATGAAGCTGCTGTTTGAGGCGCATAGAAGGAAGACACAATCTGTGTGCTTCCTCGTCCCTCTAGTAATTTAAGGTTTGACCTTAACTTCAAGGTAAGTGGTCCTATCTTCATAGCTATCCTCTACAGTTAATCAGAAGCTATTAAAGCTGGCAAGTTCTCCCATCGTTATAAAGGCATCTTTCAATAGGTAGAGATTCAGGTGTTAGCAAAAGGATCACTACTAAAAATTATTGTTTCTATTTGCATTTCCTATAAGTGGAATATTCCTGGAGCTGTAATAAATGAAGTTGTGTGTTTTGTTTTGTTTTTAAATTAATATGGAGAAGGTAGAGTTTATAAGCTTACATTTCCCAGCAACTCACAAATTCCCCTTGGTTTCATCACATGCCTGTTCCACTGAGAAGTTATGAGGAAAAGTGAAATAAATGTGATACCACATGACTTTTCTTTTTAGTAGAGAAATAAGAAAATTCAAAGTGCAGCCATTTCTCCATTATTCAGCGTTATTCAAATATGCAGGAGCCTTATCTTGAGTCAGTGGCTCTTAGGATGGGTGTAGCTTAGAATCACTTGGGAAGCTGTGTAAAAACACATCCACCCAGCCTATGAGTCCAGTAAATGTAGCGCAAAGGGCCATGGGTGGAGCTCTCAGATCCTCCCAGGTGGTTCCGACACGCCCCTGGTTGACGATGAGCTGGCACAGGCTCAGATGCCATGGAAGCTGAGTGGGTACTTTGAACTAGTGAATGGACAGGGACGGGGACTGTGACGAACTGGAAAAGACACCCCCTTGCCATAGGGGCACAGTCTGCTTAGCTCTACCTCCTTGGGGATGTGTAGAGGCAAGCTGGTACAACCGGGGCTCCCGTTGTGTCAGAGAGAGAATCCGGGATTCAGTTTAATGGGAGATCTCTTGAGTTCTAAGTGTTGAAAGGCCCTGGCAGTCAATCTGTGATCTTTGGTTTAGAAGATTAATGGTCTCAACTGGAGTATTCTCAAGGTATGGAACAGAGGCGGCAGTGTGAGGAACGCGGCCATGGCATTTTGCAGCTCTTCCACTTAAATATGGCTGGTGGGGACTTATTCTGACCAAAGGAACTCAGCAAGAGTGACTGTGTGTGTTCCAGAGCTGGGGCCCAAAGGCCCTTGAGGCTTTCACCCTCCACCCTTTGTACAAACCTGCTGCCTGGGATGGAATAATCAAACACCATGTGGAGAGAAAGGGACTGTGCAATAATCAGCACCATGGACCCAGACAGGAGCGAGGCCATTTATGGGGAAACACAGTGTCTTTCCTTAGATAACTGGATAAAGATGTGGTGCATATATACAATGGAACACTAGTCAGCCATAAGAAAAGATAAAATCCTGCCATGTGTAGCAACATGGATGGATCATGAAAATATCACGCTAAGCAAAATAAGTCAGACATAGAGTTAAGGGCCATAGGATTGTGGGATATGAAACTGAAAGCAATGAATGAACAAACAAGAAAAACAAACAAAAACTCATAGACATGGGGAACACTATGGTGGTTACCACAGGGAAGAGGGGTATGGGTTAGTAAATGGTAAAAAGGTCAACTATATGGTGATGGAAGAAAATTTGGCTTTGGGTGGTAGACTCACAATACAATCAACATACAGATGACATATCATAGATGATGCATCATGATGGATGCCTGAAATCTATAAAATCTTGTTAACCACTGACACCTCAATAAATTTAACTTAAAAATCAAAGTAAAACTCTCCAGCCATCATTAGGCAAGAGACAGACGACCACAGCTGCCTGTGTGGGCCCTGCTAGTCCAGTAAAGTACCCAGCCAAACCCACCCAGAATGAAGACGAATGAGCAACAAGCTACCACGTCCGCCAGTGAGCTTCAGGAGGTTGATTCAGCAGAAACAGGAAACTGCCACAGAAACCGTACTGACGATAGGATGCTGCCATAATAGAACTCAACACTAAACACCAATAATAAAAACTTGAAACATGTGGCATCGGTTTTGGGGCAGGTGGTAGACAGAAACAGGCAAAATAATAAAGAGATAATTAAAGGTCGAAGAGACAGCAGTCTGTTGTGGTGAAATAATTGACAACATATTTGCCTGTGATAACCTGGAAGATCAAAATGTACTAATGACCTTGTTGGTCTGGCTAAGAGCTCTAGAAAGAATGCTGAAAGTATAATTTAATTTCCTTAAGCTACCTATGGCAAAAGCACAAAGGGGAGGCGGCGGCGGGCGGAGGGGGGTTGGAGGGGGTGAGAGATACTGAGAAATTGCTCAGTTTGCAAACAGAATTTAAAGGGAAAATAGAGAGCCCAGGAATTGGTGGGTTTGAAATAAATCTGTCTCTCATCCTCAAACTTTTCAAAGTGATAGACAGCCAGTATGACTGTGTATGTGGTGGTGCTTATGGGAGAATAATACTTGTAAAAAGCAGAGTACATAAGTGTGTGAGTGTGTGTGTGTGTGTGTGTGTGTGTGTGTACAATATTTTCCTATCAGTTATTTAAAATATTATTTTACAAAATGAATAGATTATGTATAGATTCAAAGTTGGCATTCATTTTTAAGATAAGATATAAGACTTTAAAGAAATTTTATTTTTGTGGTTTGTGGCTCAGCATATACCCCCAATTCCTCTGGGACAGGCATTTACTCTGTTATTACGCTAATGTAGCTAATGTAATCACAGTGTCTTACGTTACATTAGGGGCACTTGGTGGTAAAGGGGGAGTAGCAGTGATGAGCCACCCAGGTGGGTCCTCACTTGACACGTTTTGGAAACTTGGCATCAGTTAAAGGTCTCGGCAAGGTGGGAGTATGACCACAAGGAGTTGTGGAATTACAACTGTGCCACAAGGATCATCCAGCCTTCACAGAGCCAGTCTCCTCCCCTTCTACCTGCCCAACCCCTCTCCACTCCCCCCACCAAACAAAAAGACTAAAGGACTGAGGCAAATATGGAGGGGAAAAAATAAGAAGCACAGACCTCCGTGATTAAAACAGATGATCCCGAATCCATGTGGCAAAAGCCCTCCTGTACAGTCAGAGCCAGCCAGCCAGGTTCTTGCTCTTACTTGTTTGCTTTCACTGTACATAATATCGAGCCAGCCCCAATTACACTGTCCAGACTCATGACAAAGGGAGGAAGGTATTTAGATGAGCTCTATAAGCCTGACAAGATGACAAGCCCCAATCAAGAAGCAGTGACAGCAGTCTGAAGTCCTTAATTTAATGGCAAAGTGCACTCAAAATCTATCAGCTGGTACTAAGGACATCATAATTTGGTATAATAGTTTCATTCATTCAACTAAATGATTGAGCGAGTGTCCTGTTGGGGATTAGTAATGTTAGTCTTGTCCTTGGAGAATTTTCACGCAGGTAGAAGTGGTAGTCATACTAGGGACAAAGCATTCTGCACTTACAGAAGCAGCTAAGCTCTCCAGGAGCTTAACATAATCTACAATTTGATCATTCATAAAGTACAGGTTTTTGCTCATTACGATCCATTTAAGAAGACAGGAAAACAGGCAATTTATTTTAGACTGACTTCCATTCCAACTGTCTAAAACAAAACAGTCCTGAATTTTAAGCAAATTCTCAGCTCCCTGGAACAATCCCAATGCTCAAGTTGTACGGAACATATCACATGCGATATTTCAGGATACATCATATAAATATAAAGCAGCACATAAAATAAATTACATATATAAACAGAGACTAGGAATTCATATGTTAATACTTATGCGTAATAAAACTTGAAATGGTTATGTTTTCCCTGGGGCAAAGTTTCTTCGTTTTCTCCATTAAAAGTTCAAGGCAATTTGAGAAAAATGTATATCCAACCATTCCGTGTACATCTAAATTACCCTCAACATTGTACAACTAAGCACCTCTCACCAACAAAGACTTGAGCAAAATAACTGAAGCCTAACTTGAATTTAATTGCATAAAAAAGAGAAATTATTCCCCTCCATAGTTAACTGAGTACTTTTCTGGAAACAGTTACATTAAATCATAAAAAACAAGTACAATTTTCATACCAAGAATTTTATATTTTTCAACCATAATGATAATATAGGGACAAAAAATGTGTACGTTCCTGGAAGCAGGTTTCCATAAAACTACTTCCTTAGAGAACACTGTAGGAACTCAAAGATATTTTAAATTCATTTAGAAATCACACAATGACTCATTGGAATGTGTTCCATAACATAAAATTTACTCTTGATTAGATGAAAGCTTAATATACTCTAATAAACTTTGAATACTTTTAAAGCAATTTTTAATCTTTTCGTTAACTTTCTAAAAAGTTTCCTTACAAATGCAAGTACGTTACAAAAGGCAAGGTGAGTCTAATCCGCACTTCAATTTACAGAAGTTGATGTTCTGCTCATTTCTTCCCTTTTAGAAATCTAAGAATGTTTCTTTTTTAACAATTACGGTTTACATTCAATAGTATTTTGTATTAGTTTCAGGTGCACCCTTAGCTGTTAGACAATCATATACTTTACATAGTGTTCCCCCAATATTTCCAGTACTCACCTGGCACCATACATAGTTATTACAATAGAGGCCCAGTGCACAAATTCGTGCACCGGTGGGGTCCTTCAGTCTGGCTGGCGATTAGAGCCGATTGGGGCCATCTTGCCTTGTCCCTGTTGGGGCCTATCTGGGCTGCTGTGGGGAGAGGGAAGATGGATTGTAGAGGTTGGCCGGCTGTGGGAGGTTGGTTGTGGGAGTGCACTGACCACCAGGGGACAGCTCATGCATTGAGCGTCTGCCCCTTGTTGGTCCTTCATTCATTCAGTTGCTTAGGCTTTAATATATATAGATTGATGACTATATATATTTCCTTTGCTGTATGCTTCATCCCCATGACTATTCTGTAACTACCAATTTGTACTTCTCAATCCCTTCACCTTTTTCACTCAGTCCCCCCAACCCATCCTCCCCTCAGCAACCTTCATTCTGTAAGAACTCTTCTTTTGGAAGGATTCATAGGTGTTAAGTATTAAATGTAGATAACCATTTACAGAAGTTCTCTAGAAGTATCAAAATGTCCTGCATGAAACCCACTGATATTTACAGTTTGAACAGCTACTTGTCATCTCACCTTATGGTTTACCTGTCATATTAAAAGCAGATGCTCTCCCTGAACATCCCCTCCCAGGCCCCATAGTAGAAAATGCCAGTGAGGACCAGCCTGTCCCCCTTTCCTTCAGTCTTGGACTGGCTGTCCTGACCACCAGGCCAGGTCCTGGATCTAGAGGGGCAGGGAAGCCCCACTCCTGACCCTAGGAAGCCTGATCTTACACCTAGACCCCTTTCTGGTGGCCCTGTGCAATGAAAAGAGGAATGCTTGTGGAGTCAGAGAATCCTGGGTTGTAATCCTGGTTCTACCATCTAAGAGCAATGTGGTCTAAGCCAGTCCCATTGCCTCTGTGCAGTGGGTACACATAGAAACCAATCTCATGTGCTACCAAAATGTACTGCTACACTGTTAGCCACATCATGTAATCTGTTTTACATTATGTAACCTGAGACAAGATTCTAAAGTATAAGTATTCCAAATTCATATTGAGAAAGACTCAAAAAGTTAAAGAATGTGCTCATGGCCACACAGCAAGAAATCATGTTAGGGAGAGAGTTTAAACTCCTGATATATTCCTTCAAAAATAGTTAATGAATGGTCCATATATAGCAGCCATAAATTTGTAAATATAACAGATAGTCTCTGCCCTCATGGAGTTTACATTCTACTAGGGAGAAAAAGGTTTTTAAAAAAATTCACAATGATTACCAATTGTGGTTACGATATGACAAAAATACACATGGTGGGGAGGGGCAAGTAGGAGGGAGAGATGGAGAAGGGAAGAAGGAAAGGGAGAAAGAGCAAGAAATTCAGACAGTGTGTTTGAGAGGAAGGACCTTTATAAGGGGTTAAGCTTTGCATCACAGTCCGAGTGAGGTGAAGCAGTCAGAAAAAAAGATGGGGAAGAACATTCTAGGAAAAGAGAACAAATGCCTATTTTGAATGGCACAGACAAGACTCTAAGCTGTCTCCTGCTCTCTCTTAAGGGTCCTTGCTCAGCACTATGCTCAGCTAACACCCTACGCTCCAATCACCCCTCAGAACCACTTTCAGTCCCTCAAATAGCTGCCCTCTCCTGGCCCTGGCCTCCTGTGTAACGGCTTGCCTACATTCAGGATACATATGGGATTATTCCACTCTTATATATAGTGAATGTTTGCCACACTTCTATGAACTTCACACTTATGTTAAAATGGCAACATAAAATCCCGCTGAATGCCATCATTATTCCCACACTCATTAATGCCTAACACTGTATTTTTTCAAGTATGGAAGTGTCCAGGCTGTAGGTACCAAAATGGGGCACGGGTTTCAGGCTACCAGCAGGTTTTTAATCTGAGCCTGGCAGAATGGTTAGTGTCCTATGTATGGTAATAAGCCTCGTGGACAATAGACAGACACAACAATTACCTTCTGGGCTTTGAATTCTTAATAATAAACGCCAGACTAAATTATGTTTCAGTAATTATCCTGATCTAGAAATAACTTAAAATGGGAGAGACAGGAGGAGTTAATCAAGGTGAAGGTCTTAATGACAAAGCCATCTAATATTTAATAAAGGAAAAATAATCAGTAACTATATCTGCATTGTAGCTGATGACATATGAACATGATATATCTGGCCAGGATACTGCATATTACACTTAAATCAATAAGCCAGTATTTGCTGAGCTTCACGTTTTGCAGTAGACACAAAAATTACATGGAGCATCTGGGAGTGAACCACCTCAGAGAATGAGGCAGAGACCCTAGAGTCACTGGACTGACTTCTCCGTATTAAGATCTGCTATATTTTCGGTTAGAAGGCATCTTTAATATTTATATACTTTTTTGTGAAAGGACTAAAAAAATTGGCATATAAGCCCTTGAGGTCAGAAAGCTATACGTTAATTTCAATATTCCTAGTAACCTATGTGGCAAATGATAGGCATTCAATAGTTATTTTATGAAGTAATAAATGCTCAAATTTATCTAGTTAAGTTTTAAGAATAAAACATATACACACTATGGAAAGTAAAGCAGGCTTCAAAGGCTTTCCTGAGGGACACAGAAATAAGTCCAAACTTTATTATTAAATTAAAAATGACAAAAATGACAAACAACAAGAAAATATATTAAAAATAAATCTCTAAAAGGATATACACCAACTACTGGCTCCTTTGGTCCCAAGGGGATGGGTGTTTTGGTTTTTGGGGTGTGTGTTTTTTGGTAGTGGGGAACAATAGGCAACTTTTTATTCTATATAATTCTGTATCATTTATATAGGCATATATATTTGTATGTTCATGCATATACATACACATATTTTTAAACATGTATTGTATAATAAGGGACTTAAAATTATTTTTAAAATTACTTGTGAAATCTAAGTGAAAAAATTAGTATTACCCAAATAGTATAATCCGCAAATATAAAAAGGTGTGTAGTATGCAATCCTTACATCTTCCCTCTCCCATTACTATAAAGATTTAATTGTATGTTTCAATAAATTACTATTTGTGACCCAAATCGTATACTGGATGCTGGAAGAAAGAGAAAGAGTTCTCTCTATTCTACCAGCCCTTAATTTTTTATACTTTGTTATGGCCTGCTTCCCATCTACTGGGCAATAATATCTCTATTATAGCCCAAATCCCTGCTGGCTTCAAAAGGAAATCTTCCCTTAGAAAGTAGTCAAGTGTTGAAAAGAAGGTGATCAAGAGACAAAATAAAATAGAAATTTAGGAAAATGTTCTATTTTCTAAGAACTGAGAGAATACTGACTTCTAGCAGTTTTTAATACCTGTCCTCTCAGAGGTACTCAATTTTATTTCAGAAAATTCTTTATAAATTACTCTGTTTTAGAAATACCATTTTTACAGAGAAACGAGTTACTGCTTGCCAAATGAGGCAATATAATTCAGATGAACTTTTTACTATACTAGATTTGACTACAGTAATTTGCAAATTTAAATGTTCTAAATAACACAGAGTGGAAAATAAGTACCTGTGTAGAAGTTCTAGAGTCTAAAAATGAGGAGCACTTTTTATACTTCTTCTGATAACAAGTATGTTTTCAATGAAGATATATATTTCTGAAGTCTTTTAATATGTCCCAAAATTTCAAGTTTTCTTTTATATAAATGTACCAGGGGAACTATTTATGGAGAGGAGAAGTGGTCAGTAGTAAGTTGTTAAATACATAAACTTTCATATTCCACAATAAACTTTACAACTTATTTGTCGAAAGTGTCATCTCCACTTTTTGGAGGAGAATTTTAAGAGCATTTGCCCAAGCTCAGAGAATTTAGTTTCACACTCAGAGAATATATGATTTTATGCTCAGGTATATTAAAATCTGCGCTTCTGATGCTTTCTACTTGGAACTATTTTGTAAAGTATAAGTTCATCTCCAATTTGTCTTCATTTCATTTTCTAAATCAGGCTAAAAGCCTGAGTAGACCTGCATAAAAATAGATAAAACCCTATAGAAATGGATATTACAAAAGCATTAAACTACTCATTGATTATTTACATTAGATAATGTTTTCTTTTGAATAAAATTGGTTTAAAATTAAAGTTCTGAATAAATTTCAAATGTTGATTCAACGTCACATACAGAACTTACACTCATAAAGGAATAAAACACATATTAAATAAAGCACATTCATTTTTATGAGCCAAAACTTTGTTACTGGCACAAGACCATTTCCAGCTTCCAGAGCCTGTGTTTTTTTGTTTTTGTTTGAGGTGGGGTGGGAGACAAGTATCTGTGCACCATGTGCAAACTTCAAACAGAAAATATTTCATGTCCGCTGTCATAAGCATAAATATGCTGCTGCTATAATGCTCTGTTAATTTCGAGGAATTGTTTTCTAACACTTATGATCTACCATCTCATCTAGAAATTCAAATCCAAACTAATATACATGGATCTTGATGAATTTTTCAGAAGGAAAATGATTAAACGACTTTAAAACATAGTAGCAAAGCAAAATAAAATATAATAAAAAAGGAGGAAATATACTTAGGGGCATACTTTCAATAACAATGAAAGTCAATGTAATGTTTTTCATTTACATTCACAATTTATTTATAATATTTGCTTCTCAGAATATTACCTGAAGGAAAAAATTATAATCAAATGCAACTGACTTAACCAGAAATAAAAGCATATATTTAGCAGAATCTTCTAAGCTTATCAGCTAAAATGCATGTGAGGAATTAAATGATTCCAAATTCTTGTATTGGATTTATTTTTTAGCAAATTATATCAGCATATAAAGTCAGTAGACTGTTACATTTCAAATACTTTATACTATTGAAGATTAATTTCTAGTGAGATAGTAACGTTTTAGAAATTGTCTTCTCACATAATGTCAAAATCCAAATTAGACTTATTCAGCTTAAAGAAAATGCAGTAGATGGGAATAACAAATCATTTTATGTAGCAATTTATCATGCAATATGTCTCTGTACAGGAAGACATATTAGTCCCACCAAAAGCTGTATGGAGAGCCACTACCCTTCTCTCTCCAACAGTCAAGAGTGAAAATACATATCTTGCAAATATTTTATCAACTGCACACATGCATGGTGTGAATGCACACACACCATCCTCACACATTCCCCAACTGGGACTAGGAATGCCTGTCAACCACCAGGACCACATCATCTCTTCTTACACACTCACAAGCAGAGGCAAAATACTATATCATTCACTTCTCCCTGGTGAGGGATTTTACTCCTGAAGCTACCAAATTTAACAAAATACCAAGCTAGTCTAGAATAAGTCTTGGCTAGATTTTACCTACACTAAGAAGAACTGGCATATTTCCAGCAAAGCTTACTCTGTACCAGTAAAAAAGGAAAGACTTTTGGATTCACAAAGCACCTCACATATGCAAGGTCTCTACTGGGAAGTTAGAGGTCTCTAAAGTGAAGTCCCTGCTTCACACTCAGAGGGCAGGCTGAGAGAGGCACCTGTTTGCATACCTGCAGGCACAACAGCTGTCCCACAGGCACCCAAACCCCCAGCCCCCCAGCAGCTCTCCCTGGCCTTGTCACTAGTTGCTGATCTCTGTAAGAAGACAATAGTGAGCAAGAGAGACCCAGCACTGTCCTCACTGGGCATGTATTCCAGAAGGGAGGACAGTTAAATAGGTAATAGAAAATGATAAAACTGTAGGAATATTAATAATCACTACACTAATAATGTAGACATTTGATAGAAAGGTTGAAGAGTGGTAAGAATATACAGAAGGAGAATTTAAGGTCACAGAGAATGCCTTCTTCATGGAGAAATGTTTAAGCTGTCACTTAATGGTAGGATTCGCATATGGGGCAAAGCAGTTTTGGTGATTGGAAGGCATGCAAAGAGAACTGCCCCATGAAGAGAAACATTTCCCCAGAGGAGGGTACAGATTGTCAGAAAACTTGGATGAAATTCAGCACTGCAAGGTAAGAGCTGAGAAAAGCAGCTCGTCAGGGTCCTAGTAGGATCTGGGAGGCCTTAGTAAGGAGTTTGGAATGTTTCTTGTAAGGACCATGAGAAGTCATTGACATTCAGGGATTTTCAAATACTAAACCCTCAGAATTTTAAAATAATATTTTTCATTATTCTACAAAATAATTGTTAATAACTTCCCCCCCAACGGTTTTGGCCATTGGAAAACTTTTCCCAATTTTATGAACTAATGAAGAATAGGTGCATATCTCAGTGCTGAACTCTGACCATTGACAGAGCAATGTAAATTCAAGTTTCATAATTATTGGGCTAATATGTGTTAGTCTAAGACAATGTAATACGAAGTAATTAAAAATATGCATTTTTACTTAATTATGGTAATCAATTGCATAGAGTTAAGAGCTCCATAAATGCCAATCATTATGCTAAGGGTATTCTGTGTGTACTTTCTTTAGTTCTCACAACCACCCAATTCTTTAAGTAGATGACCAGAAATAGAGAAATGGAGGCTTCTAAAAATTACAATAGTGACAACCATTTGGAACCAGAATTCAAATACAAGCCAGTGCGATTTCAATCCCTGCCACTTCACAGTGATCAGTTATAAATGCCTGTGAGGGAGATGACATCAATAATATAAGAGAAATATGGCCCATTAACCACCACAAAAACCCTGTTACACACACTGGTAGAGTTCAGGTGATTATATTTTATTTAACTAAAGAAAGTTAAATAATATGTATTTAACTAAAGAAAGTCTTCAAATCAGAGTCTATGGCCATAAACTACATACAAGGTCATAAAAATGTATCTCTTTGCAGTTTTCTATATTAAATGATTGCATCATGCCCCCCCTAAAACATATAATTAGTTTTGATTGAATGGCTTACTTTTGTGAAACTGTATTGATCCATTCATTAAGCAGCTTATTCTTCATAGAAAACAATGTTAAAGCCTGCATAAATTACCACTGACAGACAGGATTTCACTAGACTTCCAGATATGCCAACTATCTTTTTTCATAATTCTAGAATATGATTTGCAAGCATATGCACATAATGAATCTAAATGAATGTAAATCACTCAAATCTATCAGAGGTCCCACTTCATTAGGATTACATCCTTCTAAAGAAAATAGTTCACATCCTATTTTAACATTGGTTAGCAGCGCTTTTAACTATTTAAGCACCATCACAGTACTATGAAATACCACACATATTTCCATAAAAGATCAGTATCCTTGCCTCATCACTATTTACTACTGGAATAATGTTCAATCTAGAATTATTGAACTAACATTACAGTATTTTCTTCTAAACAATTTATGTTTGCAAACTGATGCAAAAAGAATCCCAGCAACCTGGTTGACAGTTCCTCAGTAATACCCGCCTAGAAATTAAAAAGCAACACTTTTTAGATTACAAAAAAAAAAAAACCCGCACCTTAAGAGAACCCTCCCACTATTCTGCTGTACCAGGAGGCAACCCAATGTGTAGCTAAATTAATGTCCTTAGCTGAAAAAATGGAGAGATTCCTTTATTAGCTGTCACCTATGAACTAGAAGGACCCAGTACCTGCAGGAGGGGTACAGCAGTCACAGATGCTCCAAAATAGGCCTCAGTGAATTAGAGTTGATGATCACAATTATTAACTCTGTTGATTACTGCCAATTATAAGAACATTAACTAGATTTCCGTCCTCAATTTTAATGTAACTACAGAGTAAGAATATTTTCTTTAAAAAAGAAATACCCAAAATATCCAAAGAATATTTTCTTTAAAAAAATTGATAGTATTTTATTTGCTTAAAAAACAGGCAGCTGTTGTAACTACTTGATTTTCTGTTTATAAAAACACTGGAGTAACTGTAGAAAATATAGAAAATTTAAAAGAAAATGTTAATCCCTTCCTGCCCTCCTTCCCGACTTCCCTCTGAGATCTGCCAGTCTTTTCATGCTTCCATGTCATGGTCCTATATTATTCATTAATTTATTTTGTGCCTTAGATTCCACATATGAGTGATACCATGTGATACTTGTCTTTCTCTGATTGGCTAATTTCACTTAGCATAATAGTCTCCAAGTCTATCCATGCTGTCTCAAAGGGCAAGACATCCTTCTTTTTGATAGCTGCATGCATAGTGTTCCATTCTAAGCATACTGTATATGCATAGCCAATGGATACAGTCAATAGACAGGTGAAGGCCTCGGGGTGGGCAGGAGAAGGGTGAAGAGGGAAAATGGGGGACATCTGTAATACTCTCAATAACATAAACTTTAAAAAAAATGTTAAGGCAAATTAAATCATTCATAATATCACCACCCAGAGAAATAAATTAACATTGTATATTTCATCCATGACTCTATTTCATCCATGAATACATCTAAGAATGTATATTTTTACATATATATAATATATGAAAAGATCATGCTATATATTGCCTATACCCTACTTTTTCCCCCCACTCAGTGTATGTATTTCACTCATTTTGTATGTATTGGAAGATATTAGAAGATATTTAAAATACTTATGGCTACAAAGTTCCAAATATAAAAGGAATGTCCCAAATTTTGTTGCATAAGTACACTATTAGTTGTTGTTTTCTAGGTCTTGCTAACACTGCAATGAATCTTTGTCAATGTTTGTCCACATTTCCCTTAGGATGGCTTCCTAGAAGTGGGGATACTGGGTCAAAGGGTAGAGAACCAGGCTGCTAACATATTGCCAAACTGCTTTCCAGAAAATAAATCCCAGTTTCTGCTCTCATTATAGGCATATGTATGCATTTCTCATTTAAGAAAATGAAATCTATTTTTAATATTGTATCAATATGGAAAGCAAGCAGAAGATTCTTATTGTCTCAATTTATATATTTTTGATATTGAGATAAAACATTCACATTTTCATTAGCCATTTATACTGTATAAGAAAATAAAACTTTAAAGAACCACCTACGTTTATTTATTTCTCAATTGAATGACTGTCAAATTAAAAACTATGTCTGAAGTTTTAGAAAACATGCTAAAATCTTATATGTGTAAATTTTCCATTATGATGAAATATGAGTATTAACCAAACTGCTTTCTGAACTAAGTTCACCTCTAACCAGCTGGCTGCTTCTCACCCATAGTATTCCAAATCAGGTCAGCTATGCTTCCACTAAATTAAACAGCGCTTAAAATGTTCTCTTAATGAAGTTTTAAATAAAAGTCTATTCTTAAAATGAGGCAATGGACAGAGAAGGCTCCAAGAAATCAGACCATCCTCCAAAAGACAACAAATCAAGTCTCTCAACTCCTCAGTTAATAGCATATTCCCTTTTAATTGAACAATAACCGAAATTTATGAACTTCAAATTCAGAGAGACTTAATTCAGAACACTTTTAACCACAATTTAGTTTAAGTCAAAGTTTAAGATACAGAAATTGAATTAATATTCAAGCTAATGTCTTATGACCTACCTATCTGGTTGGGGACCTTTCACTCTAGCTCAAAGGGCAGGGTCACTTGGAGAAATTATTTTCCCTACTTAATACCTATCTGTGAGTTAACTTGAACATCTAAAACTGTGAGAGAGAGAGAAAAAAAAAAAGTAACTCTAAGCACTTGTAGACTGGCCAGCCAGATTTCTTTCTTACCTAAAGCAATTGAGGTACTTTTAGCACTTATGTGCCCACAGAGGACAATAGTGTCATACACCATTTGATCAGCTGCAGTAACAAGATGTGCTTCTACAGACCACTACCAGATTCACAGATATACAGGATCGATCCAGCACCAAAGATAAGTCAAAACAAGTCATACAAAGAAACCTCAGATAATCTTCAGTATTACAATTCTCAATTCAATCTCACTGTACACAATTGAGAGGTCTAACCTGTAGTCCCAACTGCATGTTTCATTTTGGCAAGAAGAGCGTAAGGCCTGGCCTAGTGACATGCTTGATTGGAGCATCACCCCATATACCCACAGGGGAGGCAACCAATTAATGTTTCTCTCGTATCAATATCAATATGTCTGTCTCTCTCTCTCCCTCCTTTCCTCTCTCTCTCTAAAAAAAAATTAATACAAGATATATCTGGTGAGGATTAAAAATAAAAAAGAAAAATAGCTTAATGCATCTCCTTTTGGCTGTTAGCAATAATCTTCTTCTCTTTCCAATAACCCAAATAAAGAAACTATTTAGTTGTAGGTTCCAAAATATTTTTATCTGGGGGGCACAGTAATTAGTAGCAAATCATCCCAGCTTCTGGACACTCTTTGTTGAGGTGATTATTTGGAGTGGGGGTGGAGGGGATACAAACACAGAGAAACATAAGAAACAATAAAAGCATAAAACAAATACTCAGATACCTCACTTAGACTTAAAGGATATTAACATTTTATGAAATCTACCTCAGATATTTTTCAAGTATAAAATGAAGATATTAGAGAGAAGGATGATGTCTCTGCCCATTCTTCCTTTCCCAGGGGCAAGCCATAAATTTTGTATAACTTTGTTCCATATTTTATATCCCCTTTACACACGCAAACATATAAACAGGAACTCTAGTCTATGCGCTTTAAAATTTTTATACAAATGGTATCAACTATGTTGAGAATACTGAGCACACATTCATATCATTTTCCAGTCTGTGACATTATATTTATTTTCAAAATTTAAGATAATCTAAATCTATTCTGAAAAACTGATCATCAAAATTAGAAGTCTTTTTATTTTATCTTCCCATATCAGCATATCATTTTCACAAATATCTGAACCTCAAAACCAAATAAAAAAGAAACAACCCTGACTTACGTGTTTTATCTTGTGTTAAATGAGAGCTTCTAAATAGCTATCCAGCAGTCACTCTTTCCTCTCTTAGCTCCTTAACCACCACAGGAAATCATTCTTATTGCTGTGTTGATTATGTTAGCAGATAGTAGTGGCAACCCATCATTTCCTAAAATAACCCTGCTTCTGAAAAATAAATTATTTTTTCAACTACTATATGAAAATTGTGGAGACTTAAAGAATAATAGAAATGATACAGAAAGTCCAGAGTGAAAATCTTTATGATGTAAGGTGGGAAAGATTTCCGAGGGGGAAGACATATGAAGCACAAACCTTAAGAAAAACTAAAATTCTGCATCAAATGTAAAGCATCCCAATGAAAAAGAATGCCAAAACAAGGTGGAAGGACAGGACATAGAGTAGGAGATCATATTTTCAACTAACATGACCAACAGTTTAATGTAGGATTAGTTGCTTTTGAAAATTATTCAACAGAAGAAAAGTCAGAAGATATCTCAGTAAACAGGACATGAATAGCAATATACAGGAGAGGAAACCAAGTCTGATAAACCTGAAAATAGGTCCAACCTCATTACTAAGAGGAGATTAATATTTCAATCACAAATGAAACACTAGTTCCTATTCACAATATAAAGTGTCAATAAGGATGTGAGGAAGCCAATACCTTATACATGTTGTGAAAACGGAAATCCATAGGGGTTTAATGCAAAACTTGTAAAATTCAAGATACATACATTCTCCCTTACTCAGTGCCCAAAAATTCTACTTCTAATTCTATATCCTAGATCCGTGGCTGGCAAACTGCAGCTTGTGAGCCACATGTGGCTCTTTGGCCCCTTGAGTGTGGCTCTTCCACAAAATACCACAGCCTGGGAAAGCTTATTTTGAAGAAATTTAAGTTTAAAAAATTTGACTCTCAAAAGAAATTCCAATCATGTACTGTTGATATTTGGCTCTGTTGACTAATGAGTTTGCTGACCACTGTCCTAGATAAATCTTCACTAATGTGTATATGCAGATATTTACAAATGGATCTTTGCAACACTATTTTTATTAGCAATAAAACTGGAAGCAACCTCAATGCCCACTAATAAGGAGTCAGATAAGCGACAGAATACTATAAAGCAATTAAAGTGCAATGGACCAAGTCTAAAGGCATCACCACACTTAAGAGTTCAAAACTGTAGATGTTTCCCAATGGTAAGATTTCATTCCAAAATGTGAAGTACATGCATATATTTTTATATGTAGGATTAAAACATGGGCGGGGAGTACACATGACATTCTTGCCTCAGACTGCCTCTGCAAAGACAAGGAAGGGGTCCAAATAGGACTCAAATTTCATCTGCAACAGTGGGTTCTCTAATTAAGGAAGGGAAAGATCTGAAACAAACAACTAACTTGTGTTAGATCTGAGTAGCAAAACAGGGATATTATTATTATCTTTGGTCATTTAACAAACAATAATAAACAAAGGGAGAAATAAGGCATCACATGGAAGAGCCTCACTCCTGTGAGATGATTCGGCTTCTGGTTCAACTGACTCAGCTTCCTGGGAGGTAACTGTAATCTACCTTGATAGTCATTCTACTCTCAACTTCATGCCTTTTTTGAAAGGTTCACCCAAATATGATAAGGAGTGGATAAAACTTAAAGACATTAAGGTTAAAGGATAATCTGTCATATACACTGGCGTTAAAAACGTAACTTCTGAAAGGAAATTATAAATTTAAATTATAATTAAATATAATTACAAAAAATATAAATTATTTTTCCTTTATTTTGCCTAATGGAAATTTAGTTTTTACTGTAAAGAAATACTACTTAGCAATAACAGCTGAGTAATTATAGATCTAGACAAGTCACTATTTCCATGGTTATCAGAGCCTCAATGAATAGAATATCTAGTCAGCAGACCAATTTCAAACATGACATTATTACAATAATAGATGTTTTTAAACAGTAAGAATTATATAGTATATTTAAAATCCAGACTTTAAAATATTTTGCAACTGAATAGCCTACAAAGTTTCAAAACATTCACCTGATACCAATTAATAAAGAAAACTTTTTCTAACTATTCAAATTTAACTTTTCTATATTATTAAGTTAAAAGACCATGATATGAGAACAGCACAGCTTTACACAAATGGAAAGGAGAACAAAAATCAAAAGACTGTCTACCTAATGTAAGTACCTGAAAGAACTCTTCTTACATAAATACAGGAACTCAAGGAACCAGGTTTCAGGCCTGATAAAACTGGGCCTCATGGTGGAATAAGGGGAATGACCATTAGAGCAGAGGAGAAATACATGGGAGGATAATGTATTTTTAATGCAATATTTTATTCAGTCCTAATAGCTCTTAAGTTCCTTTATTAGCTATGGAAATAAACTATATTATGAAAAACCTGCTTTATTCATCATGCTTGCTTATTCAGATAATTATAAACATAACAATTTAATTTACTCTCAAGTACTTTTAATGGATGTTACAACAAATGGTTCAACAATCTTAAAGCATCCAGAAGCAGGTAAAACCTGCAAGAAACAGACCAGCATTCCGAGGGGTGTGGGTGTGTGTGTGTGCAGGGCCTCCCTCCTCTCTTCCTCTACAATCTCCCTCCTGCACCCACCCAGGTGTGCCAGGGCTGGGCTGGAAAGCAAGGCAAACATACTCCTCAAACAAAGATCATAAGGAAACAAAATGCCCATGAGCCCAGAATTCTCTACTTCTCTGTGAAAATGGCAGTGCCACCTGGAGGCAAAGATGATCTTGTTCTTACATGTGAGAGATTTATCATACTCCCAAATGAAATCATTACTGATGCTGTTTTAATAATGCCTTGTCACAGAATTAGTACATTCTTGGTGTGGAAAATTTGATAAATACAAGAAAGAAACATTAACCAAGCAATAATTCAAAATTAGTATTCAGAGATAACCTCTACAGACTTGAGGCATTTCCTTCCATGGAAATACACACATTTTTTTCCCTCCGAGAATTTAATACACATACACAAATAAGCATACACAAGCTCTGTAAATACAGTTATACGTATATCTATTAAAAAAAAAAAAAAAAAAAAAAAAAAAAAACCTCGGCCACCATTACGACTGAACAAGTGAATTACAGGAATGACCGGTCAACCAGTCACTATGACGTGCACTGACCACCAGGGGGGAAATGCTCAATGCTCAATGCAGGAGCTGCCCCCTCGTGGTCAGTGCACTCCCACAGCCAACCTCCTGTGGCTGGCCAGTGGCATCGGCATCTGGCGTCTGTTCCTTCTGTGCCCAGCCTGGCGACCCTTGACTACTCTCCGACCCTGCTGGGTTCTTTGGGACCACAGCTGGGTGGGAAACCAAGGATGGGTAGCAACGGATGCAGCCCCTTTCCAGGGGGGCTGAGGACCAGCTCCCTCCTCGGGGTTGGTGGCCAACCTCCCACTGCCTGTTTCTCTACCCTGACCAGCAGGCCTGATCAGCCCACTGCCCACCTGCCATGGTGGTGGTGAGGGAAAGATGAGGGGAGAGTAGGGAACTACACAGTGTTGGGGTGCCAGGGTACCATGTCCATTTCTTTGGTGCCCAACCCAGCATCCATCGTTTCCTCTCCTGACCCCACTGGGGCCTTCGGGCCCTAGGCTGGAACAGCGAACTGGGGGTGGGTGGTGGTGTACATAGCCCCTTTCCCAAGGGGTCCAAGGGCCGGCTTCTTCCTTGGGCCCTGTGGCCAACTCCTGGCCATGTCTCTCCCGCTGGCCAACAGGCCCCAAATTGGCCTACAGTCCCTCCCATGAGCCCATATTGGCAGCACCTGATCAGCCCAGCACTGATTGGCCCCGATCACCAATCAAGCCTAGGGGACTCCAACAGTGCACAAATTCTTGCGCTGGGCCTCTAGTCCTATATAATAACAAGCTAATATGCTAATTGTCATAATTGTCATGACGCCCTCATGCTGTAACAACCACTTATCAGGAGGCTGTGTGCCCAGTGGGGCGAAGCCACCACGTTGCTCCAGAGACTGGGCAGATGTGGAGCAAACACATTGCTCCAGAAGCAAGAGGCGCCTGGAGAAGACGGGACCATAAGTGGCGGGAAGGGCAGGGGTGAGAGTCCATAGCGTCCCCTTCACCAGTCCTTCGCCACCCACCACTCGCACTCAGAGCACCCTACTGCCCACCTGCCAGGGGAAGGAGTGCAGCGAGCAGGCTTCCAGGAAGTGGCACTGGAAACTGTGCAACAGGAGTGATGCTTCCACACTCTCCTCTGGCGCCATAATGAGGCAGAGCTGCTACATTGCTCTGGGGATGGGGCAGTGGTGGGGAGATGCCCGGAGAAGGCAGGACTAGCTTGAGGCAACTCGTGGGACCAAGGGTGGGACTTGAAGCAGCCAGAGAAGGCCAAAGGGGTTGGGGACGGGGCCAGACACACTCAAGGTCTGGGGGGAGAGGTTAGGGTGTCAAAGCAGGATGGTGGGCGGGTGGGCAGGGCATGCTCAGATGGGCGGGGCTGTGTGATTTCAAGTGCTGGGCCTCTAGTATAAATGTAATGTTAAATGAAAATAATTAGATCTTAATGATATCATGTTATTAAATTTAATGTTATTAAATTTTCTCCATAAAAATGCATAAATAACACATTGATGGTAAATTTACCAGAATTTGGCTTATCCCGATTCACTGGAAAAAATTATTTAATTTTTTTGTCTTATGCCAAAATAAACACCATTATACACAAATTTTCGTCCACATGTAAAATAATTTCCTGATGATATAGGCCTAGAAACTGGACCTTTTGAGGCTCATAAAGGCAATGATAATTAATAATAATAATAAAGCAAGCATACTTATATAGGGCTACTACAGGCCAAATACTCTTATAAGCACTTTATATATCTTAACTCAATGAGTCCTCATAACAATTCTATTTAGTAAATTCTAATGTCGTCTCCATTTCACTTATGCAAAAACTGAGGCACAGAGAGGTTAAGTAATTTGCCCAGTCACATAGCTAATGAGTGGTAAAGCTGAGATTCATATAAGACCATTTCGCTGTAGAGTTCATACACTGGAATTACACAGCACACTACTTCTGATGGCACATGCTGACAAACTGTCTCTTTTTCACTGGTATAATCCCCCATTGACATCTTTCATCAGTATCCATCTACCTATCTATTGTTCTCTTCTCTGAAAATGGACAGGTGAAAAATGCTATCTAATTGTTGCTTTAATTTCTAGCATGCTATGTACTAGTGTGGCTAAACAGCTCAGAAGTTTTCACACCCCATCTATATTTGCTTTTCTATATTCTTTGTATTTGCTTTTCTATGTTCATGTTATTTGCCTGTTTCTCTCTCTCCCTACCCCCATCCCTATTAGAAATCTTTATTATTTTCTCATTGATTTGTATTAGTTGTTTATATTATGTAAAGATAATCAACCTAATCACCACTTCCCCTATTTTGCCTTAAATTTATTTGGCATACAGGCTTTTTAAATTTTTGTATAATTATAATCAAAACTTTGTGTTTATGTATATGTGCTTTCTTTCCACTTCTCTAGTCTTATAAACTACTTCTCTATTCATGAGTCAGATTATGTGTTCAACTAAATGTTTTTCTAGATTGAGTTTCTCTTGAAGCCATCTGGAAATTATCTGGTGTATGGTGTTGGCATTAAATCTTAAACATAGTGGAATTGTAAGGAGTTGGTATTATAGATAGTTATATAATATGTTTTTATCCTCATGTAGTTTTTAGATGAGAGGGCAACATATGCTGATTTATTACAACAGCATTACTCAATCTGAGGAGAAGTAATAATCTAAGACTTTTGTTCTGGTAACAGCCACATCAAAATATTTAAAACATAAAAATTATTCTTACCTTTAAAAACTCTCAGACTGAAAGCTGTCGTGGGCCTTCCCTGAACAGTAATTCTAGCCCAACATTTAACAATAATAGAAAGTCATTGGATTTTTCATAGCCAAACTAAATCCCTAACAGGGTTCCTTTTTTATTTTTTTTCTGCTGTCCAAAGAAGACAGTGACTCTATATTTGGTACCATCAGATTAATAGGGCTTACATTTGAATAGTATTATTTCAGTTAGTGATTTTAACTGTATGGAGGAGGAGAGATTAACTAGAGTACCATGCAATACCAAACAACAGGGCATAATCTTGTGTGCCAAGTAATTTATTCATAAAAAATAATGAGAGATGTTGTGAATTATTTCCCTTTAAACCAGAAACATAGAACAGGTTCATGGTTTCCATAATAAAACCGTTCACTTATTTACATTCTAATGTTTTCTCAAGTGAGAGAAGAAGTGGGAGTTAAAAACCATCACAGAATATCACTGTGCAGCCTACTTTACCTATGCCACAGTCCATAATAAACTCTTAGTAAATAGTATTTTTATGCCAAGTATTAAATTTTATGAATACTACCAAAACAAAAAGCTGTGCTATTTGCTTTACTGCCCCCACACACATACCCACACAATGCTGTTAAATCAAATTTGCCATGGAGTATGTGATATATGCAAATATTAAGTTTCATTTGTATTGCTCTAAAAGAAATGAGAATCACTAAACTGTCTTCACTATAATATCTCTGTTTTAGAAAATTTGAGAACAGAATTCCCAATTAAGGATCTCATGAGGGCACAAAGAATTGCAAGGATTTCCTCTAAAATAATGTTAGTTTTGTGGTTGAATTTATTAAATCTGCATTGCTAATTCTTGTCACAATAGAATCTCTTAGATCATACTTTCATATGGTGAATAATTTACCCAGGTATCTCCTACTCCTCCTTCTATGTTAATTATAGGTGAAAGTAATCTATATATAAAAGACTAAGTGACCAAATGTCTATCCGTCTGACCATCCATCCAACTGACCAGCCAATACATATGACACGCATTAGCAATTTAAAAATAAATGTTAATTCACACATGCACAAAACATATAAAGCTCTCATTGGTGCCAATTGCATGCATGTGCATAAATCTGTGTACTGGGCCACTAGTAATAAATATCAACAATAATAAGAATTAAGATTTTTATTGCTAGGATTTAGATTGTCAGCATTTTACTATATGCCAGCATTTTATAATAGCCATAGAAGGTAAGGATGATAATTGTCACTATTATAAAGATGTGGAAAATCTTAGAGAGGTCAGGCAACTTGCCCAGGGTCATACAATAAGCGAGTGGAAGTGTGACTCCCAAGGTGACCTTCCTCTCAATCACCATTCGCCTTTATACTTATTTATAATATTATCTCCAATTTATCAACATTACTCTAACTTTCAATTGTATCCTTCCTATAAGATGCTATCTCTGTCAATATCTTAAAGCTTACTGATCCTTATCTTTTTCAATTTATCATATATCAATTAATCAGATCAATTAAAATCTCTGGACTGTTTCTATGAGACACAGAGCATCATCCCCTATTTCATGGGATTCTTTTTGCCCAGACAGCCATCTTGAATAAATATTTACCACATTGCAAGATGATGTGACCAAATGTATAATCTAGTGCTACGGTTGAACAAACTATTAAAATTGCACTTTCAACTATAAATGTTCTATTGCAATTGATTACTGTGATCCTCTTTATGCAGTTATGTAGTTATCTTATATAATAAAAGCCTAATATGCAAATGGACCAAAAGGCAGAACAACCAATGGAACAACCGGTTGCTATGACATGCACTGACCACCGGGGGGACAGACACTCAATGCAGGAGCTGCTCCCAGCTGCTCCTAGCTGCTCCCTGGGCAGTGCCAGGCCAGGCAAGGTGGGTGCCAGGGGGGAGCCCCCTGATCACCTTGCCAGTTGCCCCACAAGTCAGCCCTGATCACCAGCCAGGCTTAGGGACCCTCCCCGGGCACAAATTTTGTGCACTTGGGCTCTAGTATTTTAATAATGATGAAGAGGAGTGGTTCTTAACCTGGAGTTCATGGGTTCATGAAAAGATCCATCAATTTTCTGAAGTCATATGCAAAAAATCTTGTGTAAGTATGTATGTATCTTGTATTGGTGAGCAGGTATATAAGTTCCATTTTGTTAGTAATCCTCCTAAAGTAAGAAAATTTCTTTGTACCAAGAATGGCAGAAGCTCTCAAAAAACAAGCCAAAGAAAATACTTTATCAGACATTTCTTAGGTGCTCCTAGGTGGAAAAGGAAAAAATGTGGTCTAGGGCCATATTTGTTAATTGGGTCAATTCAATGTGCCTTTTAGAGTTATATTAATGCCAGTTTCCCTCTGTATCACAGAATGAGAATGAATCTGCAGTGTACTGTTCTTGGAACATATTCTGTCTACTACCAAATTTTCTCATCATTACAGCATCTGTAAGTGCACTCCACAAAATAGACTAGCAGATCTTCCTTCTCTCTGGGGGTGGGGGGGGGGGGGGTGGTGATGGGGGTCTGCATTAACCTTTTCCAACTATCAATTTTCCATCCTCTTCAAATTGTCAATATTACTAGGTAGAGTTTACTTCAATGACAGTAAAGTTCTTATTAAGGACAATGCTTAGAGAATCAATCACTGTAGTTAATTTTTCTATTTATATAAAGGACTAGAGGCCTAGTGCACTAAAAATCTGTGCCCTGGGTGGGGTGGAGGGGTCCCTCAGCCCAGCCTGCCCCCTCTCACAGTCTGGGAGCTCTCAGGTAATGTCCTCTCTGGGAGGCAACCAGGCTGATCAGGGAAAGGCACTGCCCCCATTACCCTGCTGCTGCTGCCACTGCTGGCCACTGCAGCCACCAAGGTGTTCTGATCAACACAGACTCCAGTCCCTTCACCACAAAAAAATGACAACTTTCTTTAGGCATTTTCAAGATGTTTCTTTCATAAGATATGACCTTCCTTCCTCTTTCCTCCCTCCCTCCCTCCCTCCCTCCCTCCCTCCCTCCCTCCCTCCCTCCCTTCTATTCCTTCCCTTCCTTCCTGTCTCTTTCCTTCTTTCTTTCCTTCTTTCATTTTTTCTTTCTTATCCTCACTTGAGGATATTTTTCCATTGATTTTTAGAGAATGTGCACTAGGCCTCTCAATGTGAGAGGGACACTTTGATTGGTAGTCTCCTGCATGAGCCCTGACCTGGGGCCCGGCCAGGGAGCAGCCTGCAAACCTAGGTACATGCCCTTGACCAGAATTGAACCCAGACACTGGAGTCTGCAGGCCAAGGCTCTATCCACTGAGCCAAGCCAGCTAGGGCAGGATATGACATTTCTTAGCCCCTCCAGCAGCAGATCTTTGTTTTTTCCCCCCAGAAGTGAGGTGGAAAAACTCTAGATCGCCTTTTTGGATCCTTATTACCCAAGTAACCAAGAACACTGTGAGTGGCGTACCGGGAGCTTAGCCAATGAGCTGTCAGAAAAGGTGTTTCCTCTGTAGCTCATGCGCAGAGGCAGGGCTGCCAGTGCACTGTGGCGGGCAGGCCCTCTTCTCTCTGGGCTGCAGCCTGCACCATCCGTAGCTTGTCTCACCTCACCGCACACACAGTCCCCTCCTGGGCATGCAGCTCTTCCTGAGTGGTCCTGATGTTACAGCATCCCAGGCAATTTGCATATTACCTCACATATATAATTATATATTGTATAATAACTACATGATCAGTTTTTGAAACTATGAGTACAATGTGTTCTTAGTTTACAGGGTTGGGTAAGGACAAACAGCCCTCACCTCACATGCATACATGTACACACATGCATCATCTCCACGCAAGTGAACAAGAGACCCAAGTCAGACCAATCAGAATCTATGAAGAAGCTATGTTTCTTTCTTGGGGATCAATAACTAATGAAAATGCAAACCCAAAGTAATACTGGCTATAGCTCCAGGAACCAAAGTTGAACAGAAAGAGAAAAGCTCCAATAGACAGAGACAAAGAAATGTATGACTCTATCATTTGAAACCTAGAATCTAGCCAAGCCTGAGGTTTACCCCTTGAACTTCTCCCACTTTGTTAGCCAAAAGATTCTATTTTGTTTAAGCCGTTAAGATGTGGTTTTCTGTGCTGTTTACAAACCAGGAGTTCTGACTAATCACACTCAATTCACTTATGGCCATCATGTTATTTTATTAATGAAATAATTAATTTCTAAATATTCCCTTCCCATGTTCTCAAAACTTTATTTGGTACATCCAGAAAAACAATGTGATCTTGGCTCTTATCTAGATTGGGTATCCTAAATGATGAGAAATTTCTCATCCTTGCTTTGACCACTTATTCAGGATTGTGCTTTGACAGAATCAAGAGCTTAATGAATGCTCGTTGAATAAGAGCCAGTATTGAACATAGTGTGTATATGAAATTGTACTTATTTGAAGTGCCAAAGTTAAGTATGCCATGGTCTCTGCTTAGAAGGGCTCACACGCTGGACTTTCAGCATAACTGGGTATATTTTATTTTGTGCCAAGTCTCATCAATGCAAGGCACTCCCATTTTTATTAGGATTAAGTGCTATTTTTATTGTGATTAAATATATATTTACTATTTTAACCATTTTTGAGTGTACAATTAAGTGACATTAAGTGCAGTCACACTGATGTTGAATTATCACCACCATCTATCTCTAGAACTTTTTCAGATTAAGTGTTTTAATGCACAATGTTTTTTGTGATAGATTCCAGAAAGTTGAGTAAATAGAATAGGTATTTCATTTAGTTATTTATAGGTAGCAGTGCATTTCTCTTATAGCTCTCCATATTTTCTGTCTTATAATAGTGCATCTCTGTCCTCTCTTGAACCAAGGCCCAGGGAAGTTCACCCCCTCTTTTAAAACCAAGCAATGGAAACATCATAGTCTGACAAACTTTCATCATTCTTCATTGATTAAGGACCTTGAATAAGTCAGAGCAGCATGCTCACCGTGTTACAAGAGACCAACTGTGTATGGATTCTGACATATTCATGAAAACTTAATCATTTTCCCCATTAAGTAAAACACTGTTGTTTTAAAAAAATAAAATAAAATAAAAAAACTTGTTATAATGTCTTCCATCCTTAAAACCCTCATAACACTCTACGTGGTTATTTCTACTAGGGTAGTATTGTCAAGAATTAAATTTTTTAAAGCACATTTCATCAGTGTTATGAAATCACTCAGGCTAGGCCATATTCACAGATTTCCATTCTTTACTTCTTACATTCTATGGTATTGGTAACAAATCCACCCTTTAAAAATGGCACAGTTCATGTGAGTATACTCTATTATAAAGCAGCTTTGGCTTTTAAAATGAACATTAGCTCAAAACCAGGGGGATAGCTGCTAATGTACATCGAAGAACCACCATGGAGCTAAATGCTTCAGAAATCATACAAATATAAGAGCTATCAGCTTTAGATTTTCCTCATGAAAGGTTGCTGTGTTTATAATTCCTCCTTGCCCTACTCTAAGCATCTGTCAATTTCTTTCTTTCTTTCTTTCTTTTTTTTTTTTTTAAACACAGTACTCAGGAGAGGGGGAAAGTGCTGTTTTCACCTGAATCATAGCAACCAAGGCCAGAATACAGGGTCCATGGCCAAAAAGTTATTGTATTTCTACCGCATATAGAAAACTCAAAATGCTTTTAAAAGTCCCAAAAGAATACATCAATGACACTTAACCTCAACTGTGTCTGAAAATAAGGGAGAAATTAAGGACAAAACACTTTGAATTGTATGACTATAAATTCTTCTCTCATATTTTCACGTTTCTAAGAATGAAGACCTCTCTGAACATAATCTCCATTTAAAAAACACAGTGAGAATCAAAATGGAGTAAATTAAGGAATGTCTGCTCCCATTATACCTCAAAACTCCCAATTTTACACTTGGAATTCCTTCTTAAACTTATCAGAAAAAGTACGTTTTAGGTAACTACAAACTGTACATGTGATAGAAGAAAATTAGCCCCATTCCGCTTTTGGGAAGAGCATGGTGAAGTGAACACCAGTTACTGGAAGATAATAAATGGGCTTCCAAAAAAGCCGAGATTCTACCCCCTTCTCTTTGGGGATGCATATCAGAATTATGTATGCCGTTATCTGTAATTCATTTCCATAATCTCTCACCAGTTTGCTTTCCAACTTTGTCAAAGCAGGACTTGATTCTTCCTGTTTCCATTTCCCTAAGGAGGTATTTTTTTCCAAAGTCTAATAAAAAGTTCTATTTTGGTATCAAAATTACCAGGCTTTAACTTAACCCAAATAACAAAATGATCTCACTTCTTTTAGAGTCATAATTATGCTTATATTTTTCTCCTTATAACTATGAGTCTGCATTTTTTCTTCCCTCCAACTCCTTGGCAATCTACTTTTTGTGGGCTGTTAACACATGTGGCTTAGTGGAATAGTGGAAAAGTAACAGGCTTTGGGTCAGATAATCTAGAATTCAATTAGTATTTACTTCTTAAAAATGTCTATAATATCTACCCCTTGCCCACACTCCAACCACTCTGGCCCTCACCCTCCCCATCTGAATCACCCATGATAGCCCCTCCACTGCTTTTTTTTGTTGTTGGTCACCGTTTACAATCTCCCTCACCAGGCTGACCTTTCTAGCCTTTTATGTTATTCCTTGGTTTTAAAAATACATAGTTAATGTGTGTGTGTGTGTGTGTGTGTGTGTGTGTGTGTGTGTGTGTAGTGTGTGTGTGTGTTTTGGCAAAGCTACACACAAAGCATTTATTTGGAGAAGGACAGGGAGGTTGCCCAAGCTACAGAATACTTCAGTTGAAGGCTGAAAGACCCTCTCCATTTCTAGGAAGCTTTTCAGCTCAATGGAATCTAGCAGGGATTCCAGCTCGGGAAGGGCTGGGGATGAGAGGCTGTTTGGGGTAGCCAAACACTGATTAGCATTCACAGATTTCTGTAATGCAGTTTTCCCCCACTACCAATAAACCCCTCCACCCTGACTTGGTTTGTCCTCTGTCCAGACACGTGGCCTGTGTTATTACTTATTCCTATAGTACCTCTCCACTGCCGACGAAACACCACTGATCCTCAAATGTCAGTGGCGAACTCACCTCCTTCATGAAACTCTCCTTCCTTTCCTAAACTTTGGAAACAGTTTTTTACTGCATCACATGACCAAACGCATAATTAGGGAATAATGACAAAAACTGCTCTACATACTCATGTGAGTCATCTCCCCTCAAGATGGAAATATAGGGGAGCCATTTGGATTGTTTCACATTCCATTGTTTCACATTCACATTGTGTGTGTTTTTTAACCCACATTGAGATGACAGTAGGTACTAAATAATTTGAAAATTGTCTATTATTTTTCTCTCTGTAAAATATTAAGTATTTTTCAAAAAGCGGAAAGCTAAAAAAAAAGGGCAGAAGTTAAAAAACATGAAAAGAAGACATATGGATGGCAAGTAAGAACATAAAGATATTTAGTATCATTTAGACATTACCAAAATGTCTATTTAAACCATAATGAGATAGCATTGTACAACTACTATAATGTCTAAAATTAAAAAAGACCAATTATCTCTAGTATCAGCAAGGATATATAGAGAGAACTCTCACAGACTGCTGGTGGAAATAAAAAATGATATATTTTGGAGAACAGTTTGATAGTTTCTTAAAAATTAAACCTATACCTATCATATGATCCAGCTATTCCACTTGTAGGAATTTACTGAAGAAAAACAAAGCATTGTCCATACAGATATTTATATGTGAATATTTACAAAGCTTTTATTTGTCATAGCCCAAACTGAAAACACACACACACACACACACACACACGCACACACACACAAATGTCCATCAACAGAAGAAGAGATGAGCAAACTATGGTATATAATATTGCTCATCACTAAAAAGAAACTAATTACTGTTATGTTCAACAATCTAAATGGATCTCATCTGCATTATATTAAACTAGAGGCTTGGTACATAAAAATTCATGCACTGAAGTGGCGTGGGTCCCTCAGCCAGGCCTGCCCCCTCTCACAGTCTGGGAGCCCTCAGGGGCAGGATGCAACCCGGTAATCAGGGGATGGCGATGCCCTCATCATACTGCTGCTGCTGCCACTGCTGGCAGCACAAGCCTCAGGCAGCCCTGGTTACCTGAACCACCATCTAAGGCTTGCCTGTGCCTTGGGCCAGCCCTGGGCAACTGGGGGGGGGGGGGGCCTAAGCAGACTGGGGGACTCCAGAGGCAGGTGCACAGAAGCACAGAGCAGCCAGACCTGCCTGGGGGCAGGCCCAGCTGTTCTGCACACCTGCCACCCCAGGGGGGCTGAGGGGACTGGGCACCACCATCTGGTAGCCACCATGGGTGCCACCATCTTTGTGAGGGCTTGATGGTCAATTAGCATATTTCTTCTTTATCAGATAGGATAAAGGAGCCAGAATCAAAAGGTTAAAGTAGGATTCCATTTGTAGGACAATCCAGAAAAATAGAACAACAGGGATGGGAAACACATAAAAGGTCCCTAGGGCTTGGGAGTAAGGTAAGGGGGTCACTATGATGAGCAACAAAAGGGAATTTTGGTGGGTGATAGAAGAATTTTGTATCTTGAATGGGTGGTGATTACATGACGATGCATTTGACAAAGTTCATAGAAACTATACGCCTAAAAATGAATTTTACAGTTTGTAAATTAAAGAAAATAAATGACCTCATAATAAAGACTATGTCACCCTTTAGTTTTGCATATACCATTACAAACTATTATGTTGAGATTAGAAAAAGCAAAAATAGCCCCTGTTGATTATTTTATGACAATCCTAAAATATGCTGAGAGAGGTCACAATTTTTTACTAAACTCAGAATTCTCACTGTTACTAATCTTTAAAAATAAATGTATTAATCTTACACAATCACTTATACCTTCCTAGTCACCCCAGATACATACCCACTCCCATGTTCCTCTGCTAACTCATTCATTCATTCATTCATTCATTCATTCATTCAGAATTTATTGCACATCAACAGTGTACTTGGCCCTGTTTTAGGGATAGCAAATGTATACTGGCAAACAGGACAGATAAGGTCCCTACTCTCAGGAAGTTTACATTCTAATTAGGAGAGGTGAGTAAACCCATGTGATTTCGGATAGGCATGTGCTATGAAGACAACGAAAGTGTTAGAAGGTTGGAGTGCAGAAATATCACTCAAAGAGAGAGCGACATGTGAGTTAATCAGAAGGGACAACAAGGGGCAAGAAACCTAAATCTGGAGGCAGACTTCTTGGCAAGGGGAACAGTATGTACAGAGGCACCCAGAAGAAAGGGGGGCATGGTTCACCTGAGCCATAGGAAGGTCAGTGTGGGGAATGAGCCAGGAGGAAACAGATACCAAATGAGGTGGGCAGGAGCCTGGTGAGTGAGTGCTTTACAGACCCTCAGGTACTTTAATCGATGCTGTTTGCAGTGAGAAGCAGCCGGAGGGCTTATCAGCCACATAATCTATGTATGTTGTTCAAGGGTCCGTGTGGCTGTTTCTTTAGGGCAGTGGTCAGCAAACCATGGCCCGTGAGACACATGTGACTCTTTGGCCCCTTGAGTGTGGCTCTTCCACAAAATACTACGGTCTGGGCGAGTCTATTTTGAAGAAGTGGCATTAGAAGTTTGAGTTTAAAAAATTCAGCTCTGAAAAGAAATTCAATCGGAGTTCTGTTGATATTTGGCTCTGTGGACTAATGAGTTTGCCAACCACGGCTTTAGGGCATTCAGTTTTCTTCTCTAACTTGAGTATTTGTTCCTTCACTTACATGAGCTACATGGCCTTAGGCAAATCACGTACGTCCTTTCTGATCTTCGACTCCCATATCTGATACTTGGACACTAGCTGCCTTAACGCTTACCCGTATTGGCTCTATCAGGCAGTAAATATCTAACTCTGAGGCTAACTGCAGTCTCATTTCTATTCTCACCTTCCTGTGACACTGTCCCCATCAAATATCTTCCCACGCTCTGACATTTTCAATGTCAGTTTCAGCATTGGTCCACTGCCCTCTTCACATCTTCCCTGTCCAACAGAACCCTGTGCTGTTTCAGATCCTGCTGTTTCCCTGTGCTGCCACCTCTTCCCTCAGCCCCTTTCTCTTTACCACCAAATACACGCCTCCCGAGAGCGAACACTGCACCCACAGCTCCAAGTCTCACCTCCTCATTGCTAACTGGCTCCTTAGCCAAGCACAGTCTGATGCCTGTTCCCACCACTGGACAGAATTCCTTCTTGAAAATTGTCAGCATCCATCTGTCACCAAAGATTCTGTCTCACTCCTTGTCTTTCCAGCCCTATCATCGGGTTTGGAATCACCATCTCTTCCTGGAAGGAAAGGTTAACAGAATAGGCAAAAGGGAAGGATTTTACTCCCAGGGCTGTCACTAACTTCTTTGCAGAGTCCTGGAAAAGACAAGTAATCTCTCTGGGTCTTCGTCTCGGTATCTGTACCCACAGAAGTGCTGGACTTAGAGCATGAGAGCTCTTCTAATTTGGAAGTTATTCTTCCCTGTGGCATCCATGACTGGGCACTACCTTGATCGTTAAACAATTCACTCTCTCCTCTATTAGTATGTATTGCTCATCTTCCAAATTCTTAGAAAAATGCACTGTAAACTGTACTTCAGTCACTATACACATTCTCTGCCTGGGCAACAGTACCCACATCGACCCCCTAAAAAGAGACCTCTCCCGCCTCCAGACCAACAGTCCTACCGACACAGAGAATCCTTCCAATCAGAGACAGCCTGGAACTTAGAACTCATGCAACCAAGGGAAATCCTCACTTCTTCTCCAGGCCCCTTCTTCTTGATCTCTGCATAGCTCTTAATTGCTTGCCATTATTTATAACAAGCAAGCTCATAACATGTGAGTTTTCCACTAATTTTCCATATAGTACTTCTACTCAAATACCAACTCCTCTCCTTTCTCAACAATTTAGTCCTAATGTCATTAAAGCAAGACACAGCAAAATGGATATCCACAGTGGGAGGTATCCAGCTGTGCTGGCCCACCGTGGGGCATGAAGCCCAGGGGTGGCTCTGATGCCAGATGTGGAGAGTGCAGATTGGAGCAGAGGCAGCGTCATTCATGTGTTTGAGTGGTCTAGTGTAAGAGACAGTCAGCGCCCGAGTAGGGTACGAAGGGCATCCTTTGGGGAAGCGTGGCCCTGTGACCCAGAATGCGGAGTTGGACCACAATCACAATCACAGACAGTAGAGCATCTGGAGGGTGGTGGGTGGGTGGGCCTCCCTGGAAAAATGGCTGACTGTAGGACTGGCGTGGGAAATGTACAAGATGGGCCTCACGCAAGAAAGTGCTCGGGCAAGGATGGGAACATGGCAACGGATACAGAAAGCAGCCTGAATGGGTTCCCACTGGCTTAGTCAGAACAATGCGAACATCAAAAATGAGGACAGTGACTAACTATAACCAACCTATAAAAAGATAAGAAACAACGATGCCATGCAGACATGTTATTAAATCAATCAACCAAGTTTGATGCAGAATGTGATGTTTATACAGTTTTAAAGTACCTCTCTTCCCCAAATATCTCCTTCACTGCAAAAGGGAAAGAGGGACTTCACTGTGGAGAAGGCTGTCAGACAGCAACTGAATCGGGTGATCCAAGAGGACAGGTAATGGTGCAAAGGGAATCCGCTCATTACCTAGCAGGAAGCAATGAGAAGAACGCAGCATCACTCTGTAACGTGCCTGCCATAACTGCATCACCTGGACTTACTCATGAGGAAACATGCCACAAACCCAAATGAAGGGACTTCCTAGAAATAACCAGCCTTTAATCTTTGAAAGTGATGTCAAGCCATGAAATTGTCAAAGACTGAAGGACACTAGAGACATGAAAAGTAAGCACAAGTTGCAATTCTGAACTAGATCCTTCAGCTAGCAGAGACTTTATTGGGACAACTGGCACAACCAGAATGGTGACTATGAAGGAGACATTAATTTCTTGACTTTGATGCTTTTATTGTGATTATGTGGGAGAATGTCCTTGTTTCTTTTTAATAGACTTGCAACTTTTCTGTGTGTGATTATTAAAGTTTTTTAATACAAAATCACTCCTACAAAGGCTTCTTCTGTACTGTCTCACGTCTGTCTCCTTTTTCCATTATCCCCAACATCCTGCTCCAGAGGCAGGTTCCTAGCCTATTGGGCTATTGCCATAACTTCTTAACAAGGCTCTTTCTGCTCACATCCATCCCACCACCACCACTGCCTAATTAAGGTTTTTCCAAAGTGCACTTCAGCTCATGCCACTTCCCGTTCCAACATTCCAATAGCTCCTCATTATCTACCAAATCAAGTACAAATTTCTTAGTGTGACTTTCATGTTCCACTCTCTTTTAATTCCAACTGGTCTCTTCCAGGCTTTCTTCCCCCTACCTCCTCCAACACAGCCAACCACACAACACAGCTGGACCACGCAGTGTTTTCTGCCCATCTCCAGGGTTCTGCTCAAGTAACTCCTTCCCCGCCAGGAAGTGCCCACCCCCAGGTGCTGCAAATTGCTTGAGACTAAGCATAAACACCAAGTCTGACCACCATTGCTCCCCATGCCCCATTTTCTAAGACTTGCCTAGATAATCTTTGCCTGTCAGAATACCCAAAGTTGATTTCACCTATTACTCACATGTCATTCTGTTTATGTAGCAACTTTTGTATTTGTTTCAACAACTAATATGCAGGGTGGGGCAAAAGTAGGCTTACAGTTGTGAGTATGTAAAACAAAGGGTTTATTCTTGTATTATTATTTATTATTATATTATTTCCCATAGGAACAACTGTAAACCCACTTTTGCTCCAACCTGTATAAGGTGAGGTTTCATATCTATGAAGTATTCATCATTAATAAACTTAAGTTAAAGCCATGGTTATGAATTCACACCCCCAGTTATTATCTCACACTCTCTAGCTAGGCATTAACTTTTTAAATATTCAAATTACCTTTTGTTTGTCACCTTTCCTTTCTGAGACTAGAGTTTTCTATTTCTTGCATAAAGCACAAGCAACTTCTACCTCTTTTCCACATAAAACTTTAGTCTTGGCCATACCACTAATTGTCATAAATCCAGAGGTTTACAGATCAATTAAGTACATTTTGGCCATATTAATACTTATTATAAATCCAGAGGTTTACTTATATGCAATTATATTTTAGCTTCATCATTACCTTATACAATAAAACTCTTAAAACTGAAAACAAAGTCTATGCTTGACAAGTTTAAAACTAGAAATTCTAAAGTTTAAGATGAAGACATTACCCATTTAACATGCTTATATCTCCTGCACTTTCATTAATAAATATTGGAAAGTAGTCCACAAAAATATACAATTTAATGGCTATATTTAAACATAACCCAAGAGCCAATATTTCCATCTTGATTTGAATTTAGTAAATAAAATGATACATTATTTAGCCACAGAGCTGAAATTTTATCAGTAGATGAGTGATATGAACCTAAAACAACAGTTGGAAACATGGGGGGAGGGCAGTATTATTTCAGAAAAAAAAATTAATGTCATCAAAGCATTAGGGGAAGTGAAGTGTTACTCCTAAATCACGGTGATCAATAGGACTTCTGCTATTACTCTAAATATAACAAAAATAGAAAAGGTCAGACACACCCAGGACTTCGATATTGCAAAAGGCATCAAATCAATAAACAGTAAATATCCAGGTCCTCTTCCAGTGTGTGACCAGGATGAAATCTGCCTGAAGTTGAATGCTTTTGAGTTGGTTTAACTGAAACCATGACTTTTATCAACTTTTTAAGGTACAATGTAAACAGTTCAAAATGTTTAGATCACAAAAGGTGGATATACTAACATATAAACCTAGGATACTTGTGATGATAAAAGCAAAATGCATAAAAGCGCATTATACAGAGTGGTTTATGGATTAAAAAACACTAAAGTTTGTTGTTGTTTTTAAATAAAAGTATCACCACTCTTACCAGAAATACCACAGATGAATGAAAGTAAATGAATCATCAGGAGAAGCAAGTCTCATTTGAAGATCGTTTCTAATAATATTTAGAATACTAACCTGGAGGAATTCTAGGTATACTAGCAACTTCAGAATCAAAATATTATGAGACAAATAAAAAGAAAAGGACAATTCCATCTTTTCATTTTCAAATGACCTAAGTAATCCTTAATAGATTTATTTGTTATAGTAGGCACCAATAATCAATCAATCTCTCCCTCCACCCCAAACCCATCAACCTTTCATTCTTTTCATTACAAAGAGATAGTTACAGCTCAAGGGCTTACTTAGAACATTTACTAAGAGACATGGCAATCTCTGTAACAAGCTTCTTAAATTCTGAAGGTTTGGGTTTATTATAGAAAGGGAATTTCATAAAAAACTAGGGACATTTGAAAATAAACAATAATTGTAGGTTATTTACTAAATTGTTTCATTATATCATGAAAAATGCAGTATATATTAAGATAAATACCTGACTACTTGTCTTGAAACCTACTGAAATATGCCCTTTGAAATAGTGAACTTTATATTCAAAAATCTAAGTCTATGTTAGCACTGCGTTATGATGCTATCAAAGTGACTACCCCATCACCATAAACACCCAATATTATGTCAACAGAAAACCCTGTTTCCAAAAGGAATGGTGTAAATTAAAAGGATAAGAAATTCATAGTAAGTGTCAAACTTTGCACAAAAAAAAAAAAGGATGATCTGATTTTTTAAATCCTGCTTTTCAAAGTAAAGATAGGTCAAGCCTACTGGCTTTTAGTTTTAAATGGTAAATGACTTTTCTATCTGGAATACCCTGGAAACTGCAGAGCTAGATTTGTAATTAAAACATACTTGAAACTATATTAGCAAATGTGTTAAGGGGTGTAGACGCTTAGAGAGCATCTAGTTCAAGTCATTCTCTTTAAAATAAAGAAACTGAGGCTGGGAGACCTCATGACTCACTCAAGGTTAGTTTTGCCGTGTCCAAGCTGCCAGGGGAATGCCAATCTGCATGACACAGCGAGGTCAGTGTCCACCGTGAGCTTTACATTCAGCTTTTGCCATAATTTACTTTACAGTGTGGCACTCAGACATCCATTTGCTGGAAATTATTAACAGATAGATGACTTTTGTCACCACTCTCACAGAATGCCCAGAGCCTGCAAAGTGCAACACACACTTCTCAGCAAAAAAATTACTCATTTTTTGTCAGCTTGAAAATTTAATCTGGAGTAGAATCATTTTTCTTATTTGAATAGGACACTCCTTCCTTGGCATAACAGCCAATAAGGCGAACACAAGTAAAGTAATATCTTTCTTTTTTGTTAACTATCACTGGGTGTACACAACAGCAGAGACCAGGGATTTTCAACTTTTGGAACTCAAGACGCATTTCCCCTCCTAAAATATATTGAGGATACCAAAGAGCTTTGGTTCCTATAAATTATATTAATTTATCATGATTAGAAATTACAGCTAATGTTTATGTTAAATCATTTGAAAATAAGTCATTGTATGTTAACAGATACATTGTATGTGGTGATGTGATGATTTGGAACAAATATATAAACAAACTCTGGTACAACACAGATATGTTGTTGGAAAAAGGTCTTTTTTAATGGTCTTTTCAGATGAGTGCAGATATTATTCTTTGACACTACCTTGAAAATTGACAGTAAGTAGTTTCTTAAAAGTGAGTTGCAATGTGGAATCTGAAAGCATGGATATCCCTGAACTTTTCTTACACTATTCCATTAAAATTCATTGGTCTATCTTCCATTTCCAATGGGTTTTTTACCAATGCATAACTTCTGACCTCATGAAACTCCTGAAGTCTCAGGAACCTCAAACTGTATTTTGAGATCTACTAGAAAACAGTTTAATAGAATTCAACTAAAAAATAAAGAACGCTATAAAACCTACAGCAGTTCCACACTGCCTTGATCCTTTATAATCTTTAATTTATTAATTTATTCAACATTCTCTAACATGGGGTATCATCATTATATATTAAGAAATGGGCAAAACTATTGGATTTTTGGTCCAAAAGGCACAAAATAATGAAGCTTAGACGAGGTTAAATTAAATATTATGACATAGACTAAATTCTAGAAAACGACCTAAATTTCCTCTGATCTTTGAGCCTTTATGCTAAGAAATGATCAAAACAAATAGATTTGGATAATATTCACCAGGAAAAAAACTATAACTATCATCTCTAAGAGACTTCAAATAACATTTGAGCTTTGATATTAATATTTTTGGAAAACATTAACTAGCACACAATACCAGCATATATGTAAATGAATACCCTCTGGCTTTACCCGTGGTCGGCAAACTGCAGCTTGAAAGCCACATGCGGCTCTTTGGCCCCTTGAGTGTGGCTCTTCCACAAAATACCATGGCCTGGGCGAGTCTATTTTGAAGTGGCATTAGAAGAAGTTTAAAAAATTTGGCTCTCAAAAAAAATTTAAATTGTTGTACTGTTGATATTTGGCTCTGTTGACTAATGAGTTTGCAGACCACTGGACTACACTAACACATACAGAATTTTAGAATACTCAAACCGACACCAGATAACACCTCCAGGGCCCACAAATGCAGGGTAAGTTCAAGGTCACTGATTCACAGTAATATGTTTCAGGCTAGGTAATCAGGAGGTGCTTCATGAGTCAACAAAAAAGCATAAATAGAAATGCAGTAGAGACAATGTCTGGTGCCTAATCATAAATTTTTTAATCAGAGTAGAACTTACTCATAAGAATTATCAATAAATAATCTTTAACTATGTACATAACACTCTTTAAAAATTTTGTCGAATTCCATTATCAGGAAGAAAAAGAAAACTAAAAAAAAAAAAAAAAAAAAAAAAAAAAAAAAAAAAAAAAAAAAAAAAAAAAAGGAAAGAATGTGAAAACAGCTTAGATTTAATTAAATTACCAGTCATAGCTAAAATGTATAGAAGGTATGCTTACAAACCAGGTGATATTCAAAGGGCTTCTCATAAATTAAATCTATTTAATTTTCTTTTTTCAGATACGAAAACCACAACCCAGAGAGGGAAAGGGAGGTGCACAAGAACATGAGGCAATTAAGAGGCACAGCTGGGATTTCAACCAGGGCAGCCCTGCTCTTAACTACCAGGCTGCATTCCCTCAGACTAACTCACTGAAAGTAACATCGCTTACCTAAGTATCTACATTATGCACCAAATTTCCTTAAGTAAATCAGAGCACTAGCAGAATACAGGCTGAGTTTGGTTCTGATGAAAGCTAGACTATCTACTGTGCCCTGTTAAAATTTGAATTTAAGAGAGAGAGAGAGGCAGCACTAAAATGTAAGAATGTATCTTTTATGAAATATCTGCTCCCATAAAAGCAAGAGGAGTCAGGTTTTAGACAATGATGAGAAAAAGAATGCACAAATTAAAGTTTTTTTGCTCTTGGTTTGGAAAAAACAAAAACAAAATAGAAGGACAGAGACATAGGAATATACATATAACCTATGGCCTAGTCATATTACCCACAAAATTGTTTAGGAAAATGTCCATATATTCCTAGACGCCAAAGGAACGAACTATATCAAATAAATCTGTTCTTTATATGTCCAATAAAGGAATCATTTATTACAACCGTGTAATAAAAATAGTACTGAAGCGAAGTCCAATGCAAGCATTCATTATATAACTTAGAACCACCCTTTCGTCATATCTACAACCTCTTGTTTTTTTAAATATATCAGTATGCTATCTGCAATGAGGAAAGCCAAGAGATATTTTACAGTAAGTTATGTATGTCTTCTTGCAGATCTTAAGTTATAAATATACCAATTCAAAACGGCAGTAACAGATCTCTTCCAATATGAGTAAGAAAGCAAGACTGTCCACTTAGTAATTTTAGCTGTGCTGAGTCTTTAAAAGCTCTCAAATGTTAAGGAAATCGTTTATTTATATTGAAAAACCACAACTTACATACAATTAACCTAACCAGAAAAGGACAAAGAGAGTGGGAAGCTCGAGGGTAACAGATTTGAGGTTCAATTTCATTTTTCACAGGCAATGAAGTGATTAATAAAGAAAAGACAGAAAGAAAAGAAGTCTAAAACCACAAAGAAACGAATTTAGAACAATTTTAGCGAACCAGTATACAGGTAAAGAAAAAGAAAAAAAAAAAAATATATATATATATATATATATATATATATATATATATATATATATATATATATATATATATATATATATCTATCTGGCACTAGTTTGCTAAAGTAAACCTAGTAACAGGCAGCAGAAAACAAACTTTCCAAAGACCGACAACAGGCAACGTGGCAAACACCTATTCACACTCCTTCAAAATCAACACATCTGTTTTCTCAGAGATTTTAAGAACTTTTTGTTTCTCCATTTTTAAAAAGCAGTAACATTCTACCAACAAGCAGCGGGTGGTGGTGGTGGTGGGGGAATGACGACACTAAATGACCATCCTAAAAATATAACTAAACCAGTAAACTGAAATGTGCTTCATTTGTCAACTGCAAATGGAATGCTAGCCTCTCTCACATGTTATCAAAGCCATGATTTTCAACAAGGAAGAAAAAAAAGCCAACTTACTTGGATACATTTTCTGGAATGTACTCTAGGACCGGGTAGCCGTCGCTTCTCCGAGAGGCCAGGTCACTGTGGGATTTCCACGACTCCACTAAGGTGTTGACAGGAGGAAAGGAGCTCAGGTGTTGGAAAGACTGGTCTCTGGCCGCTCGCGATAGAGAGATGGTACCTTGAGCACCAATCCTGTAGTGAAAGGACTGTCCACCCGAATTCACACCGACGATGGCGGAGGACGGGATGCTGGCCTCGGGGTAGTAGCTCCCGTCGTCTGGCTCCTGCTTGATGCCCACGGGGAAGCCGCTGCCTTCGCAGCCGCCATCGAAGCCGGGCACGGGCGGCCCTAAGATTCCTGATAGAGAGTAATAGTCTTTGTCATCCATAAAGGAAAAGTAGGAGCTATCCATGAAGGGAAACGGGTTCACGGATGGATTCCCTTTGAAAGAGGTGCCCGAACACGAATGCTTGGCCGATTCCTGCTTGATTGGTACTGAGAACGGGGAGGCGGGCGTTGTCTTGCTGTGTCCTCGTAGACACGAGCTGCTGAAAACCCCATCTGGCTCCGGCTTTATGTACGGGACGATGTGCAGCTGGCCCGTCACACCGTTGGAGGTGGCAGTCTCCACTTCCTCCGTCTTGGGGAAGGAGGCCTCGTGAGCACTTTTCTCTTGTGTGTCCGGACTGGAAACGGCGTCCCGGGCCGCCCCGGGTCCCAGGGGGGTGCCCGACGCCGTGTAGCTGAAAGCATTGCTCCCGGGGCTGCAGATGGAGCCCACGGTACTAGCCGTGGGGCTGGAGAGTGTGGATCTGTTATTGGTGTTCGAAGGGCTGGACACGGAGCACCTGGAGTTGTGGACGTTGGCCGGGCTGGACACTGCAGATCGCAGAGGGACGTTGGGGCTGGAGACGGGAGATTTCACGCTGCAGTGACTCGGAGGGCTGGACACGGGGGATTTCCTGCTACTTAACGGGCTGGAGAGGGGCGAGCCCACGTTGCTGGCATGCGCCGGGCTGTGGGACCTGGAGCCGCGGGTCTCGATATTCGGGGAGCAGGTCAGGGGGGTCCCCTGGGTGATGGGGCTGTGCACTGTGAAGTTGCCGAAGCTGGCCGAGGTGGAGGACACGGAGCTGAGGCCAGCGGGGCTGCACGCTGAGGATGCCATGGTCAGAGGGCTGCAAACAGACGAGCTCTTCTCGTGACACAAGAGGGGGCTTTTGACAACCGTGCGCATGACCCCGCCATTCACCGAGCTCCCGGAGTCAGCCAGGAGCGGCCGCAAGGGCCTGCTCATCCCCACGGCGGCGGAAGGACAATGGCCGTTTTCTTTGTAAAATTTCACCAGCTGTTCGACGTTCTGGTAGATCTTTGCCGGACTCACGCTTCCTTGCTGGTTCTGCGGGTCATAGGGGTACTCGGCATCTCTGATGGAATCCATGTAGAGGCCCATGGACTCGGCTACAGTCACGGAAAGTTCCTTAGATTCCAGCTCGGTTTTAATTTCAGATGTTAAAATCCCGGGCCGATTGCTGTCTTGCTGAAGGCAGGGGAGTAGTTCAGGTTTTTCGTGGCTGCTTCCTTGAGTACTGTTGTTTGGAATAGCACCGGAAACACAGCTTACGTTGACAATCTCCATGTAGTTGCTCTCATCGGTCCTCTCGGTAGGCCCCAGGGATGAACGGTCCACGGCCTGAGAAACTTGACCCCACCGTCTTTCCATATCTAGACCTTCCGGGAGACTGTGGTAGCCTTTGGTCTCCATAGCTAACAAATAAATTTATATTAAAAAAAATTGAATTAGAGTCATTTATAACAGCACTCTAACATTATTCTTAATTCCACTTACTAAGCCAGCAATTTTTAACGGGTGTGCTGCAAGATTTTTTAAAACGTGCAATGCCTGACTGTTTTGTCAGGGGCACTGACTTTTTTCTGTTTGATCGTCAAGTAAAAATATGGCAACAGCCAACACAACAACAGCTGTCCAATGTGAATGAATCAAAATTATATATATATATAATCAGATAGAAAAAAATATAACATGATTTTGGGTGTGCCACAGAATTTTAGTAATTAGCATGTGCCAGGAGATGAAAAAGGTTGAAAATCACTGTACTAAGCTATAAGTGCATATTCTACTTATTATAAGCAACGCTTGTATTAAAATTGTTACCTGTCTAGGTGCTGATACAACAGAGCACTGACTATAACTTGTCCAGAAGCCAGACTATAAGAAGCAATTATAAGAAACTATTTTTATCCAATAAAAGAACACATTTCTATAATACAGCCCCTAGAGTTTACAAAGAATATTTACAAATGTTAACTTATTTAATATTTAAAGTAATCCTGGGGACCTTGCGGTAAACAAAAAGGAAACCGAGGACTCAGTGAGGTAGGTGGCTTGCCCAAGGTCAAAGAGGTAAGTGACAAAGGCAGGTTTAAAATGAAATATTCTAACTCCAAAGCCTTTTGAATCTTTGGGGTATATGGAAGATACTTTCCATATCTAAAACATGGCTTTATTAAAAATAATAAGAAAAAGGTAATCAATGCTACCATTTCCCAATATAAAGTTATGGAGTAAATTAGCACAGGAGAAAAAAAAAACACAGTAAGATTGATTGTGATCAAGATAAATGAATGTCAAGTCTAAAAAGTAAAGATTCATCTATCCTGATTAATTAAGATGGTCCAAAGCTCAGAGAGGCTATGTCGGGAATGGCAGAGCTCTTCTCTGCGTTTCAGTCCTGGTGAGAACTGTGATGGGCACCCTGACCTAATGGTGTTCCTCTTGCTACAGAGACTCCTGGCAGACGGACAGTTTCAGTCTCCACTCTAAATGGAAGAAGTTCAAGGTGGGTCCTGACAACTTACGTGGTCATCCATTCAACAAACACCCGGGATGTGCTACATCCTGGGCCTACAGCCGGTCACTGACTCTATGGTGATAAAGAAAACAGGCACCGTCTCCATCCTCAGGGAGCCCAGAGGATTACTGTAGATATACAAGCACATCCATTGGCGCTCTCTCTGTTTCACTGACATAATTATTGTAGCAGGCTATATTTATATAATTCTTATGCATCATATAATTCAGTGCGATACTATAAGCCCTTCACAAACATTAACTCATTTACCCTTATAAATATAAACAATCCTTTAAGATTGGTAAAAGTATTACCCAAATGATACAAGTGGGGAAACCGAGGCATGTGGCACACAGCTAAGTGGCAGAACTGGAATTTGATCCCACGCCCCTCCCTCCATAAGGTTATCTCAACTTGGCTGTTCTTTTGGGCCTGATAATTCTTTGTTGTGGAGATCTGTCCCATGCACTACAAGATGTTTATCACATCCCTGACCCTTTCCCACTAGATGCCAGTAGCAGTCCCAATTGTCCCCGGTTGTGACAACCAAAAATGTCTCGACATTGCCAAATGTTCCCAGAATGGGGGGAGGGAGAGAATACCTCCCACACTCACCACTGAGAACTACCACAATAAAGAAAACTAACTTATTATGAGTAAAAATTTCATTTGCACACTGCACTATATACAGTAAACCTCCTAAAATTATTATGCATTCATTTTTCAAATCCTTTTGGTTGTGTAAACAAACTACGACCCAAATTAAGTTCCTGATCTTAAACGTGCTGTTTCTGCAGATCTGGGCACAAACATGACTTTTGGCCTCTCATCTTTTCTCCCGCTTTGCCACTCACATCTTCATCCTTCCTACCTTCCTCTCATTAAAAAGAGGCTAGGAAGTCCTTGTGTTACAGAACTTGTATTAACTGATATGCAAAAATGATGATGACTCTACCAAATAAATTGGCAATAGCTATGAGAAGGCTCTGCAATGACATTTAATGCCCAAATTGTCTGCATATTATAACTACCTCTAACTTTTCTGTATTCTACAGTAGAATGTAAGGTCCCAGAAGGCAGGAGATTTATAAATTTCACCACTGCATCCCAAGCTAATAGCATAGTGAAAAAAAAAAGTGAACCATTATAATCAATACTCACTAATTTATGACCATAAATTAAAACCTTTCTATTATGTAGCCTCCTTTTACTTAAGGAGCATTATTCTATAATATAAATTCCTAATCACAGAACCCTGGAAAATAAATCAAACTACAGAGGCTGAGGTGGTTATCTTGTAACTCTGGCAAAAAAAAAAAAAAAAAAAAAAAAAAAAAAAAAAAAAAAAAAAAAAAAAAAAAAAAAAAAAAAAATATATATATATATATATTTAGTAAGGATAAAAGCCAAGCAAACGTTGGGAAAAACCACACCTCACAACAACTACCCAGTATAATGGGATAGAAATGGCTATCACTGGCATTTTCTCCTTTTCTAAATACCATTTAGTCATAGTCATAGGTTGAAAAAGACCAGTAAACATTATGTGCTTTCCCAACTTCTACCTGAGAAAATTCTGCCCACCCCATACCAAACTTGAAGGGATGTACATCTAAGATATAGATGTTTTGGCTCCAAATTCATTCAGCACCACAAGTAACAAGGCTGTCTATTCGTGTTCAAAACTGAGCACCTTCTGTGTATCACCACTCACCCCTCAACCCAGTCCCTACACCCATGGCCCTTGTCCAGTAAACTGCACCACCCTCTGCCCAGATGCCTGGAACTCACCCTTGCCTAAGCATCTTTCCTACAGGCCTGCACCGACCCACCCCTTCCCACTGCCACATGGACAGCCTCTTCCTCTCCCCAGGTCCCGGGAAACAGGCCTATCTTCCCTGAGTCTGAAGGGAAATCTCCATGCAGATCCCTCTCCAGAATTCCACAGTTTAAATTCTCTTTCGGGAAGGATGATCACGTACTGCCTGTTTAAAGGTCCCCTGTGGAAATCTGCATGCTAAAACTCGGGCAGCTCCACAGGGCAGAGACCTGTTTCCCTCTGAATCCAGCATTCCCTAGGGGCCACTGCACCCTTCCTGCACAGGACACCTACTGATATTCCAAGGAACATTTTTTCATCACTTTGCCCGTAAGTTGGAATCACAGCTCAGGTTTGTGAATTTACGTGAAGATGTGAAGAGAATCTATATGGGAGATGGCGGGAGAGGACAATCTTAAACTGAAAGCAAGCACCTTATCAACTAACATCACGCAGCTGACCACAACTTTCCAAGTCCTGGTTAGCCATCCTTAAACTACCTTAACAGTAACATAGATAGCCCTGCATTTCACTACGTTATTGACAGGGCTATCATTATAGAATTTGCAACAGGCTTTGCTGAAATCCAAATTAGCTTTGCAGGTATTCTCATCTATCAACCTAATGCAACTCTCCACAAAAAAAAAAAAAGCACAGAGTAAAGGTTGGCAACAGTCAAATAGAAAAACAGAGGACATCAAGCATCTGCATGCGTGGCTTCCGCTGGAAAGACTTTTAAAGATCAGATGTTTTTCAAAAAATAGTTTTATTGAAATATTTTACTCTGAGTTCGCCCTATTATTTTAACTCAACTCCTCTGTAAAGAAATGTATCCGGTTAGAGAAATTTATTTCCTATGTTGTCCAGGAAACCCAAGTTGTTGTCCTTTTGGAATTGGCATAATGACCATGATGGTTTCAAGAGAATTTCGGTCAACTGCAACTTACTAGTGAATACTAAAAATACTAGTTGGTGAATATGATTCTCATAGAACTTACTAGCCACAGGGTAAAGGGTCAGTTTTTTATTACTATCCTATAGTATACTGGTATAGAAACCTAGCTTATATAAAATGAAATTTGTCTCCTTTACAATGAGGATTACAACAGAGACCTTCTCTGGACAAAGTTAAAAAAAAAATTAGAACCCTTTAATTTTCATGCAAATGGCTTCTCCACAAAACATAATGGAAATTTCACATAAGAAAAGTAAGGGCAAGCTCTGCTAGAAGTTCTACCTTAAGCCATATGTATGCTCTTAAATACCATTTTTGCAAAGGAAAAATCTGACTGTAAAATTTTACGTCTTATACCCTGTATTAAATTGTCCCTTTCCATAAGGAAGTAGTTGTTGTTGTTGTTTTTTCAGAAATATTAACAAAGACTCCTGCAAATGTTTATTTTATCTGAAAACATTTTCACTTTTAATATTCCCCAATAGTTCCATTTTAAATGCATCATGTTCTATAGTTATTTCACTATAACATGGCATCTAAAAGACCAGACTCAAGAATTTCACAATTTTCACTGGTTGCATAGTTGTCAAGTTTGTTGTATGTAACTATTTCTCTGTCATCCCCACTACAGAACCATGATTATGTCCCCCTCCTTTACAGATGAGGTAAATGATAGAAACCTGCCCAAGGTCACCTAAGAGAGCAGGAGAACCAGTTAGAACCGCGCACACCTGATTTCTATTCACTCGCCTAATTCACTGAGCCACCTGATCTTTCCAAAATCCCCAAACAAAACTACTTCTTCTCCCTTAAAGGAAAAAGCTCCCCTTTAGATTTAAAAACAACTTCTCTCCTCGACCATTTCCATGAGAGCATGCCATGAAGTTACACATAAAATTAAAACTTCGCAGCAGAACTTCGCAGATGTAGAAGGCTGTCATCATTACTATGTACATATCATCAATAACAGCACCTGGAGAAATGGAGGAGATGGTGCATTGGGGACTCAGCATGTTCCTAAATTTGCCTGCTATCAAGTAAAAGTTTTCCTAACTCCTATGAAATAACAGTTAAAAGCGAGGGTGCCATAAACCATTATGGTTTAAACCTGATTTTTAAAAATTCAGTAGGAAAAGCCATGCACCTAAATTCAGTAGGAGAGTATGGGTGCCACCCAAAGCAGCTTCATCCCTTACCCCCTGCCTTTAGAATGCCAACTGATGCCACGGAAAGATCAGCTCTCTCAAGAGTTTCATGAATGCCAAGGAATGGGGAATTCACGGATTTCCAGAGCCTCCCTCACGCAGGAGATCTATCAGGATCGCTATCTCCTTCAGCTGCCCTTAATAAGCTACCCCTCCAGCTATGATTTGGGTGTTTCTGCAATGGATAGAGGAGAGACATTATTATTCAAAAGGTCCTTTAAAATAAAAAGCGTACAAGGCGAAGGACCCGAAATTCATCCTGGGGAAAAAAGAGAAGGGTGATGATAGACCTCCCACTGCCAAAAGCGGCTGAAAGCCGCTCGTTAGAGGGCATTTCTCCAAAGTGGCCAAACTTTCCCAAAATAGTCCTCTGGCGGCCAAAGCGGGGGGGAGGAAAAAAAAAAAAAGTGGAAAACCAAAACAAAACAACAAGCATACAGCCCCAAACCGGCTTGTGCCTCCGAATTACGCAGCCACTTCTCCCGGCAAAGTGCACGCTCCCGCGCCGCGGCCGCACGCCCGGGCCGGCGAGCGGCAGCCCCGCCGCGCACCCCCACACACACCTGCCTCGGCCGGGGTCCGTCTCCGCGTCTACCTGTTGCAGCTCTCGCCAACGCTATGACACTCCAGCTGCGGAGCCCCCCCAAATCCAACCACATCCAGGCCAGCGGGCTGCCGCTCCCCTGTAGCGGGAGCGCCCGGGGAGGCAGCGAGGCTCCTGCACCCAGGTGACTGCTGCACGGGCTTCCTCCCGCAGCCTGAAGTTGGCTCGCGTCTCCCCCGTCCAATGACACCCCGGGCGCGGAGGGGCGGAGAGGACCCGGCAGCGGGGCCCGGGGTAGGAGCGGGGCTTGGGGCGGGCAAAAATGGGGAGGGAGAGAGGAGAGAGAGGGCGGGTCGAAGCCCGGAGGGGGGGGGAGTGGGTCGGCTCCAGCTCCTTTTAAATGCGGGTCACATGTCCAGATAAAGTTCAGGTTGATATCCCGCCCCCCTCCTGAGCGATTGGCCCAGGGGGAAGCAGAGCTCCACGCTGCCTGGGCGAGGGTGGCTTCTCATTGGGCAGTCGCGGCTGTCAGTCACCGGGAGGACGACATGACTGATACAAAGTTGCTGCGACACAGCCTGGACTGGCAGCTCCCTTAAAGCCGCAGCTGCGGCGGGCTTTTTGGGGTGCGGAGCGGCGGCTACGACTCTGGGCAGGAGGCCCCTCCTCCGCACGCTGACACTTCCCCCCCACCCCCACCCCGCGCTCAGCTTCCCCTTGCCATCTGGCTCTCCTGCCGACCCTGAGCTCTCCGAAAAGACGTGCAAAGTGTGGTGACGCGTAAAAGTCGGCTTTTCCGAGAGCCAGTCCAGGTGCAACCCCCTCGCGCTCTCCACCTGCGGCGCCAGGTGACGGGCAGCCCCGGCCCGGGCGCTGCCCTCCGTGGCCACGCACAGGGCAGGGCTCCCTCCCGCGGGGGCTGCACCGACCCCCGCGGTCCTCTCCGTGCCCCTCTCCTGGGTCTCCCCAGTTACCTCTCAGCAGAGCAGCCGCAGCGGCTGCTGCCAGCCTGCAAGAGGAGGATCACGTTCCCACTTGATTTGAATTTCCTTGTTTTAAACCTTGCAGGAAAAGTGGGTGCTTTCAGCGTAGCCGAGCCTTTTAAACACAGCCTCCCACCCACTTCCTCACCCCCCCACCCCCAACCAAAAAAAAAAAAAAAAAAAAAAAAAAAAAAAGTACCAGGGTCATGAGCTGCTGCGCTCTCTCCTTATAATTCTGTTACTGTACTTACTACTCAGTGTTGGATTTTTCCACTAGTTCCATTAGGAAGGAAAGCCTTCGATGGAGGATAGTCACTTCTTTAGAATGGGTGGGAGTGGTGCAGATAATTGGGGGGGAAACATACAGAAGAGGGGGAAGGAGCCCAACTATTGTCGAAGGACACACAGCATCTGCAAGAAGACGTTTCCAATATTCCCTCCAACCGCCCGCTGCCCCTACCTCAACTCTCCTCCCGCCCACTCAAACTCTGGGCTTCTTAACTTCGATATCTAAGCAGGACTTGGATAGTCCGCGGACGAGGCTCGGTTTTAGGCTCCCCGCTGGCTCCCAATCAGCGCCAGTGACGCACACCCCTAAATCTGGTACCCGGGCCCTCGGCGACCTGCCCGCCTGCAGCCCGCAGCCGGGCGCCAGCAGCTGCCCAGCCTCCCGCCTCACCCTCGCCCCGCGCCCGCCTAAGTCGTGGGGAAGGCGCTCGCCCTGCGCCCAAAGGCCCCTCTCCGCCTGACGGTTAGTGAAGCTTCGGGATTTCGGACCCTGGAAGCAAGAAGACTCTAACTTCCAGCCATTCCAGGCAGGGAAAACTCCCTGCTAGCGGAGGCGACAGGGACCGCGCGGGAGGGCTGGTCCCGGTGCCCACTCAGATGTCCGGCATCCCCCTGCGCAGAGCGACCCCCGGCGTCCCAGCTGCCGGGAGTCCCGGCCGAGTGTCCCCACACTCCCGAGGGGCCCGCTGTCACCCGCGCCCTCCCAGCCCGGCAGCACGGGGTGCCGATCGCGCTCCGGCGGAGCGCGGGCGGCAGCGGGAGCGAGGGGAGTCCCGGAGGAACCGGCGCCCGGGCACACGGGAAAGCGGCAGCGGCCGTTCAGCCTGCGCTGCCAAATTATTCATTATTAAAGGAATGGCCGTGCCTGTTTTACTAAGTTTTTTCCCCCCCCTCCTTTACGGGGAGAGCCCATTTTGCCCTGGATCTCAGCTTCTTGCAAAATCTAGGTTAGGACGGTCCAGAGACGACAGCCGCTGCGATCGCTCGCTTTGCCCGCGCCCAGCAACCCTGCCCAGAGGCAGCCCGGCGGGCACCCAGTCTCCTGCCCGCAGTCCACCTCTGCGTGGACCCAGCCTTCACCAGGGCCGCCCCTGAGCTGCCCGGGTCCCCTCCCGCCGCTGTCAGTGCAGTGACTCGCTGCGCTCACCTTTTCTAGGACATGGTAGGGAGGCTGGGACGCGGGTGGAGGGAGGGGGGGTGGCAGCGAGACTCCCGCCGCCGCCGCCGCCGCCGCCACCAGCAAGTCCAATATGGGCAGATCGGCAATAGCGATGGAGAGGATGGTAATCCCGGCGGCCGCCCTTCGGACGGTGGGTAGAGCGATAGAGCAGCGGTGTTGTCACCCCGCAGGAGCAGGCGAGGCGCCGGTGCCAAATGGCTCCGAGGGGGACGCGGGAGCCCGCGCGCCCCCAGCAGCGGCGGCTGGCCTCGGGCGGGCCTCTCTCTCTCTCTCTCTCTCTCTCTCTCTCTCTCTCTCTCTCTCTCTCTCTCTCTCTCTCTCTCTCTCTCTGGGGCGTCTGGTCTCCCGGGCGTTGACAGCGGCCCCGGGAGCCTGGGAATTCCGCGGGGTGATCCCGAGTCCACTGCCCCGCAGCGCGGCTCTCCGCGCCCCCTCCCCAGGCCCAGGGTGGCCAGTGACAGCTCGGACGTCGGAGTGTGTGTGAGTGTGTGTGTGTGTGTGTGTGTGTGAGTGTGTGAGTGTGTGTGTGTGTGTGTGAGTGTGTGTGTGTGTGAGAGAGTGTGTGTGAAAGTGTGTGTGTATGTGAGTGTGTGTGTGTGAGTGTGTGTGTGTGTGAGAGTGTGTGTGAAAGTGTGTGTGTATGTGAGTGTGTGTGTGTGTGTGTGAGTATGTGTGAGTGTGTTAGTGTGTGTGTGTGTGTGTGTGTGTGTGTGTGTGAGATGGGGAGGCCGCGAGGGGAGCTCTGGGCTCCGAGGCCCCCTCCCAGGGTCAAGCCCTCCCCATCCGGAGAAGGTAGCAAAGCGCCCAGCCACCGCCTGGTGGGAGACGGGCTAGGGGTGCCAGGGGCCGCCCTCCCACCCCAGCTGCAGGTGGGGAGGAGGCCAAGAAAAAGACGGAACCCCAGTGCACGGAGCACCCTAAACCTCACTTGAGGCTCCCCTCCCCCCCAAAGTCCGGCCCGGCCTCAGGCCCCAGCCTCAGGTGCAGTTCCCAGCTGCGGGGGGCCGTGCGGACTCTTTGGGGGCGGGAGGGAAAAGTTTCTTTTCCTGCTCCCTCGCTGCCCACCCGGGGAGGAGGCAGCATCTCTCCTCCTCCTCCAGGCTCTCTGCGCCTCTGTCCCATCCCCACCATGGGGGGGCGCCGAGGACCCGCTGCGTTTCTGCGGCGGGGGCGTTTGGGGGAGGGGGAGAGGGGTAGCGGCGGCCGCCCCGGGCCCCCAGCTCTGCCAGCCGCTGAGACGCGCGCGGCCGCGGGTCCCGGGAGCTGCGGGAGGCAGGAGCCGCGCGCCGGGGCCCCTTCCCCGCGGCTCTCGGAGCGCCGCGCGCCCCCGCGCCCGCCGGGGCAGCACCTACGCAGACGAGAAAGTGAAAGGGGGGCGCCCCAGCCGGGGAGGCGGCGGGTGGCACGCGCGTGCGGGAGCGCGCGGTTGGGGGGTGGGGGTGGGGGAGTGGGTGGAGGATGTAGTGATCCAGGGATTCTCCTGCTCCCCCTGCCCTTCGCAGCTGCCTCCTTGCTCAGAAGCTTCTTTGAAACCCCAGGTGACCTACACCCCGCTATCGGAGCTGGGGATGCATGTTTTACTGCGCGACAGGCGTCAGCCCCAGACTGTTCCACCGCACTGGTACCCTTACCGCGGGTGGGAGATTGGGGTGGGGGTACTGGAGGGGATGTATTGTGAATGTCATTACCACTTACAGTCTCCTCTGCTTGTGGTCCTTTAGGACTCAGGTGAACCCAGAGAACTGGCTATGTACACCCCTTTTCAGGTTTAATATCCCCCCACCCCCCTACAGGCTCTACTGGAACCCTCCCCCCGCCCCCGCCCTGCCTAATTCTGGGTTCTTTCACGTTTTCTTTCTAAATAGCTGTGAAAATTGCTAATCCCTTCCCACATTAAGTCCTGTTAAATCCGAGCCGCCCTGTTAAAACAATCACTACCTTTCTTTGACCACATTCCCACTGTGGGAATATCAACCTTCCCATTTCACCCATCACCCACCCAGGCAGTGTTGGTAGTACTTAATTCTTAGATGGCTTCGAGTGGCATTTTGGCCTCTAGCAAAATGACCTTTTGCCTCAGTTTCCTTATTTGTAGGGAATGTGGAATCCTTAAAATATTTAGGTGAATTAAAAAAATAATAACAATGTATTTTAAAATTACCATATTAAAATATATTCAATGAAATGTTTAAAGAACCTCTATTTAAAAGTTTACTGACTACAAAAAAAAAACCTGATTTTTGAAATGCATCAAATTTTAGATGGATTGAGATTGGTGGGTTGATAAAGTAGACAGAAGGATAATAGATATCTGATAAAGCATACAATATTAATGGTAGATTCTAAGTGGTGGGTATACAGCTATACACCGTAAAATTTTTTCAACTTTTTTATGTGTTTGAATTTTTTCATAATGAAATGATAGAGAAAACCCTTATTTGTGGTAAACAAATATTGTAAGTTTTCTGTTTACAAACTTGGTCAATTAATCTTTCTTCTCACTTTACAAAATGATTACCATACACATTCTATACCTAGGTACCCCACTGGTACTTAGTCAATAATTCCATTACAGACTGCTTGGTGGGGATCAGACTATTGTGTTATAACTAGAACATTTTAGAATTTGGAAGCTTTTACTTTTTATTTTTTTATTTTTGTGTCCATTCTCAATTTTTGTTTTATCTTCCCTGCCTTTAAAAGTTTGTTATTATATAACTGAGATTGAATTCTTCAGGATCTATGGATATTCTTTTGAAATCTTTTCACACCAAAATAGCCTCAGGAGATGGTCCATACATCCATACATATCAGCTTCTACTACCCTTTGGGAGAGATGTCAAGGGATCTTGCAATAAATAATGTTTAAAACTTTGCTTTTGGATATCTGGGTATCTAGATATTTGCCCAAACGTCTGAACAATTAAATTTCCATTTTCTCTTCATTTTCTTTTGCTGGCTGTAAAAGGAGAGGTGGCCCCTGCCCCTCCTGAAGGGATAACAGCTCTAGGATAAGATGTGTGGTTCCCTCATTGGAGGAGAAGGTAACATTGATTTTGCTAAGAATCAAAGATAGGGATGGAGGGGTTTCTGGTTATTTGGATTACTTTCCATTCCAGTGCTAATTTATAAAGAATCCAATAAACTTTAAAAAGTATACATCCAGAAATGTCATTACGTGCTCTCTTTTCTTTTAAGATTAAAAAAATATATATGTTTTATTGACTTTTTACAGAGAGGAAGGGAGAGGGATAGAGAGCTGGAAACATTGATGAGAGAGAAACATCGACCAGCTGCCTCCTGCACACCCCCTACCAGGGATGTTCCCTTGACTGGAATTGAACCCGGGCCCTTCAGTCCACAGGCCTATGCTCTATCCACTGAGCCAAACCGGTTTCGGCCATTATATGTTCTTATGGCTGTCCTTAAACAAAGTTAGTTCTTTTCATCCTTTTAGATATGTATATTTTTTTCTTTGCAAAAGAAAGGAAAAGTTTGTGTATTTTTTAAAAAGAGAAATAAGAATTAAAGGAAAAGCTTTAACTCTATCTGCAAATGGTGGGAGACTACTTATAGCTGCCAAATAGTCTTAAATCTTGAAGTGGCATCAGATATGTCCCTTTTGACAATTGTTCACTCTTAGTTCCAGTTGTGGTACCACTGGACACCTCCTTTCCTCAACCCATTAGTATCAAACTCCCTGAGGTTTGCCACATTAAAGTGCAGGATTTAGCGTTTGCAATGATATGTGACATCACATCCTCTATTACCGTGTTTCCCCGAAAATAGACCTAGTGCATGGAAAGATAAGACATCCCCTGAAAATAAGACCTAGTGCAACTTTGGGAGAAAAAATTAATATAAAACACTGTCTTATTTTCGGGGAAACAGGGTATATACCTTCAGATACAAGGCCTAATATAATCTAAATTTGTGTTGGGGGGAAAAATCCTCCCTTCCTCTTTAAGTTTTAGCAGAGTCAACCCTTGGTTCTGATCCTAATCCCATTTCTTTCATCAGCTGACGGGGGGACGGGGGAGAGGGGGGTTTGGGTGGGTGGATAGGCAATGAATTGTTTGAGCCATGAAATCATAACCCCCCCCCCAAAAAAAAGAATATATTTCTTAATGTATTAAACACCTGTCCTTTATATCTTTACTATGGACCAGAAAGTAAAGATCATTAAGTATCATATAATTTACTTCAATAATTTTTAAAAGCTAAAAGCTAAGCATTTGGTCATAGTTAACTTCATTAATAAGCCAAGCCAAGCTGGTTTCCTGGTCTCTCTCTCTCTCTCTCTCTCTCTCTCTCTCTCTCTCTCTCCTTTCTTTCTAAAAAGCAAAGCTTACCCCCACTCCCAACCCGTGTCTCTTACCAGCTGTTGGGAAGAGTTGAGAAAGAGAGAGAGAGAGAGAGAGAGAGAGAGAGAAAGGAGGGGGTTGTTAGAGAAGATGAATCCTGGAATAATATAAGATAGAACTTCTTCTTTATTTATTGCAAAACACACGTTACAGTTTATAAACACTGCAAGCAAATAAGAAATTGTGAACCAGAAGATAAATACAAAACATATCAGGATTTTTATTACTATCCAAAATAGAACAAACTCAATATTCTAAACAAGTTGGAATATTTTTAATAGATTTGGTTACTCATTAATTTCTGTATTTGTTTATCTAACTATTTATTCACCTGTCTACCTTAATTTCACCATAGTCATTTTAAATAGAAAATACACAAACCTACTACATTTCTATGGCCAGATTTTGAGATGACAGAGCACCGAACAGCCTATGCATCACAATTAGCATGCCATATTATTAGAAGCAAATCAGATTTCACTGTGCCTACACTGATGTTCTAAGTTTAGAAATAATGTACAATGGTTGAAAATCGGGGATGGGGGACGGGGTTAGAGCAATTTATTTTTAATAAAAATAAATATATTTTTTAATTTTTTCTTTGTTCTTTTTCTTGGTTTAGTACTGGAAATTCAGCACTTTTAAGTAACTATGCTAATCTTAACTACATAACTGCATGGTTTGAGTGCTCATTGGGATTATGGGTCGAGACTGTTTTCTCATGTTATGTGCAATCACAATCACAGAAAAGTGAAACAATCCAGTGGGTCAGGTGTGAAAAACAAGAGCCTCTGTTGAACTTGGTGAAAAACTCATTTAGAATTTCCCATTAGGACTTTACAGAAGCTTTTCAGTAGTTGGCACTATATTTTTAGCAGCATTTTAACAGCTGTCAGTAACAACCAAGACAACATTTTGATCAACACTATTTTTTTCATTCTAACAGAGATGATTGCAAAGAAATAAAATGCTTCAGGATTTAAATGTTGAGCTATGAAAGAATAAAAAGGGGGGTATTTTCTTATGATATAAAATGTTAACACATCAAGGGCAGACAATAAGGTATTTATATTAAAAGAGGCCAAATGAATTTTTAAATTTTAATTTTCTGATGCCTATGTAACATCATAAAGATTTTATTCTTAAAAGGTGTGTTCAATGTCAGAAATAGAAATGTCAGAATAAGAGAATGTGCAGTGTATCTTGTCATATAATTTGCAAGTAGGTCAAGAATAGCCATGTGGGTATCTGAAATGAATAAAATCTTTTCCTTAACATTAGCGTTTATAAAGGGAGGTTATCACATGTCAGATATATGACACTGGAAATAGCAGACAGAAAAATGTAAGAAGCTTCATGACAGATGTCATCTTTATTCCTAAAGATAGAGGTAAATTTGCTATGGATAATGCATTACAAAGCAAACTAAAACTAAATATCTGCAAGTGTCAAATTTCTCTCTCACCTATAGTCTCCCCAAATTGAATGATTTGGGTTTCAAGGGAAGTAGAGTGATGGTATATTATTAAAAGAAGCTACTGAATCATCTTATCCGGAGCTCATCTGCTCATTTCAAGGTCCTAATCCAATTTTTGAGTTTGTCCCAACCAAGGCAGCTGAGTATTTCCCACTTCATCTAGCTGGCACAGTGGGGAATTAATGCATTCTTATATCAAATGATATTTTTATTATATTGCATTTGTCTCTTCTAATCCTAATGGGGGCACCAATTATTAGCTCTTTCAATATGAAGCATTTTCAATTGCTTGGTAGGACTTCTTTAAACAGTCATGGAATTTAGAAGAAAAAAAAATGAAGTCAGATCTCCTTTCCTTGTTCCCAGTACAAACCCTGTTAGATGCAAATCTTTTGGTGTTGGCAGTTTTTCACAGAGCATTGTATGGTTTTCTTAGTGCATAAATTTTTGACATTAAACATCTATATGTAAAAATGAAACATGTATAAAACACTTCCTATGTGTAAAGTATATCCACATCAGTTATTAATACTTAAACCACAATCTATTTTGAAGTGCTTAATGCTAATTATAGCTAGACTTTAATATTTTATAAAACAAATAGACATAATTCCATTTAAATTAGTTCATTATTTAAAAAAAAATGCTTTTTAATGGCCTTAGCCATGAATGTGGTGGAACCATGTACTCTAAATAGAGGCTGAGTAGAGTTAGCCTGCTGCTAGATGATGACAGTAGAGATTGCTTGCTTGTATAAGGGACCAAATAATACCTCAAGCCTTGTGATTTTCCTTATATATTCATAAATGTAACTTATACTCAGTTGTTGTAAGTTCATACAAAAGCACATACCTTTTTTTTTTTTTTTTTTTTTTTTTTTTTTACAATTAATGATCTTTTAAAGCTATATATATAAAAGCATAAGCGACTGTTACAACTGGTCAATCAGCAGTAGCTATGATGTGCACTGACCACCAGGAGGCAGATGCTCAATGCAGGAGCTGCCCCCTGGTGGTCATTGGGCTCCCACAGCCAACCTTCTACAGCCAGTCAACCTCCTGGAGTCCCTCCCCCTTTTTGGACATGGTTCCTCACCACTGGCCAGCTGGCCCCATCAACCCTGATCACCAGCTAGGCCAAGGAACCCCACCCATGCACGAAATCGTGCACTGGGCCTCTAGTATTGGATATAAAACAATCTCAAAAATGTTAAATATAACAAAAATTTTATTCATGTGAGATAAATCAACAGATTTTGAAATACAAGTAATAATATTCCATAGAAAACCAATTAAGCTCAGCTCTTAACCTATTCCTAATACAGAGAGAGAGAGAGCTAGTATGAGGCGATTGGTGTGTATTAGCACAGGGGGAATGTGCAGAACACACTCTCTCCTTAAGGGCAGAACTGACAGTCCTGTTCCTTCTGATTGGCTAATACCCATGCGTAATTGGTCAAGGCTGCCAAACAGATCATTAAACTTTATCAGCATTATCTCTGCTTTCAGGGGCTATTCAAAATTTGCTTGAGACATGTTCAGACCACAAAGAGCCAAGAAAGAAGGATTCCTACAATAAAAGTAGTAGTTTCTTTTCCTCCAATTTGCAAAAATTCTGTATGTTGGATGAATTAAATGAAGAAAGAGACAGGCTCAGGTTGATCTGTCAACTTCTATATGAGATAAATGTAGAGGGTCTGCAGAAGGCATTCATTTTGCTATTTGGGGTTCATATGCTATTTATAATTTATTGGCCTTCCTAGGATTTTGATGAAAAATTCCAGATTTTCCATACATTCCAGATGCCATATATCTATCTACCTGACTTACAGATTGTAAAATGTTGAGATAGATTACAAAGCAAGTTGTGAACTTCTTACTCTGGAGGAACTTATAAGTTTTCCTCTGATCAGGAATAACAAAGGCAGGGGTCTGAAGCTGGGCAATGTAGTAAAGTATCTATCATCTTTGTTTGGCCTTAAAAATAATTGTTTTACAAAGAGAAAATGAGATCAGGAAGAAAGGCCCGATATAGCCTGATGAATTAATGGGTGATAAAGTACATTGGAACTTTGACACCTAGCTTTTTACATTTTCTTTTGAATAGCTGCCTCTATGTCATGAACCAGGTATCACACAAAAGAGTAAATTCAGCAGTTTGTCAGTTAGAGTGGCAGTAAAATATAAAGGTTAAAAGCAGAGTCGGGAGCCAGATTTAGCCTGGATTTGGACCCCAGCTCTGCCTTGGAGTAGCTGTGTGACTATGGGTAAATTACATAAACTCTGAGCCTCATCTTCTACAAAATGAGATATAACAACTTACCTCAGAGGGTTTAAGAACCCGCATGATGACTGGTTTATCCTATATAATAAAAGCCTAATATGCAAATTGTCCCCTTGGGCGGGCAGTTGACTGGGAGTTTGACAGCTTGCTATGATGTGCACTGACCACCAAGGGACGGTGAGGAACATGGCGGGCATCAGCAATGCAGTGCTGGGAGCAGGTGGCAGTGGAGGCACTGCTGGCCCCAGGGGCCCCCTGGACCATGATGGGATGGTGGAGCAGGTGAGCAGGTGGTGCCAGGCCAAGGTGGGTGAGAGTGGGGGCCTGATTGCCCTGCTGATCACCCTGCAGATGGCGACCAGCAGCAGCTCTGACACTTTCATTACAAAGAAAGGGCAATAGCAATATTACAATATTTCTTCTAATTATTTTCCTTTCAATGTGCACAAATCCATGCACTGGGCCACTAGTAGTAAATAATAAATATCAGCCGTGCTATTTTTTACATACTCTTAATTTTATACCATTTTCTCATACCCATTTATCTACCTATATTCTTCCCTGCTTTCCATGCACTTGGCATCTGACCTTATTGGATCACCTCTCCCCTTTTTGTGTTTTTCTTACTGAGCTATTTGATATTCAGGGCTATCTGCTTGGCTTCCTTCCACTAATATCCAGGCAAAATTTCTTCTTCTATCTCAGGCCTCCCATCATAAAACATGCCACCCTTGTGGCACAGCATAAACTTGTCCTGGACCTTTACATACTATTTATAAGGTCTTTTTGCTACTTGAAGAAGTAAATTCCCTTAAGTGAAATTTAAGAGACAAGGCTATGGGTTCCCCAAATCTGATTTTATTTTCCCCTTTCCCCGGACACAGGAAAGCTACATACCCTAACCTCCCTTTCATTTGGGCTGAGTTCATATGACTGGGTCAGGATCCCAGGGCAGTGGAGGTGATGTGCTCCACTGTTGTAACCCCCCTCAGTGATTGTCCAGGCTCTCCCTTCCCTTGAAAGCCTCAGGGGCTGAAGTTTAGAAAGGAGACTGGATCCCAGAGTCGCCTCTTGGAGGAAAGCTACCTAGGAAAGTTACCTGAACTCCACTTGACTATAATGTGAGAAATAAATCTTAATTGTGCACATTTCAGGATACTTGGGTGTATTAATTTAGATTATACAGCACATGTGTCAAACACAAGGCCCACGGGCCAAATCCGTCCCGCCAGGCCTTGCAATGTGGCCCGCACTGCGCTGTCATCACTGCACTCCGCTGCGTTTTCCATCACAATGACAGTTTATGACTGTTCAGTAAACCATTCGGCCCGCGATTTAGGCTGGATTTTAGATTTTGGCCCCTTCTCTGATTGAGTTCGACACCCCTATTATACAGAATAGAAATATTTGGACATGAAGTGAATTTACTGTGAATTATAGTAGAGTTTGAATGTAGAGTTTTATTGAATTCATTACGGAGTTTACGAGTAGGTAGCTGAGCAGAATGTTGTAGAGAAAAGGATAGGAACTGCCATAGAACCAGATTCAATCTCTGTCTCAGCATTTATAACTTTGACTTTAATATGTTCCTTCTCTGGAATCCAAATAATACTTTTTCTCATAGTGTTATTGTGTAAGTTAACTAAAACATATTAAGTAACTCTCTTCTATCCCTATACCCTTTCCAAAATTCCAATATTTCCAATCTAGTGTTTAATTTCTGCGATTCTTCATTCTAGACTGCTTTCCATAAGGTTGACTTTATAGGAGTGCTGGACTAAAGTCTTGACAATAAAGGCTAGCAATTTGGTCCAGAGAAAATATCCATATCCTTAATTTGTGTCCAAATAAAAGAAAATCATTATAAAATTTTATGCGCTGAAAGTAGTACTTAGTAGAGAACAATTTTGCCTTTATTTAGTGCATTATTCAGAATGTCCCCAAGTTAGAAAGCTATGCCAGGCACCATGGCACAATTGTGAAAATACTGTATTTAATTAAAATGGGAATTTCTGAAATAATTACTATATAATTTATATTTCAAAATCTTACATAAAAATTTGACCCATGCAATATTGATGAGTTAATTTTCCTTTTCCCTGTCCCATCTTAACAACTAGAAGAACAGTCTCTATTTGAAATTATTCGGGGTGGGCCATTGGCAGAATGAACACCAGTAAAGATAGAAATATCGAGTAGCACCTATTTTTCACCCACTCTGTTTGCACACACCCAGTGCTACTGGGACACTCAATATAAATGCACACTTCAAAGACACACCTGTGAGAGTTGCCATTGTTACCTGCTATTTATATTTAAGCAAATTGTTAAGAGTTTATGCCATATAAACTGGTGATTTTTTAAATTAAAAAACATGAGCTAGCACATAACTTATTCAATTAAAGGGCAAATATGGCAAAATTTTATATTAGGCACACAAGGAAGAAAAATTAAAAATTCAAATGTAGGTTTACATATCTTGGTTCTACATTGCATTGTAATGTATATTAAAGCTCAATATGGCAACAGACTAAGCTCTCTATGACAGCTTTTGTTTTATAAAATTGTAAATGCTTCTCATCAATTATCAAATAGATGTCCCTGAAAATGGACAGAGAGACTGCATGCGCGCTTGGTCTTCATTGCTTTCTGACTTTCACTCACCATTTCTTCTTTTCTTTTCTTTTCTCACCATCCCAACCTCTAACTTTCATCCAAGTTATATTCCAACACCTTTACTCCCCCCTCCCAATGTGGCATTGCATTTTACATAGAGTTTGGTTCTGAAGTCAATGAACAAAGTGAAAAGTCGTATAAAGTCAAAAATTTCCTCAGGGAAAAAAAAATCCCTTAATCCCCACTTAAAGTACAATATGCATGACCATTTGCATGCACATTTGAGGCTGATATATGGTCCAACTTAGCTAGTTTTTCCTCCAGCCTAGGAACAGATTGCTGTTTTCTCAGTTAAACACCTGATGAAGTAGTTGGCTTGCATTTAGGGGCCATGTTGTAAAAAAAAAAAAAATGTATCTTTAAACACTTGAATCACACTCTGCATGGTGAGATGCTCATACTATGAGAGCGATTCAGGAATCGAGACCAACTGAGGGAACATGAGGTTCACATCTCTCTGCCTGCGCTCCCTGGGGCATATGCTCAGTGGAACGCGGGACAGAATCTCCCACACTATTTACATTCTCCTCTTTCCCTCTCTCTCCTTCTGGCAAAAGAAGTTGAGTTGAATATGGACGAGAACTTTATCTGTATTAAGGAAAAATCCTACTCAGAACCACAACTTTTTCTAAGAAGGGCAGTTCCTGTTAAAGGGAAATTTCAGGGCCTCTGTTGCTCCCATGAGCTGAAACAGCAATTGGTAGCCCCTTCAATATAACAGAGGTAACTGCCTTACAGGTTATGGACATACAAAAATGAATGTCCAGTCGAAACCGGTTTGGCTCAGTGGATGGAGCATCGGCCTGCAGACTGAAAGTTCCCAGGTTCAATTCCAGTCAAGGGCATGCACCTTAGTTGCGGGCATATCCCCAGTAAGGGGTGTGCAGGAGGCAGCTGGTTGATGTTTCTCTCTCATCGATGTTTCTAACTATCTCTCATCTTCCTCTTTGTAAAAAATCAATAAAATATATTTAAAAATGAATGTCCACTTGGATCAAGAAGTATGGAAGCTCAGGAGAGTTGACTTGCTGTATATCATGCTTATCAACCTTTGCTCTACTGGCATTTTGGATCATATATTGTAGTTTTTTGTTGGGGTGGGCTCTCCCGTGCATATAGGATAGTTAGCAGCATCTCCAGCCTCAAGTCACTTGGTGACTGTGATATCCACACTCCTCTTCGACAAGCTGTGAAAACCAAAAATGTCTCCAGACTTGCCAAATCACTCTTGAGGAGCAAAATCATCCCTGAGAAACACTGTTCTGTATGACAGAGTGGAAAGCCTTTAAAACCCTAGGGAGGAAATTCTAGATGGATGAAGTGAAAGAGGCAATATGGGATGGTGATGGGAGGAGCTTTCTAGATAGTGCAAGGCTGGACACTATGTGAAGCAAAGTAACCTCTGAAAAATCCTTAGTAAGGAGATGGCTGAAGGTTTCTAAAAGACAGTAGTGTCTAAACTCCCATTTGACTCTGTTTTCTGTTATATGAACTCCCTTTCATTTCCCCAGACCTCTAGGAAAGTCTGTTGTAAACTCTGACACCATGTGAGAGCAATGAGGGGATAAGTTTCCCACCTGAGCTGACATTATGTGCAACAGGAACTGTCCACATGCATGTTACTAAATGACATCTTGGAACCAAAGTAAGCTTTCCAAACATCTTTGGATTTGCACAAAAAGTGGACTATGGCTTTAAAAAGCTCTTATCTATACCATAAGGGGGAAGGGCCTCTCAAAGGTTTTATGACTTGTGGGTTTCCTGAGGCACACAGAGGCACCACCAACCCTGACAAGGGTTAGTGTGGGAGGAGAAGATGCTCATCTCTTTTCCCAAGTCTTTCAGGGATCTAGGATTAGAATCTGGGGCCTCTGGGAATGGGAGATGATCACTTCTCAGTGTGAAGATGATCTTTACTATCCTATTTAATAAAGAGCTAATATGCTAATTAGATTGGATGGCATAATGACCTTCCATAATGACCAGAGGGCGGGGGGTAGGGCCACAGGCCCCGGAGGCAGCCAGGCTGTGAGAGCTGAGGCAGTTGGGGCTGCAAAGGCCTACCCTTGCACAAATTTTGTGCATCGGGCCTCTAGTGTCATATAAATCTTTCCCAGGCACTGCTCATTCCCTTGCTCTCTCACCCTCAAAAATCTCACTGTTTCTTTTGCTTCTCCATCTTAGATGCTCTTCTACTACCCTGTCATAATGTCCCATATATTCTATATAATAAGAGGCTAATATGCAAATAGACCTAATGGCAGAACAACTGAAAAACCGGTCGCTATGACATGTGCTGACCATCAGGGGGTACGTGTGGAACATGGTTGAAATCAGCTGCCGTGGGATGATGGAGCAGGTGAGCAGGGGCGCCAGAACAAGGTGGGGCACCAGTTACTGTCATTGAGGTGAGCCTCTGGTGGTTACTGAAAATTCTTTGCTCCTGTGCACTATAGTCCCACCTGACACTTGCACCCACTGCCAGCACTGGCCCCGTTCTCACCCACAGCTGGCGCCAGAGCTGCTGCTCATACCTGCTGCTAACACACAATGCCAGTCCCAATTGCTTGGCGGCATCAGCAGGTGCAAGCGGGTAATTGCCAGCCCCTGAGGGCCACAGCAAGAGGGTCTGGTGGGGTGCGGAGGATGGACTGAGACCCACCCCTGCACCTACTGCAGCCCCACAGTCCACAGTTCTTTTACAAGTGCACAAATTCATGCCACTGGGCCCCTAGTTTTTCTATAAAAACTTCAGCTGTATCTCTTTGCCACCTTCCCAACACTACCTCACTAGCTGGGTACAAATTTGGAAGGCCTCCTCTCCTCTCAGCCCACTCCCCTTTTAGGGTCAGGTTTAAATTATTTCCTCAACACATTCTGCTCTTTGTTACTCCCTTGCTAATCTGGTCGAAAGCTGCGCCTTCCTACAGAGAATAGAGAGTCTTTCATTACCATATCGTCAGGTGTTAGTTTAATCTATTCTATTCTACTTCAATATATAGGTTCAATAATACTACTTCTTAGAGTAAGATAAACTCTGAACTCAACACAGTTTATTTATACCTCTTTAGGAGCAGTTATTATTTTCTATTCATTGTAATAGCAATTATTGTACATAATATATTTACCCCTAGGTGAAGAGCTCTTTGAAAACAGGAACTATATCTAAACATAATAATTGGCCCATAATTGTTGTTAAGTAATTGATTTAAAATTTTTTCTATTTTTTCCTAAAAGAATTTAAAATAGCTTAGGACAATAAATACTGGCTAATGACTGAAATTAGAATAAAGTGAGAAAGAGAGAGAGAGAGAGAGAGAGAATAGAAACCTACGAATAGTAGGTTATTAATAAGTGCTTGCTAGAAAGTAAGTCAATTTTCAATAAGAATTGCCAGTGAGTTAGTTCAATTTTAGAACAAACTATATTTGCTTTCTCACTCACAACTCTGTCCCAGTGGTGATATCCATACCCCATGCCCTTCTTTACTCTCTGTCTCCTCCACTTCCCAAATCTGGCCATGCTTTTTATATGGTCCATTAGAAACTTCCATCTTCTTCCACAACTGTACCTTCCTGACCACAGAGCTGGTTCTAGGCATGGGCACTGGACTCCAGCCAACCCGCATTTTTCTTTGGGATATTTGAAGCTGGAGCGAAAAGTAAGAGCCTTTTTTTTCTATGGATGGTAAGGTAGAAATCTGCTGAATCACCACAGTCCCTGGGTAGAGAAAGTTGAATTTTTAGGAGAAGAAGCCAATCTATAGAAAGAAGCAAAGATCAGAAACACAGAGATAATTCTGGTGGTATTTGAACCACTGGTTCTTATTTCTGAGAAATCACCCTTAAAGCTTCCCTCATCCCCTGCCTTTTCAAAGCATATTTGTTAGAGCTCCTTTTGATTTTTGTTGAATTAAGTCCAAACCCTTGAGTCTAACAATATAGCATTTCCAGCACCCAGTCAGCCTTATCTTGCTTCTAAATTCTCAGTAGAGAGCTGTCTTCTCCCAGACACCAGACTCATTCTTTCCTCTGTGGTTTTCTTAGTTATTTCCTTACCTTGAATGACCTCCTGCCTCCTCTCCCTGCAATACTAATTCTAGCCTTTCTCCAGGGTCCAATTCAAGATCTATCTCCTCTATTAAAACCTTCTTGATTGATCTTTTTCTTCTCCAAACTATTGTAGTCCTTATATCCCCAGCTCTTATCATGATGTCTGAAAAATATTTATTTTTCTGCTTTGGTTTTTTCTCTTATGTGTTTTGTGTTAGAGAATTTTGTTTTGTTTTGGTTTGGTTTGTTTATTACTTACAAACTTAACTATCTTTAAGAAACATCTTCCCATTTGTTTGTTAGCACCTTGATTTGTTTGAGTATGGACAGTTTGGGGTGAGGATTGAAGGGGAATTAAATTGGTCCACATTAAAAAGAGAGCATAATATGAGGCTTTTGCCAGCAATTTGGAAAAGGAGAAGTGAGAAGGAGAGTGCACAGCATAGCAGTGAAGCAGAAGAAGGTTGTGTATAAGCCAATGTTATCATTCTCCAGGATCCTCAGTTACTCAGGAAATTGAAATAAAGTCATAGTATCCATGGAGAGCATATGTATATATTTCCTGGAAATTGGTGAAGTGATAGAGATTTTGGTATAGATTATCAAGGGGAAAAATAGAAGCAAGCCAATATACGCATGTGCCATAGAGAGCAACCATGAAATATATGGCTGCTGGGTATTTGCAGAAAGCATGAGAGAGTTTTCAAATTCAACAAAGTCTGTACCTGGGAATTCAAGCCATGGGGCAGTAGGTCCCAGCAAACAAGTGATCATTAGTTTAGTATTATACACATTAGTCTTGCTTTTCCACCTTGATGGTAAGTTTCGTGACTTAGGAATTATGCTCTCTTCTACCTCAGAGATGCTTATGCTGTGTCAGGCTCAAAGTAACTGTTTTCATCCCCTGTCTTTTCATTTCCAGTGCTTTCTCTTTATCAGTTCTCTGCTGTATGGTAAAAGTAGGACAGGAGAGGAGAAGAATAGTCTTCCGCTAGTGAATAAACTCTTCCCTTATCTGGTCTCATCTGATTTATGGGATCTCACCTCCTCTTACCCAACATGATTCACTTTTCCAGAGTTCCTCTCTGTCTACCCACAGAACATGGAGTCTCATCTCACTATTTGTTGTTATGTTGTTGTCCTTACCTAAAACACTCCCCATTCTCTTCTTTACCTACCAAATCCTACTTGTCCTAAATTCTAGCACAAGACACAGTTCCTCGAGGAAAACTGTTAGGGCTATCAATCACTCTCCAATTATCTTTCTTCTATCGTTTGTGCCATGTCACATAACACCAATTATTGCTCTAGTGATTTTTATTATGGTTAATCTTCTCATAAGGACCTTAAGAACTGAAGGAGTGATTTTATAGATCTGATACACTGGGTTCTCAGTACTTAGCAAGTGCTTAAGAAGTTCCTCCCCCAAGTGGATTCACAAAGGGCAGGACTTTGGTTTCCTAAAATCCCTCAATGCTAGAACATTGCCTGGAAAATAGTGGGTACAGAAGAATATTTGTCTAATAATGAATGAATATTAATCTATCAAACTTTATGACTCCCAGTAGCAAAGACAAGTCTTTTCACTTTTTCTTCCCCACCTATTGTTTAAGGCATTTTTCTCAATCTCTTGAATCTAATAACTGTTCTTCTGTTGTTAGATTTCCCAGTCTTTTTGATAATTTCAGATGCTACTACCTAGCTCCTTTAGTGTGGCATCAGTCATTCTTAAAGCACTTCACTTATTTCAAATCACATTTGTGCTGAATTTAATCTATTTATACTTAAAGAGAAAACTCAAAGAGAAAACATGAGTAGCCTGCTCCTTCACTTTCATGCTCCCTTGAGTGTGTTGTAATATTGAAAAAGTGGAATTTGGGCATGTACGTGGTAAAAATGAATCTCTCTAGAGATATACCATTCTCATAAATAAAAGTATTCATATCATAAAGGTATTATCCCCAAAGTAATATATAAAAATCTGATGTAATTCCAACTAAAATCCCTATAGATAATTTTATTTAATGAAAGTTAGTTTAAGAATAGGCAAGGTCAAAGGATGAGAATAGTCAAGATGATTATAAAGAGGAATAAAGGAAAGGAACTTGACTTTTCAGATATCAAGATTTATTATAAGGCCATAGTAATTAAATCAAAATGTTAGTGCAGGTTAAGACAGACTAATTAACAGAATTAAAATACACACACACAGACACACAGAGAGAAAGAGACAGCATGAGACAAACAAGCAGAGAGAAATAACATTACAAATTAGTGTTGGAAAAAAATGGTGCTGCTGGGACTGGTTTGGCTCTTGGGTAGAGCATCAGCCTGCGGACTGAAAGGTCCCAGGTTTGATTCCGGTCAAGGGCATGTACCTTGGTTGCGGGCACATCCCCAGTAGAGAGTGTGCAAGAGGCAGCTGATCGATGAATCTTTCTCATTGATGTTTCTAACTCTCTATCTCTCTCTCTTCCTCTCTGTAAAAAATCAATTATATATATATATATATATATATATATATATATATATATATATATATATCTATATATATTTTTTTTTAAAGAAAAAAAAATGGTGCTGGGACAAGTGACCACGTGAAAAATAAGTATATCCATTATATCACATAAAAAATAAAATAAATTTCAAGTCAATTAACAGATCAAATGTAAAAAGCAAAAACCATAATATTTTCAATAAAATACAGAATATTTTCAAGATTTGGGACAGGAAATTTTTTTCCAAATAACACAGAGAATGCATAGGCAATAAAAGGAAAAAAGATGAATAAATTTGACTCCATTAAAATTTGAGTCTTATAAGGCAAGTCACAAAAGAATGGTATCAAGAATATACATTTTTAAAGCTCATTATATCCAATGAACAAAAAACAAAACACCCAGGCAAGGAGATGAATAGGAAATTCACAGAAAAAGTAAAATAAATGGCCATTTATATTTAACTCTGTCAGTATTCAGGGAAACACATCTAATAAAATTGAGAATGTAAACAACGTGCATGTGCTTTTTTTATTTCAAGTTTTTAGGTGTGTGTATATATCCTAATATATAAAGAGCTAGGGTCTGTAACATCCAAAATGACCAAACAGATGACTGATTGCCAGGCTGCACACGCAGCAGGCTCAGGTGGGTGGGGACTGGTGACCTCTTGGTCCCTCCTGGGTTGGGGGTGCTGCGGCTACCCAGCACTGACTGACACCACCAAGGAGTGTGCAATGTTATTGGTCAGGGGGCCCTGCTGTTGTCCCATGATCACCCTGCAGAGAGAGGCCCAGAGGTGGGCCTCCCTCTGCGATGCAATCAATCATGGGGCTCCCAGACTGTGAGAGGGTGCAGGCTGGGATGAAAGACCCCCCCCCCCCCCCACTGAGTCCATGAATTTTGGGCACCAGGCTTCTAGTGCATGTGTGCATGTGCATGTGTGCCTGTGTGCGTGTGTGTGTGTGTGTGTGTGTGTGTGTGTGTGTATACATATATTAGGGAAATTCTTATATATGTGAACAGGCAGATATGTACAAAAAAATCTCAGCAAAATTATAAGTGTAAAAAATGGGGAAAAACCCAAATTCTCATTAATAGAGTAATAAGTAAATTGTGGTATTTTCCAAAATTCAGTTAAAATAAACAAACTAGAACTACATACATAAATACAAATAAACAAAAAAAATAATTTAAAGGCAAGAAAGCAAATTGTACAATTTCTTTTACATAAAGTTTAAACCACACAAAACAATATTTCATATTATGCAAAGACATATGTTGTATAGTATAACACCCTGGGTTCCCCATGAAGCAGCTTCTAAGATAGACATTACCAAACAGGAGGCTCTCGAGAAAGTGCTTTTGGGAACATCTTGCAGAAAGGAAGTGAAGACAGCAGGACTGGATAGAGGGACAGTTTTGGCCATGATATAGTTTTAATAAATGCCTCAGCCAAGCCCTCTGAAAGCCTGTGAAAGTAGGATTGCCCCTCAGAATTATCCTGATTTGGGGTGAGGGCCCTGGCCTGAAATGGTGAGTCACTGGATGTGGGCAGGCACATGACCTTGGGGGAGGCAGCTCTCCTCAGCCTCTGTGTAGTCATTAGGAACATCCACATGGATACTTGGATTTTCTTCTCTTAGTCACATGATAGCATTATACTTCCCATGTCTTTGAGTTAGGTATAGCCATGTAATATGCTTTGACCAATGGAATGTGAGAAGTTGCATATGTCACTTCTGAGCAGGCACTTTTAATAATGTGCATGTGACTTTCCACTGCCATGGTGACCTGTGACCTTCTAGCTCTGTGGAGGCTCTTCTAGCTGCCCGTCTGAAGGAAGGCAATGCGGAGCAGTGCACACAGCCATCCTGGGACCAATGTGAGGCATGATCAGTGGTTTAAATTACTAATATATTGGAGATTTTGTCACTGGAGCATAAGAACCTAGATATCCTTACTGATACCTACTCTGGGCTCCAAATATCACTTTTGCCATCTTTGAGCTCTCTTCTTCTTGCTCTATACTAGTATATTTACTTAATAGCCTTTCTTGTGTTGTTTCCTAGATCAGGTTTTCAGTAAATGTGTTCTGCCGAAAAGTAGCCATATGAACCGCTCTTTAAAATCCTGATTTTTATGGTTAACTAAGTAGGAAACCACATACTTTATCACTCTCTCAAGGACTTATAAATGCCCATTAGCATATTAAATTTCCAGAGCAGTCTTTCTATAAAGAAACCTGTTTTTAACTAATTTCAATATTCCATTTCACAAATGCATTTGACTATGGAACCCTAAAAATAACATCAACTAACATCTGACAGAGGAACACATTTTTGGAAATTATGCCCTAAGCAATCTTCCTCCTTCCATTTCAAATTAAACATATCCAGAGGTTCTACTTGAAAGTGAAAAGAATGGACCTGGGACTTATTTACAATGAGTTCAAGATCTAAAAGGCTTTCTATAAGCATAACATTTCAATAGAACTGATTTGTAAAAATAAAGCAAAATATTCTATTCAAAACCAATCAACATACACATAGGATATTCAGAATAAGAAACACAAATATATATTAGATATGTGGTCCTTAGTCACCTAAGGCTATCAATATGTTTGCAAAGGTAATATATAGATTCATAGAATGCAAACCAAGAAATGTATATAACTACTGTCAAATGAGTGGGTGCAGACAGAACCCTGAGGATGTCAAACATTACACAATGAGAGAAGGCCTCAGGTAGTAGTCTACATTCCACATAGTGAATCTAAGAAACAAGGATTTACTGAGTCACAGAACCCTTACTCTTTAATAATATTCTGAATCTCTTCTTATTCAAGTGTGATATATAAGAACTTAAATGTTAGGCAGAAATAAGGGTGGGTAGCTTTTCTGTATATTCCTATTACAGCATCAGAAAACAAAAGGATATGTGCTTATTTCCCAATCTAGCAAAGTGCAAAAAGAATTCCTGCCTGCCTTCATTGCAGCAAATTCTAGCACAACATGCCAGCTGAGAAAATGGCCCAGTCAGAATGAGGAGACAGGACAGATGTCTCCTTGGCCTTTATACTTTTTTTCCCTTACACAATTTAGTTAAGCTAAGGAATTACTTCTTTTGAATGAAAATTCCATATTTTAATAAATCAGAGTGGTCAACAACCTGGATTAGATGGAGTACAATATTGTATAATTTTTAACCTCCTCTTCTCCACATTTATGAGTTCTAAATGAAATGGAATCTATTTTAGCTGACAGGAAGAAAAGGCAAAAAATTTAAACAAAATATTACAAAGTCTTGCTATTGAGATAGGAATGAAATTCATAGAATAATGTATTAAAGACTCAGAATCTAGATATTTTGGGAGTAGATGACTCAGCAAAAACACAAATTACTTTTAGACCCAATCTATTATTTATTATTTCAATTTATAAAACATGCACCCAATGCATCTTCAAGATGAAGAGTTCAAAGTCATTGTGATTGTTTAGTTGGCTTATCTCTGGGATTTAGAAATCTGCATATTTCATGTTGACCTGAAGTTGTCTTCTATAAGAGATTTTTATGCCATAAAAACAAAAAGTAAATTTCAAAGAATAAAATTCACAGAGTCATCACAAATATATTAAGTACTTTTAAGTCACATATCAAATAATATCCTGTCAATAAGAGGTTTGAATTGTGAGGAACAGTTACTCAGATTTGGAGTGGAGCATGATTTTTATCACTGTACCTAATCATTCCTATTGTCTTCAAGCCAGAATATGAATTCTTCCTCATAAATAAAAGTCTGAATCCCATTATTTGTAAATTGAAGGAATTCATTTCTTTAGTTGGATTACCTGTGCTTACAGTGCATCACCGCTTCTAACACCTTCTTTCTTCCCCACTCCAACTCTTCCCTCCAACCTCCCAATTTCCAGAAGTGTTTTGGTCTGCTAAATAGACCTAGCTTTTTAATTTAAAAAAAGGAGGAAATCGTTATACAGAGCTCAAGTTCCCCATATCATTTCAGTTTTTGATTAGTAACAATTCTTAGAAAGTTCTAATTTTATTTTGAGACTTTTCTTTCTAAAAGAACTTATAATGATGAAAAACAATGCTTCCTATATTAAAAGTTAACTTTGCTCCACTGGTGTGGTTCAGTGGTTGAGTGACGACTTATGAACCAGGAGATCATGGTTCCATTCCCAGTCAGGGCACATGTTCAGGTTGTTGGCTTCCTCCTCAATGTGGGGTATGCCAATCAATGATTCTCTCTCGTCGTTAATGTTTCTCTCTCTCTCTCTCTCTCTCTCTCTTTCTCTCTCTCTCTCTCTCTCTCTCCCTCCCTCCCTCTCTGAAATCAATAAAAATATATTTTTTAAAAAGTAACTTTAAGGATTACATTTGAGACAATATTGCTTTGAAATAAATTCCTTGTTTTTTTCTTAAAATATACTGTATGTAAACAGATAAACAATAAACTGCCTTTTAAAAGCTGTATTGTAGATACCTACATACATAAATGTTCAAATCTTGAGTCATAGTTTTGCTTTATAGTTGATTTGCTATTGTTCTTTCTTGTGTACCATTACAGATCTGATGGGGTGCAATTATTTCCAAATACAGTAAATGTAATTCAAGTTTAGCTTTAACATAAATACAATTTATTAATTATACTATCATTATTAAAGGTTAAATAGTTCAGGACATTCATAAATCAGCAGCTAGTTTGCCAACTTCTTATATTAAATTAAATGGCACTTAATTATTAAGACAACTAAGCAATAAGTGAGATACTAATTAAAGCCCAAGCAAACAGCTACTCTCCATTCTTAATTTATAATTCAGTGTCTATCTAAAAAGTCAAACAAAGGTCATTATATCTCTTCATACCTGAATATCTTGGTAAGAAATCTGGATGTTGAATTCAACATCATTAGATCTAAATCTGAATATAAAAAAATAACATATAAGACAACCGAACAAACTAACTAAACAAACCCGAAACTCCATAGAGTGAGATTTCAAAAATGACAAGCATGTAAGACAAGCTACTTAGAAAAGTACATTTCATATTTTTTTCATAAAAGTGAAAGGAATACAGAATTTTCAAATAGCAGGTAAATAGACATTTGTGTTATATCACCCATTTGACATTTCTATAGGCAAAACTAGGATGCATGAAGTTATATGATACAGAAATAGATTCTTAAAAATCAAGTTCAAGTTTTATCTTTCTCATCATATGAATGTGAATAAAAGTAATTCAAAAGCCAATCCTGAATAAACTGCTTATTATAGAGCACTTAATGAAATTGTCATTTCAAACAGCATTTAGGATGTAAACTACAGAATGAAGAATCAGAGGTCCCACTATTACAGGGATAATAAAGTGTTTTTTTGAAGCTACTTTAATTCTTTTAACCTCTAGTTGATAAAGATGATTGGACCACCATCTAGGAAGAATCTGGTGGTTCTTATGAGGCTATCTATCTAAACATTTTTGGCGCCAAATTCATATTAAATCAAACACTTCTGCTGTTCTCTCTGAACTACCTTCAGGAAATTATAAAATAACACCACATATATAATAAAAGCCTAATATTCAAATTGTCCCCTCCGACAGTCCTTCGACTTGGAGTTTGACTGCTTGCTATGATGTGCACTGACTACCAGGGGGTAGCACAGAACATGGCGGGCATTGGGTGGCAGTGGAGGCACTGCTGGCCTTGATGGGCTCCTACTAGAGAGCAGGACCGCAGCAGGATGGTGGAGCAGCTGAGTGGGCAGCACTAGGACAAGACAGGTGCAAGCGGGGCCCAATCGCCCTACTGATCACCCTGCAGAAGGTGACTAGTGGCAGGGGGAGGGGGGCCAAGGCAGGGTTTCAGGGAGGGCTGTGGGGCTGCAAGGGGTGTGTGAGTTGTGGCCTGATCCCTGCAGGCCACCCTAAGGGACACCATCCATGCAAGAATTCATGCACCGAGCCTCTAGTGTTGAAATAAATGCCCAGCTGCCCAAAGTCTAAGAAAATGGGATTTAAATGACTGTATAAATTTCCTCTAAGATTTCAATTCTGTATTGTGTTTGTAGAGTAGGAGTAAATAATATCAGAGTATATAAATTTATATGTATATATATTTAAGTTTTCAGAATATATAAAATCAGTTTGAAGAATTAAACAATTCACTTTAATAGGAGTGAAGAATTCACTTAGTCCAGATCACCTGGTTAATTAGATAATCCTAGGGTAGTAGGATTATTTACATTTATTGAATGAACTAGAGGTCCAGTGCATGAAATTTGTGCATGGGGGTGGGTGTCCTTCAGCCCAGCCTGCACCCTCTCCAATCTGGGACCTCTAGAGAGATGTCCTACTGGTAGGACCGGGCTTAAATGGACAGTCGGACATTACTCTCACAATCCAGGATTGCTGGTTCCCAACAGCTCGCCTGCTTGCTTTCCTGATTGCCCCTAACTGCTTCTGCCTGCCAGCCTGATCATCCCCTAACCACTCCCCTACAGCCTGATTGATGTTTAACTGCTGGCCTAATTGCCCCTAACTGCCTCCTCTGCAGGCCTGGGTCCCTCCCCTCCCCCCGCCCAACTTCTCTCCTCTGCAGGCCTGGGTACCCCCCAACTGCCCTTCACTGCAGGCCCAGTCACCCCCACCTTCACTCTTCTGTCAGCCTAGTCACCCTAACTGTCCTCCCCTGCAGGCTTGATCGCCCCCAACTGCCCTCCCTTGCAGCCTGGTCCCTCCCAACTGCCCTCCCCTGCTGGCCATCTTGTGGCAGCCATCTTGTGTCCACATGGGGGCAGCTATTTTTAACCACATAGGGGTAGCCATCTTTTGTGTTAGAGTGATGATAAATTTGCATATTAGATGGGATTAGCTAGTCAAACACCTTTTTGCTGAAACCAAGCACTACACTGAGCCTGATTGTATCCTTGTCATTATCCCCTGTACTCATTCTCTTAGCAATGTGATCTTGCAGATTTGTTCATCAAGGAGTAGAGTCCATGTCCCACCCCTTTTAATTATCACTCACCTTGTCACTTGACCAGTGTAATGGGACAGAAATGATGGTGTCCTAGTCCTGAGCCTAGCCCTTAAGAAACTTTGCAGGCTTTTATTCCTTTCCTCTATCAGGTAAATAAGGGTTGAGAGACCAGAAGCATAGAACTAAGTTGGCCCATTTACCCCAATAGTGATCCCAGATGTGAGAGAGCCCTGCTAAGGTTAAGACCTGGCCTGAAGCTTCATATATAACTTGAAGCTGATCTAGAGCTGACCACAAACTCATGAAGGACCCCAACTGAGATAAAAACAATTGCCTAGCTGAGCTCAGAACAAATTACAATGAGCTAAATAAATATCTGGTGGATTCACCTATACTGTCATTTGATAATACCCCATTGTTCTCAATTAGTAGGATAGCAACTAAGAATTGAGCCAATAAATTCAGGATTTAAAGGCAAACACATTAAGCCACTTCTCTATATGAATTATCATCTTTAAGCTGTTGACATATTGCATTTTGCAAAGCTGTACAGGAATCAGGTAGTCACTGCCTTTCAGCAACTTTAAAAAACATATTTACCATAAAAAACACATTTACATTTCTTAATTGTGTGGAACTATATAAAAAGTGTGTTTGAGTTTAATTAGTTTTAACTTTAAATTTAAAAACCCAAAAGAGATAAGCCTAACAAGACCCACATACTTACCAAAAAGCAAACAATAAAGCTGCTTTGTGTATAATTAGATATGTATCTATACATGATATGAGGCAGGGTCATTAATTCTTCTTTGTATCTGGGCATTTTACAATCAGCCAAGAACCATTCTATCAAAATAGAGACATGAAGTGCTTATTTCCCATGCCAAACCCTTTACATAATTATAATTTTATTTATGCCATTATATATCAATGCCCAAATTCATTATGATGCACAGAACAGGCAAATGATAAAATTTTAAAGTTAGAAGGAACTTCAGAGGTTCCTGAATGGGGTGGTGAAGAGAACAATAGCATATGAAGAACCCTCGTCTATTCCTAGCTGTGCTACATGGACCTTCTTTAGCCAATGGTTTTTAGTAAAATGATGCTTTGGGAATATATATTTTCTTTGTGTGAGAGGGCAATTAAAATATATTCCTCTCTGCATTCTAAAGGGTGGTTAAGAAGAAATGAATTGCAAAGGATGACAGAGAAAGTCTTTGAGAGGCCACTTAACGAGAGAGAGGGGGCGATGTCACTAGACAAAGGAAGTCTACTGGAGGAATCGGGTAAGTTTCTTTGGTATGGCTTGGGTTTCCTCATAAAACTTGGCAATACTTTTGGTCCTATAGGGGAAGGGGAGGGGACAGATTGAGGAGTACACCTACATGCACCTAGGGCCTCTGACATGGGCTAAAAGTAAGAAAAGAAGCCCCCCACAAGCCAAGTCATATTGCGTTACATAAGATTCTTTGCAGGTCTAAAATTCTCTGGCTGTGAAAGTTGCTACTGCTTCATAGCATTTATACTAAATAATACTTCTCTTAATTCAAAATTCTCTAATTCAGAATTTTTGATGAGCATTTGAGACCTGGCTAATGTATATCTCTGTGCTATATATAAAGAAAGGATTTGTCAAAGAAATAGATGGCATTAACCAGGTTGTTAAAATAACACTCCAAATGCTTGAAAGAGCTGTTTTCAAACACCTTAAATACTTTAGGAACATGATTTAATAGTTGTCCCCCATAAAATATATTGAAATTATGACTGATGCTCTAAAAGAATGTTTTTATCTCTAATTCCACAGGAAGACATTGGAAAGACATTGCCTTTTTAATGTGTAAATTATAACAAGTTTTAGGGAAATTGGCTAATAATATGGCAGACTGATAAGATTAATTAGTAAATTAACCCAAGCTGTTAAATGTACATGGGTAAGTTCTCTGAGATGATAGTTTTAATTAATTTCTCAAGGATGCTGGTTAAAGTGACAAGATGACTGTTTGACTGTTTATGTAAATAAAAAAAAATAAAAAAGGAGTCAGTTAACTTCCATGATCGGAAAGAACTTTATACAGACCCCACAACTGCTAAAGATGTCTCAGTTGAAACATAAGGCTGGTTAGTTTCATTAGCTCTCCTCCTGCCCACCTCCCAACTTCCTATGTTCCCAATGTCATCCATCAGTAATTGCAGCTCCTTTTGTTAACTACCTTGGTCCAGCTAATTTTTCCTCTTCTATGGCCTCTGTCCTCTGCTAGTTCTTTATCGTTCTAATGTTCTACATTCTCATTTCCTCTATAAAGCACTGAATGCATCAATGTTTGATGTAATGTAGTTGATTGGGAAAAGAATGAGATTTGATTTGTCTAAGCTGGTTTCAAATTCTGACCACTCTGTTTACCAACTGTGCAGCCTGGAGAAAGTTACTTAACCACAGTTCCTGGATCCTCATTTGTCACCAGAAGGTAATAATATCCACCTTGCATGGCTGCTGTGAGGAGCTCAAGATGATGCAGTTAAAGCTCCCAGAACATAGCACAAAATTAGCATCTAAACTCATTTTCTCTGCCCGTTTCCTTCTACCAAATCCCAGATTTATTTCTAGTAACACTGCTTCTCCAGCAACACTCAAGGTGCTTCTGTGTTTTGGTTTTTTGAAGAGAACTCGGGATTATTTTGGCTCCCACAACTTCTCCCTGACAATTTTATATCATTTTCATTAGGCTCTCTTCTTTTGAAGGACACACTGCCTACTTGTATATCTTCCTTCCCAACAGGAACATTTACTAATAAACAAATGATTCTCACAATACTTCTGGGTGGTTGGGAGGTCCAACATCATCTGGATGATAGGGGTTTATGTTACTGTTCCCTCCAGGTCATTTTTTTATTACTCTGCAAGGATTTTGGAACTTGGCTCCAGTCTCTCTTTACTCCAGCATCAACTGTCATCTTAAGTGACTTCCTGATACAGCGAATAGTACTAATGAGCCCTCTAATAGCCTGCCCTAAACTTAAATTTACCTCCATTCCACTTTACCAATCCCATTTACAGAAGCACATTGGGGACTTTTGAATCACTTGAAACTGCTCCCCCAAGAATCTGAGTTTTGAAGTGACTCTCTCTGACCACAACCTTGGATTCTTTTTTCTTTAACTCTTTCCTTGCCACAAAACCTGTTCTGCTGCCTCATCACACACTCTTGCTTCTCAAATCCTTCCTACTCTTTCAGTGATGTTTTCTCACCTCATTTCCCTCATAACCAGCCTGAATTTCAAGTATGTGCTCACTCGTTCATTCATTCCACATTTATTGAATGTCTGTATGTGTTGGGCACTGGGTAGAAATTATGACCTTATCTATGAAGCAGCACAGGGTGAATTGGTCAGTCCTGTTCATAACATACTCATCAACACCCCTGGAATGCTCATCTCATTTTCTTTTCTTTATTTCACCAGGAAAAAATATCTGTTTTATTTATTGTTTCTCCCTGATTTTAGATCTCTGGTTCTAATCATTACTAGACCATGTCCTATCTCACTATGACTCCCTGCCTGAGCTGGGTCTTCAGGGCAAATCTAATTTCTCACACTCCCCAGACATCCCTCCAACTCTGCAGCCGCCATTGGAAAACTCCACTCTCTCCCCAGGCTTTTCCCTGCTTCCCTACTGGATGACCCAGACTTACTTCACTAAGAAAATAGAGGCTACCAGTTATAAACTAACTCAATATTCCTCAGCATTCATCTGCACTTTATTCATATTTTTCTATATTTTAAAAAGGTATGATAAAGCAAGATAAGACATAATTTGTGTAGCTATTCCTCCATTCTTACTTCGGTCTCATCTCCTGTGACTTCCACTTTGAATCTTTAAATTTTACTTTCTTTTGCCCAGATGGGATGGCTTAGTAGTTAAGCAAAGATCTATAAACCAGGAAGTCATGGTTCAGTTCCTAGTCAGGGCACATCTTCAGTAGGGGACTTGCAGGAGTCATCTGATCAATGATTCTCTCTGATCATTGATGTTTCCTTAAAAAAATTTTTTTTCATTGATTTGAGAGAGAGGAAGGGAAAGGGAGAAAGATAGAAACATTAGTGTTGAGAGAGAATCATCGATTGGCTGCCTCCTGCATATCCCACACTGGGGATTGAACCCATAGCCCAGGCATGTGCCCTGACTGGGAATCAAACCGGTAATCACCTGGTTCATAGGCCAACATTCAACCTTTGAGCCATGCTAGCTAGGCTGATCATTGATGTTTCTATCTCTCTCTCAATTTCCTTTCTACTCAGAAATCAATTTTAAAAATATGTTTTTTTAAAATTACACTCTCTTTTAGTTTTTCATTTCTCCTTCTCCAGTAGACTCTTACCTTCAGCCTAGCAATATCCTATATAGGCTTTCTATTAATTGTGTCTCCTCCTTTAGCTTCCAACACAGAATCCCATTAATGTCCAGCAATGCTGAGAAAACATCTTCACTCATAACCTCTCCTTCACTGAAATGTGGCATCTGCCTCCAAAACCAACAAAATTGCTTGAACAGCTAACTGCCAGCCCTCCATGGCCCTTCAGGCCTCTTGTTACTGTAAACGACGAACCACCACTTGTGTTTATTCTGACCCAGACTTCCATCTGGCCAGGACCCGATAGGAAGCAGCTCTAGCAAAAATTTTGGACCTTTTTTTTTTTTTGCCTTTTCCCAGTTTTGATCCTCCACCTCCCTGGTTCTGCATTTACTTGATATTTGACCTTTTGCTGAATCTCTGATTTCCAGCCAGAACTTTTCACTTGAATCTGATGACAGATTTGCATTCTCTGGCAAATCTTCGGAACATGCCCACAGTATCTGACATAGCTCCGGGCTCTATAATCCTACTCTATGGCTGGTTAGCATATCTTGTTTCCCTGCTGGTCTGGTCTGAACTCTTCTGCGTGGGTGGGAGTCTCCTCCCTGATTTGCGTGATATTCTCCTCCCCGGATGCTTTTTATACTCCTCTCACTGCTCTTTCATGCAGCCAGGGTTATTCTCTCCCTTCTCTCTTCACTGTATATACACTTGGCAGATTTCATCCACTCCAATGGCTTAGCCATTATCTCTATGTTGCCAACTCCCAAATTTATAATTCCAATTTCGAATTTTTTTCCTGAGTTCTATATATGTAAATGCAGACTGCACACTAGATGGCTTCTTTAATTTGGATTTTGAATTCAACATATTTAAACGCAAATTCATCATCCTTTTTTTCCCCCCCTTGCTTGTATCTTCTCTTATGATCCCTACTTCGGGTAATGTTATTTTAATTTCCGATATCTAATATCTAACAGGTACTTGAACTCTATGCCTCTGAAATGCCTGCTTGTGAAATGCCTCATCTACTAGGAAATGGTCTCGTCCTGTGTTTGTATAAATTTCTTCTAATGGAGCCTAGATCAGCCCTTGCATTGTTTCTTACCTAGACTTCTGCAATAGTCTGGCAACTGGTCTCCCCTTCCCAGTCATTTTCCACCTCATTTTCTACCATAATCTATGCCTCCTACATGTAGATTATGAGGTGGGCTTATGAGAAGAATACAAATGACCAACAGTGGTTAAGAAAGAGGAGCTTGTAATATTCATATGACTATAGCCAACAACACATTTCTTAATGTTAAATTCAAACACTATTAGATATTTTCATGACATGCTAAGCAGTAGGCAAATTTTATAATTATCTCAGATAAAAAGGACTGGAAAGAAGGTGGCTCCTTGCTCCTCTTCCAAATATTGGCTTGAGAATGGAAACACTCTTGATAACTGTTTGTATTTGTTTCAATACATACATAGAATAAAATGTCAAAATCCTTTGTGAAGTGAGGCAGGGTATATACAGACACATAAACAACTAATTTTGGAAACAGAGAGATAGAATTGAAAGAATATTTATAAGGGTACACAATGGGAGATAAATTCCATAGGGGGACTATTTCACATTAATTGAAATACCCTTCCTAGGGTAAGTAATGTGATAATTAGTCATGTATGCTTATCGTGTAACCACTATGTATTTTAACTATCATTGAAAATTCAGTCTTAACACTAAGCCCTACCATGATATGAAAATCAGCATCATTTTTACGATTCATAGACAGTAAATTCCATGTCCTCTCATTTATTCTTTGATTTAGTCATCTTAAGTTCAAGATTTACTGTGCTTTCTGAGCCTCTACTGTATGACTTGGGGGGTCATAGTTTTATAGTGCCTGGGAAAGAGAAGCAGGTTTTAGAGGTATAGAACGCTGGGGTTTAATTGCTTTAGTTGGCAAAGAGAAAAAGATTTCTCTTTTCTCAAGTTTTCACCAAGTGCTACACCCCACCCAAACTGGTCCCAGAAGACTCATGATTGTTAAACTTGAATGTGCTTAAGGCACACCTGGCATGCTTGCTACAAATATACAGATCCTGGATCAGTGTGTCTGGGGTGCTGCCCAAAATCTGTATTTTCAATAAAGACCCAAGTGCTTCTGATGCAGATGGTCTGTCGACCACACTGTGACGAACACTGTTTAGACAAATTTACTCAAAGGTAAAGAGGTCTTTAAAGAAGTTGACTGTTGTAGTAAGAGGCAAATGGTTGACAGGTGGTTCTGCTTGAGCAGGAGACTGAGAGTCTTGAGAAATTGGGGGTGGGGGGGGACACAGAAAGTTTTAACACACACTTTTTATAACATTTTGATAAATAATTATGAATTGATCTGGTTAGAAGAAGCTATGGTAAGTACTTTTTTTTTTTTTTTTTAGGACATTGGTTGATCTGAGTTAGAAGAGCCTTAAAGTAAGAGAGGATTTTTTCCCCCGCAGGCAAATATGAGGCCCAAGCTCTTTAGAATTACTAAAGAGCTTGTCCAGGTTACTATAGCTCTACAACAAACTACCCCAAAACTTAGCTGTTCAAAACAACATCCACCTTATTGTGTTCATGGATTAAGAACTTGGATAGGGCACATGGGAACTACCTAGTCTCTGCTTCAGAATGAGATCTGGGTCACCTGCCAAGACTCAAAGGCTAGAGGTAACTCAATAGATGGGTCAGCACCATCAGCAGCCTCCTTCACTCATGTATCTAGCATCTGGACTGTGCTGATCTAGTTATGATCCTCCCTTTTCAAAGGAGTTTGTGATGAAGAGACACACAGTAGAGCACATGTGTCAAACACAAGGCCCGCGGGCCAAATCCGTCCCTCCAGGCCTTGCAATGTGGCCCGCACCGCGCTGTCATCACTGCACTCCGCTGCGTTTCCATCACAATGACAGTTTATGACTGTTCAGTAAACCATTTGGCCCGCGATTTAGGCTGGATTTTAGATTTTGGCCCCTTCTCTGATTGAGTTCGACACCCCTACAGTAGAGGAAACTAAACAGGCAATGATACGTCTGATCATTGATAGAAATTTCCCATAGACTTGCTTTTGGGTCCACAGACTTTAAAACATATTTATTCTCTACCACCCACACCTTTGGGGCCTAAGAGATGCAGGGTATCCTATAACTTCATGTCTAGGCTCCAGGTAAGGTTGCATTGCATCATAGGAATATTTCTGAAACCATTCCCTTTAGTACAATATATTTCCCCAAATGCCAATAGCCTCTCCAGGACACAAGGGAACTACGGTCCTTTCTGAGGCCTTGGATGAGGCCCATGCAAATAAGGGACCTAAAATTAAATTTCATTAGCTTTATGGTAAATTCATCTTTGGCAACAACCCTAATTCTAGTCTTTATTACATTGTGTTCAGATCATTGTATTTATTTCCTAATGAATTTCTCTGGATCAAGTCTCCCCTCTCAACCAGGTTACATAAGAGCTGCAATAAAATTTCCCCAAATACTGCTTTCATCCTGACCTTGTTTGTTTAAAGCCATTGAATACCTATAGATAAAGACCCAGTCCCTTAGTTTGATACTCAAGGTATCTACAAAAAGTACTATATCATTTATAAATTACTATATAATTTTTGTTTATACACTTGTATCCTGTGGCTTCCTCGACAAAGAATAAAAAGCAATTATGGGGTTCCTTAATTACTTATAGGCATATTTTCAAATGTCAATATTTTAAAATTCTGTAACAAGCTGCCACAAATTACAAATGAGAGAACAGAGTTCAGAGATAACAGCTGGAATTGGAGGTAGATCTGTCTGGCTTCAGTTCTTAGCTCTTTCTACCTATAGATGTGCCCCTAGCTCATTTCTGTGTGAATTCAATTCTCTGTGTGAATTTGGATATGGTTAAAACCACTGCTAAAATTCTATCTATACTAATAAAAGGGTAATATGCTAATTAAACTGGATAGACCAGATGTCTTCCATATCATGCCTGACATCCTTCCTGACAAAGCTGGGGCGTGGGGGCCTGTGGCCGGCCCAGGTGAAGCCTGTGGTACTGGGCGCCTGCCACAGGCCAGAGGGAGAAAAGCCTGGTCCCAGGTATCTTTGGCCGCCATACAGAGGGAAGCCCGGTTGCCTGAGGCTGGCCAGAAGGAGGGAACCCTGGGTCCTGGGTAAACGGCCTGAGGCAGAGGCAGTTAGGGGCAATCAGGAAGACAGGTGGGCAGTTAGGGGCAATCAGGCAGGCAGGCAGGTGAGTGGTTAGGAAACAGTGGTCCTGGATTGCGAGAAGGATGTCTGACTGCCAGTTTAGGCCCAATCTCTCTAGTCTGTGGCAGGCACTCAGTACCTCGGGAAGCTTCACCTGGGCTGGCCCAGGCACCCGGGACCCCAGGTGGCAATAAGCTTTTTCTCTCTCAGTTGTGGGCCCTTCTCTATTCTGAACTGCTACAGTATTGGTATCTGTATTACTTAGTGGGTATATATCCTATATTTGCAGTTTTAACTTATTTCATCCTTATGTGTTTAAACTCTAACTCATTTGTAAGCCCTTTAGAGAAAAAGAATGGTCGATGCTTTGTGTATGCCTTGTGACACCTACACCACTTAATAGATAATTCTACAATCAGTACATATGTCCATCAGTGGGGCTTATAAGATTAACAGGTCAAAGGATGAGAATAGCCAGCCATGCTTCCTCTCCCTATTTCTCTACCCCATCATTAGATTATTAGGGCAAGAAGAGCTGCCACTAGGGTTTGGTTTTAAATTCTTCTCAAAAGGACAGCTGTTGATTGACAAGACCTCAAAGAATATTAAAACAGCATGAGCACCAGTTAACACATGATACTTTCCCTAAAACACCACTCTCTGGGGTGACCGACACACCCATCAGCTTTCACAGTAATGACAGAAGACAAAAGATTTTGGTTCCCTGGAAATTATTAACACTTTAACTGGAAAAGAAGCTCAAGTTTTCTGAATCACTCTGACATGTGTCCAGTTTTCTCCACTAAAGCTATGCTTATCTGTCTATCATATTTATTGTTGGCCTTTATCTCTCATAAGAAGTATTAAATGCTGGTTTGACATTTTGCTTCCTATTTTCAGCTCTTTATCCCAGAATATTTGAAATACATGTAAAAGTAGAGAGAAGCAGAGATCGGTTTGGCTCAGTGGATAGAGCATCGGTCTCCGAACTGAAGGGTCCCAGGTTCGATTCCGGTCAAGGGCATGTACCTTGGTTGCAGGCACATCTCCAGTAGGGGGTGTGCAGGAGGCAGCTGATTGATGATTCTCTCTCATTGATGTTTCTAACTCTATCCCTCTCTCTTCCTCTCTGTAAAAAATCAATAAAATATATTTAAAAAAATAAAAAGTAGAGAGAAGCTTCTAAGTTAACATCCCAGCGGAACCAGTGTGGCTCAATGGTTGAGCATCGATCTATGAACTTGGAAGTTGTGGTTTGATCCCCCTTCAGGGCACATATCTAGGTTGTGAGCTGGATCCTCAGGGTGGGGTGTGAGGGAGGCAGCTGATCAATGATTCTCTTTCATCATTGGTGTTTCTATTTCTCCCTCCCATTCTCTTCCTCTCTAAAATAAATTAAAAATATATTTAAAATTAACATCCCATGGTCAATCTTGTTTCATTGCTCCTCCAGCTCTAGATTATTTTGAGACAATCCTCAGAACTCAGTATTTCAGACTTTACTTCTTTCTAAAATATGACAAAATAAATCTTTGACAAAAGAAAATTAATAAGGGGACATTTAGTAATAGCATTTTTTTACATGACAATTTAAAAAATTATGATATTTGGTTTGTGTTTTACAAAACATAATTATGGAGAAGTTCTCTTTATTATAAAAATTCTGAATATAGAAATCCTGAGTAATATCAAAGAAGACAACATTTAATTGTATTCAACCTATTTAAATATTGGAGGCTGGCTAGCAGAAATAAGTAAAATATACAAGTACAAATGTACAGCTGGTGTCTTAGCTGGAACACGTTTTTAAGTTTGTTTACATAACTCTTGTATTTATATTCTGCCAATATAAGTCCTTAGCAGTACATCTGCAGAATTTATCTGACTCCAGAATGGTCACTGGGTTATTGTGTTTTCCCCAAGCGAGTAAGTGCTGCAGGGCTTTGGATCCAATGAGAAAAACAGAGTCATATTAATGAGGAAGAATATGTTGCTGGCTACAGTCATGGCTCTTCCCCCATCAACTTTTCCTCCATGTCAGGTTTCCTCCTGCCACAAGAGAACAGAGGCTCATTCAACACTCCAAAGAACTTAGCATGCAGGGCAGGTGAAGAAAGTAAAACACAGGCAATTTAAAGACATTTCTAGAGCTTGTAATGAAACACATTCAATTTCTTTATCTTTTCCATTTATTAATCTTTTCTGTTTATTAATCTCTCATTGTCTCTTAAAAAGGATTCATGGTCTCCTCCCAGTTGCTATGATGAGACAAATGTGGAACTTTTATTTTTCTGGATTGTGTAGACTTCAGCTGTCATCTCTACTAAGTAAGTCAGTCCACAGGGCAGCTTAGTTCAGGCCTTTTGATATTTTTATTTCCGTAATAGTAAGAAGAAGAAGAAAAGGACTGATATAAAGAGAGGACTGCATTTCTAAACCCCGTGAAGGGAGATTCTGCCAGAGAGGTAAATGAGGAGGAAAATAGAAGTGCTAGGTGTGAGAAGAGGGGGAAAGCAGGTGTTTTGGGGTTGAAGAGTAGTCATACTCTCTGCACTCTTTCCTCCATCACTGACCCTAGGGAAGTAGAACCTTGGTGATAGGTTTTCAGTCTCAGCAAAATCCCACAGCACATCTGGGGCCACCATGTGGTTTGGACAATGAGCAGTCTACTAATGACAATGACCAGTATGGGCTGAGAAACACTGGGTTTCCCCAAATGTTCTCAGCCAAGTAAAACTTTCAGGATCTACATGGATCTGGATGAAGGAGAGGTGATAGAGTCCCCCAAAAATAACATAATGGTACATGACACATTATTAATTGCTGATTTTGCTAAGTGACTTTCCCAGTTTATAGAGTAGGCTATAAAGCCTGAATTGAAGTTCTACACCTAAATTCCCATCTTGGATATTTCAAAATATTTTGACCCTAGGGGAAAGGAGGCCCTTTTGCAATAATACTGAAAGCAACCAATATTTGAGAGAACATATAGTTTTCAGAGTCCTCTCACAGACTTGGGATAACCTTGAGGAATTGCAATGGTCAATGCTTTCTCCACCCACAGCATACAAATGAGGCAGTCGCAGTCAAAGGAGATAAGATAGCCAAGGCCTATTGCCTTTGCATGACAGGACTTAGAGTCTGTCCCTAATTATTGCATTTCATTGCTTTGAGTGTTTCACTGCTGGAGTATGCAGTTGACTATAGATGAATATGTTGATGGCTCGATCCCTAACCACACACAGTGGGTCAGGAGGCCAGTAATTAGAGAAACAAGACCTGCAGTGAGTGTGGAGGAGGCTGGTATGATGGAGGCATGGTGGAAGCAGACACAGGAGGAAACTGCAGTGCTGGGAGCCAAGAGGTGGATGAGCTGAAGGCTTCTCTAGATGTTCACAAGCCATTCAGGATAATTTTAATTTGCTAAAAAGAGTAACATGACTTGAGGCCTCTGCAAAGTGGCAGGATGCTACCTTACAGAATCACATCTTGCCTCGGGCACAAAGTTTTTCTAGTGCTTTGGTAAGATGAGGAAGTATTTCACCAAATATACTTAGCTCTTAATTAAACTCTAAAAATTTAAAGTGATACATAAAAAAGGTTGAAATGATCCACTTCAACCAATGTTTCTGACTTTCTAAATAGATATATGCTACACTCATGATGATTGATTCATCATGAAGACTTTCTAAGTTACCTTGTTACAAACACAGAGGAGATATAAAAAATAGAAGGGTTAAAATTAGTGTTAAGAGAGATTACAGTAGCTAATCCACATCGATTTAGCTTTGTAGAGCCTAAAATAGCATATGCTGAATTGTACCAAAAACAGAGGTGCAATTAAGGTGCACTGAAATCTGTCCTTAATTCCTCCAGCAAGAATTGGTACATACTCCACCCATGTGGAGAGCACTAATACTGGACTCTTCAGCAAATCACTTGTTCTTTCTAGACTCATTTGCCTTATTTATGTGATACTACCCTTTAGCTAAGCATTTCATTTAAAATTTGCTTTAAGAGTGCAATCTAGGTACTAAGTAGTAAAAATAATTTCTCTTTATTGGATTTGTAACATATCTGATAGTATATATGTATATATTAGTGGAGATATTGTGTGTGTGTATATATATATATATATATATATATATATATATATATATATATATATATATATAATATATCAGACATAAAATATCATCATAATAAAAGGCTAATATGCAAAGGATCATCATGCTGTTATGCCATAATGACCAATCAGCAGGGACCTGAAGTTGTGTGGCTCCTGTCTGGGATAGGAGACCTCAGGCAGCAGCCTTTGCCCTGGTGCTGGGCCGGGGGACCTGAGGCCATGCCCTCTGCCTGAACCTCCTGCCCAGCGGGGTTTGATAGGGGTGGGGCTGGCTGGGTCTGAGTCAGGTGAGATTTCAAGGCACACACAAGTGGAAAGGGACTTGATTCCGGGTTCCACGGTGGGTCCCAGACTCTGACAGGAGGGAGATTTTCATATACATTTTACTATCTTTCATCTCTGACACTGCTATTATACAGAAAGGGCAAATAGCAATATTAAAATATTTCTTCTAATCAATTCCCTTTTAATGTGCAAAAATTTTGCATTAATGTGCGGAAAGATTGCAGAAAGATTCCTGCAATAGGGCTTCCTGCTGTGGTTGCCGCCCTGCTTGCTTTCCTCCCTTCTGCTTGCCCTTCCTGCTTCCTTCCCTTCTCCCCTGCCCCACTTGCTTGCTTCTCCACAGCTTGGCTCCCTTCTGCAGCACTTGGCTTCTTTCTACGCTGTCTTCAGTCTTTGCTCTGGCCTGGATATGCAAGTTAACTGCCATCTTGGTTGGGTTAATTTGCATACTCACCCTGATTGGCTGGTGGGCGTGGCTTGTGAGCATAGCAAATGTACGATCAATTTGCATGTTTCTCTTTTATTAGGTAGGATAATACAGGCGGTCTTCGGGTTACATCGGACTCAACAAATGTTTTGTGGTTACATCTCCATCTCCCATCCTATCTAATAAAGAGGGAATATGCTAATTGACCCTCACACTGTTGCAAAGATGCCAGTGTCCACAGCCAATAAGGAGGGAGTATGCTAATTGACTGTCTTGCCCTCAAAGATGGTGGTGCTCACAGCCTCAAGACGGTAACACCAAGTTCCCTCAGCCCCACTGGGGAGGCAGGTGTGCAGCAAGGCTAGGCCCACCCCTAGGCAGGCCTGGCTACTCTGTGCACCTGCCTCCAGAGTCCCCCAGTCCCCTCAGCCCCACAGATGCCCAGGGCCGGCCCAAGGCACAGGCAAACCTTGGATGGCAGCTGCCCAGCTGCCCAGGGCCACCCAAGGCTCAGGTAACCAGGACTGGCTGAGGCTTGCACTGCCAGTAGTGGCTGCAGCAGAGGTGTGAAAGGGCACAGCCTTCCCTGATTGCTGGGTTACCTCCTGTCTCTGAGGGCTCCCAGACTGTGAGAGGAGGCAGGCCAGGCTGAAGCCCCCCCCCCCCCCTACACACACACACACACACACACACACACACACACATCCAGTGCATGAATTTTTATGCACCAGGCCTCTAGTTTATTTATAAAAAAAAAAAATGTTCCATCATTTTGACATATGTACATATGTGCTTTATGTTTTTTATTATTTATTTATCATAACTAAATGTGAGGAATTGTTATCTTTCTTCAAAGTTTTTTTTACTGTTTCATTTCATTACTGCTGTGCATATGCTCCATATGAGTAATGTTGGTGCTTATGTAGGTGGGTTCTGATTTACGGTGAAAATCGTGTTATATTGCATCAGAGGAATGAATCTCTGACATAACCTGAGGACCTAGTGTATATTGGACTGTGAGTGCATGCACACATGTATTACTGTAATCTACAGTACAGGCAGGCAGAGTATTGTGAAGCTTAATTCATTGGTGATTGGCCTAGATTAGAATCCAGTCTTGTCTACCTTGAAAGTCTGTGCTCCTTCTTCACCATACACATGCTAAAGGTGTGTAGAGATGTTTCATATTTAAGAAGCCAGTTTTAACACATAGTATGATTCAACTCATTTATTCTGCAAATAATTACTGAATTTTTATTATGTTCTAAGGGCTGTGATAATAGCTCAATCTATATGGATCAACACAACCAAGTGGCCCCTATCCACATGGGGTTTTACTATGTTGTGGAGGAGTTTGTTAGTAACAGCTCTAGTAAGGAGGAAAAACATAAACAGTTGGTATTGATAAGTTCTGTTTCAAGTCCCCAAATGTTTACTATAAGAACAGAAAAAGTAAAAATTATGAAAAATAAGAATAAAATGAAGCTATTTTGATTTTTGCATTTCGTCTCTAAAGGTTGCAAAGATATTTCTTATGGTGGTATTCTTTTGACTCCTTTTTCAGATAAAGTCATTCCTCCCCACATATACACTGAGGACTCCTTCTGAAGACTCCCCATACTAGTAGGTAGTCGCCCTAACCCCTCCCTGAGAGTTAGGGTCTCTGACTGCATCTAGAACTTAAAGTAATTAAGAATATATGTGTGTGTGTGTGTGTGTGTGTGTGTGTGTGTATATATATATATATATATATATATATATATATATATATATATATATTTGCAAGAAAGTTACTTTAACTAAACATTTCCTGCATTGTTATTAGTTGGTAAAGAATTAAACATCACCTCAGAGTGTTTATTTACTTTGGGAAATATGAATTAAATGAAGAATAGCATTTATATATCTAATAATTAAAATTTATAGCCCTTCCCCAATATATTTTCTTTCATTTCAAAATACAATGTAACAGACTCTACTATTCATTGTCCTAGGTATCAACTAATGAGATTTAATCTATTCTTGAGCTCATCTCTCTATCAAGCTCTCTGCCTTACTCATGCTTAAATTTGGTCATATCTTAAATCCAACAGTCCTGCAGTTTCATTCATTACTAACCCCAACCAGGCTTTGATGCACCTGTTCCTATTACAAGTGAATCTCAAAGTGAAAGATAATCATAGTCAATTTTCATTCTTCCTGAGAATGATTTTTTTTTTTTTTTTTGGTCAAGTGGAGATCTTCACTGTAAAAATTTCAGCTTCCTTTAACTGGGGCTCAGTATAACTAGAGTTGCCCAGGTGTGCCTGACAAAAAGTGTCAAAGGAAGATCAAAATAAAGGTGCTAATGAAGCCAAGAATAGTTGCCTAATGTACTTAACTCTTAGATTCTTTTTTTAAAAATTAAAATGATTGACTGAGAAGGATTCGAGGATTTCTTAACAAGGGCTAACTCAATGTGTGGACATAATTGTAAAAAAAAGTCTTACTGAAGTGCCAAATAAAACAATCAGATATAAGCCCCAATGGATGTTACACAAATACATTTCCATATTTCTTTAAAACAAACTTTAAAAAAATATTTTTATTGATTTCAGAGAAAGAGAGATAAAAACATCAATGGTGAGAAAGAATCAGTGACCAGCTACCTCCTACACACTCCCCATTGGGGACTGAACTCACAATTAGGCATAACCCTTGGCCCTGACCAGAATCCAACTGTGTCTTCCCAGTTCATAGGTCGATGTTCAGCCACTGAGTCACACTAGCCAGGCTCCATATTTCTTAAGATTTTGCAGCTAATAAGAAATTATTCCTAAGACATTTAGAAATTCAAATTACTGGAGATAAATCTTGGCTTCACTTCTCTTGACATGTTCATGCTTGAACTTTCTTTTGATGTCATCTATTGTGGTGTGATCACCAACATTTCCATTACTTACTCAATTCTTTTAAAAAATATATATTTTTATTGATTTCAGAGAGGAAGATAGAGGGAAGAGAAAGATAGAAAAATCAATGATGAAAGAGAATCATTAATTGGCTGCCTTCTGCACACCACCTACTGTGAATCCAGTTGGCAATCCCGGGCATGTGCCCTTGGCTGGAATCAAACCTGGGACCCTTCAGTCCACAGACTGATGCTCTATTCACTGAGCCAAACCAGCTAGGGCTCTCAATTTCTATTGACATTTTTTATTCCTCTATTTACTCTGTTCTACATTATAGCCTGAGGTCTGTAGGAGTGGAAGGCAGTCTCATATTCAGATTTTGCTAAAGAGAAGGTTCATTTAAATAAAACTTCCAATAGTCCAAGTTCTGAAATTTTAGATTGGAGGTTATTTCACCAACTTTCCCCAAGTGTAAGAAATTCAGAGTGTAGAGACCTTTGTTATAACATTAAAATGAAGAGTCATGCTGTGTGGATTTCCAGGATGGAAAGCTAATTCCTCTTGCATTACGCCTTCTGTGGACAGAGCAGAGGGTCCTTCTCCCACTCCTTCCAGACTTTAAAGAAAAGGCTATATTTTTGTTTCTTCTTACTTTTAGGATTTGGTAAAATTAGGGAATTTAGACAGACAAGGTCTTTCTTTCTAAAACCTTACCTAAATTTCTATATATAGTTTGCTATATAAATCTTATTTATGTGTCTCAACATAGAAATATATAAGAAACTTATATAGAGAAACTTATCTAACACGTATGTATGTAATTTTTTGAAATTTTGAAAAAAAATATGTCAGTAATCCAATTTACATTGTAGAGGAAAGAACACTGAAAACTGAGTTAGAAAACCTGAATACTCAATAGCCATGAGTCTGTAAGCAATGTATGAAATATCTCTAAGACCAGAATAGTTGACTCATCGGTATATTAATGACAATAACTTCTGTCCAAATTGCTAGCTTATTATTATGAGCATGAAACGAAGTAACATATGTAAAAGTGATTTAAAACCTGTGATGCCCTATACAACAGCAAAATATTATTATGAGGTACGATACCTTCCTTCATTTGCCTGCAGTAGTCACCTGCTTAGCCTGTGTGTTCTGAGAACTTCATCTACCAACTTTATATTGTGAGCCAAAGGAAAATGTGATCTGATCTAATATATATATATATATATATATATATATATATATATATATATATATATATATATTTGTCTTGTCTATATAACGGTTATAGCTAGAGGAGCAAACACCTGCATGTGTGTAAATAATAATATATAGAAGATTATTTATAAGTGAAATAGTTTAAAAGGGTTATTATTATGCCCCAGTCAAGAGGGTAATTATATATTTATGGGTGAAAAGTGCAAGTCTCGGATGCCTATTCATTGGGGCCAAGACAGGTGTGTGTTTGGTCTCACTAGCCCAGCCAAATAGTATCTGAGTCTGCTATTTATTAATCATAGCTGGCTCCTCCCTCTGCTGTCTGTGAGTGCCACTGAGAGACTCTACCTACAATGAACTGTAGATCTTTTTGGATCTTAAACTAATGACACAGGCTAGTAACCAGAGGAATAGGAAAACTGAGACAGAGTGTTAAACAGCCAAGCAGTTTACAGCCATCTAGTAAGTTGCAAAATCCTGTTTTCCCTAGCCAAGACACTTAGGAGTAAGTAATTGATATTTCTCACCAACCAGAGGATAAATCGCTTAAATCGCCCTACTCAGGGAGACAGGTAACAGAAATCCAGTTAGTGCCCTTTACCAACCACACTCAAGGACAGATGAAGTTAAGAGAATAAATCTTATTTTGGCGCATGAATATTCTATTGAGATCCTCCTCTAAGACCTCCCCTACCAAAAGCCCCAACTTTAAAAATCCCCCAAACAGAAGGACCCAGAACATACCCTCCTGAGAGCACACCCAACCCTTTCAATTTTCCCTCTTCTTCCCTCTCAGGCATGCATCTCTTAAACTCTAAGGGACTTCATCAGACTTACAACCAGGGAGCAATGGGCAGTGGTGGCTCGTTCCCAGCTAATCCCCTGAACCTGTCTCCAAGGTCCCATTTTCTCCGACTTCCCAGGGAGCCAAAGCAGCCCTGCCTCGGCTCTCTTCTATTGCTCCTTCTTTTCTAAGCCCGCTCTTGTTTCGCTGTCCCCAGCTTTAATAAACATGCTCTCAAAATCACCTGCACTCATCTTGTAAAATCTTTCCTACATAAAGTTGAGAACCCACACACTACCAATGGCCCAAGGCAGACCTGCTCTGGGCCTGGCCATGTCTAGTAACACTATCAATAGGTTGACAATCTGAAATAACATCAATTAAATTGAACACTGAGGCAGAGTAATTTATTTGCACTGATTTGGACTCACTACTAGACATCAGAATTAGTACCTTTTTCCATGCCACACTTGATTCACTAGTAAACATATAAAGGCTAGATCCCCTGAAATAATCAGCTCTGGGCCACTCACCTTAGCTCGCTTGCTTTCCTTCTTTTACAAAGACTACCACGTGTGTTTGCGGGCACTTTCATAGTTCTGTAATCAGCCTGTACAAGTGTGCACTGCCTGTAGGCTATACTCTCTTTCCTGATGTTTTCCAGATACACCCAGACACCATCCACAAACGTTTGTAACAAACTATTCAAAGCACAGTTCAGAATTGCCAGAGGTCACTGTACCTTCTACTGTCTCCTGTGCAAACATGGGTGCTGGTTGGTGATGTTTATACGCTGGTGTGAGTTTGCTAACATTCTGCTCAATCTCTGAAGGTTGTGTTTATTCAACCATGACTTGTGGTCTTATACTATGTGTATGTTTAGGACTTAGAGTTGAGAATAATTACTGGTATTTCTTTAGTTCTGAACTACTTCTTCCAAAATCCAATTGCATATTAATATTACTCAGTCACTATGTATTCTTGCCTGTGGCATGCTGTTTAAGCATTTTAACATCTGTTTTTTAAAGAATGCATTTAAAATACCTTTGCAATGGTAAATGTGCAGAGCCCACCAGAATAAGTCTGTGACAGTTTTTTGCCAAACGAATACCACAATATAGCATATTAAAAATTTAATTGAGATTGAATGAAGTTCTTTTAAAATTAGCAGAACAGCAATGAATAATAAAATTATGGTAGTTTTTGGCACATGTTCACATAGTCACAAGTCTAACTTTCACTTGTTGAAATGGCAAATGCAATGTATCTGTGACTTATTGCTCATGATTATGTTTCCTAGAACTACAAGTTCAGGTCTAATTATGCTTGGTTAAGTCTTAAATTTTGGGGAGGAATATTTACATTTCAAAAATTCCAAAGTCCAGAAATTTTACACAACATTTAAAAAATAAATCTCTATTTCGTCTGTCATTAAAATGCAGTGTAAATTTTCAGAAAGGTTACATTCTATCTTACTGTTCATGGGTAGCATTTCTGGAATGCTGCTACATATCTTACAAAGTATTTTTTATAAACATGTTTAACATGTATGCGTTTAGAAGAACATAGGCTAGTGGCAGTAGTCGATATCAAGAGGAAAATATCTAAAGCTTTGAAAAAAAATCTACCCTTTTATAATATTTGCATTCTTGACATTTTCAATGTCTATAGTTATAGAAATGCAATGCTTTTTCACTGAATTAATAGCAACTTCAGGAATGTGTCTCATACAGACTTACATTTCAAACATTACGTGAGTCATTTTCTAGAATGTAGTAAGTTTCTTTTCTTTTGTATTTTCCTTCAAAAAGTGTATGGTGAATATGAATTGCATTTTTATGAGAAAATGTATTTAATTATCTTATCAATTTTATAAATACCAAGCAATATCCAACACAACATTAGCTAAAAAATATTACATCTTCATACAATGAAAACATATTCAGTCATTAAAACTCTTGTTATAAATAATATTAGTGACATGAGGAAAAAGAAACAAAGCATATATTACATGATAAAAGCTGGGTTCAAAATAGTAAAAATGAAATTTTGGAAAGAAAATTATATGTGTATAAATAGATAGATAAAAATACACAATGAAATATTAACTGTAATTGGCTCTGACTTGTAGGGATGTGAATGCTTTTGTGTGTGTTTTTTTAAACTCTTACATTTCCTAAGTTTCTATGAAAATTACATATTATTTCAAAAGCAGGAAATATATATATATATACTTTAACATAATAGAGCATATAGTGCTTATATATGACATTTAAAATTATATATTATGGGCATGATAGAGTACAGGAAATTTAGGCATAGGGATCAGAAGAAGTAAATTCACAAAAGTATAAAACAGTACATTATGTTTGGGGAAGGGCAAATAGATCTATAGACTGGAAGAGATGGACAGGGCCAGATCTCATAAGAGCTCATCAACTAAGCTAAAAAATTCAAAATCTTTGCAGGGTGACCATACATACTGACTTACTGGAGAAAGCCCCATTTTAGTCCTATTGTAGCAGCATAATTATTAAAAGCATCCCCTTTTATTATCAAAACTATCTGGATTTAGGTGATAAATTATGTGGTTATCTATATAGCTACTGGGAAACCAATGAAAACTTACTACTAGGAGATCAACACAACCAGATTTATATTTGGAAAGAGACTCTTGGCTGCATTGTGAAAAATGAATTTTGGGAGGGTGGAGGGAGTGGGCAGGAATGTGGGCAGGGTGAATGTTAGGTTACTATTGCAAAGTTTATGGGCACTAAATTGGTAGCACTAGCTTTAGAGATGGAGAAGAAAGAAGAGAAAATTCATATGGAAGAACAGCTAAGAGAAATCTGAGATGTAATTTATAGAAAAATTCTAGAGCAGTACTGTGCAATAGGACTTTCTGCATTGATGCACATGTTTTCTATATTTGTGCTGTGCAAGGTGGTAGTTTTCACTAACCTCACGTGGCTACTGAAAATTAGTGAAATTGAATTTTAAATTATATTAAATTTTACTTAATTTAGATTTGAATTTCAGTAGCTCCATGGACCAGTGCTTCTTTACTAGACACAGTAACTCTAGTTCTTTATCTGGAAGGTACGAGAGAGAGAGAGAGAGAGAGAGAGAGAGAGAGAGAGAGAGAGAGAGAGAGAGAGAGAGAGAGAGAGAGAGATGTGGCCTGGAGATGGAGCTTTGTGAAGGATCAGTTGGGTCTTGGTTTAGTAAATGCATTTGGCCAGCAGAGCTTGTATATTGAGAAGAGAGGATGGTGCCATATTTAAGAGACTGGCAGACAGAGGAAGAGGAACCTGCAAAGAAGAGACTAAGCATTAGTAAAAGGGTTGAGGGAGTCTCAGGAGAAGGATTTGATTTGATAGTCAAAGAAATTGAGAGTTTCAAGAAAGGAGTGATTAACAGTAATCAAGATTCTTTTTAAAAAATATATATTTTATTGATTTTTTTTTTTACAGAGAGGAAGAGAGAGGGATAGAGAATCAGAAACATCAATGACATCGACCAGCTGCCTCCTGCACACCCCCTACTGGGGATGTGCCTGCAACCAAGGTAAATGCCCTTGACTGGAATGGAACCTAGGACCTCTCAGCGCTCTATCCACTGAGCCAAACCAGTTTCAGTGAGTAATCAAAATTCTTATGCTTTTGGCCACTTCAGGAAAATGGAGATATTTTGCAAGGACTGAAGTTAGGAGAATACAGAGGCAGGGAGACATTTTGAAGTCAGTAGAAGAGTCTGGATCTCAGAGTTAATTAGCATCTGAATTAGGATAAAACAGTTGAAATTTTACTCCCAAAGGTGGCCATAAGGGAGAGAGTTCAGAAATAAAATTGGTGGGATGTGACAATTAATTTAATCTTCTGAGAATAAAGGGGATGGGTTTCAGAGTTGACTAAGAGGAAAAGTTAGTGAAAGACAAGTTATCCTCTTCCTGTGAGGGTGAAGTGATACAGTCGAAAAGGCTGAAACACATAAACTCAGCCTCATTTCACCCACTACTACTATGCCCTAATCCTTAAGGAATTGTACAGATATCTTGATACAGCTACTTTCTTTTCTTTTTAAAAAAGAATATATATTTTTATTGATTTCAGAGAGGAAGGGCAATGGAGACAGAGACAGAAACATCAATGATGAGAGAGAATCATGCATTGGCTGCCTTCTGCTTGCCCCACACTGGGGATCGAGCCAGAAACCTGGTCATGTGCCCTGAATGGGAATGAAACCATGACCTCCTGGTTCAGTGGTTGACACTCAACCTCTAAGCCACGGCGGCCAAGCTACAGCTACTTTCAAAAGAACTGATGGCTTATGCTAACCAAGAAGGAAAATTGTCTCATAAGTGCAAGGAACTGCATTTTTTTTTTCTTTCTTCTTTTAAGATATCAGAAAAGAACTTGGAGGTTTGTTTACTATCTCAATAGGGGGATTGGTGCAAAGGCCCACAAATGAAAGAAAGGTGGAACCCAAGAAAGGAAGTCAGAAACAAAACTTTCTCCCTTCTCCCCATCCCCAAATAAAAAGTATTATTATAGAAAAAAAAATAAAACCTTCAAAGAACTAAGTTTATTTTAGGTTTGGAAAGAAGTCTGTATTAATCTATAAACTGCATTTGGAGGAGCAACATGCTGTGGTGGATTAAACAATTGAACTGGTTGTCCACTCAGTAGACTTAGGTTCTAGTGTTGATTCCATTGTTAATTATCTATATGACCTTGGCATGTGTGCCATTAAACTTTTCTGGGTACCAGCTACTCATAAAACTAGACTAGTGTTCAAGTTTATGTTTTCAATTTCAAAATTCTATTAGTATAAAGGCAAGTTAAAATTATATCTCACACATTAAAATAAGTCTGAGTGCATGAAACTGTGCTAAAGTTTGTTGACTGTGTCACAAAATTTCACTCCCTGCTTCAGTGAATACGTTTTAAATGAATTGATTAGCTGTGTTAGCCATCCATCTAGAACAAATCAATGTGGAAATGGATAGTACAGAGAAAACCTGAGTTTTGTGAAGTTAAAAAATATAAAATATATAAGGAATTATTTTCAAGTTATAAAAATATAAATCATGAGGTTGTACCTAGGCTGAGAACCTGAATGACAAGTTTTAGTTCAAAGAAACTGTTGAAGCTTCTTAATGGTGCCTGAGGGACTAGACAGGTTGATGGTTAAGGAATGCAATACTTTTAATCTTTGGTTTCAAGTTTTATTCAATTCAAAAAAGAAAGGAAGGAAGGAAGGAAATAGAGAGAAAGAAAGAAAGACAAAAAGAGAAAGAAAAGGAAATCAAGTTGTTTATTGTTGCAAGAAAAGTTCAGTGTGGTATGTATGGGCAGATCACTTTGTAAAGTACTAGCATATGATTGTCTAATCACTATGGTGTATACCTGAAACTAATACAAAATAATACTAAATGTAAACTGTAATTAAAAAAAAATGTAATTCTGTCTAGAAAAGATCTCTCCAACAGAAAAAATAAGTGCTCAATATGGTGGGGGCGGAAGGGGTGGGAGGAGTTTGGTGTGGTAGGCCATAACTAGCATTTCAGTCCTTAATCTTCCAGTAACTGTATGACCTTGGGCAAGAAATACCACAACACAACTCTGGGCCTCTACTTCCTCATCAATAAAATGAGGGGTTTGGGCCTGAACCTTTTAAAAGTCCCTTCCAACTATAGTGTTTCACTTTAGTGCATATACTCAGTTGTAGGAAACAATTTTCAGCAGTCTGAGAAAAAAAAAAAAAAAAAAAAAAAAAAAAAAAAAAAAAGCAGTCTTAACAGTTAATGTTTCCTTATCTTCCAGCTGAAATGGATAGAGGTGCCACTCTGCCCAAGGAGGGAGTCCTGAGGATTCACCTCTTCTATGCCCCCTGCCACCCTCTCCCTAACAACATCAGTCCCAGAAAAAAGATGTGTTCATCTCTACTGCAGAAAGCAAAGGAAAACCTCTGTTCTAGAGAAGGAATGTGGGAGAGAGCTAAAAAATATCCTGAAACACTGGACCTGTCAAAATTCTTGTATTTTTCTGCAATTAGTAAATGTTTAACAGAGATTTATTATAAATAATTAGCTTCTCCACACTCATGCAGTTTGATTAGTCCTTTGAAGCACCGAGGTTACCCTGCAATGACATGAGAAGTATCTTTGTCAAAGAGAATGCTTGCTCTGGTGCCTATGTGCCAAAGTCCTTCCTTATACCAAAATAAAAAAATAATAAAAAAAAGACATACTTTTTCTTTGAAGAAATTGCAAGATTTCAAGAAACACAATTTTTTTTTTTTTTTTTTTTTTTTTTTTTTTAAGTAAGGGGTCTTCTCAAAATCTTTTTTTCTTTCTGGGGCAGGGTTGGGCAGTAATTTTACTATAGGAACTATGCTCATCCACGTGCTATGCGAGATTCTGGAAGTGCAATGGTGCACATGTGTAAGATTTCCAGATGTCACTTGAGTTTGGACTGTCATTAAAGGCAGAGTGAGGGTAATGGAAGATCATTCCCAGGGTGCATATTACTTCTTTGTTTCATGTAAACATAACTAAAGTGATAACATGTGATGACTCTTTACAGACTTGTTATTTTCTTCCCTTTATTATAGAAATAGATAAAACACTTTAAAGGCAGTGATTTCTTTAAAACTTGTGGGGCTTAAAATATCTGATTTGAGTTTAATGTTCTTGACCATTGGATGTTAACCATAGTTCACTTATAACTGCTTTTTTACACTTGCATCTTAATTGGTTGAGACTATAGTATAAAACTTTCCCTTTTTTTGCACAGAAACATTATAAAATCCCTTGACTACCTGGCACTACAGACATTGAGTATGGGCATTCCTTTGAAATCGGTCCATTATCCGCTTTATTACAGCAACTTCCTTAAGTATCTCTCAAAAGCCAATGATCTTAATCAATCTTAATTTTCCAGGACCACTATTCAAATAGGACTTGGCTGATGAACTCTTCCAAGTTCTTCCCTCTTGAACTCTTTTTCTTTTATATGTCAGACATTATTATTCTAGTTCTTCCCCTTACATTTCACCTTTCCTATTTTATTTTTGTTGGAAAATTTTTTCCACTTTCCTCCCTCTCCAAACTTGACACTTTTCTCTATATGTTTCTGGAATGTGACTTCTTTCTTATGGGTTCATCTACCATTCCTAGTATAATCATTCTAAATTGAAATCTCTGGCTCTGATTTGATATCAGAGTTACACTCTTGAGTCTCCAGTTGCTTCTAATATGTCTATAACTTTTGTAAGCTGTGCTTGTAGGGGCTAAGTGTATTTCTAATGAGTAAACTGCATTGAAAAGTCACTAGTAGTTTTTAGCTGTGGAGGCAGAACTTTGAAGAAGATCTTTGCTTTCTTAAACAACGACTAGAGGCCCAGTGCATGAAATTCATGCAAGGGGCTTGACCCTCGCAGCCCTGGCTGCCTCTGCCCCCACAGCCCCGGCTTCCTCCAGAAGGTTGTCTGAACGGTCATTCTGCTGTTCAGTCTAATTAGCATATTAACTCTTTATTATATAGGATAAGGCTAATATTTAATCTTGGGGTGGTTCTGAATAATAGTGAAGTTATCTGTCTTAGAGATGTCAAGTGTTCTGTTTAAGAAGATAAAAATATTTTCTTATGTCAATATACATACTACTGATAACATTTTATGACAATAAATTAAAAAATTCAGATGGAGTAAATAAGTACTTTTAGAACCACAACTTAAAAGTGATGCAAGAGCCCTAATTGGTTTGGCTCAGTGGATAGAGCATTGGCCTGCAGACTGAAAGGTCCCAGGTTTGATTCCAGTAAAGGACAGGTACCTTGTTTGTGGGCACATCCCCAGTAGGAGGTATGCAAGAGGCAGCTGATCGATGTTTCTCTTCTAATCTATGCTTCTAACTCTCTATCCTCCTCTCCCTTCCTCTCTGTAAAAAAAAAATCAATAAATATATATTTTAAAAAGTGATGCAAGCAAACAAAGTCTGGATAGTTCTATTTAAGAAATGGAATCCCTCTTATAAAATCTTCTCAGAAAGAAATATCCAGGCCCAGTGAATGCTCCATTAGTTTAAGGAAGTGATATTACCCACAGCCACTTACCAGGCCATTACAAAAACCATCAACAGCTATTCTCACTCATGAGCATAAAAGTAAAAATCCCAGGCACAATATTAGGGAAGTGAATCTACAGTGTGTTAAAAGAATGATATTTCACCAGTATTACAGATGTGACACGTGGGAGGGTCAACTTGCCCTTTTGAGTATATGGATTTCTTGCCTGAGGGCATTCCCTGGAGCTGCAGAAGATCCTCTCCCTCAATGCATGGAGGCCACAGATAAGAGAGAATTAATACTTGTCAGGAATAGTTCTCAACAACTGATTATTTGGTGGGGTGGCACAGGTTTTAAAATGTTTCAGTCCCTCAACTGAGGAGGGATAAATCTGAGACTTGGGCTACACCATTCCCCAGAATTTCTTGGTGGATTTAAGCTCTGGTCACTCCACCATGGTCACTGGCTTGATAATTCACCCTTTGCTGGCTTCCTTCCCTTCCCTGTCTCACTCTCTCCACCATCAGAATTTTTTAAACTCCCTAATAGACTACTGACAACCAAATCCTTGACTTGGGTTCTGCTACTGGGGAAACTTAAGCTAAGACAGTAATGAAGTTGGATTATTCCAACAACACAAGGTAGTCTTAATCAAAATCAAAAATCAATGTTTAATCCATCCCATGTACAGATTGAAGGAGAAAAAATCATCATACTATTATCTTACTAGGTACAATAAAAGTATTTTCAACATAACCATGCTTGTTTATAGTAAAAAAAAAAATTAAACTAGGAAGGGGGTTTATCAATCTGACAAATAATATATACAGAGAAATCCTATAGTAAATGTAATTTCTTTGTAATGAAATATTTAGTTCCTAAAGATAGGAGACAAAACTATTGCTCTTACCACTTTTATTCAACATTGCACTAGAGGTCCTATAACGCAAATAATAATAATAATAATAATAATAATAATAATCAAGGATTGGCACAAAATTATTGTTAAAATAGGAAATACAAAAGAATGTATATATGCTGTAAATTATTTGGATTAATATGTGAATTTCACAAAATCAAAATATAGGGTTAATATAAAAACAAATTTCATTATCAGCTACAAAAAAAAAATCAAACCACTAGAAAATAAGATTTAAAACATGGAAAATAGCATCAAAAGCAACAGATACCTAGGAATAAATCTAACCAAAATTGAGAAAAATTTCCACACAAAACTATAAAATGCTACGAATTAAGTTAAAGAATAACTAAATAATTTTCCATGTTTAGTAATTGTAAGACTCAATATTGTAAAGCTATCAATTTTTCTAAAATTTGTCCATAGATATAAGTAAAATGCAATTTCAATGACAAATTTAAAAAATGATCTTTATTTGTTTGCCCTGGAAACTTGACAAACTGCTTTCCTATTAATGTGTCAATGTAAAAACTCAAGAATAACCAGGGTAATCTTAAAAAAAAAAAGTATAAAAGCCGAAACCGGTTTGGCTCAGTGGATAGAGCGTTGGCCTGCGGATTGAAAGGTCCCGGGTTTGATTCTGGTCAGGGGCATGTACCTTGGTTGCAGGCACATCCCCAGTAGGGAGTGTGCAAGAGGCAGTTAATCGATGATTCTCTCTCATCGATGTTTCTAACTCTCTATCCCTCTCCCTTCCTCTCTGTAAAAAAAATCAATAAAATATATTTTTTTAAAAAGTATAAAAGACTTACATGATCAGGTATGAAGACCTATTACAAAGCTACAGTAATTAAAATAGTGAGGTATTGATGTGAGGATATTTTAAAAGTTGAAGAAGAGAATGGAATCCCAAACCTACCACTAATATATGGTAACTGATTTATGTTAAAGTTGTTCCTGCTGGGGGTAGGGGTGGGGAAGGCAGAGATGGGAAGAAAAGCCTTTTAAATGGTACAAGATTGATTGCATATCTAAGGAAAAAGAAACATTTATCTTTATATACTAACTAATGAAACAAGAAAAGATAGTATGAATAGTTATATTCAAGAGATGGAATCTCTAACAAGATATTCCCAGAAATAAATATCCAAGCCCAGTGAATGCTCCAGATATTTAAGGAAGAAATGTTCCCATAGCCAATTACCAAGCCATTACAAAAGAAATATAAATAAGGATCAACTGTCTAATAATATCACTCATAAACATAAAGGCAAAATCCCAAATACAATAATAGCCACTAGAATGCTATATTATGTTAACCATAGAAAACATAACACCACACACACAGAAATAGATTATAAATCTAAATGACATAATTAACCTGATAAAATCTCTAGAAAATAATATGGAGAATATTTTAATGACTAATATATTCTTAAATAGGGCAATCTTCCTTTTTTCTTCCTGATTTATTGAATTATAATTGGCATGAAACATTGCTTAAGTATAAGGTGATGATTTGATATGTTTACATATTGCAATATGATTACCATAATAGTGTTAGCTAACACCTTAATCACTTTACATGTAACTATTTATTTTTTGTGGCAAAAAGTTAAGATTTACTCTCCTAGCAACTTTCAAGTATATAATACAGTATTATTAACTACTAGAGGTCCAGTGCACAAAGTCACGCACCAGTAGGGTCCCTTGGCCTGGCCTGAGGTATCAGGCCAAAACTGGCTCTCTGACACTCCCTGAGGGGTCCTGGATTGCAAGAGGATGCAGGCCAGGCCAAGGGATCCCACCAGTGCATGATCAAGGCAAGGAGGGATGCAGGAAGTTGGCCATTAATTTTGTCTTTTTAATGATCTTTGTGATTTTGCTAAAATAATATAAAATGCCATTTTGTGATTTGCCATGTATTTTATTGTTTGGTCTTTTCATTAAAATTTCAGAGATCCTTGGGGGAGAACGATAATCTTTTCCTTCACAAAGGAATTAGTATATTGCTATAAAGGTAGGAGGTACAAAAGAAATATTTGCTTTTGATTGCTCATTATAATTCCTAGTTCTCTAGGAGTATATTTACTATTTACTAATATATTTTAACATTTTCTCCCCCACACTCCAACTTTACCTTAAATTATATAGAGGGTAAAAGCTAGGAAATACATGGTATTTCTAAACATCCAATGGGAAATGAAACTTGGGTAATAAAATGTTTAACTTCTTTGAATCCAAATTTTTAAATATAACCAATAAGATTTTTTTAGAGGGATAATTTATTCTGAGTAAGAAATACGAAGTTGGGTAAGTAGGGTTTCAATAGGAATAAAGAACCAACTGACCGACAAACCTCTAAGATTCTTGAATCTATAGGGCATAGAAAATATGTAAATGAGTGATATCGTGTTGTGAACCCATACCTGCACAATGAAAATACTAGTATAGTTGGTGTACTCAAGATGAATGGTGCCAAAACTGGTTTGGCTCAGTGGATAGAGTGTTGGTCTACAGACTGAAAGGTCCCAGGTTCCATTCCAGTCAAGGGCATGTACATTGATTGTGGGCACATCCTCGATGGGGGGTGTGCAGGAGGCAGCTGGTTGATGTTTATCTCTCATCGATGTTTCTAGCTCTCTATCCCTCTCCCTTCCTCTCTATAAAAATATCAAAAATATATATTTCAAAAAAAGGTGAATGGTAATAAAATATATAAAACCTTGGCAAAAAAAAAAAAGGATCATTGGCTTGTTATAACTCTGGGAAGAACAAAATCATATCCTATCTTGTAAAGAGGAACTGATGTAGCCAATAAATTATTTTGACAGGGAAAAGTGATCTAAAAAGCCATCATGGCTCTGGCTGGGTAGCTCAGTTTATTGGAGCGAATAAAAAATAATAAAAAATAAAAAGCCATCATGATTTTTGTTACTTAGGCAGTAGCAAAAATCTCCAGGAGATCCAGTAAGTAGAAGTGGAAAGTAGAATTAATTAGAAGTCCAGTGTTCTCCAAGGTTCAGTGGCAGATAAGATATGTGTGTATGTGTGTGTGCACCCATATGTTTATACACACACACTATATAGTATACACATATACATATATGAGTAGACATATATATTCAGACTGCAGCATAAACTGAGGTTTTTAAAAATTCTGACCTGTCTTAGCAACATTTATTAAGTATTTATTAAATGCAAAATCATTGTCTAAGTGATGTTAAAGGAGAGATGCTCTCTCTGCTCCAAAGTGTGAGAAAATGTGATTTGCTATAGTGAAAGCTACACTGTGGCAGTGCCTCTGTTTACTACTGTATTTCTAGCACCTAAACTACTGTGCGGTGCTTCAATAATAAGAAGTAAGTAAATGAATAAATTTTTTCTTGAATAGGTTCATCATCTTGTGAATGATATTTAACTTTAAATAAGCAAGTCAGACAAGGCTAACCTACAGTTAGCTAGTGTATATATATTCTTACAGAAGCATGAGACATTGAGGCTGAGCAGGTGTGAGGAATGTACGACAATAGGAGACTCACATAGACGCTGCTTGCTAAACTGAAGGATGACAAGCAAATACGGAGTGAGCAGAAGAAAACTATAAAACCCACACAAACTAAAACTTCATGATTCGGTGTAATTCTGCAATTCTGAGTGCTAATAGGCAGAACACCTTTACTTGGGTATAGCTATTTATGAATAATGGTAATGGGTAGGGTATGATTTTAAAAAATGAAGTCACAAATAGCTGTGGTTTCTGCAAATAGGACTACAGCTGCCAACCATAGAATAGTCTTTATGTGTGTACAGTGTGGAAAGAACAGTTGGTCATGGAAAGGTTTTCTCAGCCACACCTGTTCACTCAGATAACAATCATCACCATTAGTATTATCTCTAAATATAAAGGTAAATATATATACTTGATAATATCTATGCCTACATCTATACACACAACTTATAAATAAGATAGACGTTAGATTGGCTGATTTCATTCTTTTTAAAGAAGACTACAATCCATTTTAGACACTGGATAGAAACGGTCAAATCTCACTTATGTAGTGGGATCTCTTAGTTGAGCTGATTCTTTTAGTCATCAGCACGGTCTCATTTGAGTACAATAATAGTAGAACGTTGTTATGAAATGACTCATTAATTATATCGAGTCAGTTATATCATGGATCAGATCACATCTCCTGAAGTACAACAACCACATATCTTAAAGCCTGAAACAATGCAATTGGCTCATTAATCATTCACTCACTCAATAATTCATTCACTTGTTCATTCAACAAATGCATATCAAGTACCTCCTAAACTGGAGGGATTATGAGCAACAGGAAGATGAATAATTCATAACCTTTGTACATAATTATCCTAAGAAAACTAGTTTTATATTGTGAGATTGATACTCCAGAACTCTGTTAATTTTTTGTGTAAATTTAATATCTATTATGAAATATTTTCAACTAGTTTTTTTTAGAAATATCTATGGCATCCTTATCAAAACAGGTTTTAGAACATCTATTAGAATTTAAATAAAATAAAACAAAAGAACAGCAATAAGTATCAAGTGCTATTTGTATTAGAAAACTGATTATATGTCTTCATTATAATTACAAAGTTGAAAAATGTGTAGCTACAGGATGAAAACTGGTAGAACTTCTTGTTTCTCAAGTCAGACTTAATCCAAGCTATTAATTATGATTACAACTCAAGATTCTTAATTCTCATGATTTAAGATATATCTATGCACTCTAAAACATGTTTAAGTGGAATATATGTTTCTGGTTAAAGTTATAGAAATGGTAAAGTTTGCCTGCTGTAAGGTTCTCTTCCTCTATCAAAGGTTATAATTTAGGTGTTATTTAAAACAAATAAAATGATTTTTTATTCAGATGTAGAAGCTGGTAATATCAGTTACCTATGGATGCTTAACAAGTCATCCCTAAACATTGTGACAAAAAATGATTTTATTTGCTCAGTTTTCCTGATCATCTGGGTGGCTCTTACATTCTGAGACAACTTTCTTAATCTCCACAGAGCTGGCAGTTCAACTGAGGCTGGATGGTCTAAGACAGTGGTATGTAAACGTCTGCTCTTGAGACACATGCGGCTCTTTGGCCCCTTGAGTGTTCTAATGCCACTTCTGCAAAATAGACTCACCCAGGCTGAAAACCGACTTTTGGCATGGGCCAATTGCACTGTACATGTGGGCCCACACATGGTATTTTGTGGATGAGCCACACTCAGGGGCCAAAGAGCTGCATGTTGCTCTCCAGCCGTGGTTTGCACTGGTCTAAGATGATTCTTTTGTATGGCTCCTTTTTGTGCCAAATGGTCTCTCATTCTCCAGTAGGATAACTGAGACTTCTTCACAGGGTAGTGGAAGGTTTCTCAGAAGCAAAAGAGGGCAAGCATCAAAGTACAAGCCCTATTCTAGTCTCTGCCTGTTATCATGTTGGCTGATGGCCTTTTGACCAGACCAAGTAAAAACAAAAGAAAGCCCCAAGATTCAAGAAAAATTCTCCCTCTTGTGGGGAGGACAGCAAAGCCCATTGCACAAAACTATTCTTACAGAAATAGGAGGGACTTGTTTATTTGTAATCTGTCATATAATAATCAACTCCCCTCTCTTCTGCCAAGGGATGTCAATGAACGTATTTAAATATTAAATAAATCTGTAGATTAATTCCAGTTCTTAAAATTTGAAAAGTAACCAAATGTTTTTATCTAGGAGCTACTTTTAAAAAATAGTACTTATTAAGAAAAATTATCAAGGAAAACAACAAATATTTAAAATCTATTTTTACTGTAAGACTCATGGTGAGTTGTTTGGGATAAAGAAAGGTTGAACTCTAACTTAATCTTAGCCTGTTCAGCCCCATTAATTAGGACACTCACTACCTTTTAGTTTGTATAATTATGCAAGTCTCTGTTATTGTTGTTTTTTTTCTTTTCTCTGCTTAATTCTCTTTGTTCCACTTTATGTGGGACATACCTTTATCCACACTCACCCATATTATGATGATTCCCAATCTAAATGTCTAATTTTGACCTGTCTCCTGAGTGACATATCTACTTAATTCACTGAATCCTTGATTATCTCTAGAATGCTATCCCTTAGCCTGTCCAAACCTGAACTCATTGCTCTGCCCAAACCCTTTTCTCCTACTACAACGCCTAAAGTGGTAATCCCAAAGTTCATTCCATGTCCAAATTGGAAATGAGAATTATATTAGGCTCTTCTTTCTCTCTAATCATTGCCGCCTTCTCATTAATCACCAAGTCAGTGGTTTTGACCATTTAATATTTCTTGATTTCATTTCCTATAGTTCTACTCCATTTGTCTCTATCAGACTCCTCAGCTCATCCCCTTGCTTTCAAGTTTTACTCAAACTCTCCAATCCATCTAGAGCATTTGTTCTAAAACATGAATTTCATTATATAAATTTTCATTATATAATAAAAGGCTAATATGCAAATCAACCGAATGGTGGAATGACCAGTCACTATGTGCACTGGCCACCAAGGGGAAGACGCTCAATGCAGAAGCTGCTTCCTAGTGGTCAGTACACTCCCATAGGGGGAGCACTGCTCAGCCTGAAGCCAGGCTCACAGCTGGTGAGTGCAGCAGCAGTGATGGGAGCCTCTCTTGTCTCTATGGCAGCACAAAGAATATTGGACTCACAGCTTAAGTAGACCTAAGCTGTCAGTTGGACATCCCTGAGGGCTCCAAGACTGTGAGAGGATGCAGGCCAGGCTGAGGGAACTCCCGAGTGCATGAATTTCATGCACCAGGCCTCTAGTCATATAATACTAGATGTACTGACTAATAATAGCAGATTTTGTAATCAAAGAAAACACAATAATTTCAAGAGAAACGTCAAAAGTGCTTTATTCAAAATAATGTCCATTGCTAGCTACACATTATCTTTCAGGTAATTTGTGGCTACTGTCCCAATAGAACTTGTCTTGTTTTGAGGCAAACCATTCAGAGACACAATTTTCCACTTCTTCATATGTTTTGAAGTGCTGCTTAGAAAGTGTTTGTGCCATGGATCAGAACAAGTGGTAATTTGAAGGAGCAAATTCTGGTGAATACAGGGGTGGGTTAATACTTCCCAGGCAAAATCTTTTAACATGTCTTTAACTAGTTTTGAAGTGTGTGATGGTGTATGATCATGAAGCAAAATTACTTTGTTGTTTCTTCTGGAACATTCTGGTTGTTTCACGATCAAAGTGTGGTTCAAATTGATTATTTGTTGTCGGTAGCGATCAGTATTAGCGATTTCACCTAGTTTTAGAAGCTCATAATACACCATACCTTCCTGACACCACCCAATGCAGAGCATTGTCTTCTTTCCAAAGCGATTTGGCTTTGCATTCAGTGTTGATGGTTGACCTGTATCAGCCCATGATTTTGTGCATTTGGAATTCTCAAAACAAATCCACTGTTCATCACCAGTTACAACCCAATGCAAGAAAGACATTCTTTCATGCCATCGAAGCAACATTTTACTGATGACTTTTTGGTTTTCCATTTGTCTTTTATTCAGTTGATGTGGTACCATTTTCCTTCCTTTAAAATCCTTCCTATTGCTTGTAAATGGACGGAAATTGTTTGCTGAGGAACGTTTAATCTTTCTGCAAGTTGTTTTTGAGTTTGACATGTATCTTAATCTAATAATGCTTGTAATTATTGGTCTTCAATTTTTTTTGGTTGACCTGCATCACTGGATCTCAACCATTCTAATATCGTGATCCTTTAATACAGTTCCTCATGTTGTGGTGATCCCCCAACCACAAAATTATTTTTGTTGCTACTTAATAACTAATTTTGCAGATATTTTAAATTGTGGTGTATGGCTGGAGATTTTTCTGGCATATATATGTATATATATCTTTAATATAACATATTCTGATATAATCTGTGGATGACTGCACCCAGGATGGTAAATCAAAATATAAAACCAAAACATAGAAAGACAGGAAAGATGTTTGAGTCTTCACACACACAAAAATGCCATGTTAAAAACAAATAATTTCCTGGAGAATGTGAGTTCATGAAATTTACAATGATCATGGTGCCACCCTCCTCCCAGCATATTAATTATGTTGTGGGAGTCATGTGGCTGTGTCTACATTAACGTTCCCAAATTAAGTATTCATTTGCTGTGCTGATATTATTAACGCATGGCTTTCCTTCTTCACTTTTTCCTTCTCTCTCTCACTATCTCTTTTATTCATAATTTTCCTAAAGTCATTGGATAGAATGAACAATTGGAAATTGTTGAAAGGAAGCACAATACTTTGGGTAGTTTTTACCTAAATATTGATAAATCAGTGTTGTGATTACCTAGAAATATAAGTAATTAGATCAAGGGGCATGAACAAATCTCAAATAAGAAGACTATATCTATTCACTTCACTTTTTAAAAGTACCCACCTTAATTGTTGTTTAAAAATTACAAGACGTGAAACAAAAACAGCTGGAATCTCCATAATGCTTGAACGATGTCTTAATCTATTGCAAGCTGTACATAAGCAGTTTGGAGCACATTCCTTTTTACACATGTACCTTGTTCATACCTGTCTTCAAGTTGATGCTCAGAGATTAGACAATTAAGAAGCAAATAGATTGATCTGGCCTAAAAAAAAAAGTGTATTGGACTTTGGACTTTCAAACATGAATTACCAAATATTCATTATCCGAAATTCCATATGTTAACATTTTAGTGAGTCTAAGATTCCATTGATTATGTTCCACCAAGGAAAAAGAGATTAATTCATTGCAATAAGTTGTATTCTGATTTCAGGTTTGTAAAAGTGAGGAAAAATATGCATTCAAGAATTAATGAAAAGTAGTAGCACTGTTGGAAGTATACAAATATACACAAAAGGCAACCATACACTAACACATATAATGCAGTGCTCAGTTTCATTTAGTAAGAAATTAATTAAGCACTTAGAATATGCTTAGCTCTGGGCTAAATCCTGGTCTAATAATTGAGCTGGAACCTTTTAATTAGCTATAAGTTTCTTTCTGGCAATCACCTTCTGTGTGCACCTCATTAGACCTGTTGGAATAGCTGAAGTATGTAGCTGCCTATCATGTGTGGGTTAAAATGCTCCAGTAAAGTCTATGTCCTTACTATTCTTTTACTGATCATGTCCGAAAATCTCAGGTGTTTTCTTCCTTTGGCTTGATGTCCTTTGAACATGTGGATATTTTTTGGAGGGATGCGTTGAGTGTTTTAACCACTCACTCTCCAGTATGGAATCACTGATTACATTTTCCCAATGAAGTAGCAAATAAGGCATTTTTTTTTTACAGCACACTTTTGTAACTGATGAGGAATCAGAGCTTCAGAGAGCTTACGAAACTGTCCAGTATTGCACAGCACGTAGATGGTTTAAATGAGCTTTCATGCCTGTGCTAGGTACTGATTCTGAATGTCTTTCATGGGTATCTCAAATATAGAGAAATGAAGTCTGTAATGTAGCTGGGTTTTGAAAAATAAGAGGGTAATGAGACAAGTTGAGTGCACGAGGTATTGCATGAGAGGATCAACCGTAGGTAGCCATGGAATGAGGCGTTGGCTTGGGCAGGAAGGTAAAGGTTTCTGAAAAGGAAAGTGGAAAGATGCCAGAAATAAACTTGTTGATTTATGTTTCCCATGTGCTTATATGTATCTGAATTACCAATTCCTAGAACTGAGCTCATCTACCTTTCACATTTGCTAGGTTTACTTCAGTTCAATATTTTACCGTGATTCCTCAGAAAGACTAGGACTCACTTAGAAATACTAGCAAAATTTTAAAATATAGCTGAAATGATAGCATTTTAAACCCAAGATCGAATGCAAACTTTTTTTTAACCAGTATTTAAGACTTTGGGAGTTCCTCTTATTCACTTTTTTTATTATTGGGATCAAAGGACAATTGAGAAACTGTACAAAATACTAGTGTGCAAACATTTGAACACACCCACACCCATGTCTGTATAGGTGAATCTTAATGGCGGTTCATAAAGTTTATGGAGAGATAAGAAGAGTAATAGCATTTTCCCTTGAAGTGGATAATATTTGTTGTCTCTGTCTGCTAATAACTCTGAAGAGTAAGCCGCAGCATCTGATATGAACACAGGGGTGACATATACTATTATATAAGCAATGGATTCTTGATATGCATCAATGGTACCAATGCAAACCCACAACTTTAATCAACAGAGTTCCTGGTTGGAAGCCATCAGTGGAAAATAACAGAGCTGAGCTGAAATTTATTGGTTCATTCCACAAATGTTTATAGGGCTCCTACTATATATCACTGTACATGTGCTTTTCTAGGAGTTAGACATATAACAGTACACAAACCAGACAAATCTCTGCCCCTTATTCTACCAGAGAGACAGTGAGAACCATTACGTTTTTGGAGACTACTGTACATACAGTAGTCTTCATATACGTTATTCCTTTTGCTTCAGAAACCTCTGATGCAGACTTTTACTATTCTTACTCTTCATGTCTTCATTTAGGCATAGCTCTTCTGTGGCAGCCTCCCCTGAACCCCAAGTTCAGTAGACCTGCTTTTCTCATGTACTTTCATAAAATTTGCATTATTCATTTTTTAGATATTATGCTACATTGTTCTATTTATTAAATTTTAAACTCTGAGATAACAAGAAGTATAATTGTTTTGCTCATCTTTGCATCCTCGTTTGGCATGGGATAGAAACTATTATTTCCTCAGTGAACAAATAATTGAATGAAATGTGTTATTCTTATACATCTGTCACTTAGACAGTATCATTCCAAGTTCTATTTCCTCATGTTACAGATTATTAGATTTTTTTTTGGAAAGAATTCACCAAGGATGTAAGATCCCACTTCATTAAGAGTCAAATGCACTGAGTTCCTAATCAGTGTGTCAGTGTGGTGAAGTGAGTGTCTGGCAAGATTTTAAAACCTTCTTGCTTAGCGTTTGTACATCTGCGTATGGGTGCACACACATGTGTTTGAAGATGGTAACTTTGATTTGCCACATCTTGACACGTGAAATTTCAACATATATTTCATAGTTGAACACTTGAAAATATCTATATACTGTATATAAAACCCTAATATGCAAATAGACGGAACAGTGGAACAACCAAACAGTCAGTTGCTATGATGTGCACTGACAACCATGGAGTGTACGGAGAACATGGTGGGTGTCAGTCGTGGCTGTGGCGGGATGGTGGAGCAGATGAGCAGGGGCACCCGAACCAAGGCAAGGTGCAGATCACTGTCATTGGGGCGAGCCTTTGGTGGTTACTGAAAAGTCTCTCCTGGTGCTCACACCCACTGTCAGCACCAGCTCCACTCACACCTGCTTTTGGCACCAGCCCAATTGCTTCACACCAACAGCAGGTACAAGTGGGGCCAGCACCATCAGCAAGTGGGGCTGCTGGCAGAGAGGGGACGAGGACCTGGGGCGGGAGGGGCTGGGCAGGGTCACAGAGGATGGGCCGAGACCAGTCTCTGTGCCCGCCACAGCCTTGCAGCTCACAGTTCCTTTCAAGGTGCATGAATTTGTTCACTGGGACCCTAGTATAGTATAAGAACATTGAGGAATGACATGGCATTAAAGCAATGATATAAGATAACAGTCATAGTGATGGCAACATACACCTACTTATTCTTAATAGGTTCCAGGAAATGTATAAGCATATCATACACACTTATTTTTATACTATGCACAACTCTATGGGGAAACTGAGGAAGGACCAAGGTACTTGACTGCATAGTGAGTAAACAGTGGAAGAGAATGTAAACTCCAAAGTTTAGTCTAGAGTTTACATTTTACATTCCACTTCTTTAATTTGAAAAAAAATCTATTGATTTGAAAACAAAAGAAAATAAAAAAGAATAAAACAACTAAAGGAGTACCACTTAACTTGGACGAAGGCATTCTCTTGACACACTAGAAATCAATATATTAAAAACTACCACTGATGCCTATTTTTTTTTTTTTGATGAATGGAATTAATTGCTTTCTAGACAGATGGAAGAGTTCAGTTGAAAGAGAAAGCATTAAAGTATGTAGCCCATGTGAGAGAAAGGGCAAGCTTGGCACACAGTGATATGCCAAAAACACTTGCAAAAATATGTCAAAAGATAGCACACAGGTGACTAGCATCCCAAAGTCCACATGACTGAGGCCAACATGGGAAACAAAGAGAAGGCAATGGAAAGAAAGATGACAGGTGAACAAAAGCCTTTTATCTTTAAAAAGGAATCTTGTGCAATGAAATAAAAGAGATGAGTCACAGTACTGTAATTAGACAGGTAGAACATTGTAAATCACAGATTATTAGTAGAGTAAAATATTTTAAAGACTTAACTAATTAATATCAAATACTATTTTAAAAATAATTTTGTGATTACCCTTTGAAGAGAACTCTATAGAAGCAAAGTAGATTTATTAATATCTTGCAAATGTTGAAGATTTTCTCCACAATCTAGAGTTAGACTGAGTTATGAGAAAAAGATATATTTGTAAATGCCTTTAGGGGCTCTTAGCCACAAATACATATGATAAAACTTGAACATAAGCAACATCATTTTTTTAGGTCATATAAACTTGAACATAGGCAATAAATATTTCATATATAAGGATTAAATATTTTATTGAAACATTTAAAAACAGACTATAGACATTTCTTCTGCTATAGTATGATATACGTTTTTCTGAAAAACCTCATGTTTGGCAGAATCATCTCTAAAAAACAACGAAGCTTAATGAAACAATAGAATTAGGGCAGGCCATTCTAAAGCTGTACAACTTCATAAGCAGTGCATAACAAAACAAACAAAAAAAAATAGCAGTTCTAATTACTAACACTAATGCAGTTAAAAAGACATGAAATACCTTTTAAAAATTCTACAGTAAAGTTTAGATTGCACCCGTGGTAAATAAGAAAGGTAAATATAGCTGGATGGAAGTGAAGGCCAGAAAGGGATGAAGCTTCTGAATTATGGAAGAGAGATAACTTGCAGGTTGGGGAAGAGTTTTAGGCTTTGAAAAAAATGCACAAAAGGAGAAAAACCTCCCACCACGTACTTCCAAGACAGTCCTTCTTTCATTGGGGACAATACTGTGTCCATTTACAGCTTCCATCAATAAGCTGTTGTTGTATGGTATTTAGCTGCTGTTACTAAATGACACAAAATAATAAGAGTCTGGGAAAATTCATGTATGAAGCAAAGTTATTTTTGTGTAATATAAGCTTCCATATTGTAGAGAATCTATTAATTGTAACATTGAATCCACCCATCCAGTCACCCTATATAATAAAAGGCTAACATGCCAATAGACTAAACAGTGGAACAACCTGTCGCTATTACATACATTGACCACCAAGGGCACGCACAGAACATGGCAGGTGTCGGCCATGGGGGGGATGGTGGAGCAGTTGAGCAGGGGTGCCAGACCAAGGCAGGGTGCCAGTCATTGTCATTGGGATGAACCTCTGGTTGTTACTGAAAATTCTTAGCTCTTGTGTGCTGTGGTACCACTGGCAATCGCACCCGCTGCTAGTGCTGTCAGTTGGTGCAAGTGGTGGCTGTCAGCCCTGATCACCTTTGAGGGATGCTCCTGAGAGGCGATTGGGACAGCAGCTACCTCTTGCACCCGCTGATGATGCAGGCTCCACTCACACCCGCTGCTGGTGTGGGCCTCAATCATTCTGCAATGTCAGCAGGTGCAAGTGGAGCTAGTGCCATCAGCGCATGAGAGCAGTGTCAGTAGGAGTGGGGCTGCCAGCAGATAGGGTACCAGGGCCATGCTGGGAGGGGCCCAGCAGGGGCATGGAGGATGGGCTGAGACCCACCCCTGTGCCCACAGCAGCCTCGTGGCCCACAGTTCTTTTCAAGGTGCACCAATTCATGCTCTGTGCCTCTGGTCCATTAATATTCATCTCTTATCTATCTATCTATCTATCTATCTATCTATCTATCATCTATCTATCTATCCATCAATCTATCTCTATCTATCCAACTACCTACCACCTACCTAGGAAACATGAGAGAGAGACAGAATGTTTTTAGAATGTCTTTCTCAGTGCTCAGAAAACGACCCCTCCTCTCTCGTTGTATCATATTAGAAAACTCCCATTTGGATCTTTTATTACTCAAAGCTGTTCCTCGTGTCTATGATTCTTTGCCTTAATTGCTGACTTTGGAGGTCAAAAATCATGTTGATATTTTTTAATTCAAATATATTCAAAATTAACTCTTTTTGCTTTAAAATTTAAAGCATCTTCAAATACTCCTGATTATAATAAAATTAGTCTCCAAAATGTCAACAAAAGCCCTTAAAATATGGAAAATCTGAAATATATATTTATCCTATGAAATGAAAGTAAACACAGGCAATTTTCTCCTTTGTTTTTAACTAAATTGATGTTAATGCTTTTTCAGCTCTATTTTTGTACTAAATGACTAGGCTATATGATTTTTTTCTTGCATGTTACTTCCTTTGCATTGGTAAAAATAATTTTGAGTGAATAGTTACTTCTTTTAATATAGGTTAATTATTTCTGAGGAATATTATTGTGTTTAGCTTTTAGCATATTTAGCAAGTGTGGCTGAGATAATTAGAATGAAAAGAATGCTCTTTTTATTTAATGAATTAATGGAATGGGCATCTAGAAATTGCACTGCACAAGTTCAATCAAAGATGCTTAATCCTTCTTCCATAAATCAACTAGGTTGGTTCAGTAATTTCATAGCCAATAAAATAATATTTTCCTTTGCTTTGCATTTGAGTTACATGCGTGCACTCATTTGATATACAACTTCTTTTTAAAGTTTATATGAAAGATGCAACATAATTTTATTCTAAACATGGACTTGACAATATGGATTCAAATTTGATTCACTGATGTGCAACCTTGCATGTGATATCTGCAACCAGAAGTTGTCAAATGGTTTATCAAAAAGGTAAATTAGCATTTGCTCAGTGAAACCTGATATGACAGATGGGTAGAAGGAGGGCTGTTATCCTCAAGAAGAGACTAAATATATTATAATTTGGATGTATACACAAACTGGATAAAAATTTTCATAAGAGAATTTTCTATGCAAAATCTATTTTTTACACTCATAATAATTAGCAAAGCCCTTGCCATCACTCACTTCTTTCTATGCTTTTATGAATTTCTCTGCAAAGCATCCATGCATAAATATTGCTTTACAGAATTTGTGTTTATCGAGCACATAGTAATTTCAAGACACTATGCTGGGCTCCATATAATACATTAGTATATCATTTCCATGATAATAACAACAGTAATAGTAACCATAAGAATACTCATACTGATAATTGCTAATAGCTCGTGAGCACTTCTTATGGGCCGGAACCATTCTAACTGCTTTACACATATTCTGACTTTCACACACAGATGCACACAAACACACACATACACATACACATACACACACACACACACACCGCACAGTCACCTAACAACAAATAACAAGTGTGTGATGTGGGCAACACTTGTTTTTGAAGATCAGAAGAGGATTAACACTTGAAGGGTCACATGGAAAAGATAGACTGAGCTAGGACCAGAAACAAGTTCGAGTTTGAGAAACAGCATGGAGAGGAGAAGGCATTGGGGAGCAGGTGTTGGAGAAAAGCTCTGTGAGCCAGAAATTAGAAGTGGGAAACTAGTCTGGATGTAGCAACACAATTTATATTAGGAAGTAAGTAATGTTAAAAAAAAAAAAAAAGGTGGAGTTTGTGTCAAGACTAAGGGTCTTGAGCTCAATGCTAAGGGGTGTAGATTTGCTACTATGTAAGTCTTTCGGATCCATTGAAGGTTTTTGATAAGGAAGTGATTTGAAAGTAATAATTTTGGAAGATTTACATGGTAACTGTGCACGTTGGGTTGAATAGAGAAAAAGTAAAGTTAGAGAGACTAATGAGGAGACAGAATTCGTCTAGAACTGACATAAAGAAGGGATGATAGGAAACTCCCTTTGCAAGCAGAGGTGAGGAAAGAGGAATCAGTGATGACTCTGATTTCTTGGTCTAGATGACTGTCGAGAGAGGACCTGTTTATTTTACACTGTATATTTTTAAAAACATATTTTTATTGATTTCAGAGAGGATCAGGAGAGGGAGAGAGACAGAAACATCAATTATGAAAATGATTGATAGGCTGCCTCCTGCACACTCCCTATTGGGGATTGAGCCTACAATCTTAGCACATTCCCTGGCCAGGAATTGAACAGTGACCTCCTGGTTCATAGATTGACATTCAATAGCTGAGCCACCACAATTGGGCTATATTGTATATTTTTATTAATCACAAATTACTTGATGTTGTCAGTTGCCAGCATTTTGATAGTTCCTAATAAGACTAGATTGTCGAGGGGAAAAAATGTATGTCTTCAGGGTTTCAACAATGATGTGGACAATAGATAAAGGAATAGGACAAGGCACTACTGGAGATTCTTTATAGTACCACATTGGATTCCTTATAGTAATACAAAATAATGTGAGATGCTCAGATTTATTTAATAATCTGCTTAAAACTATTCTTCCTAAGGCAGCCAGAGAGCATATATAGGCTAGTGTCTAATCCTATAATATTTAGGTTTTGAGGAAAGTCCTCCTACTTAAGAGGCCTTTTGCATTTATTTATGTTCTTTTAATATATATATATATATATATATATATATATATATATATATATATATAGCTTCAGAGAGGAAGGGAGAGGGAAAGAGAGAAACATCAATGATAAGAGATAAATCATTGATCAGCTGTCCCTTGCACATCCCCACTGGGGATCAAGCCCGCACCCCAGCATGTGCCCCTGCCAGGAATTGAACCCAGGATCTTCCAGTGCGCAGGCCATTGAGCCAAACCAGCTAGGGCTGTTCTTGAAACTCTTTAAAACAAAAATATGTCTTGTTTATGACTCTCGGGATGTTGACAAATTTAAAAGCATGAAAGTATTTCAATATACTAATAATTTCACTTGAAGGGATTAAAATTAAAGTACCAGCATTTCTCCCAAATATCCAATTCTGCCAATCAGAACCAAATAACAAAACAAAATAAAAAAAACCAACACAAAATTAGAAAAATATTTTTTTAGGTGATACAAGTTGACTTTCCAATGCTAACTGGTGATGAAACTATAGGCCTGTTCAGTAGAAGTTTAGAGTGGCCAAATATGACTATTTAAATTCAAATTCGTTAAAATTAAAGTTAAAAGTTCAGTTCACCAGTTGAACTCGCCACATTTTCAGTGCTTAGTGGCCAGAGCAGATAAGTAACATTTCCATCACCATAGCAAGTTTTATTAGATAGCACTGATATAAGCTATAAAACCATTAAAAAAAAAAAAAACAAACAAAAAAAACAAACAAACAGCCGAGACCGGTTTGGCTCAATGGATAGAGCGTCGGCTTGGGGACTGAAGGGACCCGGGTTCGATTCCGGTCAAGGGCATGTACCTTGGTTGCGGGCATATCCCCAGTGGGGGGTGTGCAAGAGGCAGCTGATCGATGACTCTCTCTCATCGATGTTTCTAGCTTTCTATCTCTCTGCCTTCCTCTCTGTACAAAATCAATAAAAATAAAAAATAAAAAAATAAAAAAATAAAAAACAGCTTAGTATCATAACCAGATGCAGAGTGCCATATATAGATAATAATTTCATTTTAAAAACTATAACAATATTTCAATATTGCTTTTGTATTTGTTAAATCTTATTGCAAAGGGGCTAATTTCTTACACTATCTGGAGCTAAATTTTCTTTTACAGTAAAAGTAGTTTTTGCAAATAACAAGAACTGTTTTCCAAACAACTATAGTGGGAATGAGGGTGGGACATTGGATAGTGGAAACAGCAAAGGAAGATGTTTGATGAAAGAAGGGGAAGAGATTGGCAAAAAAACATATACACATAACATACAGACACAGATATTAGTGTGGTGATAGACAGAGGGAAATGGTGCTGAGGGTAAGTGGAGGTGGGCAAAGTGGTAAATATGGGGACCGAATGAGACTTTGCTTGGGGTGATGGGCACACAATGTCATGTGCAGTTGATAATTTGTTGAATTGTACAATTGAAAACCAATGGCAACCCAATAAATTCAAATTCTATTTTTGAAAAAAGAAGATGTTTGAAGAACCTTAAAGCATGAATTTTTTGGGATGGGGTAGCATGTTGCTGTCTGGGTTTATCCTGTTAGTCATTTTACATGAGTTCTAATGAGTCCCAAAATCTAGCTCTCTTATAAATTTCAAATGATGTTCTTCAATCCCCTGTACATAGACATCTCACTGCTATATCCACCTAACATCTCTAGAACTTGATTCGTCACCAGCCTTCCATAAACAGGCCCTCTCCTGATATTTGATGAAGAAATCTGAGTCATCAATTCCTCTTTCCTCACGTTTGATGGCAAAGGAAGTTTCCTATTATCACTTCTTTATGTCAGCTCCTCATTAGTCTCCCTGACTTTACTATTTCTCCATTTAATCCAGTTTTCACTGTTACCATATTTCCAAAAGCATTACTTTTAAGACCCCCTGCCCCACTTACCCCAAACCTTCAATGGATCTGAATGACTCACTTAGTAATACATTTATAGCCCTCAGTTTTGTGCTCATGAGTCTTTTCCTTGATGAGAACTTCACCTTCTCTTATCCTTCATGTGTTATGCCTCTTATGACCTTCAGAAACAAGTACTGCCCACATCACACACTTGTCATTGTTGGTTAACTGTGTGGTCTGTGTATGAACGTGTTTGTATGTATCTGTGTGTGAAAGTCAGAATACTCACAAAGCACTTAGAATGGTTCCTGGCCCATATTAAGTGCTCAAGAGCTATTTGCAAATATCATTATGATTATTATTACTACTACTACTATTATTATCATGGAAATGATCTACCAGTGCATTCCATAGAGACTACCATAGTGTCTTGAAATTAGTATATGCTCAATAAATAAATGCTATAAAGCAATTTTTATGCATGGGTGCTTTGCAAAGCAATCCATAAAAGCAGAGAAAAAGTTGAGTGATGGCAAGGGCTTAACTAATTATTATGAGTGTGGAAAATAGAATATTTTATGGAGAGTGAAAGCTTCTTGTGCACACTGAAGCTAAGTCTGTGCCATAGGAGCCCATGGGCCTGACACAGCCTGTTTTATAGTGTCTCAGTAATGAAATAGTACTTTTTAAAATCCTCATCAGATGATGTTTTTATTTAATTTTTCACAGAGAGAGAGAGAGAGAGAGAGAGAGAGAGAGAGAGAGAGAGAAACATCAATTGGTTGCCTCCTGTATATATCCCAACTGAGGAATGAACATGCAACCTAGGTCAATGTGTTCTGATCAGGAATTGACCTTGCATCCTTTTGGTATGCAAGCTGAGCCACCTGGCCAGGGCTGAAATAGAACTGTGAATAGGGCATAATTAGGCATGTGTTGGAAAGACGTGGGCTTGGAGATGTAAGAACAGAGGTGCCACCCATTCTAAAGCAGACATTTTCTGTTGGAAAGCAGAGGGTGAAAAGCCAAGGTGAAACAGGATTGTGACACAAAGCCACAAATTCTGTTCTCCACAGCCACATGAGATTGTATGATAATACAGATACATGTATGTAGCAAGATATAAATCACAAGAAGAGCCTACTAGTATATGGTTGGGGGCATGAGGAATGGACATTTCATGGAATCGTTGCATCTGATTTAAAGGGGCAGTTTTCTGAAATGGTTATGATCTTGGTTTGGAAGAAGAACCCCCTATGGCATTGAGGCAGACAGTTTACTTGAGCAGTGATCACAGAAAGCTGGAGAGAGAGAATAAGATTATAGATTAACATGAGGAAGATAATCCATTATTATGGCCACTAGTATGAGCCAGGGACCTCTATTCTGCTGGAGCCTCCACGATTCTCCTTCTGCCGGACATGGCTGCTTGCTATCCATTATTTACTGAGGGTTTTCCCCCCCAGGGGTCTTAACTCCCCTCCATTCATGTTCAGCTGGCCCAGCAGTGCTCCAAGGATCTGGAGCAGAATGCAGAGAGGTACTGAGATGGGGTGCTGTTTGTGCATCAGGAGGCTGACACACATAAACTCTCATCTTTGTCTGAAATCAGAGTGAGCCTGGGGGATGGGACACAGGGCATTGCAGGCATCTGCTACAGCTACCATTACTCAGAATAATCATTATGTGTCAAACACTGAGCTAAGACAAAGCATATACATTTTATTAGTTAGCTATACAGCTCCCCATGGAGTGAGTGGAACACGTCTGCATTTCACAGGAGATGTGCAGACTTTGAGAGGTGAAATAACTTGCTCAGGAACTCAAATGTATCAAATGCCTAAGATCATACCCACACCCCCAGCTCTACTATACCTTTCCCTTTGGTAAAAGGTTTGGCTCTCATCTTTGCACTCTATTTTCTTACTAATTTTGGTAATTCCTCCTCCCACATTTCTCTCCCATTTACTCTTTATAGTACAGCATTCTGTAAGTTTTGGCAAACATATAGTCAAATAACCATCATCACTTTCATAATCTATAAACAGCTAACTCTTGCACAACACAGGTTTGAACTGAGTGGGTCCACATATACATGGGTTTTTATAAATAAATGGCTATAAAATGTTTCAAAACCACCATATGGAGTCCATATAATGCTGATTATATGCATTGATCTACTAGTATATCATTTTATAGAGGGGACCTGAGCATCTTCAGATTTTGGTATCCAAGGGTGTCCTAAAACCAATACCTCAAGGATACCGGGGGAAAACAAAGCTTTGGGGGAATCAAATTGACATCTTAACAATATTCCCCTCATTTCATTATTTTATTACTAATTAGTTGTCCCACAGAGGGACTGAACATAGCAGTACAATAAAAGGAAGACATGCTTATTAATGTGTGACTCCTAACTAGTTAGGAAATTGCAAACTTCTGTTTCAAGTGTACACACATATATAGGTTAAGAAAATAATACAACCTTGTGTTGTTGTCTAGGAGGAGGAAATGATGTGTGTTAATCCGGAGGGAATAGTGATATTTGAGAGTTGCAATAGCCCCCCCAACTTTGCTAGTGACCCCTCCTGTGTGTCTGTCAAATATAAGTTATATATCATTTGTAAGTCTTCAGGGAATCTAGTATGTTGTTAAAAAATAATTATTTCTTAAATATATTTTAAAAATGAAACATTCTGTACTCCTAAAACCAAAAAGTGGGTCTCTTATAGGAAACAAACTTAGTTTATTATTATGTTTTAAAATATAGAATAGGCAAATAGGTCATTGTTAATCCAGGTCTCTGGCATTGGACATGTCAGTGTTTCCTGAGTCTGCATGCTTCTCAGTGGCAATGCTAAGTGTAGGAAATTTTTGAATGTTTACTATTAGTTTTTAATTGATAACTGAAAAGAAGTATATATCTTTCTGATATAGAAGAAGTGGCTTTCTTCAACATTGGTAACTTAGAATTTTGTCACCTTTACATCTGGGCACCAGTCCTCCTTTCTGTTGTTTGTGCCCCAAATTCAACTTTCAGAACTCTGTTACTTGCCAGCTCGGCGTTTCAACCTTCCCCAGCCCATTGCTGGCTTCCTGGCAGAATGTCAAGCCTGCCCAGGCAGGACGTCAGACCCATCCAGATTGAACTAGCTTGATCGGAGAAACAAGCCAGTGCAAAACAGCAAGAGCCTCGTTAGTTTTAATTAACAGTTCCAAGCAGAGTTGCACAACAAGGTCATTTTCCCTAAATGAATTATTAGAGATAATATAAGAGGGAGACTTCTCCAAGCAGTATTTTTAAACCCCAGGAGTTGGCAAAAACTGTCCAAGAGAATATCTGTCCTTCCAAGTGAGTCCACTCTCTGAAGGTTGAAGTAAATATTCCCTGAAAACACTGAAATCGTGGTCTATGTCTGTTCTCCCACCCTTCCCTTTAAGATTCCAATTACAAAGCTCAAAGCTTTGCAGAGAATGCTATGCGGTGATACTTCCACACAATGACTAGAAAAACGTAAACAGATTGGAAAATAATTTTTTTTTCTTATAAATTGAGAATAGTCAACGTCTTCCAGAGAACTCCAAACTATGCCCTTTCTAGATGATTATTTGCTTACCAACTTACTGACATTTTGCTTATTAAAAATCAATTGGGCACATTTTTAAAATAAATTAGAGCCTTTGTGTTTTTTTTATTCCCCCCTTTTTCCCTTCACGAACTTGTGTATGATATCTTAATCTTCCCCAAAAGGAAACAATACTGTTCCTATGAATGGGCTTTAATTTATAATGAAATGCGCAGAGTATATGTAGTATTTTCCTATGCATCTGAGATCAAACCTTAAATTATCAGTAAAGAAATGCTAAAAATTTAACTTGGACATATAAATGTAAATGTCATAATAAAGTGACAGTTTTGCAAACTTCTCTAAAAATTGTCAGATCGTTATTTATAAACACTAGTCATTTGTCTGAATGAATACAAATATGCATGACCATTGTTGGCTTTCTTGGCAGTCTGATATCCTAGTGAAGAGATAAAAGCACTTAGCTTAAAAGTTTATCTAAGAAACTCAGTTAGATTCTGAGTTACTGTAACAATTCTTGTGAAAAATCAAAACACTGCCAAAAGCAGCTGAAGCCGCTGACCTAGCAGCCTGCGTCTGAAAGAGGCACGCAGTAAAAGCTGCAGGGGCTGAACTGAACATACGGTATCGGATTACTATTAACCTGGAGAAACAGACCATCAGCAAATTGAGAAAACTATCTCTTATTGCAAGCCTTTGAATTTTCATCTTCACTCTCCCCATCTGATTTGTCTTCTGCTGTTTGCCTTATTGTCACGTAGGCATAATGGTTTTCATAACGAATGGACTCCTCATGCAAATGCTTATACACATGTTCCCACCACTAAACTGTGAAATTTCAAACTGACATATATGTGTATCTATATCCATATCCATATCTATATCTATATCTATATCTATATCTATATCTATATCTATACCTAGTATTTAAAAAAAATAATCCTCTCCTGAGGATATGTTTTTACTGACTTTTAGAGATAGAGGAAGGGAGGGAGAGATAAACATCCACTTGAGAGAGAAAAATAAATTGGTGACCTCCTGTAGGCACCCTGACAGATTAAACCTGCAACTTAGGAATGTACTCCAAACCCACGACTTTTGGTGTATGGGTCAGGGGTCGCTAATATTTTATATATAATATTAGAGGCCTGGTGCTGCCTCCTGCACCCACTGCTGGCGTTGGCCCCAATCACTCTGCTCCATCAGCAGTGCAAGCAGGGCCAGCACCTTCAGGGCATGGCAGCAGTGGCCATGGGAGCAGGGCCACCAGCAGACAGGAGACCGGGGGCCATGGCAGGAGGGGCGAAGAGGGCCTGGAGGATGAGCTGAGGCCTGCCCCCGTGCCCACCACAGTCTCTCAGCCCTCAGTTCCTTTCAAGGTGCTCAAATTTGTGCACTGGGCAACTAGTGATCTGATAAAAAATCAAATCAATACAAATTAACAAATAGATTTGTCTCAACACATGCAAAGATAATTCAGTGAGTTCCATTAGTAGCTCTACAGAAATAATTTCATTTACTTGTGCTGTATTACAACCTGATAATTTGTCCATTTACTATGATAAATATACCATCAAAGTATTTGATATTTACATATTATATCCCATATCATTTTATGTCAAGACACACCATTTTAATGGTTGTATCTACCATAAGACCCTTGAGAATAGGAAAAGTCTGTTACCCCTCATTATTTCCAAGGTTAGCTCAGTGCTCACTCAGCACATTGCAGGAAGGTTGGTGAGCAGAGTGTCAAGTACAGGAAGCAGTAAGTTGTTAGAAGTGGCTGGAACAGGACAGAAGCTGCAACTCTTGAGAGATCTGGGTCATACCAAGTCAGGGCCTTCATTCAGAAACTGAAATGAAGTTCTTTGCTGTGATTACATATGGCTCTAATTCCCTATCCAAGGCCTCTAGACTTAAGAACTTCTGAACCTATAATGAAAATTTGCCCTGAATGTAACTTCCCCCTTGTTTTAAATTTATTTCTTTTTCCATAAACTATGGTCTTTAAGCAGAGACCCATATAAATTCTATCAGTCTTTTATTTGATTATAAGTCACTACTAATAGAGCATCCTTCTCTGTAGGATGAGTAAGTAGAAAAACCATCAGACTTATGGAAAATGACTAAACCCAGAGATAAAACAAAGGGAAGGGAGGAATGAAAAGGTGGGAGAGACAGAGAATATGTATGAGAATGAGAATATAGGAGCCATTATGGAAAAAGAAAAAGAAATCTATGATTATCTGGAAATATTGCATGTAATTTATAGAAAACTTAATTGTTTAACTTACAGATAAAATGTAATCAGTAGAAGCAACCTAATGAAAATTGAGTTGACATAGTAAAAGATAAATCTATTCACCCACACTTCAGAGATTAAGAAGAGAAAAATGTAGGAGACATGGATGATCCATCCAAGAGATTAAGCTATATAAAAAGAAACTTCTACTAATCTATACTAATAAAAGGGTAATATGCAAATTGGTCAGGATGCTCTCACAGTAACAACCAAACAGCAGGCTGCCTGGAGCGACCAGGCCAGCAGAGGGGTTAGTAAGGGACAACCAAAAAACTGAACAGCAGGCTGTGTGGGGCAACCAGGCCGACAGAGAAGAGAAGTGAGAAGTGACCAGGCCAGCAGGGAAGGCAGTGAGGGGCGATTAGGCCAGCAGAGGGGGGCAGTGAGGAGGATCAGTCTAGCAGGGGGGCCAGTTGGGGGCAACCAGGCCAGCATGGGGGGTTGTGAGGGGTGACCAGATCAGCGGGGGTAGGGACAGTTCGGGGCGACCAGGTCAGTGGGGAGGGGAGGGCAGTTGGTGATGACCAGGCTGGCAGAGGGGAGCAGTGAGGGGCGACCAGGGGCAGTTGGGGGCAACCAGGCCAGCTTCTGGGGCAGTGAGAGGATATCAAGCCCGACAGCAGAGGCAGTTAGCAGTGATCAGGCTGGTAGGGGGAGGGGGCAGTTAAGGGTGATCAGGAAGGAAGGCAGGTGAGCAGTTAGGAGCCAGTGGTCCCAGATTGTGAGAGGGATGTCCTAGATTGGAGAGGGTGCAGGCTGGGTGGAGGGGACCCTCTCCCATGCATGAATTTTGTGCACTGGGCATATAGTAGGAAAATAAAAGGAATGAATCAAGAGCAACGGTCACTAGAGAAAGGAAAACTTCTGTACACCCAAAAGGATGACCTCAGCACCAAAGCTATAGAATGTACATGGAAGTTCATTATAGGTCAACCTTATAAAAAAGAACCACATTTAGAAATTCTTATTCAAGTCTTAAAAATCCAAGATCACATAAATATAAGGACAAGACAAAGAATAAAAAAAATATGTTATTTAGGTTGCCCAAGTATCCTAGAGAGATTTGTTGTCTTTTAATTCCTTTGCTTAAATGTTACATGTAAAGGAAAAGAGGTTAATGATCAAGATCATGGAGGATGATGCCACACTGCCTGACTTCAAGACCTCCTTTTCAGAATATTAGTTATTGGAACTTGAGTATAACCCCTATCCTCTTTTGTGCCTCATTTACATCAACAGTACATGCAGATAGTAAATGTACTTTTTATGGGTATTGTTAAGAATAAATTGATGTATTTAAAATATTTAGAAGAGTACCTGAACCATAGTAAGCAAAATATATGTTATTTTTCTTCTTCTTCCCTACTCCTCCACCTCTTCTTTTTCTCCTCTGTCCCTACCCTCCTTTTCTCCCTCCTCCTCTTCCTTTTTCTTCTTCCTCCTCCTTCTCCTCTTCTTTTTCCTCTCCTTCTTCTTCTTTCTCCTCTTCCTCCTCTTCCTCCTCTTCCTCCTCTTTTTCCTCTTCTTCCTCTTCCCCTCCTCCTCCTCCTCCTCCTCCTCCTCGCTTTCCTCCTTCTCCTTCTCCTCCTCTTTCTCCTTCTCCTTCTTCTTCCTATTTTTTTTTACGGGGCTTTGTCAACTTACCAATATGTGGAAACAACAGAAATGCATTCTTTGATGAGTATGGATTAATAATAAGCTATCCAAGCAATGTAAATAAATAATTAAAAAATCTGAGTTATAAAACAAATAGTGTCAAAGACAAGAATTCTTGACGAGGGAAAGCATGGCTGAAAAGGGCCACTAGTCTACATCATTTTTAGTCTAATAACTTTTAAAGTAACATGTGAGTTACAACATTTGGTTCCCATTTAAAATATGTAGCTTCTATCATATATAATATTAAAAAGGGAAAATAAGGGGTTAATATTCATAATTAAGTTATAATCTAGAAATTGGAGAGTATTTTAAGTCAAAGGCACAAAGCATTTTACTCTTCATCAGTGGTAGTCAACAAGTGATTAGTTTGCCCTGAACTCAGGGTTACTTTACTATAATTTTATGCTGTCTTTGAAAGTTTTAAGGTATTTAGTTAAGGAATAAGTGTAGGTTTTCTTTTTTCCCAATTAAAGATAATAAACAACAGAAAAAAAGAAAACCTAAACCTCAAAACTAAAGCCAATTCTGGAAAAATAAATAGGCAAAATTAGCAAGCAAATGTTTTAAAAGGACAAAAAGAAAATATACATTGATAGAAACATGACTAAGTATTATATTAGTTAGATTAATAAAGGTCTATTAGCTAAATATCCCAATGAAAGAGCAAATTCAGAGATATGCTATTTTATAATTTCCTTACCTAAAACACACGTCTTTGAAATATTGGCAAATATATGCAAGGAAAATGCTAATTTTAAAAAAGCACTATTAGTATTACATATGGTAGAATTTAAAGCAAAATATGAAATGCTCTAAGAGGGCATTCTAATCAAAAGGTGATGGTATTCATAACAAAAAAAAACCAAACCATTTAAAGATCCTTATGCATGGATTAATATAGTAATACTAATAGAGAAGTAAATGTTTTTGGAAATTCCAAGTAGTTTTACCAAATTTAATTATTGTGAGAGATTTTAACTACCATGATAAATCAATTAATCAAATTATTATGCATATAAATACTTAATATCATTATAAATAATTTTTTTAAATATGTACCTTTTTCTATTAAGCAAATATTTTTTTGAAAATACAATAGCCAATGTTAAGTATTGTTGAGATGGACCCTCTTATGGCTGTTGTATGTGTAAATGGATACAATTTATGAGAAAAACAACTTGGTCATATCTTTCAGGAGCCTTAGAAAAACTCATGTTCTTTGTCAGAGTATTTTCAATTCTTGGACAGGTTGGACAAAGATTTGTATTTATGCACATTAACTGCAGAATTCTTTGAGTAGAGAAACAATGTAAATAAAATACCCATTAGTAGAGGAATAATAACTTATTTTTGTCATATTTAAAATATACTATAATAGCATCCTATATAATAAAAGCCTAATATGCAAATTGTCTTCTCCACTGGGAGTTTGACTGCTTGCTATGATGTGTGCTGACCACAAGGGGGCGGCACAGAACATAGTGGGCATTGGCTATGCTCTGGGACCTCTTACCAGCTACCTGGGGGTGGGGCTGATGGGATGGAGGTGCGGTGAGAATGCAGGGAGTCTACCAAGCTCGTTCTCACTCCCCCTGCTACCCTCTCCAGGGTTACCAGGGCTCATTCCCTGGGGAAGCCCCCTGCTCAGTTGCCAGGTGCCTGCAAGGAGCCTGCCCCACACCTGCACGGACTCTTTTGGGTAATCCAGGCTGGGCTCCCCGTGGGTTTGTGCAGGAGCTGGTCTGTGAGGCCAGCCGGGAGAGAGCGCGCTGCCTGCCTGGTTTCTGTGTGGTGCTGCTAGGTGGCCCAGAGACCCACATTGTGCCCCAGCCTGTGGCATCTGGCCACACTCACCGCATCTGTGTGTGGAGACTTGGGCTCGGTGACTTGGGCTGAGGGGGGCATGTGGAGGCTAGGGGGCCCAGGTACTGCCCAGAGACCAGAGGTCAGCTGGTACCTGCCCTTCCACACCAGATGCTTGCCGTTCAATCAGACGGCCAGGCTTAGCGACCACACCCGTGTACGAATTTTGTGCACAGGGCCTCTAGTAGAATTATATGGAAAATATCCAAAAATAAATATGACTAAATATAACAATGTTTTTATCTGAGTGGTGCTACAGGTAATTTTTCATACTCCTTTTGCATTCTTTCTAATTTTTCATTAAGGATATAGCCTTCATAATGAAAACAAAAAAACAAAAACACATTTTGAATAGAAAGAGCAAGGAGAGAATTGTCAAACAAACGTGCAAAATAGAATGCTTTGAAAAGTATTTTCTGAAATGTTTTTTGCTATTAAAAAATAGCATATATAAACAAACACAGTACTCTAATGTCTTCCTTTCCTGAGACCTATAAAACTGAAAAATTAGAACATTAGCCAAATAGTCACGTTTCTCTATCATATTACTAAATATCAGCATTTATATAGAACTCTATGTTAGGAAACACTTTCACAATCATTATCTTATTTATTTAAGTTTCACAACTCCTCTCTGAAAAAAAAAAAAAAAAGGTGCTACTATTATATCTAATCAACAGGTAAAGAAACTGAGACTGGGAGAGATAAAAGTTACAAGCCTAAGTAAAGATAGGCAGTCAGATAGAATCTCCAGCTCTTTCTGCCTCCACTGTTTATCCGATATTCAAACTTGCAGTCTGGTACTCTCAGTATCTCCTCCCCTTGTGCTTTTATTAGGATCTTAGTATCACATGATATTGAAATTGCATATACAAAGATGGAGAAACTTATTCCTAAGAGTAATATTAAAAAATAAATTAGTGATACAAAATTGTGGTTGGTTACCTTTCTAAGAAAAATCTATACTCCTTTTATTTTACTTTTCATTGACCTACTGATTTTGAGGCATATAGAGTTAAAGTATGCTTGTAAATTTATACCTATTATTTTTTTAAGTGTTTTATCTTTTTTTTTTCTTTATTGATTAAGGTATTACATACGTGTCCTTACTGCTCCCCCTCCCCTCCCGTGTGCCCCACTCATGCCCTCACCTCCCTGGTGTCTGTGTCCATTGGTTAGGGTTATTGCATGCACACATGTTTTATTTTTTAAAACAGTTTTAGATGCACAGCAAAATGGAGAGGAAGGTACTATACAGATAATCTTGATGTCTCTCTACAGGCTGCAGGTCACATGGCTAGTTTTCATTTTTGTGACTGAATTTAACATTAAATTTTTTAGGGACTTTGGTCTACATGGAAACCTCAACTGGGTAGTAATGGAAGAGCTACTTGGTACTCAAAGTGAATATATTCAGCATTTTGTCTGGACTAGAAGTCAATCAGAATGCAATCATTCATTAAGACTTCTGCAAGCAATAGCCACTGGACTGTGCCAACATTCATCAAGTTAAGGGCCAGGAAATGTGAGTGCCAGGGCAGATCTCAGGAAGACAGCACAAAAGTCAGCCTGTCTCAGTTACAACAGCAATGGCCATCTTGCTTGGAACTGCAGTATACTCTAAGGAGGGAATCTGAGAGGCAATTCAGATCTTTCTTGTTGGGTTCATTCCCAGCAGAAACATCCTATCAGGAACAAACCAGAATACTTACGTTTCTATTCTCCATTTTCACAAAAATTGTTGGAATATCGTGTGTACATCTTGCTGACTCAAGAAATCCAAGCAGCAAGAATGAAGAGTAGTGACTCTTTTGTGTCATGTTGAGGCAGAATATTGAAGTAGGACAAACCAACAACTTTTTAGGAAGACAGTTAAAGTCTTAACCCTCCATCTTGCTAACTATGCACTCCTCAGCAAGTTCTTAAACTTTTCTGATTGTTAGTATACTTATCTGTAAGTTATCTACTCCATAAAATCATTCTAAGAAATATATAAAATGATGTAAATTAAGAACCTAAAAAAAAAAAGTATACAATAGGTGGAAGCTATTATAAGGCTAAAGATGTCATGGAAATTAGAATATTGTCTTTTGGTTGAAATTTGGATGTGGATAACTATGCTTTTAACAAATAGTTAAAAAAATAAAATAAAAAACCAACTCTGCAAGCAAATGGTAGTGATCAAGAATGTAAAAAAGTCCAAACAACTCCGTGGGAATGGAATCCTCAAGTCCCATTTGTCTCATTATAAAATACGAAGGATGTATGCTTCTCTCATAAGCCTATGAAAATGTTTGAAACTCACCTGTCAGGATGGAGACATACAGAATAATTACTGAAAACAAATGGGGCTTTTATGAGTCCAAGATGTTTTGACAGCAGAGAAAATGACTAGGAGCAGGCTTGACTTTTTGTAACCCTCACTCATCTTCATAGTTTTTGTGCATGTAAACATGTATGTGTGTTATGGGGTTGTTAAATTATGAAACCTCAAACTGTTTATTCTGCTTTCCCCAGAATTAAATGAACATGGGACGTAGTTTGCTATAAATTAAAATGATATAAATATAACAATGGTGTGAATGCTATTCTCAAAATGGTAACATACTTTGTCTCTATTCTCACAGTGATTTACTGCTATTATTAAGTGGCCCTGCATCATTCCTGGAACAGTCACATAGCAATGAAAATTCTAGTTGAACTCATGGTCTGTTTCTCCCACTGGCATGATGAGCAAAGCCCGTGGTACAATTCACAATCAGAGTTTCCCCTTTCACTCAGAAGCCTACTATATAGCATGCGAGCCTATAATTCTGGTATGTATGACACCATGGATGAGGAATTGGAGTCTTACTTCAGGGGTTGGGCTTGATGTTACTGTACGGCACATGGCCACAGTGTTGCTAGGCAACAGGGTTTGTTTTCTGTTGCTGGGATTCCCACTTCTGCTTCCATTGACACATGTTACATAGTTTATCTGTGTGGTGTGTTCTAATTCTGTTTATGGAGGGCGGGTGCCAGCAACCCAGGCTTGGCAAGGGGTGGGGTTGGAAGGATTTGGTTATATAACATCTGCCTCTTTTCTTATTAGGTTAAGAAATAATATTAATTTGATGTCACTGTCACACTCTTGCTTGCCATCACCTGTTTAAAAATCTCTGACCACTGGCCCCTGACCCACGCTTCTGTAGGTGCACTAAGTTTTAATCTCTGAGGAGTTCATGTAAAAGTAGCTGAGAGGATAAAGGAATGATGTGTGTGCCAGTAAGGACGGTGTTTCCTAGAAACGTATCTCATAGTAGTCTGACAGAAAGTTGCTTACTGGTTTGACATAGATGTGACAACGTTCTTTGGGGCATTGGTCATCTCAGCCAAAAATACACAAATCTAGAACTACTTTCATATGCTGTCCTGTGAGGAATCAGAGCTATTTCCATAGGAGAGGATTAGCAATAGTTATGGTTTAGATGGGGCAAAAACAATCAGAACTTATATTACCTAAGAAAAGCATAAATTTACAGTTGTCTCTTTCTGCTGCTTTGAAAGTACTATAAGTGTTTTGTTCTGCTCTCAGATTTCTACACTGTACAACAACATTGCAGGAGTACTTTCCAATTTCGTATACTATGTCAATTTCTACTCTTTCCCCACCTTCTTTTAGTGATTTAAAAGTAATTACAAACAAATTTTAGTATTCCAGGAGTAACAAAATTTTGATTTATTTACTGACTAGAGGCCTAGTGCACAAATTTTGTGCACTTGGCGGTGGTGGCGGGGGGGTTCCTCTCAGCCAGCCTGCACCCTAGTGCAATCTGGGACCCCCTGCTTGTTAACCCCTGCCTGTTGGTTACTGTAGAGGCAGGAGAGGGCCTGGCTTCTGGCTGAGTGGCATTCCCCCTGTGGGAGCACACTGACCACCAGTGGGCAGCTCCTGCATTGAACGTCTGTCCCCTGGTGGTCAGTGCACATCATAGTGACCGGTTGGAGAGATGGACACTTAGCCTTTTATATATATAGATTATTGATACAAATGAAGAATATAAAAAAAATTAAAATTAAGGACAACCAGATTCTAGGCAAAGGAAGACAGGTGAAGCACAACTTCCCCATATCCTATGAAACATTGAATCTGCTGGACTACAGTGTTCAGAAGAATGTTTAACTTGTAGCTTTGGTGGTAGGTAGAGTGTTGATTTGTTTGCTGATTTCCATGGTGTAAATGCTCCCACTATGGCTGATTCCAAACTACCCACCTAATGTCATTCTTCTTTTTTTTTGCACTGAGTAATATTCCATTATCTGAACATATTATAGTTCATATATCCATGCACCTACTAAAGAACATCTTATTTACCTTCCAAGTTTTTCACTTTTGAAAGATAACATCACTGGCCACAGACTTCTAGGTTGGTGTTTGTTTTTCTCTCTCTCAACACTTTTAAATATTTCACTTCACTCTCCTTTTGCTTGCATAGTTTTTGAGGAAGTTTCATGTAATTCTTATTTTTGCTCTTCTGCAAGTAAAGTATTTTTCCTCTGATTTCTTTCAAAAAATTTTCTTTATTATTAATTTACTGTAATTTAAATGTGATATGTCTAACTGGAAATTTATTTTTGGATTTTATCCTACTTGGTATTTTATTATACTTTACATATATAAGAGTTTCATAATAAAATTAACATTACTAATTATGATTACTGATAATACTTAAAACTTTTCAAAATGCTTAAGCTTTGCTGGGAATATTTTGTTTTAGCTCTCTGGTTTCTTTTACTATTCTTACTTGAGGACTTGGAAAGATCCCAGTGCTATACTACTGGCATAATCTTTCTAGAATGCACATATTTTTCCTTCTTAAAGGAAAATTTCCAGGTCAATGCACATAGATCCAATACATTATTTTTAAATAATTGAGTAACATTGAGTTTTACAATATAATTTATTCAGTCATCATTTAGATAAGCTTTGTCACATATATTGAAAATATTTTCTCCCAGTATATTTTTGAATTTTGACAGAAAGTTTATATATTTATGTACTTAAATCAATTGATAATTTTCTTTAGGTTTCTATGCTCTACAAATCTTTTAACTATTTTATTAAATTTATTGGGATGATATTGGTTAATGAGATTATATGGATGTCAAGTGTACATTTCTATGATCCATAATCTCTATGTTGCTTTGTGTTCCCAACACCCCAAATCAAATAATCTTCTGTCACCATATATTTGACCCCCTTTACATTTTACTATACTCCCACCCCCCTTTCCCTTTGATAACAATCATACTGTTGGTTGTGTCTGTGAATTTCAATCTTATATCCTAAATGAAATGAAATCATATGGTTCTTAGCTTTTTATGACTCACTTACTTAGCTTAGCATAATATTCTCAATGCCAATCTATATTGTTGCAAATAGCAATATTTCATCTTTTCTAATAGTATTGAATTGTAAATATGTACCACATTTTTATCCAATCATCTATAGAAGAACATTTTGTTTGTTTCCATATCTTGATCACCATAAACAATGACACAATTAATATAGGGGTACATATATTTTTTTGCAAATAAATGTTTTCAAATTTTTCAGATACCCAGAAAAGGATTTGCTGACTCATATGGTAACTTTATTTTTATTTTTTTGAGGAACTTCCAGTATGTTTTCCATACTGGCCGTACCAGTTTATATTTCCACTTATGATTAAAACACTCAACAATATGGGTATAGAAGAAAGTACCTCAACATAATAAAGGCCTCAGCTAATATCATACTCAATAGTGAAAAACTGAAAGCTTTTCTTTTCTATGATCAGGAACCAAGAAAAGGGTGTCTATTCTTACCTCTCTTATTCAACATAGTTCTGGAAATCCTATCCACAATGCTCTTCAGTCATTCTCAAAGTTACACAAGTATTTTAAAAATATTTTAATACTATATTTTTTAACATTTAATTTTTAAATTCATGTGTGATTTATTTTTTAATGTGGTATCTATAGGGTATAATTGTATTTTTCTGGATGGCTAGTTAGAGAATACAGTGCATATTATTCAATATACTGTAACATAATTTATTAAACATAAAATTCATATGTAGTTGATAAATTTCTATACTATATAGTCTCCTTTTTGACTATTCCCATGCCAACATATTCTAAGTTTTATAGTAATTTGATGGTAATGCAATGTATTTAGTTGGACTAGAATCCCTTTACTATTTTATTTTTAGGTTTAGTTATTGTCAATTTTTAATAATTGCTTTTGTGCATATAATTTAATATAATTTTTATATTACAAAAATTATTTATTTTAACTTAAATGCAATACATTTGATAAATATATTAATTTAGGGAAGACAGGCATTGTATGATATGGCCTTTGGAATACACTACGCCTCCAATCACTTTTGTGTGATTGTGTGTATATATATATAAGCATAGAATTTGCAATTTTTATTTTATGGTCATATAATATTTTAAATATTTGTTCATGTACTTGGTCACCAAAAACTTTTACCTTCCAAAAAAAGAGGTTTTTTTTTTTTCTTCCCCCCAGAGAATTGTCTCCAAATACCACCAAATAAAGGTAGAAAACAACAATAAAAAAGTTTCCTAGAATAATTTTCATAGACTGCTGGTGAAGGTACACATTGATTTAACTAATAACTTTGAAAATTGACATATTAAAGCTAAATACTGAATATACACATACTCAACAGTACTACCCTAATAAAAGAGAAACATGCAAATTGACTTTATCTCCACTATGCCCGCAAGCCATGCCAACCAGCCAATCAGAAGTGAATATGCAAATTAATCCAACAAAGATGGCAGAGGCCATGGAGCTGGAGCCAGCAGGAGGCTTGGGTTGCTCCAGCAATGGAGGAAGCCAAGCTTCCTGCCAGCTCTGGCTGGCCCTGGCCTCTGCTCAAGGCTACAAAGTTTCAATTATAAAAAATAAATCCCAGATACTTGCTTCCAGTTATGGCCTCCACTCTAGGAGGCACTGAAAACGAAAGAAAGAAAAGAAAAGAAAAGAAAAGAAAAGAAAAGAAAAGAAAAGAGAAGAGAAGAGAAGAGAAGAGAAGAGAAGAGAAGAGAAGAGAAGAGAAGAGAAGAGAAGGAAGGAAGGAAGGAAGGAAGGAAGGAAGGAAGGAAGGAAGAAAGAAAGGAAGAAAGAAAGGGAGGGAGGAAGGAAGGAAGAAAGAAAGAAAGAAAGGAAGGAAGAAAGGAAGGAAGAAAGAAAGGAAGGAAGAAAGAAAGGAAGAATTAAGGAGGGTCTAGAAACTTGGGTCGCCAGGGGGTGATCAGGCCAGGATGAGATGGCAGTTGTGGGTTATTAGTCTGGAGGGGAGGTGGGGCCATTGGGGGTAAACAAACCAGTATGGGGGCTAGTTGGAGGTAAGCAGGCCATCAGTGGGTGTCAGTTGGAGGTAATCAGGACAGCAGGGGGGGGCAGTTTGGAGTGAGCAGGCCAGCAGGGGGGCAGTGGGGTGAGCAGACTGGCAGGCAGAGTGGTTAGGGGCAATCAGGCAGGCAGGCAGGCAGGTGAGTGGCTGGAGCCAATAGTCCTGGATTGCGAGAGGGACGTCTGACTGCCGGTTTAGGCCCAATCTCTGTAAACTGGCAATAGGACATCCTTTGAGGGATCCCAGATTGGAGAGGGTGCAGGCTGGGCTGAGGAACACCCACCCCCCATGCATGAATTTCATGCACCGGGCAACTAGTTTAAGTATAAGCCCTGTGTATAGCTATGTACCAAAACACAATATGAGTATACACAGCAGTATTGTTTATACTTGCTCCAAGCTGGAAACAACCCAAATATCTGTCAATAGTAGAATATATAAATAAGTTTTGATATCTTCAAACAATAAAATACTATATAGCAATGAGAAAAAATAATCCATTGTTACATGGTAAAACCACCATGACTCTCATAAAGATAATATTAAATAAAAGAAACCAGATAGGAAAGAGTGCATACTGCATGATAGCATTTATATAAAGTAAAAAAACAGGCAAAACTAATTTACAGAAGTTGAGATAGTGGAGCCCTTGGGGGAAATAGCTCTCTGGGAGAGAATCTGAACACTACTGTTATACCAAGATTCTCTGTTGATCACTTCGTGAAAAGTTATTAAGCTGTACATTTATGATTTATGTACTCTTTTGTGTGTATGCTATGCTCTCATAAAAATACATTTAAGAACATGTCCAGGAAATATTGTTAATTGCATTTATTTCTTAAACAAACAAGCAGAAAGCCACTCCCCAATTCACACAAGCAAATAAACAGATCTATCAATTTCAGTACACAAATAAACATTTTTCTTCAGATGGAACAGATGGTTTTTGTTGTTGTTCATCAGTTGTTTTTTGTACCTCATTTTTTATCAAAAGAAGTTTTGACAAATGGCTCTGGCAGAATTACAATGTTGAGAAAAGATGAATATTAATACAGAGGAAGGAAATATCTGGTCCTGCCTGCTTCTTTTAAAGGTGTCAGCCTGACCCAGTGCCATGGAAGCAGTGTGCATCCTTAAGAGCAGAATTTCCAATTACCTCACATTGTTTAAGGTTTTAAACCTGAAGTGCTGGCTCTAATTTATCCCATACCATGCTTTCCAATATTCTACAAATCTGAGTGGCTTATGATCCTATGATTCTTTTCATATTCAGGGCTCCTAATGTGAGGTACACACCTCTTGTACCTCTTCTCTTTTGACCATGGTTATACCCTCCTAATTATGTGGCTCATGCCAACCCAAGTAAATTGATGCCTGCCCAGCAACATTCTAAATCTTTCCCCAGTGTCTCTAGATTGTTCTTGGGACTGAAAAACGGGTCCTGCTTCAAGGGGGCAGATTTTTTTTCTACTTTAAAATTCAGACATAGAAAAGCTATAGAAATAGTAGAAAGAATTTCTGTATATTCTTCTTCCAGATTCACCCAACTAACATTGTATTACATTTGCTTTCTTATTCTCTCCCTGTCTCTCTGTATCCTCTTCATTTGTGGTATTTTGGTTCTATGAATCGCCACAAACACTGAGTTAGCAAATACCAAGTTCCTAGAGAAATACAAGGTTGGGTTCCCATAAGCCTCTGCTCACAACATTTACTCCAACCCGTCAATACGGGTTTTTAATGTGTGTTTCTGTTTAAAGATACTTTTAAAGCACATTGTTGATTCATTAACCTTGACCTCAGGAACAACAGCACTCTAACAGTCCCGGAATGGAGCTTATTTAACACAAGACTTTTCTTTGTAAGGCACATCGCAGCCTTGTTATCCTAGGGGCACTGAACAGCACTTCAGTACTATGTTGGGGGCAATTTTAAACAGCAAAATCAACAACAGAAACCCCCCACAAAAATGCAAAATATGTGGCACTAAATTGACCACAAAAAGGACACTAATTTACAGTATGACGGTAAAAATGAGAAGGCAGAGCAACGTTTACTGGACATCAACTGGAAGAGTGTGTTTGGTGACAACTTTTCACCACTCTGTATGTATCCATGAATGACTGAACAAGCACTACAGATATTGATTTTGTGGTTACAAATAAACTTTAGTGAGGATTTAAAAAATGGAACATATCAATAATAAGGATTAACTATATGTCTATTAAATACACTAAAATACTTAGAGTAAAGGAGTATTATATGTGCAACTATAAACAAAGATATTATCTTATATAACCACATTACAATGATCACCAAAGATCAATAAATTGACCTTGATAAAGTATTGCTATTCTAGCTTGATCTTTTATTTATATTTCACCAATTATTTGACTAAAGTCCATTATATATCAGGATGCCATCCAGAATCACAGGTTACATTTAGTAGCTATGTCTCTTTAGTTTCCTTTCATCTGTAGCAATTTCTTAATTTTTATTTACTTTTAATTGGTGCTACCATTTTGATGGTGTCAAGGTATGGAAGTAAAAAGGAGAAACTTGTAAAAGATATATATGGATAGAGATGGTAGACTATTCTTTATTAAATATGATTCAATTCTCAGGTTGATAATGCAGAGGAAATATAGTAATGGGAAGTAAGAACTAATGTTTTCGACCTACACAAGTTTAATATCACTATGTCTGAACTAATTCAATCTTTATGCAAATGAGGACACTGAGGGTTAGAGTAGTTAAGCACTTGTGAAAGGTCACATACTGGTAGCTAGCAGTGGCGGAATTAGAATTAAAATCAGGTAAACAAGGCACTAAAAAGTAATGCTCTTTTAAGCATACATCCTATTATTATGATGATGGCATCCAGTGAAACATAAAGTATTCTCCGGGGCTACATCATTGCTAAATTACCATTATTTTTTAAATCCTCTATCTTAAAAAAATACCAGGAAAACAATATTAAGAAACACAAAATACACTTGGACAAAACAATTGTAAATTCAAACAGAACAATTAAAAACTTTCAACAGGAGTGAACTAGAAGAAACCTCATCATTTCCCTCATCACCATCTCCCATGAGTACACATTGAAGGCCATTATTAAATATGTCTTTTAAAATTTGTAAAAAGCAGTATTTACAAGTTGTTTGCAGGGACTCCTTTAAGGTAGGAGATATATGGATTATATCAGTGTTCGCAGGCATGTTGGAAATGGATATATTCTGGGAATTAAGTTTGAATTTAGGTCCAGTAATTCCAACCAAGGAAGAGTTTGTCTGCTTAACTATAATATTTATTTTTTGTCCCAGAGCTATAGTGAATATTCTGGATGGTATTGCAGTGTATAAGCTAAAACCAATAGTATGTGAGCATGCCATGCTATATAGATGGGTTGTTTGGTGGCATCTGAACCTTCACATAAGAGGCAATCATGAATTGCTTCCCTGATCCTTCTGTCTTCATTTGGAATTATACAACCAGAAAAGCAAAACTAGAGGCAATTTAACTAACCCTCTAATTTGGGGGGGGGGGGGGATTTATTTTTCTATTAAAATAGATATTTAAGCTAATATTAAGTGAACCCTTATCATGTGCTAGATGTTTCATTACTTAATTTTCATAATTCTCTGAAGTATCTATTACTATACACAGTTTACAGATGGTGGAACAGAGGCTCAGTAACTTGTCCTAAGTGACAGAGTTAATGAATTATGGACTTGGGTCTGGCATCAGAGCTTACCAAAAAGTTTGTGTACATTTCATCACATTACTGATTTTCTGGGTATAATGTTTCCATCCTCTCTAAGGAACTATATTGATAGTTATTCATAACTACTACTGGTCTAAGAAAAATTGTGAATTAGCTCTTGGTATGTTCCTAGTTATCATCTTAGGCAATCCCTTTACAGGTCTGGCTCACATGTCTTGGCCCAGTACCTTTGAAGATTTATTTCCATTACATACTACTCTGATTTTCTCAGAGCAAAAGGTGTCACCTAGATATGTCAGGTAAATTAATACCTGTAAAGGTGAAAATGGAAATTACTAGATGAGCACCTTTTGAGAACATATGCACTAATTCCCTCTCTAAGACAGAGTTAATACTGGTGCCTAATTCATTGAGGTGAGATTTTTCAGGACAGTCTACAGAAAGTTGTATGGGATCAACTTTGCAAATGAAGTAGAGAAAAGCATACCTTTAAATATGAGTAATTAGTGCTCAGCTGATCATCTCCTCTATGTTATCTGTTTCATAACTCCTAACAGGTTAATAAAATAGGTATGGGAATTAAAAATGAATATCAGGGAAGGCAAAGGAAATCTGAGTTCAAACAAACAAGTTATTGTTATGAAATTAGGCATGGAGAAATTTAAGAGTGCTTTTCTAAAGGGTTTTCGTATCTTTTAGCATTGATATTGGAAAAAAATGTAAAAAGTAATAGCAGATATATCAGAGTCTGAATAAAGTAGTCATAACTTCAACTGTGTGGTGAAATCAACTAGTAATATCTAAACCTACAGAATTTCACAATTTTATTATACAAAAGATTTTGAAATGGGTGAAGAATTTATAATGCCCTTATTTTATGATATAGAAACATGGAAAAGTTTTTTTCAAACATAATGTCTGACTATTACCATATATCAAAGGAAAATGTACATCAAGACTGTATGTGTTTAACATCTACAGAAGACAGAAATAAAATATTTGACCTATTTATTACAGAGCTTTAGTAAAATTAATCAACTCATGTACAGGAATGTGGAAATAGAAAATTAAATGGGAAATTATTGTTATCAAATACATTTTATGCTTAGTAGTTTCAAAGGAAAAAACATACATACATACATGTAAATAGACATGAATATAAATTTTCTATTATCTATTCCCAAACTGAGTGATAAAATATGGTAGAGAGCAGGAGAGTTAATTAGCTTCAAGGCATCATCACATTGATGGAGAAATAGATGGGTTACTTAATAAAGAACAATGGTTATCATCTGAGGATAAAGAGAATTGGATCTCCCTCTTCAACTTATATGAGACTAAGTCTCCAATTTAAAGATAAATATAGATTCCTTATTTGTTCTGGTTTTCTGGAGAGCCCAGACTAAAATAAGCTGAATCTATGAATACGTCAATAAATTTATCAACACCTAGCAAGACTGATCAAAACATAAAAGAGACAGAAAACAATAATTACTATGAAGGATGAAATGTTTTTAACTGTGCAAATTTAGGATGTATGAAATTAAATTAAAATTATAATTAAGTATATTTTGCACAACTTTTAAACAATAATTTAACACCTACAATAGAATGGGAAAATATATTGAGAAACACAGATTACCAAGACTAACACAAGAAATAATTGAAAAATCTCAATAAGTTGTATCTGTTAAAAAAATTAAATCCTCAATTAAAAACATTATCACAAAGAAAACTCCAGAAAGAGATGGCTTATTGGCAAATTCTCCCAGATATTTAAAGAAAAATAAAGTCAATTTAACATAAACTTCAGAGATTCTAGAAGAGATACCACCTCCTGGTATATGAGATCAACATAATCCTAATTCTAAAACCTGAAAATTAAACATCAAGAGAATGGAAAATTAGAGAAATTCCTTTAAAATTATATATATATATAATTGATTTTTTACAGAGAGGAAGGGAGAAGGATAGAGAGTTAGAAATATCAAGGAGAGAGAAACATTGATCAGCTGCAGCCTGCACACTCACTACTGGGTATGTGCCTGCAACCAAGGTACATGTCCTTGACCAGAATCAAACCTGAGACCCTTAAGTCCACAGGCTGAAGCTCTATCCACTGAGCCAAATCAGTCAAGGCAAAATTAGAGAAATTCTTAAACATAAGATTAGCAAACTGAATCTGGGAAAATTGGAAAAGGCTAATATTTCATGACTAAGTAAAGTTTATCCAAGAAATACAAGGTTAGCTTAACATTAACAAGTTAACCAATAAAAAAATAAATCTAATTCATCACATTAACAGAATGAGAAAAAGACACATGATAATCTCAATCTATACTAATAAAAGGGTTATATACACCAGGGGTGTGGCCAGCCTGCAAAAGCCCCAGGCACCTTACCCAGGCTGGCCCTGTCCCAACGGGGACCCCCACCTAGATCCAGGCCCCCTTCAGGGCTGGCCAGCCAGGCCCCACCCATGCACCAAGCTTCTATTTGTATATAATAAAAGGGTAATATGCAAATTGACCCTAATGGCAAAACAACCAGAATGACCACTGGATCAGTCATTACAGTCATTATGAGGTGCACTGACTACCTCTTCGTCACTTTCCCTGGTTGATAGGCTCTTGATTGCCAGATGGCCAACTGCTTTGGGGGGTGGGGCCTGTGAGCAGATAGGAACAGCCAACCTCTCGGTCTCTTCCTCCATCTGTCAGACACCAATCATCCAATGACAAACTAGGAACCTGGTTAGGTGGCTGCAGGGGGTGGGGCTGGCTGTGGGCAGCTGGGGAAGATGACGCTGACCGCAGGTCAGGCCTAGGGACCATACTCATGCATGAATTTCATGTGCTGGGCCTCTAGTAAATATATAAAAAGCAACTGATAAAACTCAACCCACATTCATGATAAGAACTCACAGGAAACTGTGACCATAAAGGAGTAATTTAAATTGATAAAATCATATATAAAAAATGTCAAACTACCCTCAAAATTAGTTTAAATATTGAATGCTTCCCCTCAACCTTATTTTGGGAAGCATTTCTATTCAACATTATTTTGGAGGTCATATCCAGGGCAAAAAAAAAAAAAGCAAGAGAAATAAGTGGAAGTGTAAATAGCAAAAAGAAAGAAGTAAAACTATTATTCTTTTAGATCACCTTATGTACATAGAAAATTCAAAGGAGTCTACAAAATAGTCTATTTAATATACAAATTTAGCAAGATTTTTGGATGCGATGTCAATTTAAAATTATTGGTATTTCTAATGTATTTCTGATAATAAATAATTAATATTTATAATAGTATCAAAAATCATAAACATTTCTAGGAATAAGTTAGCTGGGTGAAACACATATCAGAATTCTATATTAGAAAGTACAAAATGCTGTTATAAGTAATTAAGGAAGGTATGTAGAATGAAGGTCTAAATATAAAAGGCAATCCAGAGTCATAGAAGCATGGAACAGACTGACAAATCTCAGAGGAAAGGGGGATGGAAGGAAGAGATCAACCAAAGTATTTGTATGCATATATGTATAATCCATGTATATAGACAATAGTTCAGTGAAGGACTGGCTGGGTGAACTATGGGGTTCAGGGGATGTCAGTATGGGGTTGAGGGTGTCAATGGGGGTGTCATCAGGCCTCTAGTTTATATATAAATAGCAATAAAAGGACTGAAGAATTTCCATCCTCTACAATATAATTAAAATTCATATATCTAACATTTAGTGAAAAAAGTAGACAATAATGAGCTTGTCAATGAGGGGGAAAAGCGGAATCGTATACTTTTAAAAATAAAAATAAGTTAAAAAAATAAATGTAAAAGACAAAATAATAAAGCTTCTAGAAAAATACCTCAATTACCTTCAGGCATGTAGTTTAATTAAATAAAATACAAGAGCACTAACCATAAAATGAAAGATTGATAAAATTGAACTTCATTAAAATGAAGAACTTTTGTTTTTCAAAAGAGACCATTGAAAGAGTGAACAGAGAAGACACATGCTGGGAAAAAAATATTCATAAATCATACTTCCAACAAAGGCTTGAGTTCAGGATATAAAAAAAAGCCTTACAAATCATTAATTTAAAAATAAATAACCTCATTACTAAATGGTCAAAGGATTTAAATAGACACTTCATAAAATTGTCTTCAATAAAACCGACAAGGGCAAGAGAAAAAGCTCAACATCATTACTCATTTAAAAATGCAAAGTAAAACCAATGAGATCCTATTACGCACACATCAGAAAGACTAAATTAATATGATTGCAAATAGGTACCACATATGGTATAGGACAGTGGTTGGTAAACTCATCAGTCAACAGAGCCAAATATCAACAGTACAATGATTGAAATTTCTTTTGAGAGCCAACTTTTTAAAACTTAAACTTCTTCTAACACCACTTCTTCAAAATAGACTCACCAAGACTGTGGTATTTTGTGGAAGAGCCACACTGAAGGGGCCAAAGAGCTGCATGTAGCTCACTAGCCACAGTTTGCCAACCACAGGTATAGGATATTGGGCAACGGAAACTCATATGTATACTTTGTGAGAATGTAAATTAGTACAAGCTCTTTAGAAAACTATTTTGCAGTATCTAGCAGCTTATCTACCCAGTAGTTCTTGTCATAGCATAAACCCAAGAGAAATGGTTGCATATACCCACCAAGAGACACATAAAATAATAATTTTAGCATATTCATAATCATCTCAAAGTTAACAGATCCAAAGTTAAAAATAAATAGAACATCTACACTAATAAAAGAGAAAGATGCAAATTGACTATACCTTTGCAATGCCCACCAGCCAATAAGTAGTGAGTATGCAAACTAACCCAACAAATATGGTGGGTTAATTTGCATACACAGGTGCTGAGTGGCCAGGGGTGGGATGCTTGTGTCATTACCATGGTGACAACGCAGGCATTCCACACCGCTCCAGCTGCTCCAAGCCTCTGGGCAGTGTGGGAAGGTGAAAAGGAGGCTCTGGGCTGGAGCAAAGGTGGTGCCAGCAGCCAGGGGAAGAAAAGCCCATCTTGCACGAATCTTCATGCATCAGGCCTCTAGTTTATATATAAATAGCAATAAAAGGACTGAAGAATCTCCATCCTCTACAATACAATTAAAATTCATATATGTAACATTTAGTGAAAAAAGTAGACAATAATGAGCTTGTTATATGAACTATTTATATATCAAAATTCAAGAACAATCAAAGTTAATCTGAGATGCTAGAAGTCAGAGAGCATTGATTCCCTTTGGGGATGGAATGAGGGAACAGTGTGTATTATTTGCAAAGGGGCACATGGATGCCTTCTGGGATGTTAATATTTTGTATCTTGGTAGTGGAGGTATGTTTATGCAAAAATTCATCCAGCTGTACAAACAATATTTGTGCACTCTTCCACATGTATGTAATGATTTGATTTAAATGTTTAAAAAATGTAAACAGAAAAGTCTCAGAAAAACAAATCCAAGTGGCTAACAAAGTATAATGTGCTCATATTTACAAATAAGGAAATTCATGTTAAAGTAACAATGAAACATCACTTTATACATATGAAACTGCCAAAAAATTAAAAAGTAGGTAAGCACATCACTGGTAGAAATGTGAATCACTACAATAGCTTGGAATGCAAACTGGCAAGGTCTAGTAAACCAAAGCCATATATACTATAGACCAAAAATATCACATCTGATAATTTCTCTCAGGGGCAGAATAAAAGTTCTAGTACTTGATTGGTAGTTATAAAAGTTTATTGTAGCATTGTTTATGGAGGGTAAAAATTGAAACAAAGTTGATGTACAAATAGAGTAATTGATTTAAAAAAACTTTGATACATATGCATCATGCCATAACAAAGAAAAATTAAATAGGGAAAATTAAAGCTATGTAAGCTGACTTAAAGTGTTATAAGTGAGAAATGGAAGATACAGACATGGACACATTTTATTGTATTTTCATAGCAAATGAGAAAAATTCAGTATTCATGTGTATTTGTATAAATTGTATGTCAGATACAATTTAGTTTTTAAATTGAGTTAAGTTTACTGTAAAACTAATGCCTGGTATGATGCTGTAATGGTGGATACTTGACATGTATTTGATTAAACTAACAGAACGTACAACACTAAGAGAGAATCCCGATTTAATTTACAGACTTGGTGTGTACCACCCTGGTGGGGGATGCTAATCTTGGGGGAAGCTTTGCATGTGTGGGACAGGGCTTAAATTGGAACTCTGTACTTTACACATAATTTTTCTTGCCTGTGTTATAAGAAAAAATAAACAATATAGTGTTTTATTTTAGTAATTATTACTTTTAATCTTTACCCAAGGATATATTTTTATAGATTTTTAGGGAAAAAGGAAGGAGAGAAAAACATCAATGTGAGAGAAAAACATCTTGTACTTATACCATCTGGGATGAGGATGGAACCTGAAACCTTTTGGTGTAAGGGGATGTAATATTTTAAATATGAATCAAATGTTGGGATGAGTGATGGGAATTGGAGATGTTGACTAGGATACTAATAAAAGAGGAAATTATAAGAATACACAAAAATTTCCATTATAAAAGGATAAAAATACATTTAGGAATCTATGTCAAATTATGTCTATATGTGTATATGTAAATTCAAAATTGGCATTCATTTTTAAAATTATCAAAAATTAACCACTTTATTATTTCACTTTATATATCATAAGTATTTTTACTTAGTAAATCTATTACTATCATTGTTAGGTTATGCAATTGTACATTTTTCTCTTAATTTAATTAATTTTTTCTTTTAATCCTCTTTTTGTGTTTTTTTTTAAGTGCATTTTATTGATTTTTTTACAGAGCGAAAGGGAGAGGGATAGAGAGTTAGAAACATCGATGAGAGAGAAACATTGATCAGTTGCCTCCTGCACATAATGGTGATGTGTCTGCAACCAAGGTACATGCCCTTGACCAGAATTAAATCTGGGGCCCTTCAGTCCATAGGCTGATACTCTATCCACTGAGCAAAACTGGTTAGGGCCTTTTAATCCTTTTGTATCTTGACCTATATGGTCCTATTTTAAAAATTACATTTTTGTAAAAAGTGAGAAAAATTCCATATATATTTGTATGAAATTACATATTTATGTATGATATACATGGCTGTGTGTTATAGAATATGGGAAATATACTTCATTTTTACTACTAGATAACATCATAATTTATTTTTTCTGGGTGCTGAATCATTTATTTTAAAAAATAAGGATATTAACATTCTTACCAGAACCATTTCTGGCCATATAGCATTCTTCCCTTTAAAAAAAAAATCATTTTATTAGCTTAAATTCCTGGGAATATGATTATTGAGTCAAAGATTATAAACATCTCTGTGAGTCTTGGAATGTATTGCCAGATTTGCCAGAGCTTATCCCTAAGAAAATAACAATATGCACCAATACCAGAAATGTGTCTTTGATTTTTTAAATTTTACCTCTTTTTATTTTTGCTAATTCAATAGATGTGATAGGCATACTTTGTTGCTTAGAGATAAATATTAATTTTTTTTCAACATTAAGATAATATTGTCATTCCATTTTTTATGCCTTTGAACTACATTTTAATATAGCTTTGGAATTGCTCTTTATAAATTGACATTTAAAATGTATTTTAGATTTTTAGTACTCTGAGAGCCTATGGGGATTTCGTGAGGAATAAGGAGATTTGACTTGTATAAATGATAAGGACAGTGGATAACTAAGGGGAGAAGGTAAATCACAAGATTGCTGTGCAACGCATTACCCTCTGCCACTATCATTTCACAAGAGAAAGTGCATTTTATTGAAACAGTTAGCAGAAAAAATACAACTTTAGAATAAGGTTTAGTTTTTAAATTTTAGCTTTTTTTTTAATTACACATTGTGTGTATGTGTGTGTGTATTTTTGGTCTGCTTGTATGGTTTTCTATAAACTATAAAACTAATCCATGATATAATGGTGGATACATGACATGTAATTGACCAAACTCATAGAATGTGCAGCACAAAGAGAGGCCCCAATGTAATTTACAAACTCTGGGTTTACCACCCTGGTGAGGGATGTTAATAATGAGGGAGACTATGTATGTGTAGGGGCAGGGGTTATATAGGAACTTTGTACTTTCCACTCAATTTCGCTGTTAACATTTTACTCTAGAAAGTCTTAAAATACAAAACAAAACAAACACAAAACCCTAACGCATGGATCGGTGTGTGTTAACCCCAGTTGATGCTATTATGTTGCTTCCCTATCAAAAGGTAGAAACTTTAGCAGCTGTTCAGAAAACTGAAGCAGAAGATGAGTGAGGTTCCAGAAGAAATGTTAATTTGACACCCTGAAATACCATGTAAAGAATTGCCACATAGTTAAGATATTCTGGGTATAGCAGCAGCCAAAAGGCCCACTTGGCAGTGAGTTAAACCCATGAAGCTCTTTTGGAACTAAGACATCAGTAACCCATTGAGTATAGAGACAGAGCCATGAGAATTGATTTGTTCTAAAATGGTCCCTAGAATTACAAAAATAGGACAGTCCTCCCATGCATCTGCCCTTGTGGCAAGGCTGTTAGTCTGCCTCTGAGATTCTTAACCTTATCCATATATACGGCAAACAACCCTGTTAGTAGTTTTATCTGTGAAGGCAAACTACAACAATACATTATATATGTGCACTAACATATTTGCTGAATTTTAAGTATGCAGCATGTGAGAACTGGAGTGAGGCTCTTGTTTATAAAGTATATCATGAAATGAAGAACAGATGATCTTAAGAATGAACATTTGTGGGAAAGATCTCTCTGGGCTTAAATATTTATTTTACTTCCTCTACCCCCCCCTCCCTTCTTTACAAAGTACTATGTTTTCAAAAATCTACAATATGGAATCATGGAAAGTTGATGACAAAATCACCTCAAATTGCTACCATAAATTACCTCACACAGTCTTTTTTTCTGCAGTGTGAAATTAATCAAGAAAACAAAGTATTCTTTCTAATTAAAGAACTGGTTTGAAGTGTTTCAGGTGTGAGAAGTAAGGTTGATTTCTGAGGAAAACTACACCATTGCCCTATAAATGTACTGTGCTTTCATGTCTATCTTCAAGGTTTAATATATGATACCAAAGAAGGTACATCCCTTGTCCTATTCCTCAGGTAAATGGGAACTCATTGCTGTAAAAGTTTAAAGTTTTGAAGAGTCTTGAACGAAACAATGTCTCAATAGGGAGTTTATATGGTAGATTTCTCAGAGTCACACTTAAAATTGAGTTGTTGAACTCCAAAAGGTAGAGCTCATTAGAGAGGATAAATTTTTTTTTTTCTTTTAACTCCTGCAGGGTATGGTTAGGGTTTCATTGACTATTTTATAGGTTCCTGGGTTTTTTTGTTTTGGTAAATTATTTCACTAGAAATGTATTCATTCTTGTGCAACGATTCACCTATTTACTCATCCATCTATCCAGTCATCCTTCTATCTATCTCTACATCTAACCATCTTTTAATCAACCAATAAATAAATACTTATTGAGCACCTGCCAAATGAATACAGGATAAGGTCCTTAAAACTGAAATATGAATGAGAAATGATCTCTGGTTTTGAAAAACTCACAGGTCAATATAATTGTGTAAAATAACATTTGCTTCACTCCTAAATTATTTTTAAAAACATGTCAGTAACTCTTCAAGGGGTCTCCATTGCTATCAGAATAAAACTAGCCAGTGTGCAATTTGAAATCAGCTCTGTTTTTTTTTTTTAATATTTTTTATTGATTTTAGAGAGGAAGGAAGAGGAATAGACAGATAGAAACATCAATGAGAGAAACAGAGTGGCTGCCTCTAGCATGTCCCCAAGTGGGGATCATGTTTGCATGTGCCCTGACTGGGAATTGAACCTTGATCTCCTGGTTCATAGGTTGTTACGCAACCACTGAGCTACACTGGGGCTTGAAGTCACCTCTGAATTCATCTCCAGTTACTCAATTACTCTTGTAGTCTCACTGTGGCCCACATTCCTTCCCAATGCCCACAATTTAGCCCAGTTTTTTTTTTTTTTTACTTTGTGCTTCTCATACATTTGTTCTTCGCATTTTCCCGTCTCCTTAACCTTATTCATGTTGTTTTATCAGTCCTGAACAGCATTTTTCCAACTCCAGGACACAGCTCAAATTCTTTCTTTTTCAGGGAATTACTCCATTCTTTACAATCCAACATTATATTCTGAGGTGTGAATGCCATATTCATTTGTGGCTAGGGTTCAAGGTCTGGTGAAGGGGCTGAGCACAATTGAATATACTAGACAAGAAATATAAATTTAGAAGGCATGGGAGGAGCCAGGCCTTTCTCTCTAACAGAGGCTCTTTGAAACCCCAGACCCATTAGCTTTTATTTACTAGAATACACATTTGCCCTTTGGCAAAGCAAACAGGCATATCAATGGAAAAGTTTGGTAAACAAATAAAAGGGTTATCAGGTAAGGGGATTGCTGTCAGTCATTTGGCTAAAAGCAGGGCAAAATTATGCTAATTTTCAGCCCTTGCTGAATATCAAAGTCCATTAGCCTTCCACCAGAATTGTTGTATAATTATGCTAACTACTTGTTGGTCTTAGCCTCCAGCAGGAGGGACTCCATTCTCACTGTTCTACAACCAATTACCAGAATGATCTTCTGAAGCACAAACTTGATCATGCCCTTCTATTAATGACTTGCTGTGCTCCCTTTAGATCAGTGGTTCTCAACCTTTCTAATGCCATGACTGACCCTTTAATACAGTTCTTCATGTTGTGGTGGCTCCCAACCATAAAATTATTTTTTGTTGCTACTTCATAACTGTAATTTTGCTACCTATGGTGTAATTCTTGAAGATTACACCATATGTCTCCTATGGGTTTCCATAGTATCTTGTCATTTACGTAGCAAAGCACAGCAGATACCTTGCCATGTTCACATGAAATAGGTATTCAATGAACGTCAACTAAGAATATTAAGTTGAGCTACCATAATTTCCTTTAGGAAACATATAAGCTGGATATTGATAGTAATGGTTTATCATGTGGGAACTGGAAGAAAGCAAGTGAGCCTTGAAGCTAAATATTCCTGCCCCAATATGCACAGGCTAAAGTTTCTTATACAATTTGATTTTTTAAACATTTCCTCTTTAAAGTGTTTTTATTTTTATTTTTTTCTTTTAGGTCTGATGTGGCTTCTTTATAAACTTTACTAGAGGCCTGGTGCATGAAAATTCATGCACTGGAGGGGGTCCCTCAGCCCAGCCTGCCCCCTCTCACAGTCCAGGAGCCCTTAGAGGCGAGAGGTGACCTGGCAATCTGGGGAAGGTGACACTTCCATCCACCTCTGCTGCTGCCACTGCTGGCAGTGCAAGTCTTGGCCAGCCCTGGTTACCTGAGCTTTGGGCTGCCCTGGGCAGCTGGGCAGCCGCCATCTGAGGCTTGCCTGTGCCTTGGGCTGGCCCTGAGCAGCTGGGGAGCTGAGAGTACTGGGGGACTCTGGAGGCAGGTGTGCAGCAAGGCCAGGCCCACCCCACAGCGGGCCTAGCCTTGCTGTGCGCCTGCTGCCCTGGCGGGATTAAGGGAATGTGGGCGCTGCCATCTTTGAAGGCATGACAGTCAATTATCATATTTCCTCCTTATTGGCTGCAGGCGCCGCCATCTTTGTAAAAGAGTGAGGGTCAATTGGCATATTCCCTCTTTATTAGATAGGATTATAGGACATCTGTTCAGCTAGTCTTCAGATGGTTCTCCAGGATGACTATTCTATAATTCAGTTGTAATTTTGATGTAGTCAAGGAAGGAAGATAGCACAATGTCTACTAGTACCTTGTGGATAAACAGGGGCCTCGTGCTAGCCTGACTAGCTCAGGGAAGGCCTACGTGGCAGCCTTGCAAACTCTAGAGACCTAAAGTTACCACAACAAAAGATGGTCTGAAATTAAAACTTTTTAATTAAAAGCAGTTTGTGGTAGTTAGCTATGTTCTAGGCTAGATTCTTCCCCAAGGAATGTAAATCTTTATCTTAACTGTTGTCTTTTGCATCTATGATAACATATCATTGGAATGTTAGGGTAACTTGTAATTTCCCCTTTTTAGGACCCCTAAAGGCACAATCAAGTGTCAGGGAGCCAGGGCAAGACCAAAAATTCCCTCATTGGTATTTTTATCATGTTAATTGTTGAATGTTAAGTATCCTGCACCAACTTATGTAAAAGAAGCATGTGTCTATCATTTACTTTTTATCCAACCCTAGAGATTCTCCTTCACTCTTTGCTTTCTCCTACCTCCCTAATCTATCACCAGTGGATTTCATGTAACCCACTTATATCTCATCCTTTGATTGTAACTTATAAAGCAAGGTGGAAGACGACCATTCTTGGGAGCATTATCCCAATAAGTTGAGATTTTGCTTCTCAGCAATTGTTGACAGTTTGACTCAAATAAACTCACAAAAATTCTTTTTAGGTTGGAATATTTTCTTAAGTTAACAACCTACTTTGCCATCTTGACAAGAACCCCCTTATACAACTTAATTTGAAGCATAGTTTTCACAGGGTAAGAAAAATACTTTTCTGTCTAGAAATGCAATGTGTATGAATTCAAACAGTCAAATCACGAAGAGGTCTTAAACCAATTAATAGGTGGGGCTCAAGCAATTATTTTTATTTTGTTTATTCTTGGGGGAGGGGGTATCTTTCTTTATATCTCAATAAACCACTAAACTCTAGGTTAATCAACAGAATTTTCTCTTAGTAGCTGTGAAAACAGTGAGCATGACATTGGGAACAGAGCCTTTTCTGAAGGTTTCCAGATTCTAGAAGTTATTATGAAAGGAATACAATAGAGACAGTTGGGTGGTGGCTAGGTGGGGGTTGTGGAGGGATTGAGCAAAAAAGAGAGAGAGGGAGAGAGGGAGGGAGGAAGGGAGGGAGAGAGGGAGGGAGGAAGGGAGGGAGGGAGGGAGAGAGAGAGAGGGAGAGAGGGAGGGAGGAAGGGAGGGAGGGAGGGAGGGAGGGAGAGAGAGAGAGAGAGAGAGAGAGAGAGAGAGAGAGAGAGAGAGAGAGAGAGAGAGAGAAAACTTATGGACAGGGACAACAGTGCGTTGATTGCCGCGTTGATTGCCAGGGGGAGGAGGGGGAGGAGAGTAAGTGGAGGAGGGTAAAAAGGGGAAACTGATGGTGGAGGAAGACTTGACTTGAGGTGGTGAACACACAATACAGTGTACAGATGATGTGTTGTAGAGATGTGCACCCGAAACCTGTGTACTTTTGTTAGCAAGTGTCACTCCATAAATTCAATTAAAAAAAAAAAAAAAAAAAAAAGGAACACAGGGAGCCAAAATCAGTCGGTCAGGCTCTCTGGAAGACACCAGTTGTGGAGATCCGCACACAATGTGTCTGATTCACAAACCAGAATAAACCAGCCTGAGATCCTTCATGTGTGTATGTGTTTGGGGGAAGGGGCACTATAGCTTGAACTTTTAAGGTAATGCAATCAAATGTTGTAATCACACTTGGTGGAAGGGAAGGTAATATAAAATTATAGAGCCTTACCAAATTGTAGATTGATTGATTGATTTTTTTTTTTTTTTTGCCTCCAAGAAGGTCCTCATTGAAGGAGCTATTTGCTTGACTCTTCATCTTCCAAGGGGAAGATTCCCTAACTTCCTTAGGTAACTAGTTCTTCTGTTTTTTGAAGTAATTTGTTTACTTCTGTAATAGTTCTTCCTAGAGTAATTTTAAATCCTAGTTTCTTTTTGTGCAATGACCTAAAATGACAACCATGCTTAGTGTGCTATGATAAAGTAAACTTTCAATTATCTGTGTTAATGGGCTGGGCAAGTAAGGAAGAACATTCAGAAATGAAATACATGTATTATCCAAATCTCATTTTAACTATTAATTTTGACTTTTTCTCCAGCAAACCTTTCAGAGAGTCTACTAAAAAGCAACATGCTGATTTGAATTTTGTGCCTTTTCTTTTTTACTTGTTTATTCTCTGATGGAGTTGATAAAGATCATTGAGCTCCTCAAAAGAGAGAGGAGATAGAGAAGTCAGGAATATGGTAAATTGGAGGCTGCATTCATGCATTTATAAAAGCGTCAGGTTTCTGGTTTGCCAATCTGTACTCTCCAATTACTCTATAACGTCATTTAGCATTAAGTCTTGAAATCATTGTACATACATGTTACTTTGAATATGCAGGATATGCAGAATGTAAACTGTTTTAAACAGTATTTTTGCATTAAACTTTGGTAATGTAGCCAGTCTGGGCTCAAAATTCATGAACTCCATAACAGTCAGGTGCTACAAAAATAAAACCTGAATTTACTATTTTGTAAAAATTAGACAATAAAATAATAATGGTTCCTCAATAATTAAAAATACTTCCAATTAGTAAAATAAGACAATCAGAGAAAGGTAAGTACCATATGATTTCAGTCATACGTGGAATATAGAGAATAAAATAAACAAACAAAATAGAAACAGATTCATAGATACAGAGAACAATCACACAGCTGTCTGAGGGGAAGAGGGTTGGAGAGCTAGGTAAAAAAGGTGAAGGGATTAAGCAGAAAGAAAAACAAACTCCTAGATAACAATATGGTGATTACCAGAGGGAAAGGAGAGTGGGCAGATAGAAGAGGGTGAAAGGGAATATAAATGGAGATGGAAGGAGACTTAACCTGGGGTAGTGAGTACACAGTACAATGATGAATTATATAACTATAAACCTGAAACCTAGGTAATTAACTAACGTTGCCCCAATAAATTAAATAAAAGTATAAAAAATGCAGCTAATTAAAGCATGGTAATTTACATAAATGGAAGAACCTTAAATTTTGCATTTCCTGACTGATAGGATTAAGCTTCCCAAAAAAGTGTGAATTAATGCAAATGTTAACATGGCATCTCCTAAATCCCTTTCTACTTTTACCACCAAGAACAGAATATAGAAAAGTAAAAATATATAATGAGAGGCTAATCTTTGTTTGTTTGTCATTTACTCAAGGAATACCAAGCATGCTTAGAAACTGTGGAAAACTTAGCAAGATTTCAGGTAGCCAACATTCATCTCACACTTCTCTCTCTCTCTCTCTCTCTCCTTCTCTCTCTCTCTTCAACTCCATGTCCAACTCCATATCCATCTTCATCTCACCTAACTTGATATATTGATCTATCTGATAGAGACCCGAGTTCATGTAACAGGACAATGCATTTGAGACACTGAGAGGAAATTTCTGACTGGCTTTCCCTTTTCAGAGACAGTCATATTTGGTGGGCCCATTCCTTTAATGAGACCTTCCTCTTTATTATCTACTAGAGGCTGATGCACAAAATTTGTGCGCGGGGGATGGGAGTGTCCCTCAGCCTGGCCTGCACCCTCTCACTATCTAGGATCCCTCAGGTAGGGTCGCTAGGCCTGGCAGACGATCAGGGCCTATTAGGGCTTTCCTTCCCCCAGCTGCCGGCAGCTGGTCCCGGCCCCACCACTGTCATTGCTTGACATCTGTGCAGCACTGGCCCTCCTTCCCTATGACCCATTGCCTCCCTCTGTGTGCAACAGGCATGCGGTGTGATCAATTGGCTGGCCTGGGCCTTCCTCTGTGGGGCAATCAATTGTGGGGCTCCAAGATCAATCACCTCACAGAGGGAGGCCCCACCCACCTGTCACAGCACCATCAGCCAGGTGGCCTTGGTCTCCCTCTCTGGGGCGATCACGGAGCACCCCCTCCTCGCCATTAATCACCTGCTGGCTGGTGGGCTGGGCCTCCCGTTGCGGGGTGATCATGAGGCAATGGCAGGGCTACCCCTACCAATCACATTGAACCCGCCTTCACTGGTCTGGCACCAGTGCATGTCATAGCATGGTCATCCAGAAGGTCATCTGGATGGTTGTTCTGCTGTTAAGTCATTTAGTCAATTTGCATATTACACTTTTATTATTACAGACTAGAGGCCTAGTGCACAAAATTCGTGCATGGGGCGGGGTATGTTCTCTCAGCCTGGCCTGCACCTTCTCACAATCAGAGACCCCTCAGGGGAAGTCCTACTGACGCCTTAGGCTCACAGGGATAGGGCCTAAAGCATCAGCCAGACATCTCTCTTGCATTCTGGGACTGCTGGCTTTTAACCACTCACCTGGCTACCTGCCTGCCTGATTGCTCCTAGCCACTCTGACTGCTTGCCTGATTGCCCCTAAACACTAGCCTGCCTGCCTGATTGCCCCTAACCGCCTCTGCCTCAACTCCCAACACTTTGGCTTTGTCAGAAAGGTTGTCTGGAAGGATGCTCAGAAGGTCATTCAGCTGTCCAGCCTAATTAGTATATTACACTTTTATTATTATAGATAGGATGGGAGCTTGCCTTCCCTCTGACTTAGCAAAAGGTGCATAGGGTATTTGGACATTTGGATTCCAGATTGATGCTTATTTACTAGATTGTATTTTGAGATTGGTATAAAGAGCTATACTATAGAAGGTCTCTACTTTTCTCTGATTTGCTTGTTTGACACTGCTTAATAAATATTCATGTGTGTGTCTTCTTATCTTTACCTGCTCATTTATTGAAAATCTCACTGACATTGAGTATTTTTTAACCAACAAATGCAAATACTTAGGCTTATTTTCATGAAGATTCATTTAAGATACAATTATCAGAAGGGGTTTACATTGTAAAGACTCAAGCATCTGTCAAAAATAAATGCATAACTGCTAAACCAAAGACATAGAAGAATAAATACAGTGTTTGAAAAATGAGTTTCCATAAGAACACAAATTATAATGACCCATAAAACATAGTTCTTTGTACTCTATCATGTGCAAACTCTTTATTGTGTTTCAAATATCTTTTAAATAGTTTCGTGCCCACTCTTCTCCCTACAGTAAATGCATTTAAATTTTTAGTTATCAGAGATGAAAATCATTTGTGAAATACAAAGTTTCATGGTTCAGCTATATTGGGATGTGCTTGTGTTGTGTGCCACTGAGTCCCTCTGATTCTTGGGGACTCTATGAATGATGGCCACATGTCCTATCCTTAATAGCCTTGCTTAGCTCCTGCAGATTCTACCTACAATTTCTTTTATGGAGTCAACCCATCTCACATCTGGTCTTCCTTTCTTCCTTTGGCTTTCTATATTCCCAGCATCATGGTCTCTTCCAGAAACTCTGCCTTCTCTTGATGTGCCTGAGAGCATTCCTTCAATCTTGTCATTTTTGTCTCCAGCAATGTTTCAGGCCTAATTTGCTTTAGGACCCACTTGTTCATTTTTCTGGTGGCCCAGGGTATCTGTAGAGCTCTCCTTCAACACCATGTTGGGATGACTCACTGCTAAAAATAGTCATGGTCCATGACCTATTGGTTCAGGATCTCACTCTCTTGTAAAGCACCGAGGGGGTATATCTACCTCCTTCCTGTTATTCATATTAACTGAGTCCCCGCAGAGTTTTTGAGCTAACCTTCAATCACAGCTTGGACTTGTGGTTGAGATCCCCAGTTTTGTAAATGTGTGGTCAGAGATGATTCAGTCTGGCTGGTGAGAGGTGAGGAGGGCAGCCTGGAACCTCAGGGTGCTGGGATTCTCAGCTTCCTTGGATTGTTCAACTCCTGCCTTTTGTTTCTCACAGACAAAATACTGTACTCTTTTTGGGTTTGTTTTTAAATCTCACAGTTTACTTCCCAGGAAGCCTTTTATCAGTCCTTTTTTTGTTTGTTTGTTTGTTTTTTTAGTTTTAAAAATTATATTGTTTTTATTTCTCAATTTGAAAAAGTAATTTTCAGGATCATTTTTAATTTACTACACAGCACAGCCCTCCATGCTTTAAGATAGAGCCGACATTCACTGATTTCCTCTGTCAGCACTCTTCCCAAGTGGTCTATAGGCTCCACAGACCCCTTCTAGTTACGTCCTGTGTGGAGTGTTAGAACCTATTTAACTCCACCAAATCCTTTTTCTCATCTGCTTTCTACCCAAAGGGGCCCTTTTTCAAGTTGGGTTCTCCAGCAGCAGGTGTTGAGTCGGAGACGGAAGTAAAGGCTGTATATTACGAGTGAACACCTGTGAAAGGAAGCAGGGTTTGGCAGGAAGAGAAGTTGAATTGCAGTGATGGCCAGAGGAGCTCTGGAGTTTACATATTCCATCGAGTCCATCTGTGGGCTGAAATGGCCTGGCCTTTATATACTTGCTGCAGTCAGTCATTGGTTGTGAATCACTCCTGGGAGCACATGGCTTGGCTGAGGAGAGTCTCTGAAGCTGAAGCAAGCCTTGAAGCTGGCAACTAAAGACCATTTGCAGACAGTATTCCCAGCAGTTGTGACAATTTCTTCCCTAAAAGGGGATTTGGGCATGTCTCCATGTCCCTGAAAGTCTTTTCGTTAAGCTGGTACTCATGGCATGCTACCAGAATCCCATGCTTTCTCTAGGTAGATATATGGGCATAAATAATTCTTTTTTTTTTTTGAGGGGAAGGGGTGGGAGGAGGCTGTCTTGAACACTGTAGGATATTTAACAGCATCCTTGGCCAACACCTATCAGATGCCAGCAGCAGTCCCCCCTTCCTCAAGTGTGACAACCAAAAATTTCTCCAGACATTGGGAAGTGTCTCTTGAGGATACAATTGTCTCTGGTTAAGAATTACTGTGTTAAATGGACAAAAAGGCAAAGTGTATTTTTTGCTTTTGTAGTTTAAATTAGCTGATATACTTGAGCAAAAAGAAGAAAAAGACATCTTTTCATAATATGAAGAAACATTCATTCATACCAGTTATGCCACACAAATGGTTGTTAAAGTAGTTAGGAGAAAAACAATTCTGTGCTTCAGGGTAGAGATGACTAGACATTAGATAACTTTTTATGTGAATTGAATGCATTATTTCCCTTTTTTTTCTTGAGTATTCTATAAATTTGCTAGGACACTTTTTTCTTCTCTCGTATCTCGTATCAAGTTGGCTTTGGTGTATCTTGTCACAGGGAGAAATTCTATGCTGGGTGATATATTTGATGAAAGTGATGTCTAAACAATTGTCACTGAAGTAAAAAGAAAGAAGAAAAAAAAAACACCTCGTGAAATTGCAATAAGACATTTTTCTTTCTTGCTTTTTCCTCATTGCCCAATGTGGATGACTTCAACTTATATCTAGGCATCATTTTAACAACTGATCTAAAACTGATGTTGACTTAGTATCGATATATACTTTTCCAAGGTTGCTCTGGGAGAGCAGTTGATATTTTCGCCTTTTCAAGTATATAAGAAGGAGGCATAGGAGAACAGAAACTCTGATACATCTATATGCTGGACATAAAGTTTCCACGAATGTTTTCTTCATGATTGCTGAGGAGGTGATGACTAAGCCAGGGGGATGTTTTAGATATGTTTCCTTTAATAGCATGAGCTAGATGCAGAGATATTCTCCCAAAGGGAAGCAACAAGATTTGCTCTGAATGGTAAATTCATATTTGATATGTCTGTGTGAAATATATAAGCTACAGTATTTCATTTTGGAGCAGTAGAAAGATTAAGGTAAAGAAAAGTGAGTTTAATAGTTTATATTTGGGAGAGGAAATATATATTTTAATTTTAGAAAACATACAAATTAATGGGTAAATTTTGAAACCTTATGTATTTACAAATACTATAAGTTGCTTTTCAGTACTTGTCCCTATTTAGTACCTGCCACTTTCTCTTTGTTAGTGATTTACGATTCTTCCTTGAAATTATCAAGTTCCATTAAATTGACAGGTATTATGAAGTGTGTTCAGTGCCAGGGATGTAAGACTAATACAAAACACCTGCTCAAATTCTTCAGCTTAAAGTACTACCAGAATAGTGATTGTTCAAGAGATTTAAAGTTCATAACAAATCTTTTTGAAGAATTCTCTAAGAATACACAATAAGATCACTCTGATCAAAATATCAACACAGTTTTTCATTTCTTCAATATAGCCCTGCAGACTATAGTTGACACACAGTAGCAGTCACATTTCTTATTCAAGCATAAAGCAAGCACTTGCCTACCCAGTCTGACTGAATTGGCACAGAGAAAGGGATCCAAAGTACACATATTCTCACTGGGGAGCATGTTCCACCTAGCAGGGCTGGATGGCTCTCCTAGAAGTACATTTTTTAAAAATATATTTTTCTGAATTTTTTTTACAGAGAGGAAGAGAGATGGACAGAGAATTAGAAACATCGATGAGAGAGAATTATTGATCAGCTGTCTCTTGCACACACACCCTCGGGGATGTGCCCACAACCAAGGTACATGCCCTTGAACGGAATCGAACCCAGAACCTTTCAGTCCTCAGGCCGACACTCTATCCACTGAGCCAAACCGGTTTCAGCTAGAGGTGCATTTTTGGGGGACTTAGCTTGTGGGGCAATTGGTTTGTGGATCAAAATCCCTCAGGAAGTAACTGCAAACCCTGTTTGCACAGTTATTATTATGTGAGGGTTTAATAAACTCTTCTAGATTAGAAAAGGTCGTCATACTGAAAAAAGGTTGGAACTCCACAGAGGTTTATGCGAAATTCAAACATTATTTAAGCAATAAACTTAAGTTCTGTTCTCCCTATGAATGGCTTGCTAAAATGGGAATCTGATAAAGAGAAATGGGTTGAATAATTCAATCAACTAGTGACCTCCACCATGCTGGGCAGATTCAGAGTGTTTGCCCTCATCTCAGGTCAGTGCTGAACACACTTTAGCTGCTTTTCTTTTTCTTTTTTCTTTTTTTAAATATATTTTATTGATTTTGTACAGAGAGGAAGGGAGAGAGATAGAGAGTTAGAAACATCGATGAGAGAGAGTCATCGATCAGCTGCCTCTTGCACACCCCCTACTGGGGATATGCCCGCAACCAAGGTACATGCCCTTGACCGGAATCGAACCCGGGCCCTTCAGTCCCCAAGCCGATGCTCTATCCATTGAGCCAAACCGGTCTCGGCTAGCTGCTTTTCTTAATGAAAGCCCATTTGGTTCTGGTGAAAACCTTTTTATATAAAATTCTTCTCAGCCCTGGCCAGATGGCTCAGCAGGTTGGGGCATCCTGCCATTCACCAAAAGGTTGTACATTCAATTCCCGGTGAGGATGTATTAGGTCTAGTAATAATTAATGTCGTTTTCTAATACTTTTTTAAATCAAATTTATTTAAACAATACAACAAAATTTAATCAACAATATAGTTGCCGTTGTTTTCTACTACTTGTGCCCAACGCTCAGGAAGCATTTTAATCCCTCTGTTGGAAAATTCTTGTGATTTTGATGCAAAAAATTCGGTCAATGCATTTTTGAGGCATTCTTCATTATTAAATTTTTTTCCAAGAAGAAAGTTTTGCAAAGAACGAAACAAATGGTAATCGGAGGGGGCAATCTCAGGAGAATATGAAGGTTGAGGGAGAACTTCCCATTCCAGCTGGCCCAGTTTTTCAGCAGTGATTCTTGCAGTATGCGGTCGTGCGTTATCGTGGTGAAGAATTACGCCCTTCCAATTAATCAGCGTGGGTTCTTTTTCTCTTAAAGCTTGGGCTAACCTTTCCAATTGGGCACTATACACTGCACTTGTAATGGTTTGGTTAGATGGCAAAAGTTCATAATGAAGAATTCCTTTAAAATTCCACCAAACACACAACATCACTTTTTTCGCATGCAAGTCAGGTTTTGGCGTGGGCTGCGGAGCCTCATTTTTGTCCAACCGTTGAGGCCGCCTTTCCAAATTAACATACAGCACCCATTTTTCATCTCCGGTAACAATTTGCTCTAAAAACGGCAAACGGTTTTGACGAGAGAGGAGCGAACTGCAAATTGTGACTCTTTGATTAAGGTTGTTGTCGGTCAACTCATGAGGAACCCATTTTCCAAACTTTTGGACTTTGCCAAGTGCACACAATTGATTGGAAATTGTTTTTTGTGAACAATTTAAAGTTGTCGCAAGCTCTTGTTGGGTAATTTGAGGATTTTGCACCAAAGGAGCTTGAAGAGCTTCTTGATCAAAATTGGACACACGGCCTCGACCACTCTTGTCATCTAACAAAAAATTTCCCTCGCGAAATTTCTCAAACCAACGCTGACATTTTTTGGCACTAACTGCATCTTGACCAAGAGCACTACAGATGTTTTTTGCAGCCTCACTTGCTTTTCTTCCTAATTGGAACTCGTAAAGCATGCAGTGCCAAATATGCTCTTCATCCGCCATCTTCTTAGCCCTAGTTTTGCAAGAAAAACCAAACCAAACACAAACTTTTTCAAGCAAAACTTGTTAACTGCACTTCACACGTTCTGTAGATACCACGTGTTTGAAGGTTATGTCAATACAAGTCAACGCCAAGCAAGATTTTAAACGAATGTTAAAAAACAACATTAATTATTACTAGACCCAATATACTTAGGTTTGGGGTTCAATCTCTGTCAATATGCATAGTCAAGGCAACTAATCAATCTTTCTTTCTCACATTGATGTTTCTCTCTCCCCACTGCCCTCTTAAGCCAATCTAAAACAAAGGATGCTTCCCAGCAAGGGAAAAATATTTGTAAAAAATATTTATGAGGGATTTGTATTAATAACATTGTCAGTCTTTTCACTTTTTCTTTGTAATAACTTTTTAAAAAAATCCATGCTATGTTAATTACATTTTTAGTTTTTCTAAACCTCTTCAATCTTCTATATTGTCATTCCTAAGGCCATTATATTTTAACATTTTCTGATGTATTATCTGCATAGTAGACTTTCACAAACTGAACTCACCGTGGAACCAGCCCCAGATTAAGAAATAGAAAATGTCCAGTACTGAGAGGCCCACCATGCCCACTTCCACTCTACTGTAAGCACTCACCTAAAGGTCAACTCTATTCTGACTCCTGTGGTAAAGGAGAGCTCTGTTGTGGCCAGGGTGGTGCTTCATCAGAATTTTATTTCTAGACAGCTGTGCTGATTTCAACCTGTGGTTGCCCATGTCCTGCAAGTAGGTAGGACACTGCCTAAGGAAGGTCTACCAAATTGAACTGCTTCAATGGTGCATGTGCTCTGGGTAATCAAGACACAGTTAGAAGGATGCAGCTTAGGAGAAGTGGTTATTATGGAAGAAGGACTTAGAAAAAGTGAGATGGGCAGAGGCCATAAAAACAAAACAACAAAATTCTCTGTCTTCACTCCTCTGCTTAGAAAAAGCTCCAGAGAATAAAGTTATCTTTAAAAACAACAACAAATCAACAACTGTTCGTTTTCTATTTTAAAAAGGAAGGGAGAGGGATTAGCAATATCACTGAGAGAGAAGCATCTATTGGCTGCCTCCTGCATGCCCCTTATTGGGGATCCAGCCAGAAACCCAGACATTTGCGAGGAATTGGACTGGTGACCTCTTGGTTCATGGGTCAATGTTCAGTCACTGAGCAACAATGGCCAGGCCTTTTTTTTTTTTTTTTTTTTTTTTTTTTTTTTTTAATCTTTCCTCTTGATGCTTCTATGTGGTTCTTGTGGTTGACTCTGCCATTTGTGTTTGTGGAGAAAGATCAAGTGTTGCTTTCAGCACAAAATAACTTGGTGAGTATTAAAGATATAAATACTGAAATGTATAAGAACATTGTGCTTCCATGAGTATTTTATTTTCATCCATTTCCAAGGAATGACTTTTTCAGGGCTGAATAGAACCCACATTTTCAATTCACCAAACAGATCATTAGTCACTAACAAGAGGTACAAAAATAAGTCAAAGCATATGATTGTGTCATTAACTAGAGGGTGGAGGGTGAGTAGAAACTGATGTACAGGTTTGAACTATTGAATAGTAAGAACTGTTGAGGGGGGAAAAAACACTGAGTAACTTATAGCAATACCTACCAGCTCTCACTTGCTAAAGGCTGAGATAATTCATTATTTTTTTTCTTTTTCTTTAAGAAACATCAGCCTAGAATGCCCCTTACTAAAGATGGGAGCAGTCAATAGCAGTGTGATTTATCCAACATACTTATAGTCTAAGGGCTGCACCTATTTTCTTGTCCTCAACATAATTCTCAGAAAGCACACTTCCCAGAAGAGCATGACTCAAGGAAACTCCTCTATAGTTGCAAATGCTTCCACTTTCATTTATTGGAGACAGACTCCATCCTTCCAAATGTGATAATGATCTCAGGTATTAGAACATGCGACTTAGACAAATTAAAGCCATGGTTATCTGTTCACAAGTTTCCCTGTGTTCTCCCCTGCAGAGCCAGGGGAGATGGAGAGCTACAGGAAACAAGAAGCTAGAGACTCACTGAGCCAATGTCCATACCTATCAGGTAGAAGTGTGTCTGTGTATCCAATGAAGCCTTTGGAATCCCTAGGCTGGGAAGAAAAGACCCCTAAAATGTTAGGTCTGGAATTTTTTCTTCAGGTTCATCCTGAGCCCTGGGAATTTCACTAAAACCACACACACACACACACACACACACACACACACACACACACACACAAGCATATTCATAGTTACAGCTTATTTTCTTGAGACTCAGTTCTCTTAGCCTTCTCATTTTTTATTGCTATTTATTCCCCTACCCCCATTTTCATCACTGCTCAAATTTCTCTCTTATGTCCACTAGGTTTCTTGTGACTTCTGATTTGATTCTTCATCAGGTATTCAATTTAGCTCCCACTCTGTGAAGCCGAGTCTCCCAAGGCAAAACTGACGAATCCTGGTCTCCGTCCTACTTATTCCCAAGGCTCAAGCTGTCTCTTAATGCTGGGCTCTTGCTCTTACTTTCTCCACCCCATTAATAAAATGTGCCAATTTATTAATTTATATGAGAAATATAAACATCAAGTTTAATTTAGCTCTTTTTTGTTAGACTGGTTAATTTTTCTCCCTGTAGGCAAAAGAAAACTTGCTTAGCGAACATGAAATCAAACACAGGGTTGTCAATTATTATATGACTAGAGGCCTGGTGCACAAAACTCATGCACTCGGGTTGCGTGGGGGGTGGGGGTTCCTCAGCCCAGCCTGTGCCCTCTCACAGTCTGGGCGCCCTCAAAGGATGTCCAAATGACAGCTCCTGCATTGAGCATTTTCCCCCTGGTAGTCAGTGTGTTTCATAGCAACCAGTCATTTTGCCGTTTGGTCTATTTGCATATTAACCTTTTTTATATAGGATTCTTTATGTCATGTGTCACCAAAACAGGAAAGCACTTTCCACTTATGTCATATGCTAATACTGGGGACTCCTTGTACCATGCTGGATCGGACATATTCTGTGTGTTCTGTGGAGCTTGGGGACCCCCACCTTGTCCAGTCACACATGCAGGCAGTATGTACGGCTAAAACGATGGCTTTGAAAGTTCTTCCACTTTTCTAAGTCTCCTTGATTCTCTTTCCTTTCTTGATGCTTTCATGATGCATTTCTGTCTCTCCTTTTTCTTCATCTTCTATCTCTTGTTCTTTCCCCTGGACACTGTCTTGCTAAACATCACATGCTTCCCTGTAGAGTCCTAACACTGCTCCTTCACTCCATCCTCTGCTTCTGTTTTCCTATGTGGGAGGGACTATTAGTTTCCACAGGAAACCATATGATCATTGGTGAATAAAGGCAGGTATACAGCAGAATCTATGTTTCTTTAGCATTTCCTTGAAATAGAAAAGTGTGACCCCCACTACATCTTAATATCCCTAACTGCAGCAATGTGGCAGGGACCAAGGCACAGCAAAGGCTTTTAGACAAACTCAGCTAATAGTCAGTCATGGTAATGACAGAAAGAATGCTACTTTCAAGCTTTATATGCATTACCCCTTAATAGTGAGTGCTATACAATGACATTTATTTTTAAAAAACCTTACCTCCTTATTTACCTTACCAAGGATGGAGGGAGAGGGGAAGACATATCTTAGGACTTGCTCTCAGTGTGTGTGTGTGTGTGTGTGTGTGTGTGTGTGTGTGTGTTTCTGAATAACCAAGCAAGTAAGTAAATAGGGGTGCTCTCAAACCTGATGGGAAAATTAATTTAAAAAGAATTAAAGATTAATAATGTAATCATTTTTTTTTTTTTGCTTTTAGTTGTCCATATCCCACATGTTCATTAACTAAAATGAAGGTGCTATAAATGGATGAAACTGGAATGAAAATTGGGCAAGGTACAGTATTTTTAAAGAAAAGCTTTGTTTTCATTTTTTCGCCATGTGAATTAACTCCAATTAGCTGCTTACAACATGATGCCAAGTAGAACTCCTACCACAACTGTTTTAGTAAATATCAAAGGCTCATTTGTAGGTAGTCATTTTCCACCCTGAGAATATGGTCAAAGTGTGTTTTTGGGTTGGTTGATCATTTCCCCTGCAACCAGGCTTAGGCTGATCTGCTCAGATCCTTGCTACTCAAAGTTATACTTGCATGCTAGTAACAGAAATATCAACAAGGGGCAATGCAGACTAGCAGGGGCCCATCCTGGAGCTATTGAATTAGCATCTGCATTTAACAAGATCCCCAGGCAATTCCTATGAAGATTATAGTGTGAAAGCATTGACCTGCATGTTATGTTTTTTATGAAATAAGAACTCTCAACAGACTTAGAGAAGTCTCCTGATATATGTTCAATGGACAATATGTGGAACCTATTTGATGAGGTAGAAAGAACTTGCATAATATAAAATACATTCAAAGACAAGTTTCAGATCTTTGTTCAAATAGGAATAAATGTGTATAGTAGTAGGGAAAACTGTGCTTATCACGATATATACTTTACATTTCTTATATCTACTTTGTCTTTTATCTTTGTACTTCAAAGAATACCTTTAAATGGTTCAAACATGTGTAAGCCAAAAAACTATGAGGCAAAATAAAAATAGTATAAATCACATCAGCCTGTCATCCCTTTAAAAAGGACAACTTATTGATCAATTGTGAATCCATATTTTTCTATTTAAAGATACATAATATTGTAGCTATGTAGATGACATCCTTAATCCTACTTATTTATAAATGCTCCCTGAGGTAAAAAGAGTTCAGGATTGACACTTTCTGAAAAGGAGACACTTTTTAGACTTTAATTTATTTGCATATGAATCTCATATTATTGTAGAACTAGAATATAAACTTTATTTTTGTCTATTTCACTGTTGTATCCTCCAGCACCTAGGACAGTGCCCCACATGGTGTATGGTAAATACAGAATAAGTAAATGAATGAGCTTAAAAATCTCTCTTCAGTATTAAACTATTGGAATTCATTCCTTACTAGGAGCATTTTTTTTTTTGTATGTGTGAAAAGTGTCTTTGAGTAATAAGATTCTCCCTGGACACAAGATCTTATCTAAACAACTGAATAATCCAAACAAAGATAACTGTGATTCTAAAAAGTACTATGTAAGAATGGCCCCAACAATATGTCAGTTTACCTATAGCTCATCCATTTTATGGCTTTTATTTATGATGTTATCACAAATAAATGGCTTTTTTCTTAAAGCTCTATCTCTTCCCATTTCTTGATCTGACCCTATCACACAGATTTCTACTAAGAAAGTTGTTCAAAGGGATGCCTTTTTACCTCTCATCTGTCACTTTCCTGGCCATGATATGGAGCCTATTTTTCCTTTGAACCTTGACTCTGATGCCCTTCTATCTACTTGCTTGGCTGATGGCATGGCTCTCCACTAAATATATCTGATAGACTCATGACCTTCAATTTATTTTCCTTTTCCCAAAGAAAGAACACACTTTTTGTTGATGGTGGGGTGTATATACAAGTATTAGGAAATGATGAAGTGACATTTTCCCTTTTGGAGGAGTTTTTTTTGCATATAAATAGGATTTTAACAACGAGCCTGAAACATGAGAGAATATATAATATGTCCAGTTATGCTAGGTAGTTCATATGACTAGAAAGCTGGCTGAATTAGGTAAAAGGCTAAGGAAAAGACAGAAAAGGAAAGTCAGAATCACATTGTAAAGGATTTTGAATTTAACATAAGTGGAATATCCATGAGAATCCAAGCACATGGTTATATTCTGGATGGACAAAAATGCATAAGTTGGTACCTAAAATGCTCAGTTATGTGTAATGTAAGAGTCAGATATGAAGTGATGTAGAAATGCATTATAGGCAGAGAGAACTACCTGGACAAAAACACAAAGGCTTGACAATGCCCGTGATTTCAAGGAACAACAATAATCCAGTGCTGCTGGATGTGTGATAGGGATGGTGGTGATACATCTTAAAGAGTAGGTTGAGATGAGATTGGAAGAGCATTATATGTCATATTTAGAATTTTGGATTTTCTGCCATAATTAACAAGAGGCTATATTTTAAAGTAAAAACTAACATGGTTCATAACTGATTTATAACTGGTAGCTTTGGTGGTGTTATATAAATTGTGACTTGACAGAAAGGTGGAAAGAGATACTAGAGATGAAAAGAGTAGGTTAAATCTATAAAAATGGTCCAGATGAGAAGTTTTCTGATCTAAGGCAATACGTTTTGTCATTAATTGGAATTGTATTTTATGGAGCTTGAGAGGACAGGGAAGAATAATTTTTTCTTTTGCTTGATTTTTGGTGAGAGAATAAACACCTTGAGTTTGAGGTATCTGGGTCATTCAGGTAGATGAGTGAAGTAGTCAGTTGAAAATATGCACCTAGAAATAGATTAGTCTAGTTTGGAAATGTCTATTTGGTGTCAGCAACTCATAGGAAGTCAATGAAGCCAAGTAAGCAGCCAGAGATGATCTGAGGAAAATCAATGTTTGAAGATGAACAGAAGAAAGGAGCCAAAGGAGACAAGAGAAAATAGGAGAAAATCGGGGCAAAGAATATTTTAGAGGTTTAGATTCTCTTCTCTGTGGACTTTAGAGAGAAAAAATAATTTCAAGAGGAATATATTGGTCAACAGTGCTAAGTACTGCAAAGATGTCAAAAATGATAAAAACAAACAAACAAAACAAAACAAAATGAAACAAGGAGGAAGACTTCTAGGCTAAGTTCCAGTAGGGCAAGGGCCACTGCACTTGACACATATTAGGTGTTTAGTACATATTTGTAAAAAGAATAAATAGAATTAAATTCTGGATTCACCTTGAAGAAAACGGCATCTGTTTTTCAGCTTATTCTTGCTTACCTATGATATTACTTATTATTAAAAATGTAACCCATATTAGATATAAATATTTCTCTGGTTTAAAAAAATTAAGAAAAATTAGTTTAAAAAGAACATGATCACATTTTTTAGTTAAAAAATAAGCATTATTCTGCATGATAAACGTTTTTCCCCATTATCATTTTAAAATAAATGATACATGCATTAAACAATGGATGATGAATTAGCACCTACTTAATTTACTATGTCATCAGAAGTATGTTTCTTTTGACCTTTACAAGTTAAATTCAGAAGTTAATTCAATTTTCCCTTAAAGGCTTTTAAGGCTCTGAGGCAAGGATTTAGGCTGCATTCAGAAAGATTTTAATGAGTTGGAAGTGGGTCAAAAAACATTTACTACTGATTTTAAAATTGCTCCTGATTTATCATGACTTTCTCTCTAATATTTTCATAGTTTGTCTTCTATTAAAATTAAATCCTATGAGCTGATAAATTACTATATTAATTTGAAAGTAGCCAAATCTCTTTCAATGGTTCTAAGAAATACTTCACAGATCATTTAAAAATATATATCATTTGAAAGAAATTTGACACATTTTTTTTCATTAGAGAATTTTTAAAACTGTTACAAACCTAAATATGATTTTTAAATCTCCACTAGTTTATACTCTTCCAATTTTTAATTTTATTTTCATATGTAATAAAATGATGTTTAGTTTGTATTTTCTTTGAAGGAGAGGTTTATGAAGGTAATTAATAGAATTTGGTTAATATAAACTTATTCAGAAAAAAATTCTGTTTTTGAACATTACATTCAGATACTCCTATACTTTTTTTTTTCAAATACATTTTATTGATTTTTCACAGAGAGGAAGGGAGAGGGATAGAGAGTTAGAAACATCGATGAGAGAGAATCATTGATCAGCTGCCTCTTGCACACCCCCTACTGGGGATGTGCCCGCAACCAAGGTACATGCCCTTGACCAGAACCAAACCTAGGACCTTTCAGTCCGCAAGCTGACGCTCTATCCACTGAGCCAAACCGGCTTTGGCCACATACTCCTATACTTATGATGGGGTTATGTTCTGGTAAATTCATCTTAAGTTGAAAATATCATAAGCATTTAATACACCTAACATACTGAACATCCTCCCTTAACCTAGCCTACCGTAAGTGTGCACTTACATTAGTCTACACTGAGGCAAATCATCTCATTGCCACTGACCAGCACCACAAGAGAGTATCACACTACATACTGCCAGCCCAGGGGAAAATAAAAATTCAAAATTAAGTTTGGTTTTTATTGAACGCATGTTGCATTCTGCACCATTATCAAGTTAAAAAACTGTAAGTCAAACCATTGTAAACAGCATACACATATGCATCTAACAATATATTAGTAGGGGATTTAGACAGTGTTGTTTTATTATTGGTTTGAGCTACTTAGATTAGTTTCTTCAGAATCAGGCTCAGAGAAGAGGCATTGTGGCCAAGTGACTTATTACTTGGGAGAAGCTGGCAAGGGAGTGGGAAGCTGGGTAGGGAAGGGCCAGGTCAAACGAAGAGGGGATTTCAGGCAACATCTTTCTTAGTCTCAGCTTGAACCCCAAGAGAAGCTCTGGAGTGTTACTTCACCTCTGAGAGTCATACCCTAGGCAAATAACTGGCTGTCTAGACCTATTTTAATCGCTAAGAAAGCTGTGGTGATGGTAGGGAAGAAGGACAGGCAAGGGGGATGTATTCTCAGAACTTCCTTCTCCTATATGTAGGCAAGGCAGAGCTCTCCATAGCTCAAAGGCAAGGCTCTGAGGAGAGTGCAGGGCTTTGGCTATTGAAATTACAAGGGTGGTGAAACCGGTTTGGCTCAGTGAATAGAGTGTCGGCCTGCGGACTGAAGGGTCCCGGGTTCGATTCCGGTCAAGGGTATGTACCTTGGTTGTGGGCATATCCCCAGTGCAGGGTGTGCAAGAGGCAGCTGATCAATGACTCTCTCATCGATGTTTCTAGCTCTTTCTCTCCCTTCCTTTCTGTACAAAATCAATTAAAAAAATGTTTAAAAAATTAAAAAAAAAGAAATCACAAAGGTTGGGAGTGGGGCTGAGAGTAGAGTGGCTCAGAAATGGTAGAAATTATCTTAGTGCAACAACAATATGCTTTATATAGTCAAGACCAAATTTCCTAAAAAATATTACAATTTCCAAATTTCTCTAATTTCAGTTTTATTTGTAATCTGAAAGTCCACACAAATGAGATTTTTATTAACTATCAATAGTACATTTGTTGTTTGGTTGCTAAGTTAAAAATGTCTTATTTTCTCTACAGACAAAAACCAAGTAGAAATGCATTTAGAGACACACCAGCTAGCTGGAAGGAAATGCTCTTTATTGCTCCATTTTTATATAGAGAGGCCCCCTTCCTGTTCTATTACAGCACAACTATTCTACATATAGTAGAAATAGGTATGTTATTCACCAAAAGAACATCTGCATCATATTTGACCAATGACCTTTTTTTTTTTTTCATTCAAAAGAGTTTTTCCAGATTCACACAAAGTTTGTTTTGCTTTTGTTAAGGGTGGCCACTTCTCTTATCTTTGCCTTGCTAAGATATTGTTAGTGCAAAGATAAAGAAACCATATAATTGCATATTGTGATGTATTAATTCAAAAGTACTTTACAGCAATCTCTATAGTAAGTTATTAGTTTCTCTTTATTAAGAGTCTGAGAAGGAAGTTGGTACAAAAAGTTTCTTCATTGGTTTGGAGTAACTGCTGGGAATATTATGAGGATTAGTTTAAAGGATATGATTGTTAGCTTTGCTTTTGTGACAAGAGGGGCATTCTGAGCTTCAATATGGTCTGAAAATTTTCATATTTTGAAGAATGTCATAACAGTTATCTATATATATAAAACCCTAATATTCAAATAGACTGAAAGGCGGAACAACCAGTTGCTATGACATTCGCTGACCACCAGAGGGCACATGCAGAACATGGTGGGCATTGGCCACAGTGAGATGATGGAGCAGGTGAGTGGGGGTGCAAGACGAAAGCGGGGCACCAGTTGCTGTCATTGAGGTGAGCCTCTGGTGGTTACAGAAATTCTTTGCTCCCACGCACTGTGGTCCCACCCAATGCTTGCACCTGCTGCCAGCGCTGCCACAATCGCTCAGTTACTCAGCACCATCAGTGTATGTGAGAGGAGGCTGCCGCCCCAATTGCCCCTCAGGGTTTCTCCACCTCCCCCTGCTCCTGAGGGGTGATTGAGGCTGGCAGGCACCTCTCACATGTGCTGCTGGCACCAGAGCTGCCACTCACACCCACTGCTGACATCAGCCTCAATAACTCCATGCAGACAGTAGGTGTAAGTGCGACCAGCACTGTCAGCATGTGGAAGCTGCTGTGGTGGGAGGGAGGCTGCCAGCAGACAAAGGACCAGGGGCTGTGGTGCGAGGGGCCAGGCAGGGGTGAGGAGGATGATCTGAGACCTGTCCCTGTGCCCACCACAGCTTCACAGCCCACAGTTCCTTTCAAGGTGCACAAATTCATGCACTGGGCCCCTAGACTTAATGTAATAGCCACTATTTGTTGCTTCAAATGAATATTTCACTAATTCATTGACAAGCCATGCTCAACAGGCAAACCATATTGGAGACTGGCAGTCCTTTCCAGTACAGAAAGGCAATGTTAGCTTCTCCTGTCTTTCATTACACAAAACACCTAAAATCAGGGCAGTTTCCCTTTCAGGACAATTGCTCTGTCCCTCTGGCATTCTTCCCTTCCCTCACCTTCATTCCTTTCTATATTTATCCAGCATGAGGAGAAAAGAAAAGGAAGTAAAATGGACTCATTTCTCCAGGATGCATGACCTTGACTTACTTCCAGGAGGATTATACTAGTTTGTTTTGTGAATGTAGTTTAATCACTTACTTGAAGCAATAAGGTTTGGTTTTGTTTATAACTGTTTTCCCTCTTCCCCCAGAAAGTCATTACCGAAATGACTCTAAAAGACACTAAAACTCATATCTTTCTATTGCCCAGAATGTAGGTGAAGCACAGGAGGTAGAAAGAAAATGCCCCCATTCATTTAACTTCAACCCTCTGGTCATTTAAGGTAAAAAAAAAAAAAAAAGAAAAAAATTTAGGTTCTTGTTTGCCCTCGATATCAGATCACTTTAACCCAGAAAAATGGGCCACACACTGAAAGGAACTTGGCCGTGTTTGTCCTCACCAATTTTGCCCTTTTCTTCCCAATTTCTAGTCCAACGTCAGAAATTTCAGATGAAGATTTTACATGTGAAATATACATAACCTAAATATTGAAAAAATGAGACCTAGAAGTAATGTAACTGCTAAAGAATGTGCAAGGCCATGGAAATGGCCTGAGCTAGCCCCCATGCCCAGACCTTGGACTGATATCTTCATCATCAGTTTGGTTTTGTAGTGGAATGAAAGCTAAGTTAGAAACTGGGGGGTGGGGGAACTCTGCTTGGAGAGCAGGTGAGCAGCCAGGTGAGATCACCAGCTCTTTTCTCATCTGATCCCTCCCACTCTTTATTCTTCTTTATCTTCATACTTCTCATTTCCTGTGGTGACTTTCAGGAAACATAGTTTGGGTACCACCATATCTACTATGGCCAAACTATAATTTGTCAGCAGACAAACCATTGTTTTTTGTGCATCCATTTCCATTACTGTAAAACAAGGAGGCTAATCTTTGTCTTCCTCCTGCCTCATAAGAATTTAGGAGGAGGAAGGAAAAAGTGCATGGAATGTTCTAGTCATCTGGAGTAAAGGTGCTGCATACCAAAGGTTATCTACCTATCTCATGAGATGTCATGAACTAAGGAAGATAATATGTGAAATATTTGAGTTTTATGAAACACAAGTAGCATATATATTTGATCTGCAATGATTTATGTTCTATGTAGTTATATTAGCGTTTATTGAACATGTTCATTCTCTCCTTCATTAATTCTATAGCAGACTCCACATGGGCACTGATTCAATAGTGGAAAAAAGGGACTGCATTAAAAAATTCCTGTAGAAATACACAGTCATACAATAAATATTGCACCCTCTATCTGCATACCACCACCAGGCTGTCTATTGTGATAACATTTTCCTTCCAAGGAGGAGGAGGTTGGGAGAGGAGAGGTGGGAGTGAAGAAAGGACAGTGTGGCAAGGTTTATATTTACCTGATTCCAGGTCTTACAGCCAGCATGTTGTATGTACCTCCAAACATTAAGATACTCATATGTCCCTTTTGGAATGATTTTTTGGTGAAATGAATTTGAATTTCTCTGTTTTCTACAGAATAAGAAGGCCCCCCCCCCTTTTTTTTTTTTTGAAAATTATAATTTCATTAAATTCTACTTTAGGAAACATAGGCAATCGAGAGCAAGCTCCCCCTGGCCCATTCATGTACCAGAGTACCATAGAAAATGTCTGTTTAGCGAATGTTTAAAATTTATTATAATTAGAACATTACTTTTGACAGGCTAACATAAAACAAAACATTTTGTTGATTTAATCAACAAAAACTATTTGGGGGGAAAGCTGGGTAACCCACATAATCCAAGAAAGAGCTGAACCAGCAGACCTTGAGAAAAACAGAAACACCTGCTCCCATCTGTACAGCTAGAATGCAGGGCACTCTGATTTGGTTGGGGCTATTACTCACATTCCTTTCTGTGTTTTTATTTTTTTTATTTTTCTCTAGATTAATTTCTTTGGGTGAGGATACAATTGGATTAGTTTGGATTGGGTGATCATCTTGGTGGTGGTGGTTATGAAGAGATTCCTGGAATTGGCAGTCCCACCAGAGACATAGTAAAGTTGACTTAAAATGTGGTAAGTACATTTTATAGCATATAGAACTCCCTGGAAGTGTTTCTGCTATATTTATACTAGTGTATGCATTGCTGAAAGCTATGTAAAGGATGCAGTGGGGTAAAGTAGTCAGTATATCTGTGTTTGCCTTGCTATGGCCACTAATTAGCTGTATAACTTGGATAGGGACCTTCATCTCTCACAGTCTGTTTCCAAAGTTGAAAAATGAGGGGGTTTATAAGTTTTTTATTTTCATTTACTTTTCTATTGTTGTTGATCAAAGTTACATAATTAAATTAATTATGAACCTCAGTGTATGGTATACCATCACATTCTTCTAAGCAAGAATCCTTTCTTGTTTTACTTTTTTTTCTACTTATATCTAATCTCCATTTTTATTACCACTTTGATAAACATTCTAGTACTTTCAACATGTATACATACACATATATACATGTTTTGTGTATGTGTAATATATATATATATTTCTGGTATGTGTGTACATACATGTACATGTTCATAATATATACAGGTTTTCACCACTATCCAAAATAGACCATTCCTATGAAACCATTCATAAGCCAAAATGGCATAAAGTAAAGAAGAAATTACAATTAATTTATGTGAAAAGTATTTTTCAATGCTCCTAGGCCCCTAAATAACCTCCTATATCATACCAAATAACACACACAACATATGAGAGCCACTAACATATAGTAAAAGTAGGAATGATATGATATATATACAGTGGAGATAAATAGAAACCATGTATGACAAAGCAATTTCACTTACCAGAGTGCGCTGCCTCTGTAATGGCTTGCTGCAAAACAAATCCTGAGCACCAATTTCACTTTTGTCTTTCTTTGTGAATGTGCAAATCCTTGTAGGATTTCCTTTGGCTAGTAAAAACAGGAACCTTTGTAAAAGTATCTATTCCTTTAGTGATAAATACATAAAGCAGTTGCAAATTCTACTAATACTAGCAAATTGTTTGCTTATACATGTTTTTGTAGGTCTTTCAAGAGTTTCTGTGGGATATTCCTATGATAGTGAGATTAAGATATGAGGATTCATAATTTCACTAAGTACAATCAAATTGCCTTCCAGAAATATCTTACCACTTACCATTCCATCAGTTTTACATAAAAGCTTTTGTCTATATTTTCTTCAAAACTTGATATTCTCTAATTTTCTATAAATATGCACACACACACACACACACACACACACACACATGCACATATATATTAATTTTTCTTAATGATCACTAAGAATTTCCCTATAGGAGATCCAAGATGGCTGCGCCCAGGTAAACACCTAGCCGCAGCTGCACACAACAATTTCAATAAAATACAACTAAAATATAAAATGGACATTACCCAGAACCATAGGAAAGTTGACTGACTGGAAATTCTACAACAAGAAGCAAGGAGAAAACCAGAAGGAAGCGCGGAGGATCTGTAAAAGCCTAAGGTATGGAGACACGCGGCGCGCAAAGAGGACTGAGCCGAAGAGGAGGGAGGCTGAGTCCCTGGCTGGCGTTTCCTAACCGGAAGGAGATAAAACTCTGACTGTGCTGGGCCCAGCTCCAACTGCTCTGAACCCCAGTTCTAGGCCAGATCCCAGGGACCCAGGCTCATCCAGAGGGAGCTGGGCTGTAAGGAAGAACCTGGGGGAGAGGTGAAAGGAGGTCCTGGAGGCGTGTACATTGTGCGCAGAGAAGGGACGGCTGGCTGTGCGGCAGGATTGCCCTGGTGGGAAGGAGACAGGGGCTCCAGACTGCTCTGAATGCCACCTCCAACTCCACTTCCAACTGAACTGAACCCCAGTTTCGGGCCCATTGGGGGAGAGACGATCGTGGGCACCTTTCTCTCAGAGGCGCTTGCAATGAGTACTGAAGGACCCTGAGTCTCAGGAGTCGCATAGGGCGGGGCTGACGGAAGCCAAAGCTGTAGGCTTCACCCTGAAACTCCGCCTCATCAGGGAAGCTGCAAAAATGCAGAGACAACAAAATAGATCACAAACGAAAGAAATGGAGGACAAAAAGCGACTGGATATAGAGTTCAAAACCACACTTATAAGGTTTTTCAAGAGTTTCCTAGAAAAGGCCAATAAAATAAATGAGACCTATGAGGATATGAAAAGGGATCAACAAGAAATAAAGAATACATTGTCTGAAATAAAAAAATATTATACAGAGTCCTAAAAACAGAATAGAAGATCGCAAGAATCAAGTCAAAGATTTGGAACATAAAGAGCCAGAAGACACTCCTCTGCAGAAGCTAGAAGGCAAGAGAATCCAGAAAATTGAAGATGATTTAAGAAACCTCTGGGACAACTTCAAACGATCCAATATCAGAATTATGGGGGTACCAGAAGATGAGAGAGAGCAAGATATCGAAAACATACTGAAAGAAATAGTGACAGAAAACTTCCCCCACCTGGTGAAAGAATTGGACTTACAAGTCCAGGAAGCACACAGAACTCCAAATAAAAGGAATCCAAAGAGGACCACATCAAGACAAATCATAATTAAGATTCCAAGAGCAAAAGACAAAGAGAGAATATGAAAAGAAGCAAGAGCAAAGAAGGTAGTTACCTATAAAGGAGCACCCATACGATTGTCAGCTGATTTCTCAACAGAAACCATGCAGGCCAGACGGGAATGGCAAGAAATATTCAAGGTGATGAATAGTAAGAACTTACAGCCAAAGATAATTTATCCAGCAAAGCTATCACTCAGATTCGAAGGTCAGATAAAGAGCTTCACTAATAAAAAAAAGTTAAAGGAGTTCATCGCCACCAAACCAGAATTATATGAATTGCTGAAGGGGGTTCTTTCAGAAGAGAAAGTAAATAAAGATAAAAATTATGAACGACAAATACGTAACTATCAACAAGTGAATCTAAAAACCAAGGAAATTTAAAAAAAAATCTGATGAACAATATTAACTGTTGAATATAATAGAATCAGAGGTATGGAAGGGGAGTGAACTGATGATTCTTTTTTTTTTTTTTGAGTTTTTATTTTTTTATTTTTTTTATTTTTTTATTTTCCCCCCTCCCTCCCTCCCACCCATCCCCTCCCTCCCCAGAGATTTATGTCCATTGGTTGTACTTATATGCATGTATACAAGTCCTTCAGTTGATCTATTATCTCCCCCAGATCCTCCTCCCCTCCCCACTGAAATTTGACAATCTGCTTGTTGCTTTACTGTCTCTGTATCTATCTTTTGGTTCATCAGTTTATAATGAAACACCACATGACCTCACTCATTTGTGGATAATGAACTGATGATTCTTGGGGAAAAGGGGAGAGGGGGATGTGGGAAGAGACTGAACATAAACTGTGCACCTATGGATGAGGACAATGGGGGGTGGGGAAAGGGCAGAGGGTGGGGTGGGAAGGGGGGGAAAGGAACATTTGTAATAATATGAACAATAAAAATTTATTTAAGAAAAAAAAAGAATTTCCCTATAGCTTCTTCTATTTGTATTATCATTTTAACTTGCATATTTAGGTTTTTAATCCATTTGAAACAAATATTTGTTTTCCACTTTGTCTTTCTCCAGGTAAGTTCATCTTTTCAAGACCATCTACTGAATAAGTCACCTTTCATCTTTTTCAGTAATTTTTGCTGTCAATTTTAAAATATAGTGAGTCACACAAATATTAGCCTATTTCAAAATTCTGTTCTGTTTCACTGAACTGTTTTTTTGTATCTATACATACTATTTCAAATTATTATAGTTGTGACATGCCTTAATATCTAAAATAGCCTGCCCTTTTTAAAATTGAAATAATGGCTCACTAGCTATTCATAAGAAAAATATGCTCTATTATAAAAAATTCCAGATAAATGAAGTCTCAGAAATAATAATAAATAAAAACTTTTTTGAAGATCTGTGAGAAAACACATCAAATAGATCACTGAGATCTTCAAGCAAATGGAAATCCAGAAGCTATAAAATAAGTGATGTAAATAATTGACTATATAAAACTTAAGTTGTTCATATGGCAAATATTCCATTAAAAAATCAATAAACAATGATTAAAGAAGAAAAACACATCATTAACTCAGACAAAGTATTAATTTCTATATTATTCAAAGATGAACAACAATTAAAAATTGATATAGATGTGAAAAGACAATTAAGAAAAAGAACAAATTTAAATAGCTAGCAAATATAAAAAGGTGCACAAATTTAAAAAAAAATAGAGAAATCCACATTAAAGAACAAATGAAATATAACTTAATACTCATTGAACAAGGCTAAAGAGAAGAGTATGATATATAATGATTGTGGGAATGTTAAGCTATATAGCACTTTGGGAAAGGAATATAGCAACATCTGTGGAAAATAAGTATACATATTCCTTCTATTCAAAACTTCTATTCCCAGAGATCTATTATAACAATAAAAGTGGAGGGAATTATGTTTAATGGTAGAGAGTTTCAGTTTTGCAAGATGAAAAGAGTTCTGAAGATGGTTGCACAATATAAATATATTTAATACCACTGTGCTGTGCACTTAAAAATAGTTAATTTTTAAACTATATATATTTTACCACAATAGAAAAGTTTTAATTAAAAAAGTAAATAAAAATACCACATGAATTAATAAATTATTTAGTACAATTACAAAATAAAGATCAACTTATAAAAGTGAAAACTTCTTTATCTCAAAAATAACTAGAAAATAAAACAGAAAATAAGAAAACATTAATAATAGCAAGAAAAACAATAATGTATTTAGAAATTACCCTAATAGATGAAAATGAACTTTATAAAGAAAAATTTTAAACTCTCTTAAGTATAAGAAATGAGCTAAACTAGATAAATATAAAATAAAATGTAATACTATAAATATATTAAATATAAAAATAATTTTCTTGAGGTCTTTAATGCAGAGAGATTTACTGAAAGTTTTGGTATACCTTTTTTTATTTTTTATTTTTTTTATTTATTAAATTATTTTCTGTGTACATATTTTAACATCGCCCCCCCCCCCACATACCCTCCCTCCCCAGAGTTTTGTGTGAAAGTTTTGGTATACCTTTTTCAAGTGGTGAAAACTCTTCTATTCATGGTTTGTGAGATTAAAATATGTAGTGTCAAACTACATATTTCATTAAGGTATTACATATGTGTCCTTATTCCCCATTGACCCTGCAAACCCCCTCCCCCTAATGTTCTCATCACCTGGTGTCTGTGTCCATTGGTTAGACATATACTAATATGCATGCATAAAAGTCCTTTGGTTGATCTCCACCCCTTACCCCGACTCTCCCCTACCTTCCCTCTGAGGTTTGATGGTCTGATTGATGCTTCTCTATCTCTGGATTTGTTTTTGTTCATCAGTGTATAATGTTCTTTATATTCCACAAATGAGTGGAATGAGATCATGTGATATTTGTCTTTTTCTGACTGGCTTATTTCACTTAGCATAATGCTCTCCAGTTCCATCCATGCTGTTGCAAATGGTTAGTATTCCTTCTTTTTTTATAGCAGCATAATATTCCATTGTATAGATGTACCACAGTTTTCTAATCCATTCATCTGCTGATGGGTACTTAGGCTGTTTCTAAATCTTAGCTATTGTAAATTGTGCTGCTATAAATAGGGGTGCATATATCCTTATTTTTATTTTTGGGATATTATTTTTATTCTTTGGGATATTATAATTTTATTTTTATTCTTTGTGATATTATTCCTATTAGGGTCATTCTTAAATTTATATTCCTTATGGGTTTTTATTTTTCTGTATTCTTTCTTCTCCCTGAATTAATGAATACTTTTACACACATACAACTACTTCTAGTTTATTATTACCAACCCTCAATGTGCCATTCCTTCATGTGTTATGTTGGTATTTTTTTTTTCAAATATATTTTATTGATTTGAGAAAGTGGGGGAGAGAGATAGAAACATTGATGAGAGAAATATATCAAGTGGCTACCTTCTGCATACCCCCTACTGGGAATTGGGCCCACAAACCAGGCATGTACCCTGAGCAGGAATCAAACCCTGGACCTCCTGGTTCATGGGTCGATGAGCAACCACTGAGCCAACTAGCTGGGCATGTTGGTATTTTTCTAGTCTTAGGTTCAAATGAAGGATCCACCAATCAGGCTACATTCCATTTTATTAGATACTAAAAGTCTTAGCTCAGCATTTAGTGGGTCAAAACCCTCATTTATACTCCATGTATCACTTGATAGAAGAATGATGCTCTTTGTCTAATTTTGAATTAAAATAATAGAGTTTTTGTGCAGAAAGTTACCTTAAAAGTAACTTAGTATATAATAGTAATTCCCATTCAGTAGATAAAGAATCAGTATCCTGTGGCTTTCCAAGCAGGTTGCTCCCACAAAGCCCATGTTGTAAAAAAAAAGAAATGCAGGTCATTACAAAGTTTAGCTACTCTACACAGTATATTTAATGTCATTCCCATCTATAAATGAGCTTCTGGAAATTTTCATGTAAAAGGCAAACATCAATGTTTTTATTTTAATGTTTTTCAGATAAATAGGTACAGAACTAGGGAGATTGGTGATTATGGTCCAGGTCATGTAGTGTGTTAGAAGCAGAGGTATAGCTGGATCCTGGATTCTAATTCCTGTTCCAGGGTTCAGTCCTTAGATCCACAATGGCTTCTATTTAGATTCTATGTAGTACAGCAGCATAAGAGGAAGTAGCTACACGTGAGTATGTAAGAATTCCACATTACAATACAATGCTGTGTTACAAAGAGAAAGTAATTTTCATTATAAGCCATTCCTTTCAGCTATTCAAAGCCTTCTGAAATAATCTGTTTTAGATTTAAATTATCCATGCTTGAAAAATGCATGGTTGAAGCCCAGAGGTAATTTTATTTTAAGAAATTGAAAACACCAATAAGCATCATGACCCCTATTCTTGTTTCAGCCAGCACCATTTCTTTTAAAACCATCACACACACAAAAAAAAACATACACAAACTTATTATAGGTATGTCCTTTGAACACTGTACTGTCAGTAGTTTTCAAAAGTAAGGCTCTTTCTGAAATAAAACACAAATCAGTATTTCTTGCTATTTTCTCCTTTTCCCCCCTGAATATTTAGTTAGGCATTTTGCTTTGACTGAAAGAGAACTGCTCTAACAACCCAAGCGATGGGGGCTAATTGGGAAGGTACATGTGGTCTGGAACCAGAGGGGGAAACTCACAGAGAAGGAAGAGCTCTCGACTGCTCTTTCTCAATCTCACTCATGGAGTCTTAGCTTCTATCTGGGTGTCTGTTTTGATTCCTTTATACCTTCTAGCAGATTCTTATATTTAAAGCTTTCCCTTGCTTCAATGTTACAAGGTCACTGTAGTCTCTCTGCATATCATGACTCTTCATCTCACCCTTATCCTTGGGAAATAGAACATACCCACCCACAGGTCATAAGTGATGCACTTAGTTTCAGGTAGGTGCCAAAGAGGTTATGTAGTGCCAGCTATGACTGCCTTGGTTTCAAGAGCTGATGGAGGGTACATAGAGTCCTTTATGTCTCTAGAACAAATATGTACTTATGTACATATTTAACAAAGAATGACAAATGGATACATAGACATTACCATGCCTATATGATCATCATAAATTACAGTTATTGGAGACCACATTGGATATTCCATGGCATCAAAAATGAAAGTACATGTAAGGCACAACTATCTAAGATATGGACACTCATTATAAATCTCTTACTAAGTATTATTACAGTATTTTATGTACTCTATACACCTTGCATGAATCTGAACATACACAGTTGCTACACATCACCACATCTAAAGAGTTTCTAGTTACAATTTCATGATGGGTGAGGCGATGGAGAGAATACAGAGTTTTGTGTGTGGGGGGGGTTTTAACCTGTTAACCGAGCGGGACATATAAATACGTCAAACGTAAACAATATCTGGTACGGGTAGGACGTGTGAATGCATCCTGGAAATATATGTTGCGCCCTGAGAGGGACGGTATATATTTTTTGTAATCTTTGTAATTGTTTGTAAAATTTATAATTTTTTAATTTGATGTTTCCATTTTTTGTTGGTATTCTTTTCTATTTTTTTGTAATTCTGTATTTTCCTTGGTGCTTTATATATAAATAAATGAAAAAAATCATTTATTTTAATTAAGTATAAATAAAAAAAATAATAATATGAAATTACGTCCTCTGGGAGTGATGTACTGACACGTCCTAGTGAAAGAGTATGCGCCCATTACAGGTTGCATAATTAAAAAGGGAACTCCCCAGTTAACAGGTTAAATAAAAAGGAGGAACAAGGAACTCAGTGTCAAAAGCTTGTTCAGTTTGATCAAATGTGTACACAAAGGTGGAAATATTAGATGGGTCTTATCAGATGATCTTTGAAGCCTAGGATTCCTCCATGGACTATTCTTAACCTATTTTCCCCCAAGACCTCCTCCTTCTATTTTCAGTTGCTACAATTTGAATCCCTGGAAGGCACAGCTTGAACAGCTAGCTTGGTCCCTGGTGCCATTGCAATCTTTCACTGGAACCCAAAAACCATGTTGTTCCAAATAAGTTTAGAAAATAATGGAGATAAAGGAAAAAGGCCCTGCACCTGCCACTCTGTGCTTTCACAGGCCCAGAGCCAAAGGGGCAGTAGAGCCAGGGGGCATATATAATACAGCAAGAGGCCAACCTCCTTCCAGAGCAGGGGGCTTCTATGGATGGAGCAGTGAGGTCAGGGACCCGAAATTAACGTCTTGGTCTATTAATACATGCTTTGAAGTTCCTGCAGCCTGCCAGAATAACCAAGCGGTTCATGTGAAAAATATAATGCTATAGTTTGAAAAAGCTCGATTGAGGTGCTAATTTTATGTTTATGTAGGATTTGTAAATCTTCTGCAACAGAGTGCATTTCTATAGCAGGAAGATTTACTGTGTTGTAATGAAAAAACCCTGGAACAGGCAACAGTGACAGAACCCTGATTTGTCTCCATGAGCTGTTTGACCTTGGACTTTTAGGGGACTGGGTTCTTCATCTGAAAAATGCAGGTACTTTTGTTTTGAACACCCTATTTTTTCTCCACATGAAATTATAAATTGAAACCTAATACATGTAAGATTTAACGCTCAGATGGGATACTCATTACGCTTTCTCCTACAGCAATCTCTGAACCACCCCTGCAGAACCTTAGGACTCAGAAAACCTTTTGGAAATGATTAGGTTATCACAGTGGTTCCTGGGCTCTGATTCAGAATCTGTGGGATCAGAGGGCACTGCCTAGGGATTTGATCTTTAAACATTTCTTTTCCCATCAAATTATCCTGTTGTAGACTTTGATGGTTTAGTCACTTAGGCTGTTACTGTAGCTTTGTAAAATTCCAGTTTGCTCATCTGAAAATATGAAGATTAAAATATCACTCTACTTCAAAGTTTCTTTTTGGTGAGGATCAGATGAGATAACGTATACAAAATTATGACTTTTAAAATGGCATCTGCTGAAAGATGATTTAAATACCTGACAGACTATAGAATACCACACTACTTCAAAAATAGCTCCATGTAAAAATGCAATCCAAAGAGTTTGAAAAGAGTCTTTAATTCCAACACTTCTATATCAAGGTTTTCTAGAACAAGACAACTCTATTGAGCATTTTTCTTCTGTTAACAAAAAAACAACAACAACAACAAAAAGTAACAACATGCAATCTAATTGATTAAAGTAATACTGGTACTAATACAGTTTTTAAAAGAATACTACTTATTTTTATGGGTTGTTCTAGAATTTTTCTAAATAGTGAGGGAAGAGATAAAAAGATCCTGGGAATTGAACCGGTGCCCTCTTGGTGCGTGGGTCTATGTTCAACCACTGACCCACACTGGCTGGGCAGAACATTCCTTCTTTTGGATAAAAACATATTTGTACATATTTGAAGAAGTTCAGCTCTATGGTATATTATATTCAGTTTGATACTCAAAACACTTTTTCATTTAAAAAGTCTCTGACCCTTTAATCCCTCATCTATAAAATGAGTGACCAGATGATCTCTGTGTCTCTCATGCTAAGCATAAGCTTTTGTAGTTTGTAAACAGCACTTGAAAGGGGAGAAGTCACCTCAAAACAGCTGTGTAGGTAAGGAAGAGGTGGAGGCTGTTGTTTGACTCACTGTCATGTTAAGCTTTCATTTTTGCAGCAGCCAATATTCTGATGATTTTGTAGAATTGCCTGATTAAAATTGGTTATTTATTAGCCTATAACTGGAAGAACCACTAAGCCATTAGACCCAAACCAGGCTCCTCCCAGACCTATTGATTAGAATTCTGTTGATTAGCCAGGTTTGGAAACCACTGTACAAGAGAAACATTTGTTGAAAACATAACTTCTGCTGATGTAACTCAATTAATTCTAGTCAGTCCATCACTCTTAAACATAGCTAAAGACAGTGAGTTTTTCTATATATGTGCTGCATCCAGTGTGGTGTGTGTGTGTGTGTGTGTGTGGTTTGTCACTATTTCTAATAGAACTCATAACTGTTCACATGTGGGTGTTAATATACGTACAGCATATTTTGCTGCAATATATATACATATACCACTTGCTGCAACAGAAATCTAACTTTCATCACACAATTACACCAAGTTTCTCTTCCTAATGGTATTTTCCTCTTGATTTAATCTATACAATAATATCTCTATTGGGAAGTAAATACCTTTTTGTAACTTTTACGGCTATGCAAAATAGACGTATACAAATAAGTTAGGTCATATTCTATTTCGAAACAGAACCAAATGAAAATCCTTCCAGGAATTTAGTCAATATGCCTACAGTTTCTGAGCCTACACTGCTTTATGCATAGGCTAAGGTGTATTTCTGAACAATTTCCTATTTTAAAAACTTTATTGTTGAAAGTATTTCAGATGTCCCCTTTTAGTCCCATATTTACCCCATTCCCCGGACCCTCCCCCTTCAGGCCTTTATGGCACTGCTGTCTGTGTCCATGGGTAATACCTATATGCTTATAAATTCTTTGGTTAACCTCTTCCTCCCTGCTCTCCCCGACCCCCAGCCACTCCTTTCCCTCTGAGATTCGTCAGTCTGCTCCAAGATTCCATGTCTTTGGATCTATCTTGTCCGGTCCTACTGAAACCACATGATAGATGCTGAGGGCTCAGTTATTCCACTTCACTCTATAATTCCTTTGTGAATGAAGAAGACTAATATTTTAAGGGAAGTAAAATAGAAAAACCTGGAGAATAAAAAGCTGCCATTGAAATAATTATATATCAAGGTTGTAAATATTTATTTAAAAACCTATAAAATATATAGCCCTCTTCAAGTCCTGGCATCTTGGAAAAAGACTGATTTAGGACATTTTAAAAATGCCTTTGACTATCTTCTATGATTCCCTCTACCGCCTGGACATCTTCCTTGCACCTATGTGTTTGTTTGTTTTTTAAATTAAGGTATTATATGTCTACATACCTTACCAATCCCTACCCCACCTCCACTCCCATACATGCTCTCTGTATGTTTTTTAATTTCTCTTACAACTGGCTTTGAAATGTTTTTGTTGGTTGTGAGACAGCTGGAAACCTTAAGACTCTTACTTTATTTTGTTCTTCTGAGTTCATTGTTTTTATGGCAACCACTACCTAAGCTGTTATTTGGAACCCAGTACAAATACGTATCATGGGCCCTCAGAATTTCCTTGTGTCTAATCAATACAAAGTCATTAAAAAATGTCCTTTTAATGTACCACATATTGTTATCACAAGAATCAGAAAGGAAAAGCCTCAATCAGAAATTTTGAAATATTAATTTTTATAGCCCAGTTTTTTAAGGATGATGTTAGCAAAAATAAAAACCCACTCAAGCTGGCGTCAGTTCAGGGCCTGGAGCTCACGATCTCTCACTGGGGGATAGAAAGTCAGAATTTTCCTCTTTCCTTGTCACTATAGATCTAATACCTTCAGCGAGTCTCTCTGGCTGCTAATTCCCAAGAGGGAGAGGCTGATTGGCTCAGGTGTCATACAATCAAGTCACCCTTCCTGGGGCTGGGGTTGCTGGGAGCAGATAGTACAAGAAATAGAGTGGAGACTGAGCAGAAGTGATGGTATTTCTGGTCAGTGATTATTGCTGCTTTTTGATTTTTGGTCTTAATATTTATAACATTTTTCCTTCCTAATATACTTCCAAGATTAAAGCATTTTTAAAAACCATATTAAGTCACCTCACTAGCATCCTTGTTTCATTACAATTATTTTATGTTTTGCTTTCTAATAATAGGTTGGGCTTACACCAGACTGCTCCAGACCTTGACTGTCCTTTACCCAGCTCTGGTCTGCATCACAGGGGTAGCTGATCACACTGTCCCATTGCTTAGCCTCGCTTGAAAGCTTTGTTAGGTAATAAAAGGCATCCACCAGAGTTTGGAGGATGTGTGAAAGAGAGAAGCACGGGGTTTTCTTCTCCTTTTGCATCCATGGGTATCATTTATGGTGATATAAGGGCCTTTGCTTCAGCTCCAGTGCCCACAGTCCACTGTGGGTCCCGATTCTCTATGTCCCTGCCCCTGACCGTTATACCATGTCGTCTTCCCTTTGTCCTTTCAGTTTAGTGGGGGAGGAACTGCTTTCTGTTTCAGGAAATCATTGTTCCCCCTTCCATTTCTCATCTCCGACCTCACCTATGTAACCAATCTGTGGTATTAAATTCCTTCTGGTTTAAATATTCACAGTGGTTTGTTTTCCCGTTCGGACTAAGATTGAAACAGATTGAGATCTGAATGTGCCATTAATTTATCTTTGGACAAAATGTGATATGATAGCATAGAACTAATTCTGCTTGTCTCTTGTATTTTTTTTTATATTAATGGACTTATTTTTAGAGCAGTTTTAGGCTTACAGGAAAATTAAGCTAAAAATACAGGGTTCCTCAAATATCCTTTTCTCGCCCCCACATACAATTTCCTCTATTATTATTTTGCATTAATGTGTACATTCTAAAAGACTGATGAGCAAATAGTGATATGTTACTATTAACTAACGTCCATAGTTTACATTAGAGTTCACTGTTTGAACTGTACATTCTATATGTTTTAACAAACATATAATGACATGTATCTGCCATGATGGCATCTTAGAAGAGAGTTTCACTGCTTTAAAAATCCATTCTGTTCCTATTTATCTTCCCTTTCCTCTCCCAGCATTCTTGATCTTTTGTTCTCTCCATAGATGGCCTTTTCAGAATGACAAATAGTTGCCATTCTAGAGCATTTTCAGATTGGCTTCTTTCATTTAGTAATATGCATTTAAATTTCCTTCATATACTTTTGTATACTTCATATACTTCATATACTTGATAATTTTCTTTTATTGCTAAATAGTATGCCACTGTATGGGTGTGCCACAGTTTGTTATTCATTCACCCACTGAAGGACATCCTGACTGTTTTCAAGTTTTGGCATTTATGAAGAAAGCTGCTATAAACATTTCTGTATAGGCTTTGTGTAGGCAAATTTTCACCTCATTCAGATAAATACCAAGGAATGCAATTGCTGGATGATGCACAAATGCTAGATGCTTCTTAGTTTTATAGGAAACACCATACTGTCCTCCAAAGTAGCTGCACCATTTTGGATTATTACCACCAGAAATGAATGAGAGTTCCTTTTGTTTCACATCCTTGCCAGCCTTTCTTGTCAGTGTTTTAGATTTTAATCATTCTAATAGCATTTTAAAATATTTTTTTTTGCTTATTTTATTGCATGATAAGTATAGTTGGTATACATTATTATATTAGTTTTAGGTATATAATATAATGATTTGACATTTTTATATCTTACAATGTGATGATAACTTAGTTTTTCTGGTGGTGACATGATTAAATTGGAGGTTATGTCCTAGCTGTAAGTTGTTTTGAAAAACTTGATATCCATTTGCTTCTATGGATCCTATTGCTTTTTTAGCCACTGTTATTTCTGATTTTATTTCTTGACTGGAGGCCTGGTGCATGAAATTCATGCATGGGTGTGGTCCCTAGGCCTGATAGCTAGCGAGAGGTCGCAGCCCCCTCCCAGGAGCCGTGGGAGGTTGGTTGCCACCAACCACCCTCAGTTCCTGGGGCAGATCCCATCAAGCAATCAGGGCCTGCCTGCCTCTGGTTGCCATCTGTGGGGCAATAGGTGGGGCAACAGGGCCCTGCTCGCTCCTGCCTTGGCCTAGTGCTGCATGCTCACCTGCTCTGCCATCCTTCCACAGTCCCACTCTCATTGGGACCCATTGTGGCCAGCAGTGCCTCCACTGCCACCTGCTGGCAGCACCAAGTTGCTGATGGCTACCACATCCCACACTGCCCCCTAGTGGTCAACAAATGTCATAACAAGTGGTCAAACTTTCGTCAAACAACTGCCCGAGGGGTTAATTTGCATATTAGGCTTTTATTATACATATAGGATTGGTAGTAAAAGTAGGAGTCAAGGGTGGTATGTGTGTGTGTATGCACATGTGTATATCTAAGTATGCATTCAAAGAGAAAATAAAATGTATTTCCTATATTTTTTATTAGCAGTTTCCATATATAAAGAGAGAATAAAATATATTTCCAATAAGCAGTATTCCTATTCCTGTTTTCTTTGGTGGATATGTGGACCAATAAGCCTAATCATTATTTACTATGGTGACCTATAAATCATGAAAGAGAAATAAAATTGTATTTTTTCACTAGCATTTTTGAAAAATTCTGAGGACTTAACCTGTTTTTGTAGTGTCATTGGATGTCCATTCCCAATGTGGCAACCTCAACTCAAGCCTTCACATCTCACTTGGTTCACTCCAACAATCTGCTGAGTAGTATTCTTGCCTGCATGCTTTCATTCATTTACTCCATGAACACATGTTACTATGAAGAACCTATTGTGTGTCAACAATGTGCTAATTGGCAGGAATACACTGACCAATGAGCTACAGTCTCAGCCATCACAATATTATATTGTAACTAAAGGCCCGATGCATGAAAATCATGCAAGAGTAGGCATTCCCTCCCCCAGCCACCAGCACAGGCTTCCCGCTAGCACCCAAGACCGGGGCTTCCCTTGAAGACCTGGCTTCATCTGGAAGGACGTCTGGTCCAATAGCATATTATTATAGATATTATAGTGCAATATAGTATTATATTACAATATATTAGGAGAGAAAATTAGGTAATGATGTGATCAGAACAGAATTTGGTATGTTAGACAATAGAGGTATTACATAACCATATACTTATTTGTGAATATCCCCCCCAGGCAATTATTTTTTTTGATAGGAGCCCAGTTACTATGCCAGCATTTTCAACAACAACAAAAAAAAGGTGAGGACCTTAGCTAAGTTGTAGAGTTTAGCTTAATAAGACACTGTGCAGATCACAGATGTTCAAAATCCTTCAGTGGATTTGCATTTACTATTAACCTAAAACCAAATGCCTTAGCTTGGAAATTGGGGCCATTCAAGCAGTGATCTTTGCCTCTCTATTCAAATTTATCTTATTTTATTCCTGCAAAGATATTGTACCTTCTAATAGATTGGACTATTCACTCCTTCTTAACCCCCTTCCATAAGCCCCTGTATCCTTTGCTTCTGCTATTCTGATTATAAAACTTCCTTCTGATCTCTACCTGTCAACAACCTTATCTTTCCTGTTCAAATAACAGTGTACCCATGAAGATAGTTAGATCTTTCCAAACACATGCACTCTCTGGTTTACTCAGTCCTTTTAGCACCATATACTTTTCTCTTTATATTTTGTAGGAAAGTAATTATTAGTGTAATTTGCATACTGGCCTAGTCTTCTTTATAAAAATTCTTGAAGGCTTTTCCCCATAAAGGATTTAGCACAGGGTGGTGGCCATAGCATAATTTAGATAATATTTGTTGAAGGACCAGTTTTCTCTCTCTAAATGCCAGCTAGGTCTTGATATTTGCAGTTTAAGAAGGTGCAATTCTCTTTTGAAAATTTTTTATTAAATTATTATCTGTGTACATATACCATTGCCCTCCCTTCCCGATTCATGCCCCCCCTCCCCAGAGTTTTGTGTCCATTGGTTGTACTTATATGCATGTATACAAGTCCTTCGGTTGATCTCTTATCTTCCCCAGATCTCCCTCCCCTCCCCGCTGTAATAAGAAGGTGCAATTCTTTGGGAAGCATAAATCTCACTGCCCTGCCAACTCAAAGGTCCAGCTTTCACTGGGCAATAAAAAGCCTGTACTCTATGTTCTACAGAAAGAAGAAAGTTGCTGTTTAGAATATCACTTGTTTTTCTCACAAGTTTCGAGTCATGTAATATATAGAACTCTATAAATATCCTGCATCCTGACCTATGATTCAACTACAGTTGTTTTCCCCTCTGGCTCTTAGGGTTCTATCCTGTGTCTAAAGATTCTTGGGACTGTGGAGAAGCAAGTCAGAAGTCTTCCTTGTTACAGGGAAAACAAAGAAGGTTCCATCTCTAGGGGCCCCTGTGGGAAGGAAGCAAGGAACACGCAGAGTCACCACATGGAAATGGCAAAAACAGACCCACACATGTGCTGGATCATGCAACCAAAAACTGTTCCCTGTGGTTTCTCAAAATCAAGCTAGACACTTTTTCATGTATTAATACTTTGAAACAAACAGGCTACCACATTTGCTAGCAAGGAGATGGCTTGATTAGAGTAGCTTTGGGGAGAGATGGTTAATGTGTGGAAGAGTGCACAGAAGGGTCCCTGTGGAGGAGCTATATTCAAGGCAGAAGGTAATAGGGAGACCTTGGCGTGGGGCAGAGAATGAATAAAAGCAGTGTTTTGGGAAATTTTCCACAGCAGTCTTCTCACTAGCCTGAGAGCTGATGTAAGAGACAGACCTTAGTAAAGAGGGCCTGCACTCGAGCTGAGCTGTGAAGTTCTCCTTTGATACCCATGTTCTCTGGTGCATTTTATCACCTTGCTGTGTCTGGCTTTGTGTGCTCTGCCCTTGCAGTGTTGAGCTCTACTCAGCTCTGAAGATAGAGATGAGGGGGCCAGAAGCACAGATGGTCAAGACAAGAGATTCAGGACTCAAGGACTAGAACTTGAAGGGGGTTTTAAAGATGCAAGAGAGAAAGAAGTCAACAAACAACCTGAGGGGTTTGTGACAAGAACAAGAGATAAAAACCAAATCACTGAGTTTTAAGAAGAAAGGAATGTTCTTTGGAATCAAGGGCAGTGGAGTCTGTTAAGAATCTAGGAAGCTGATTACCACAACTCCCTCATCTCTGTTCACCCTCTATACCTCCATTTTTTTTTTTTTTGAGAATCAAATTTATAATAGATATATATTGACTTTTTTCACATCCTATATTATCTATTTAAGTCACCACAGCAGTTTTATGAAGTAGATATCATCAACATCATTATTTATTAATTGCAGACGAGTAAACTAAACTCGAAGAGGTCAAATAACTTGCCCAATTTACATAGATTTGGGATCAAAACCCATGTCTGTTTGTTTCCATAGTCTGAGTTTTTAGTATTGGTCTTATTTTATGACAAATGAGTTTTATATCATCTCTCCATCCCTTCACCCTCAAAAAAGATAAGTCCCTTTTCCTATTGCTTCTTTGTTCTTTACCGCCTTGTGCACATTGTGGTAGTACAATGCATAATAACCAAAAGACTGAGGAAAGTGGAATGACAAGTAACAGGTCATTGGGATGGATGACAGAGGAGAAATTGTTATCTCATGAAATCAAGATTGTAAAGACCTTACGTCTGACCTAAGCTTGGTTTACTATTCCCTCTCCCAGGTGATCTGTAGGCATCTCCAGATTCCCATTTCCATCTCTCTGACTGGCCTAAGAATTATTGTGTAGCTACCCCTGATCTTATTGCTAAGTGTAACATTTGAAGTCTAGAATAATTTTTGACTCCCATTTCCTGAATAGCCTATTTGCATAGAATTTCCCACATTTTTTTCTAAATGCTTTGTGGGCTGATTTTGGTAAAAGTAAGCTCAAGGAGTGTTGAGTGAAATGTAAGTATTTTGCACACTCTAAATACAATATTTAATCAGTCCCTCTCTGATATCTGAAAAAGATACTACCTACACACTAAAGGTTAATAGAGTGGAGGACTGCAGATCCCTGGATAAACATGATCTGCCAAACATCTGAATAGTCAACTCCACATACAGAAACTCCTGTGCAAATTGGACAGTTAGCTCCCCCACCCAGGTAAGTGAATGTTGCAGGATATTTAAAATTAGAGTTGTGAATGGTCTTTTTATTAAAATAAGAAGTGTGTACAACAGAAGTTTGCATTTGCATGAACCACAGGGATCTTTGGATTCACATTGCTTCTCACAGATGAGGAAATTGAGATGAGCTAACTGGCTTTAAAATCATAAAACTAAGAAGAGGGGAATTCCATCTTATTCTATCCTGTTCTCTGGTTACCACAGCAAACTGTCATCCACAACTCTGCAGTCCCTCCTCTCAACAACCCTGGAACAAAATTCTGAACTTTTCAAATGTTTCTAATCTTGGGTTATAATATTTATTTTGGGATATTAATACCCATGTCCACTCCTAGATACATATATAGTAGAATAACTGGAATGATAAAGAACATGGTTTTAGAGCGAGATTGATTGATTGACTGAATTAATGCTAACTGAACTCCTGCTATGTACCAGGCACTGTGCTGCATATGTTAGACCCAAGGAACTTGATGGTAAACAAGACAGGGACCCCTAAACACCAGGTATGTCAAGGATAGTGAAGTTGGTGTTTTGTTGTGCTACTTAGAAGCTTGACATTGGGTTACTTAGCTAACCTTTTGGAGTCTCCGCTATAAAATGGGATAATAATATATCATAGAATTACTGTGTACAGGAACACACAAAAGTTGTAGTACACACGAGCTCAATAAGTAGTAGCTATTATTAGCAGCTTCATTTCATAGGCAAAACCACCATAGTGCAGAAAGCCCAAGATATGAGCTAAATTTCACACAGTTGTTAGCAATCTGATTTATTCATATCCTGATTTAGGTGGTGGGGACTCTCTGAGCATGCTCAAAGATGCACCCTTCACAAATTTTATGGAGTAACATCTTGTGCAATAGCTGCTTTCTGTAGTATTTTTACATTGCAATTTCTTGGAATGTGGAAGCAGATGACTGAATGCCAAAGATGATTTACCAAGTGTTAAGGGGAAAAAAAAACCTGGTATGCTAAAATTGAATCTTTCATCTCTTATAATAAAAGTAACTTTACAGACCATTTTATGCCTCCTCCCCATTTTGGTCATTTGAGTAACTTCTTTGTATTAGTGTTTTAAAAAGCTATCTGGAGGTTAATTTTAAAGGATGCTTATTAAGTATCAAATAATCATCACATCCAGGGACTCTCATGGTTACAGAGCTTTTCATTTTACAAAATCACACATTATGGAACCTATTCAAATAGCGTGTCCTCTTCACACTAGCTTGGTGGGTTTGCTGCTAGATGAAAAGTAAAGAAAGGTGAAGAGGTAACTGGTGCCTCCTGAGTAATATTCAAAAACTTCCAGAAACATTTAAATGTAACAGCAAATGAAATTTTAATAAGTACTCCTATTTTCTGTTATCCCATACCAAACTTCATTCTAGGAAGACAATGTTACCTCTTTCAGGACTGAGTTTTAGTGCCCTCACTCTGGACCAAGGCAAGGAGGGTGATCCTCAGCATTGCATTTCCAACTCTCTTCTTCAGTGTCCTCATCAGTCATCTTTCCCTAGGGTTTCTTCTGCCTCCGGATCGCAAGGGAGCTTGTTATGATTGTAGATTCCTAGGACTCATTCAGATCAACTGAATCTGATCTTCTGGGGGGTGGTGTGGGGTGGGTTTGGAAGAATCCATAACTTCAACAAGCTCTCTGGGTGACTTTTCCCCATAATAAAGTTTGAGAACAACTGCAGGTGTGTCTGTTTATTGTCTCACTCTGACCCTTGTTTTAAACCAGTGGTTCTCAAACCTGGTTGCATGTAAGAACCACCTGGGAAGCTTGAAAAACTGCAGCCAGGGCCCCACCCCCCAGTGATCCTGAAATAACTGGTCTAGGATGGAGCCCAGCCATCAGGATTTTTGCCAAATGGTTTTCATTTGAAGCCAGAGTTGAGAACTATGACAATCCTTTTGGGACCTCCACCTGATGTTCTCAAGTATCCTTCCTCTCTCCCTGTATTCTGTCCTTTTTCTAGCACTTTCTTTCCAGTTTGCAGCTTCTTTTACTTGCCTTCTACCTCTCTAGTTCCTGACAGGTAGGATTCACAGACAGTTTGGCATATGAAAAGGGACACTGTAAAGCACAAAAAGCAGGAAGTCATTCAGTATTTAACATATCTAGTGCTTGCTTATAACATCCAAGAAGGTTGTATTGTGGTCACCATCCTGTAATTCAAATGATACACTTTGCACCTGGCTCTGCGATTCTGATTATGTAATTGACACACCTTAAAAATAAAATAACAGAGAAAGAGGGATTGGTTCTATTGCTGCTGCTGTTTCCACTTACTATTACCACATGGGGAGGGCCATGAGACACACATGATCAGACTATATCTTATATCTACTGTAATCTTAGGGGACTCAGTTTGAAGATTAGAGTTGGTCCATTTCCTTCATTCCATAATAGACACAGACTGATTTCCTCTTTTGGATTTTAGTGACCATTGTTTCAATTATTGTATTCATCTAACAAATATTTATTGGGTACTACTGCAATGTGAATAAATGATCTATAACCACATGTAATATTATGAATAAATTTTACTAACATAATGTTGAACAAAAGAATCTAGACACAAAAGCAAATGTACTATATGTAAAGTAAAAGCAAATACAAATTCTCAATATATATATATATTGTTGATAATATTACAGATGTCTCCCATTTCCCCCCTATACCTCACTCATCCCACTCCCCCAGGTCTTCACCACCCTATTGTCTGTTTCCATGGGCTATGTATATAAGTTCTTCGGTTTAACTCTTCTTGTCCCTTAACCCTCACATTGATGTATGTCATTCTGTTCCATGCCTCCATGCTTTGGGTCTTGCAATTCAAAATTAATCTATGCTGTTCTAAACCAGGATTACTACTCAGGGAGTATGTAGTTATTGGAAAAAGTACAATCGGGGACTTCCTGGTGTGAGCCATGTTCTATTTCTTAATCTGGGTGCTGGATACAAAGTGTGTTTGGTTTTTGAAAATTTATTGAGCTTGTTTACTTATGACCTCAGCATGTTTTGCAGCAATCTTATATTGCATTAAAAGTTATTATTAATAGTATTTCTTTGGATTCTGCAAGACACTAGGGATTCAGTAGTGATTAAGTCACACCTGTACTCTGCTTTCATTGTATATGCAGTTGAGTGGGGAATACAGGATGTTAGAGCAAAAACATTACAAGGTTTTCTGAAGAAAGTGGCTGCTAAGAGATCTGAAGTGTGAGTAGGAGTTGGCTAGTATAAGGGATGAGGAAAGAGAATGTTCATGGTAGCAGGAGCAGCATAAATGTGGTTCAGAAAAATGAAAGAGGAACTGAAATAATTTTTCATGGTAGAATATTGTATGAGGACAAGTGATGAAATATGAGACTGAATAGATATGCAGGGACCAGAACCAAAATATCTTTATAAGGTATTTCAGAAGTTAGACTATATATTATACTGAGGTCATGAAAAACATTTGAAGGGGACATGACAGGGTGCAATACTGATCAGATGTGGTCTTAGAAAAATTACTGTCACTGAAAGGCAAGAAATAGATTGCAGTGGGCAAATCTACAGGCTGACTGCCTGCAATCCAGGCAAGAGAAAATGAAGGTCTAGCTATGCTGTTGGTGGGGGTGAGGAGGAGTACTGAGAGGCATTTAGGAGGTAGACTTGCCAAGATTGGTGCATTTCATTGGAAGTGAGGGAGAAGAAGGGGTTAAGGGTGGGCAGTTGGACAGATGGTGAACACTGGTAGGAAGATGGTGAGCAGAGTTCTGGGTACAGAGAGAATGAGACTAACCCCAGCTGAGAACTCTCTTGCAATGGGTGGTTTGTCCTGCTCTGCCTCTAGTCTTCTCTAAGAGCAAGGGCCACTTCAAAACAGACTCATTAATGGTGAAATGGGAAGAAGCTATTAGGCCCATTCATTGGGCAACTCGAAGCAAGTCTCTTAACCACCAGGTTTCTCAGCTTCCTTCCCTATAAACTGATGACAATTAGCAAGCCTGCCCCGCCCACCACAGGGAAGTAGAGATGATAAAATGGAATCCTAATTGTAACCATGCTACCTACATGCAAGTAGTTATTATTCTTGTTGCTATTTCATCATATTAACTTTTGAAGAGTATTTCCCAATAATTTCTTTTATAATTGCTGCTAGCTGATATAAAATGTCTCTTCTCCCTAGCATTACATTTAGATGAAAGGTATTTCTGATATCCATGGGAAAAGGATTGGAATCAGACCCTCCTTTATTTTTACAATTGTGATGGGATCTTTCTGTTCCTATCTTTGCCATTTTGGTTCCTCCCTTGTATCCCAAAAATTGTACCAGAAGTTCATGCTCTTCTTGGAGCTGCTCTTAGTATGTTTTATTTATACGTCTGGCACCACCCATCCCATGGATTGTATATGCAGCCCTGGCGAGCAACCTCATAGATTTGAAAAAATGGCTGCTCATACACTATCTCTCTCCCACCTGCTAATGAAGAAAATCATAGATGTTACTTTTTGATTACTTCCAAATTTTATTAGTTGTGTATCTAAAAAGATAAATGAAATTCTTTTTTTATCATGTATGTTTTAAAATTCCTCCAGCATGAAAGGTCAGATTTATGTCTAATCATGTTTTATTTACAACTTAAACTCTAAATCATAAAGTCAGAGATTGCTTGGATGGCAGCCTAAAGTGTCTAAGCTAAGTGTATGGCATTTTTGGTGGTCTGTCTGATTCAGCTACATAGCCTCCAAGGATTTGAAAATAATTTTGTAATCATTATATACCATTATGGATGTTCATTACTTTTAATATTAGGCAAAATATAAATAACTTTCATAGAAATATTAGTCATTAGAATCATTTCATATAGTTCTGTCCAAGAAATAATAAATGACTTGGTAGTTATTGAATATATAGCATTACATAATGCTAGAAAAGAGTTCATTTGACTGAAGACTTTATTACATATTTAATTTACTTTCTGTATTTCTGTGTATCCAAGTGCCTTCATAAGGTACTGAATTTGTGCCATGCTCAGAATTTCAGATATATTTTAAGCCATTCTTTTCCTCACATCTATTCTCCAATGCACAAAATATTTTCCTTACCTATATAAACACTGTTCTTTAATCTGTACACTAAAATTTTCATTGCAATGATTACATTTTTCATTTTTATTATTTATGTTTAGTTGCTTTTTAAATATGCTTGTAAGTTACGTAATTTATTTTGTTTCTTTTAACATTAAAAAGCACTTCAGGGTGTTTTTTATCTGTAAGTCTTAGATTTTGAATTATGCTGTTTGTTGCATCAGTAGATTCTTCACCATGTTGGTTTGCTCCCTCCTCTTTGTAGTTTTGGTTACCTCTCTTTCATTAAATTTCATAACATGCTCTGGATGAGGGACTCAACACTCAGTGGGACCCTGTACCTTCCCTTCTACCTTCTTTTTTGTACCTTCCTATTTTCAGACCTGCCTTCAGTCCTACTTTGGGAGTAACTGGTGCCACTGATTTTTGAACCACTGTATTATGGAACTACTTTATACTCTTCTATTTCCATTTCATCCATATAGCTGTGGATAAGAAAGAGGCATAGTTGAAACTTCAAGTAAGACTATTTTAAAACACAATTATAAAGAGCATTAAATATGACCATTTGATGATTGCCTCATTGTTCATACATTAATTAAACATACATGTGTTGGTCACATATGTGCTGGGCCTCCTCTGGTCACTGGAGACAAAAACCTTAGCAGGGCTTATCTAGTTGAAGAGATTGACAAGTGAATAATTCTTATATATGATAAACACTATTATAGCATATGACAAAATGTTCTCAGGGAACAGGTGATAATTACAGTAGTCGTTTATGGATACTTACTTTGTGCCAGGCACTGTGTTGAAGACTGAATTTTAGTAATAACCCTGAGTGGCAACTGACAGTGATAGACGCATGTTAATATTCTCATTTTACAAATGAGAAAACACAGCTTATTCTGTGATAGAAATTACACCCCAAGTAAGTGGAAGAACTGTGTTTTTTTTTTCAAGTGTTTATCTTCTAACTCTAAACCATTCCTTATGAGAAACTGTGGGACTTCATAGAGGAGATGGTCTAGGATGAGAGATCTCAGCAAGTCAGTGATGTGCTTGGAAGGAGAAGTCATAAAAACATGTGGAGGATCTAGAAATGTGAAGCAGCTAGCCCAGTGGGGGCACAGAGAATATGAAGGCAGGGAAGATGAGTCTGGAAAGGCAGATCCTGAAGACTTCTCAGCCACCGTTGTCTCCAGTAAAGGGCAGCAGGGACTGAAAAGTTAAAGATTGAGGGTCGAACTGAGGCTAGAAATAAAATATACTATTAATGTGTATGTAAACAAGGAAAATGTAAAGTTAAGATATTGGCATTGTGTCTGATTTCTCTGCTCCTGATGGTCTCATGTATACATTAGTACCAGAGACCTGTGGTCAAAGGGGCAGGCTGCACCCAGGATCCTGATGCGATGTTTGCCCTGTAAACACTGCTTTATACCACTGTCCTTCCATCTCTGCACAGCATCTGTTCCAATCTATTATTGCCCTCCACCTCAAGGGTTTCAACCAGCAACTTTTAAAACAATAATTTGCATAGGTGAAGTTTGCAAGGAAGGCATGCCCCCCACGCCCACACACATACATATACACATACCACCATTGCTACCAAAACCGTACTCTGGAGAAGATATGTTCTGTTTAATAACTTCAGGCAACCAAGTTAAACACACAGTAACATGCTTTGTGCTAATATTTAGAGAAGTGCCAGTGATCTAGGTATTACACCCTCTGCTACATCTCCCTTGGTTGGCTCTCACATAGGTAGAAACATCTCCCTGTTCTGCACATCACTCAAATACTCTGCTGCATTTGGGGGCTTTTTCAACGCAGTACTGACAATTTTCCCAAATTGTCTGACAAAGAATGTTTTGAGGCATTTTTGTATATGTGTTCACAAAGAGATTCCTCTCCTCTAACAGTGTATATGTTTTGAGAAAGTGAAGACATAAAGAGTTATTGCTTCCTGTGGCCCTTTGTTGATAAAGATGTTTCCCTCTCAGGGACCTGTGCACAGTGACTAAACAGTGGGTATCTGAGCACATATTTCACTTGAAATCCCAATTAAAGTGTCTTGTAACAATCACAGGTTCAGTTGAACTTGTGTACTTGCATTGTGCTCAGTGTTAGCAGTTGTTTTTTATTGCAGTGCTGGATAATCACTAAATTCTTGTATTTATTTCCATTTTACCAATTAGCTTAAGTTGTTAGTGCAAATTTATATGTCCTGGTTCTTCCAAGTTCTTGCCAATTACTTTGGAACATTGAACACTTAACTGTGCTTGCTCTGGGGCACTAGCAATGAAACAGTAATTAACTGAGATAGCTGCCTCTTTTCCTTAAAAGTTAGAGAATGGGATTGTATTCCAATAAACAGGCTTAAAGCAACATGATAGCAAGTTTTTAATCAGAGCTTACATCTATAATTTGATTTTTACATTAGTTAAACACTACAGAAATGAAAACAAACCGAATTGTGGTTTGTCAGATATAATAAAATGCTAACAGATCAAATCTGGCTTGGCTCAGTGATGCTCTACAACCTACATGATGTTTTAAATGAAACATAAAATGTTAATCAGACAAAATTCTTGACCAGAAATCCAAGTAATATGATTCAGGGCTGCTATAGATATAAATCAAATAGAATTTTCTTTCCTAATTATTGATATATTCATCTTTTAAAAATAATTTGTAGTTATTGAAGAACAGACATAGAAATAATTTTTAAAATACTTTAATCTCTTCCATCATGTTAAACATTTTGGTCATTTTCCTATGGAGAAAAATAAAGTGGGATAAATTATCCCCAATATTGCCTCAATAGTTAAGTTAAATTTCAAACACCCTTAGGGACAATCAATCAAGTAGCAACATTTGCTGAATCCCCACTAATGTATCTAGATAAGGTTGTTAAGGATCTGGAAAGATAGGGATATGTGTGTGTGTGTGTGTGTGTGTATAATATATATAATATCATGTATATATCGCATATGTGTGTAAATGTAATACTGTTTGTATATTATATACATATATATGTGTATATATGAGTGTGTATATTTTCCAACCCATCATGATTTTACAAATAATATCTGTAGGGCACTTTAAAATATAAATTGCTCTAAATTCAGAGATGATGTGAGAGAATTTTTTGTATTGTGTGACCTTCATACCCTTGGTTATAGCGAGGCCTGAGGTGGAGGTGAGGGCAGTCTGAGTTGGGAAGTTCTGAGTGTCACAGAAGATGAGATCCTCTCACTATACAAGGGGCAGTGTAGTCAGTGGGAGCAGAACTGATTCTTTCCCTTCTAAAGGTATTCAAGCAGCTTACTGGAAGATCATTTTTTTTTTCATGCCAATATATAGTCAACTTTATTATGTAAATTAAAAACATTGATATAGATAACTAATTTGTGACAAAGGATCCAAGAACATACAATGAAGATTATTATGCTAAGCAAAATAAGCCAGTCAGAGAAAGACAAATATCTCATGATCCCACTTACCCATGGAATCTAATAAACAAAATAAACTGATTAATAAAACAGAACCTGAGGCATAGAAACAGGGAACAGACTGACAAATTTTAGAAGGAAAGGGTGGGGAGGGAAGTCAAGGAGTGATTAACCAAAGAATTTATATGTATACTAGAGGCCTGTCGCATGATATTCATGCAAGAATAGGACTTCCTTCCCCTGGTTTCCTTCTCGGCCACCGGAGCCTGAAAGTCCTCACTCCTGGCCAGAGCACCGCTCCTGCACCTCCCTCCATCACTCCTCTCTCCCTCATAGCAGGCGACCCACTCCTCCCAGCCACTCCATGCCTACATATGCAAATTAATCCACCATCTTTGTTGGGTTAACTTGTATACTCACTCCTGATTGGCTATGGGCATAGGGGAGGTACAGTCAATTTACATGTTTGTCTATTATTAGGTATGTGCATAGCATACCTAATAATAGACAAACATGTAATGGACACAAACAATTGGGTAGTGAAGGCTTGGGGCAGGAGGGAGGACTAGGTAGAGGGGAACAATGGGGGATAAAGGGGAAATACCTATAATACTCTAAAGAATAAATATCTTAAAAAGAACATATAGTGGAGAAAAAATGTATTCAGTAAATGGTGCTGGGTAAACTGGATAGCACATGCAAAAGAATGAAACTAGGTTATTGACTAAAACCTTTAAAAAATAATGCAAAATGAATAAAAGACTTGAACATAAGATCTGAAACCATAAAATACATAGAAGAAAACATAAGTGATAAGCTCCTTGACACCTGTTTTAGTGATGCTTTGAGGAATCAACTCCAGTGGCAAGGAAAACAAGCACAAAAATAAATTAGTGGGACAACATCAAACTAAAAAGCTTTTGTGCAGCAAAGGAAACTCAATAAAATGAAAGGCAACCCACCAAATGGTAAAAAAAAAAAAAAAAAAAAAGCAAATCATACACCCCAAAAGGAGTTAATATCCATAACAGATAGAGAACTCATACATCTCCATAACAATAATAAAACCTGATTAAAATATGGGCAGATCTGAATAAACATTTTTCTGAAACAGCTATACAGATGGCCTAAGGATCACACCTGTTGGAATGGCTATCATCAAAAGACAAGAAACAAGAGTTGGAGAGGATGCAGAAAAAAGGCACCTACCTCAATTTACAATCTTCCAACAACCATTAGAACCTGGAAGAAATCTCTGAGCCTCAGAGGTGATCTCAGCTTGCAGCCCATACTGTGGTTACCACCCATGAAACCCTGAGCAAAGGACTCAGCTAAGTTATACCCAAACTCACAGAGGACACAGACCCATGCAAATTATGAAAAATAAATTTATGTTGTTTAAAGATGCTCAATCTGTAGTAATTTGTTACACACACACACACACACACACACACACACACAAAACATTAAAAGAGATCTAAGATATTTATACATGCTTTTCATTAGAAAATGAATGGTACATTAGGACATCTTTGTTTTTCTTTAAAGATTTCCCATTTTCCCCCTCAATAGTTCTTTTCTACTGTCTAAATGAGTACGACAGAAATCATTCTCCTACAATGTACAGTGAAATGTATCAGCAGATGCTTAGTTCTAATAGCTATCTCAACTTTGGCATATCCAAAATTGAGCTAATCTCCAAACTCCAGCCCACACACCTATGACCCTCCCCTCTGCAACTTGCTCTCTCCTCCCCCACCTTCCTAATATCTTTTAAAGGCAACACTATCCTAGTTATGTAGTACAAAAATTTTGGTTCAGCCATCCCCGCTTCCAACCATTTTATCCTTGTCTACCCTATCCCTCTTGTTATGCTCTATTGTTTTCCTTTTTCCCCACAGCACCTTTCTTTCAATATACTATCTGATTCACTCCTTTATAATGTGTATCATTTGTTTCTCCACATTAGACTGTAAGATTCTCTAAGACACCAGGACAAGGACATAAAATAGTTCCTCCACAGAGGACACTCCAAGAGATATTTGGGAATAAATGATAAAAATAAGCTATAAAGACATTCCATAACAAATTCTTGAGTTAGTTTATTTTATTGCCAGAAGTCACTAAAATGATTCAATATAAAAAAAAATCTCTTGCTGACCATCATTTAGAATATTCCCAGAATTGCAATGATTGGGCTTTCAAAGTAAGAGCGAGCTGGATTAGGCTGTTTTCTAGAGACATCCTGCAAGTGAAATTAATAATGAGGACTAGAAGAATGCTCTCTACTTTTATTGGTGTATCTTTGTTAAATCTTTTATATGTAACATTTTGAGAGCTGATGAGTGTAGACAAAGACATTTTCTAGAGTCTTGAGAAAAATCCAGTTTATATTTTGTTGTTGTTCCTGTGATTCAGCATAATCAGTTAATTCAAATCCCTAGCTTCTACCTGATAACACTCTCAGGAAAATTTAGTCTAAATGACTAAATTATTTCTGCTTAAACTTACTCAACTGAGCTATAGGAACTAGGACTAGATCGTTTGTACTTATTTCTGCCACCAACCAAGAAAATCAATTTAATTGGTTTTCTTAAAAAAATTATTAGGACATGGAAAAATAATAATGCATGAGACATTTAATTTTCTTTTAAGATAATTAAGAAAAAAAGCTACTGTTTGTAAGGTAAATTGTACAGATTATTTGTGAGATGTAAATATTTATTTTAAAAAATTATCTTTATTGTTCAAAGTATTAAATATGTCCTTTTTCACTCCATTGACCCTTTCCACCCTACAAGTGCCCTCCTACCACCCAGGCCTTCACCACACTATTGTCTGTGTACATGGGTTATGTATATATTCATATGAATTCTTTGGTTAATCTCTTCCCACCCACCAAATTGGATTTTTATAATTAAAAGTTTTATTATTATTTTATTTTTTCCAGAAGATCTGGCTTCTGTTTAATCTGTTTGATTAAAATATCTGAATCTCAGATACATAATTTTGAGTAATATCAGTTAATTTATTTTTACTTTACATTATAGGCCAGTATTTCAATTTACACAATGCTTCAAATTGATATAACAGAAATGGTTGGTGTTTTAGAAACAAAGGGGAATGGGTAAAGTAATTTAACAATTTATAAATAACCTACAGACGTACAACTGAAAATTCATACAACTTCAGAACTAGAAAAAACTTGGAGATCTCTAAAACACTAATTTGATATATGATGGAACTTAACTAAGAGACACCTAGGATTTGCCCAAAGAGTCCTCATCACACAACTAGTTCATGGCAGAGCCAGCACTAGAATCCAGGAATGATGGCTGCCAGGACAGACCTTTTCCCAATATATTATGTCGTTTTCCTTGTATTGAATATTTTTTTCCTTCTTGATTTCAGTATAATTTTATTAATGCTATATTATTTATACTATAAAAGGGCTGTGGCCATAATGCCATAACATCTAAACAACCAGCCACCAGGAGATGCATTGATGGGTCTCATGGCAGCATGGTGGCTCTAGGTCTCGCACAATTTCGTGCACTGGGCCTCTAGTTACAATAAAATTTCTGTGGTGTTTAAAACCAAAGGTAACTGTAGAATGACAAAAATTCTGCCCTAGGGCATATACTTTCACTTTTGGCAATCAAGCAATAATCTTATATATGTGACCTGTAATATATGATTTTCTGCATCTTTCATATTTTCTATAATGAGTATGTGCTATTTTACAATGAAAACTTCATTTTATAAAACATTATTAAAATTAAACTATTCATCATGCATATTAAAAATAAATATAACATATAAAACAGATATAATAAGAGACTAAAGTGGATTCTATATTTTTCCCTTAAAAGAATAAATTGTCTTATTTAATGTCATTTGTTACTTTTGATGTTTAGAAAGAAAGCATACTAAAATAAGCTTTGTGAATAATTGTCCTTCTATTTTCTGACTTCTTTTGTTAAATAGTTCTTGTCTAAATATATCTGCCTATTCATCATATATTCAAAAACCAAACCTATCAAGAATGAGACATAGGTAACAACAGTCTACTGTAATTTTTTTTTTTCATTTATGAGATTTTCTTTTCTGGTAACTTTCTCTGTTCACTCATGGTAGATGCACTAGCCCTGGGCTTCATGCTCCTTGATAGTGACTGCACAAAGGGCAGTGGGGTTAGAACTCTAGGTACTTTATTATTTTATTTTAACTTTGCAGAACCTGAATTTTGGGCTAAATTCGCTAGCTACCTTGGAGTCTGACTTTCTATTTTAAATTGGCTGAAAAAAACATTCTTATTATAGGGAAATAATTCCTACCAGGAACAATTTGTATCTAAGAGCTATCATGTTTCAAACATCATTAGGAGAAACACTGAGCAGTGCTAATCAATTTGGATAAATATTGAAGAGAAAACAAGTTTGCGAATTACAATGGGGAATAGAGTCTACAGATTGGTTGGAGGAAGGAAAAAAAAAGACAAATAGAGGAAGAAAAGAATATTCTGGATAAGACAGAATATGGAATATACTGGAGGAACACAGGTGAGAGAAAATACTCTAAATTGTTAAAGTGTCCTGCTCCCTCTGGAAAGGAGTGTGAAATAGCCTGGCTGATGGTGAAATTCCAGCACATCAGCTCAGGAGCACCTGGTTGAGGAGTCCGAATGAAGAGGAGAAAAGGCAGTTTATCTGGAATCAAGCTGAACTTTGCCCCAGAACTTGGTGGGAGCTAACTACAAGAACATAGCTTTAAAGAGAGAATTTTTACATCCACAATTCATCTTGAGGAGCTGGCAAGATATAATAAAAAGTACAAGGAGGAGCCAACATACATTAAGACCTCATAGGTCAGCCCAGAAGGGACATAACCTGTGGGAGAAGTAAACTAGGTGTTTATCTGTTAGGTTTATTCTGGACCTTTTCTGTCTAGACATAGTCTAGGTAGTTGGACTAAATATGTTCATTATGGCATATTATTTGTTAATATCCTATTGCCAGTCCTTCCTACTGCATTCCTTTTTCCCTCACTAGAGTTTGCTAGATTCTTGAGAGACTGTGCGCCATGCTTAGTTCTATACCCTGACCATCCACCTCCCAATGCACACCCACCCCATGCACATTGCAGTATTCCTCAACTCCCTGCCCTGCCCTATTTTTAACCCATTGGAGTCATCATGACATACTATTCTATAAAATTCACTGTATGTTACATTTATAAGTAAAATATCTTGGCTAGTGACATTTATCTTATGGTTATACCATTCTCTTTTCCTTATAAGTAGAGCTGTAAAGGCAGATGTTTAAATTAACATAGCCTCTCTTGTTTTTCTATGAGTTGGGAGCAAGTACAATAGGCATTGACAGATAGGAGAGAAATAATATAAATTCAGATGGAAAGGATGGAAGCACAATGAACAGGACTTTCAGCTGGAGTATATCCTAATTCAAGGAAGTCCAGAATTTTCCTTAGTGTCCTAAGCTTAGCAAGGAGACCTTGGTTCTAGTTCTGTCACTACTGTGTGAAATTAAACAAATCCCTGTTTTAGTTTCACTGCCTATAACATGGGGATAATAATAGCTTTTTAAAATAAAAGATTTTTTAAAAATGTTGTCTCTAATGTATATTTCTATGTGCAGAATTAGATGTTAAGGCCTAATATACTATTAGATGATACTATATTTAATATTCATGTAAAATATTTCCTGGTTTAAAATATCAATCATTTTTATAAAGTACGAATTTTTTTTTACCTTCTATATACCTGTGTATACTCTGTTGGCTATTAGAAAATAAAGTTTTGCTATTTGTAATCACTGCTTCTGGCTGGGAAAATACTAGATTTGAAGCGAGGAGCAGAGCGCCTGTTGAATGGAGGGCCTGTGGGGAAGGTTCGGGCCGGTAGTGAGCACTGGTGAGGAATGAGTTTGTCAGCAATTGGCCCATCAGGTGCATGGGCCATAAAATGAGGCCATGAGGGACACAATGTTCTTGATGCCAGTAGTAAATCTGTTGCAAATAAAATGAACTATTTGCTTAAACTTTCCTATGTTCTGTCAGACCTTTCGCGCAGAGAATTGACTCAATATAGAAAGTAGCTTACTTAGAGGCTGAAGGTCAGAAAGACTCAGAGTACAAGTCGTTGCACCAAAATTGCGTTTAGTAAGACAAAACTCTTGTGAACTATTTGGTATCTTGCTTGTTAGAACTTTCTAGTTTTAATATAATTTCCCTTTTTTGATGATACTACTCTTTTAACATCCCATTTGGAATAAAGTACTCACTTGATGAATTATGTACAGGGTGTCCCACCAAAAAAAATGTACATAGACTTTAACATCTGATAGTTCAATTTTGAAAGGAAATGTATTTTAATAAACATTGCCTTTATAATTATTCAAAGTTTGTGTATACATTTTATGGCACATTCTCTATAACCACTTCTCTGACAAATCTATGATCTTTTAATTTCAACTTTACATTAATATTATGTAAGGAAAATTGTCAAGCATTCATTGTACTTCTCCTTGTGGATACTTCATGTTTTACTTTTATGTGGACTTTTTTCTATTCTCTTTCTCCCAGTGAAGAGTGTTCCACAGAAAGCTGTCTGCTGGTGAGACATGGTTGCTACGAAGCCAGAGATGCTACAGCTGAGGTTACTAGGGAGAATACCAAGGTGAGTCTCTGATGATGGAAGAGAACACTTTTCATTCTCCTGTGAGTCTTTGTTAGGACCAGATGACAAGTTCGGTAACTTGGTAAGACTAAGACTGCAGAAAGAAATATGAAATTTTAACATGTTTCCTCAGAGTAATATAAATTTGAAGACTTCTCCAAGGGTGAATGAATTTGGTTTATGCCCACCTGATCTTAATCTACAGTGAAAATGACTTGAAAAATCCCACATGGTACAGATATTTTGGTTATAAAACTAGGCAGGCCCTCCAAGGCCTTTGTCTCATTGCCTGCGTGGGATGACAAATCTCAAATATTTCTTTCATTTTCACATTTGGTTAAGTAAAGGTCAATAAAAATTTATTGAGATCTACTAAATGCTGGTGTTTTACTAGAGACTTTTCATACTTAATCCTGTCATCCTGTTGCATGGTGTTATCATTTCAATAAATACTAGGAAATATTACTCAGTGGAGAAGGTAGGATTTGAATTGTATTCAATATCACTAAGTTCTTTCTGTTAAAATATTTCCAGCTAATGAAGAATAGAATATATACATAAATATATTGATTTCATATATGCCTCACAAACAGTTCTTTTCCTGATAGTTTTATTAATACTTTGAAAATTTATAAATTATACAGTTTAATAAGATGCATTGAGGAGATTATTCTGGCTTTTGAAAACAAAATGTGTGAAACACTGCTCAGTTTTACCTTTAGCATGTTTAATCAGTGCCTTATTGTTTGGGCTCCCGTAGGTTGTTGTTGATGCCTACAACATTAATTTAACTTAATTTAAAAAACTTACTGAATCTATATCTTGTATACAACATTGTGCTAGGATAGGTAAAACTGTCATAAAGCTTTCTATATAAGGCAGTGGGCATATTACTGGATTGTAAAGAGAAAGAATCTTGAGTAGAAATCTTAAATGCCCCTTCAATTTTGAAATTGGCAGTTAATCCTATCAACAATATGTTACAGAACAATTCAAATCCTACCTTCTCCACTGAGTAACTTTAAGTACCTTCAATTTCTAGTACCCTAAAATCCTTTCATGGAATCACAAGACCAAGCCAAAGAAAATCTGTATCTTCTGGGATTATGGAGTTTTTCACTGTCACTAGTATTCATTTATCGAATCTGAATAATGGTATGTGGAATAGACCAATGCCCTTTAAGAAAGGGTTGTGGCCAAATTGCCATGGTATCAACTTATGAACCAGAAGGTCATGGTTCGATTCCCAGTGAGGGCACATATCTAGGTTGCGGGCTCCATCCCTGGTGTGAGGTGTGCAGGAGGCAGCCGATCAGTGATTCTCTCTTATCACTGATGTTTCTATTTCTCTCTCTCTCCCTTCCTCTCTAAAATTAATAAAAAATATATATTTTTAAAAAGAGAAAACACTGTGAATGTTTGGGTTCACATGTAAAAAAAGAATGAATTGACACCCTATTAGCCTGGAAAACCACACTGTTTTTTGGCTCAGAATATCTTTTAGAAAGCAAAAGTGGATTGAAAAAGAGAAAAAATGTGTTTTTGGAGATCAGGTTGTATGACCTGAGTGAGATTTATTGAGGCAGTTTTTGTGTCTGGGTTTTCAAAAGTGCTGGAAACTTTTATGATCACCATTAGGTACTTGTAACTTGGTCAGTGGGGATATAAGAGAAAAGTTATTCAATGCTTCTAAATATGGATTTATTGCTCATGGGAATTAGGATTGAGAGTTTTTTCCACATAGTGCTTTTTCCTATGCTATATTATTTTTTTAAGGAGTTAAAAAGAAGAATGTTAGGTCTCTTCCTCTGAAATACCTGTTTGTTTGGTTACTCTTAGGGACAGGACATTTGATTAGGTGGACTAGGTCACATATAGCAAATGCCACCCTACTTTAATTCAGGTTGCTTAGAAACAGTGTTTTGGGATTACTACCTTAATGGTTATCTGTGAATTGAACACTGCCAATGTCTTATCTCACAGAGGGCGTGGGCAAGCCTTTAAATAACTCCAGTTTCAAAGATTGTGACACTGTGCCTTAGACATCAGCCTTTGCAGGACATCTGGGCCTTGAACACATACCGAGATAAGGGATTTATGTGAAAGACAAGACTTGTTTCTCAAACCACTGGGTGCTCATAAAACAGGACTATCAGATAGAGCTCTATGAGTTTTAGACATAGGGGGAGAGAGGAGGTGAATTAGGTACGTGGAAAAACAATACCTTGTGATTTTATCTACAATATAAACCAGCTTTCCAGAAAAAGCCTTATAAAGAGTTGCAATAAGATGCCCTATCTATGTAAGTAGTTATGGGAAACAGCAATATTAAAACCACTTATAAGACTGCATTGTATAAATTGCCTATGTCTATAAGTCTAGGGAGTGTATGTATATGTACAATTCGCGAAGCATCTAGAAATTGGAAGGAAGTCTTGGACATGGTTTAATATGGACTTCCCTATAGTGTAGATGAGGAAACATTCAATTCATCCCTAATATATCTAGAGTACTTATTTCATGTCAGGCATTGAAGATGTGACTATGGATTATGTGTGTGGAAAAACAATCCTACTATTAATAAAAGAATACTTACTGAACACAATATTGCCACTGAGACAGATTGTTCAAAACAAAATAAGATTATTTGTCCTTGGTTGCCATCTTAGCCATCATCGTCTATTCTAAAAGATAGTGGTCCATCAAAGCAAAGACCCAAGAGACTTGCATATTTTAGTTTATAAGCACAAGACATTTTTAAAAGACCTGTTTCACAAATATTTTAAATATGGTTTGCTCTTCAGAGGTGCATAAATTATTGCTGCTACATTTTTTCATTTTCTTTCATTCTCTGTTAGCAGGCAGTGGCTACAATTGATTCAGCACTACTTTATCAGAATAAGCAAAGGTTGATTTGTTTTGTGTGATATTAAATTAAATCTGAGAGATTAAAAAAACTTAAATGTTAATGTTTCATATTCAAGAGTGCATCTATGGTAATATTTAAATAACATATTACAGGGTAAAGCAAAAGTAGGTTTATAGTTGTTTATATAAAAATAATATAATTAATAAATAATAATTCAAGAATAGTCTCTGTATTTCATGTACTCATAGCTGTAAACCACTCTGTATATCTATCTTTCAGACTCTGATTCTGTCCTTTGGTCTTTGGTTGTAGACTTTTGCTGAAAGCTCTACATGAAGAAATATAGAAAAGTGAGAGTATTGCTCTAAGCCTTACTCAGCAAGAAAAAAAATTGTGCAAACCTTACTTGAGATTTATTCACTGAGTTATTTATTTTACTAGTGCAGATCAAGACTTAGTCATAAAGGCAAATAATATAAAGCAATATTACCTTTAGTATTCTTTTAGTATATTTGATAGAAGTTTAGGATGACCACATCATCAAATATGTGAATAAAAAGAAATGTGTTTCATGTCTTTCTTCACCAATTTGATCTATTTCCCACATCACTGAAAGTGAAGCAATGCTGTTAGGGTATTTATGTGAGTATAGATATTTTTCTTTCAGTTTTCATATATAAGATGAACCAGTGGAGTATCAATATACTTTCCTTTTCAATTTTCTTCCTCCCTTATATTGGTATATATTGTTGAACTTTCTCCTTTATGGAAACTTTGCTTTATGTGTGTGTGTGTGTGTGTGTATATAGTATATGCATATATTATATACACATACACATATGTATATATCTATGTATATATGTATATATATTATATACACACATGTGTGTATATAATATATATGCTCACACTCACTTTCTCCATATACATATACACACACATATATATTATGTATATATTATACAAAATATGTATATTCTATAATAAAAGGGTAATATGCAAATTGACCCTAATGGCAGAACAACTGCTAGACCAGTCAGTATGAGGCACTGACCACCTCTTGGTTCCCTTTCCCAACTGGCAGGTTCCGATTGCCTGATGGCCACCCACTGCGGGGGTGGGGCCAGAGAGCAGGCGGGAACAGTCCACCTCTTGTTCCCTTCCCCCGGCCATCAATCACCAATCACCAGGTGATAAGTGGGGAACCAGAGGTGGGTGTCAGTGGGGGACAGAACTAGCTGTGGGCAGCTGGGGAAGATGGCCCTGATCGCAGGCCAGACCTAGGGACTGTACCTGCACATGAATTTTGTGCACTAGGCCTCTAGTATTATATACTACGTATAATACATATATATATATATATATATATATATATATATATATATATATCACACACATATATACATACATTCACTTTGCCTTAATAAAATACAGATCCTAACTTGAATAAGTGTCCACCTCAAAGAACTTCAGTTTCTTATTTGCAAAATGCAGTTAATAATATCTACCTTTTTTGGATTTTATGAAGACTAAATTAATATGCAAAACAAATAGATCCTGACAAATTGTGGGCAATAAAAAGTGGACTTTTATCCTAATTGTTAATTATTGGATACATTCACAAAGCAAAACAAGCCATTTAAGTTTCCCACTAAGATCTAGGAGAAGTGGGAGGTCTATATTTTACTTTTCATAAGGTGTAAGGTTGTCAATCAGAAGAAATATGTGGTTGCCAGTACGGTTCAGTTGGTTGAGTAATTGTCTCATGAATAGTTGGTTGACTAGTCAGTTAGATTCTTGGTCAGGGCACATGCGCAGGTTTCTTCTAGATCCCAGGTAGGATGTGTGTGGAGTCCCTTAATCAATGTTTCCCCCTTTTCCTTCTCCTTTCTCTAAAACCAATAAACACACACACACACACACACACACACACACACACACACACACACCCTATATAATAAAAGGCTAATATGCAAATTGACCAAATGGTGGAATGACCAGTTGCTATGAGGTGCACTGACCACCAGCAGACAGATTCCCAATGCAGGAGTTGCTCCCTGGTGGTCAGTGTGCTCCCACAGGGGGAGTGCCAGAAGCCAGGCTCATAGCTGGTGAGCTCAGCAGCAGCGGCAATGGCAAGAGCCTCTGCCTCAGGGGCAGTGCAAAGGCCCAGTGTAGATATTCCCCAAGGGTTCCCAGACTGCAAGAGGGTACAAGATGGGCTGAGGGAACCCCCTGAGTGCACAATTTCATGCCCTGGGCCTCTAGTGTGTGTATGTGTATCTTCAGAGATAATAATAATCTGGCCACTCTGTGTGTGTGTGTGTGTGTGTGTGTGTGTGTGTGTGTGTTTTCTAAAGAACTAGACTCTTTTGTGATGTTTCCTCTCTGAATCCATCTGCCTTGCTTGTGAAATCTGAGCCACATGGAGCAGCCTGTGCAGAAGCTCCAGCTAACAGCCCCAGGAGAGCCCAGTTGGTAGCCATCATCATGAAAATGAGCCATCTTGGCTGTCCAGCCCTGTCAAGATTTCATATTAATCTAGCCTCAATGGCCAATGCAACCACATAAGAAACCCCATGTTACAACCAATCAATCTCCAGAATTGAAACAGAAAACAATAAAATGTGTTTTTTAAGCCGCAAAGTTCTGGGTAGTTTGCTATAGACACCTGAAACAGCATTATAAGCAAAATCATGGTGATTCAAGCAAACACATTCACCTAAAGAGATATGTTAAACCTCAAAATATTAAGCAATTAATGCTCTTTATGTCCAAATCACATTTTTAAAATTCAATGTGATCAAGTTTCACATTGTTATAGTTAGTGTATGGTGTTAGATTAGAGGGAGAGAATTGAAAAGAATTGAAATACAGCATTTTAGAGCTTTGAGCTTCATATGCTTCCATCCACTCATTTAAATATTGATTATGTACATATGCAAACAATACACCAGGTGGCTGTGGGGGATAAAGGGATGAGTCACAAAGCTGCATCAATATCAGCATTTGGAAGACCCTCCCTTTTCCCTCTGAAGACAATAAAACACAGTGTACAAGTTTCCTGCTGGGTTTTCATTTGGTATTTTCTTCCTTTCTTTTGACCATTCCCCCACTTCCTCCTCCGCATTGTTAGTTTGATTGTTTGAAAAGTGCAAAAAGTTAAATCTTTGATCTGAAGGAAAGTAGTTACATATATAATGACATAGTAATCTTTACAAAAAAAACCACACTAGTAATATTAATAAGCAATTTAGAATTTTGCTTAAGACCTTTATTTTTATTGGCTCCTATTTTTTTTAAAATCCTCACCCAAGGATATTTTCCCATTGATTTTTAGAGTGGAAGAGAGAGGGAAAGACAGAAATATCCACGTGAGAGAAACACATTGATTGGCTGCCTCCTGCATGAGCCCTGACTGGCTGGGGAGGAGCCTGCAAAGAGGTATGTGTCCTTGACCAGAATCAAACCGGAGACCTTTTGGCCCACAGGCCGACACTTTATCTATCCACTGAGCCAAACCAGCTAGAAAGGCTCCTATTTTTTTACCCCATAATTTTGCTATTCTTTCAGTGAGATTTATGTTCATGATCTGGTATAAATGACAGAATGAATTATAGAATTATGTAGCCTGGAAGCTTTAAGTGTGATAAACCAATTATTAACAGCCTTTAAATATTGTGACTTTGTTAAACACATGGGCTTTGAAAGGGCAGAGACTTGACTCTATTTCTGATACTGACAATTACTTTTTTTTTTTTTTTTTTTTTTTTTTTTTTTACTTTAGGTAATTTTGAAAACACTCTAAGCCTAAATTTCATTATCTATAAAGTGAGTAAAAAAAGGTATTGATATCCACAGCTATTGTGGGTACTGGCTGCAATTATGCATGCAAAGTACTTGCCAGGGCTCTATCACATTGTAAGAGACTCAACCTTTTCTGAGATCAAGGTTATGGGGGATTGCATTTTCCAGGGTATAAAAAACAACGGTGATGTTAAGGTTCCACAGTCAGTGAGGCAATTTAAAAGTTATCTATCCTATATACCTTTTACAGATGTTTTGAAAGTTTAAAATAATATCTTTAAACAACAGTACAAGTTTTGTTAAATGAAATTCCATGTAGACAGATGAGGGTGGGGACCAGACTCATTTGCTACAGTGTTTCTCTTAATAACAACCGAATGGCTTAGCAAAGTCCAATTTATAATCTATTGCACTAGGCTATTTCCATTTTCTTAGCTTTATTTCTTTCCAGCCACGCTTTGCCATGTGCTGTAAGCACTTGAAAGTCTATATTATCCTAAATGTCCCATGTCACTTTTTGCCCCTCTACTGGAGTTCCGACTCCTCACTCTGACTCCATAGTCCTAAACTTTCTTTGGCTTTTCAGACATCAGCCTCTTTGCTCAAGCTTGGAGATGAAAGGATATAAGGATGCCTTAAAAAAAAAAATCACACTTAATATGCATTAATTTACTATTGCAAGCATATTATCCCAATTGCAAGCATATTTCACCTTAATTGCTCAAGCAGACTGAGCTTCATTTTCATTCCATAGTTTTAAATTTTGTAATTTGGGATATCTCCAAATACATTCTAGAGAAGTTGGTGATGGCACTACCAGCTGGTGAGCACAGATGTCAACTCATTTACATATTTAGCCAAATTTTGATAAATCCTAATATGCATTCGCTTAAGCCAGAAGTTCCTTTTCCTTGAGTCTCGTCTCAAAAATTCCAGAAATGTCCAGGGATATTGACAAGTATTGAGATCTGCCCGTTTTAAGCCTTATTTAAGTAAGTCCCATCCAAACTCTACAGACCTGAGTTGTTCTCCAATTTTTGTGCCACTCAAGATTTGCCATTGCCATCACTGATTATGCTGGCTAGCCTTTATATTTGGCATAGAGGATCTTAGCACCTGCTCCTAAACTTGTAGAGTATGAATGAAAACATTTCTATGTGCTCGATACAGGAAGAAGCTGAAAGTTTGCTGGAACAAGCAGGTTCGAGAGTAGTTGCTGATAACTTTTTTGTTTTGTTTTGTTATTTGCTTGTTTTTGTTAATCCTCACCCAAGGATAGTTTTTTCATTGATTGTTAGAGAGAATAGAAGGGATGGGGAAAGACAGAGAGATAAATATCTATTAGTTCCTTCCCATTTGCATTGGACCAAGGCTGGGGATTGAGACTGCAACCAAGGTATGTGCTCTTGATCAGAATCGAACCCAGGACCCTTTTGTCTGCAGGATGACGCTCTATCTACTAAGCCAAACTGGCCAGGGCAATGGCAGCTCTTTTAATTAAACAAATATTATATTTTAAAATATGCTGATTTTAAAATTTGAAACAAATTTGACCCAGATACTACTGGGTCAAAAGGAGAAATCCTCCAATTTTTTGTCCATTTTATTAAAATCTTCTATATATTTCTACTTTTTTGTTTGTACAGCATATGTTCACTTTTTAAAAGTCAGAGATCTTAAGAAAGAAGAGATAACCAGCTTTGTTTTGGTATGATATATCTTTACTTATGCTTTCATTTTCAACCTTTCTGATTTTTCTGTTATGTTGCATCTCATAATAAACGCATAGTTGAAAAATTTTAAATGTAGTGTAAAATTGTTTTGACCTTTAACTGGAACATGTAGTACATTTAGATTTAATGGAATTACTAACATTTCAAATTGTTCTTTTCTCTCCATTCTTTAAGTTTTAGGTGTTTTTCTTTTTTTTAATTATTATTATTCTAGTATTCCCTTCTACAAATTTGGAAGTTATATATTATGTTTCCTTTTTTTTAGTGTTTTCTCTAGAAATTACATCCAAATCTAATGTCAACAATAGCTTTACCCATCTCTTAGACAATGCAAATCTTAAAAATCTTTCATTCTATTTGCTCTCTTTTTAATTTATGTTATTTTGCTAGATATTTACATAATTCTATTTTTATGCTGCAGAATACGTTAATACAATTATCGGTCTTATAGAGTCAAAGTTTATTTAGATTTACTCAAATACTAATTTCTTTGTTGTTTATTCAATTTCTTATCTTGGACTTTCTATTTGGGATCACTTTTCTTCTGCCTAAAGAATATCCTCTAAAATGTTACTAGAGAGGATCTGCTAGTGGCAAATATTCATAGCTTATGTTTATACAAAAAAATGCCATTATTCCTGCCTTTAAAAATATATTTTCTCTGGATATAGAATTCTAGATTGACAGTCACTTGTTTTCAGCCCACTGAAAACATCATTACTGTCTTTTAGTTTAATTAAAGATTTTATGAAATCAAATGTAAGTCTGTTGCTCATTGAAAGAAATATCTCTTTAAAATGTTTTTATTGATTTTAGAGAGTGGAAAGGAGAAGGAGACAGAAACATTGATGAAAAAGAAACATTATTGGGGATTGATGAGGCAACCCAGGCATGTGGCCTGCCTGGGAATCAAAATGGTGATTTCTGGTGCGTAGGATGACACTCATTAACGGAGCCACATGGGCCAGGCAAGAAATCTCTCTATTTTCTGTTAGCTTTTTTAACTCCATCTCTTTGTCTTTGGTGTTGCACTGGTTTATTATAATCAGTGTTTCTTCTTATAGGGATGTATTAGGCTTCTTAAATCTGTGGGTTGATGTCTCTGATTATTTCAGGAATATTTTCAGCCATTATCTTCCCAAATACTGTCATTACTTCATTCTCTCTCTCCTTTCCTTTTGGGGCTTTAATAGAAAATGTGTTGGACATGCTAACTCTATCCTCAGTCTCTCTTGACTTTCCTTTTGCTTTCCTGCTATCAATATTTCTTTATTTCTTTATATTGCATTGTAAATATTTTCTTCTGACCCATCTTCCAGTTCTTTATTTTCTCTCCAGATGTGTTCAATCTACTCACAAACACATCACTTGTATTTTTAAACTTAAATAAACGTGTTTTGTTTTTTTTTTTTTTTTAATTTCTAGAACATCTAATTCTTTTTCAGATCTGATGGGTCACTTTTAATAGGCATGTTGTAATTTAGAGTTAATTATTCAAATATGTAAAATCTTTGTTTGTTTTGTACATTAGAAAGTTTTTAATTCTTTCTAGTTTAGAGTTATTTCCTTCTACAAATTATTTTTTGTTTTCAGCTGTTCCTGCATCTTATTATATCTATTTGTAAATCATACAGCAGTCCATGTAGCCATTTTAAGAAAAGTCTGATTGATCATTAGAAATTAAGTATACATGTGAAATAGTTTTTTTCAGGAGTAAAAGCAGCATAAAATTTTAGCTATTGTTACAAATGTGTATGTACAATATGGAAACAGTGATTTTACTGAGATATACCAGTTCTAACAATGCAATTGGTTTAGATATAAATAACATCCAGAGACAGTGAAGATTGGGGTAAGATAGCACATTTCTATTCATTTCTTTTGAGATAATTTCAAAGAGCTTGAAAATTAAAGAAAAAAATTAAGTGATGAAGATTAGTATAGGAGCTATTTTGAGAATGTTTCATATCCTGCTAGCTGTAAAAAAGCCTCCTAAAAGAACAAATACCCTTCTCTTATTATCTGTAATGTTTATATTGGATTAGGGATGAGAGACTTCAGTGAGCTCTGCACAAAGAATCCTGCACCTTATTTGTTGGCACGTAAAATTCTTATCACATTTTTACTACCTGGTGGAAGGAGATATTTGGCATAACATTAAGAATGATAACTCATTTTTTGACATCATTTATGTCTCATAAAGTCAAGGTTTAACCTGAGGAAAAGTGCAAATTTAATTTGGGCAATAATAATGCCCAGAGAAACTATTGCAACCTTTATAATTTACACTATAAAAGAGGTAAAGAACTTTACAAAAAGGTAATATGGTATTCTCTAACAGGAAATATTTTAGGTCATATGATGTTCAGGAAAGGCAAAACATTTCTTATTTTTATGGAGAAAACAAACTGATGAAACATGTACCAATTATATTCACTAGCAACTTTATATTGATTCCATTTATGAAACCTGAACTGATATTCCCTTTTCTTACTCAATTAAGAACTCTTCCAGTGTGTGGTGGGTCTACGACACATCGGAGAACAGATTAGTATGTGAAATGTAGACTGAGACCACAAGGGAAAAGGCTGTTGATTAAGGAAGATCTAAATATTCAGCCCACTGTTGAAATGTCAGCATTTGTGGAAACTGCAGCCAGAAAGGCAGCACTGATTTCTACTGTAAAATCCTAAGGTAGAAGGAGGTCCACCATGGAAGGATGTCAATGAAATGGAGGAAACCATAAGCTTAGCAAAAAGAAATGCATGTCTGGGTAAATTTATTAATGTTTCATTTCTGGTACATCAAGGGTAACTTCCTGGTTCTCAATCCACAGTTCTTTCTACTACATTTGATAGTTCCTTTCTCTTAAAGAGAAAGCCTTCTCAGAAGCTGCAGGCCAAGGAGAGACTCTATGGATGGAAACATGAAGGAAGGTAAGGAGTATGGTAATTAAATATATTGATCAACATAAGAATAGTAAAAGTAAAATATTGGGGTAGAATGTGGTTAGAAAGTTCCTTTTCTGGAACTGGGTAAAATACAATTTGAAAAGCCAAATCATCCAATATCAGAATAAAATCAGAAAATTAAATAAATTGAGATACAATTATAATGCAAAAACTATCTTTGTAAATTGAGATTAATTAGAATGCAAAAACTATCATTGCAAAAATTATTTTTCTTATTAATAATGATGGCTGTTTAAATAATTACCAATGTTTGATTGTTAAAAAGTGATTAAAAAAAATATCCTTGGCCTGTGTTCACTATACCACTTAGGTTCAGGTTACATTTGGCATATTTTTTTTGACAATTTTTTTTCCATTAATGGGCACAGAGAAGTGTTACTGGTAGCATGGAAATTTTATTGTAGGTGTTTGAACTTAATTATACAATTCATTAGTTAATTTGGTATGTATTTAGTAAAAACCCATTTTGTACCAGATACTGTTCTAGAAATACAGTGGTGAGTAAGATAATAATGATTCTTTTCATTAGTAGATTTCTGTAGTGGGCTTTAGTAGAACAGTAAAATGTCTCCTCAGAATTTTTTAGGTAACTCTCTATACTTACTGCATAGTATTAATGCAAAATATAGGGGGGAAAAGATAAAGAAATTACATCGATTTCTCTTGGAAATAACCATTATTTAACTTTTGATATGTTGCTTTCTAATTACCTTTTTGACTGTGTGGAGATCTGTGTGTCAACACTAACATATCTTTATCTGTCTTTCTATGTATTCATCATCAACTACATATCTATTCCTCTGCATACACACACACACACACTTTAATGTTTGCTCTACAATGTTTCCTCATGCAACACCTCTGTGACTTCTTAACATGTCCTTTTTAATTGAACCAAAAGCTCCTAACCAGAACACCTAACTGCCTCCTATTGTCCCTCTTGAGTGGTTCACATCCATCATACCACTTAGCCCTTAGGAGACATTTGCACCTTTGCCCTGCAAAATGGTTGAATTACAAGCTGCTCTTTATAACTGTCCTGTGTCCTTCCTTACTCAACTCACTGACCAGCCTGCCTGCTTTGAGACTGAAAAGCAGGTTCTAGTCTCCCCAGATCCTAAGACACACCCAATCAGTCTCTAGTAAGAACTCTCACTGTATTTCAGTCCCGTGCAGCTGTGAGGACTGCCATTTACAGGGTTAGGACACATGGGTGGCTGAGTATCTTATAGTTGCCCTATCCTTAATATGGGTGTTTCTTTTGGAGCATTTGACAAAGGGCTAGGAAAAAAAGGAAAAAGAAAGTGGAAAATACCACTTTACTCCCTGTGAGTTTGATCACTCTTCTTTATTAAAGGTGTTCTTTATTCAACTTTTGAACTTTAGACTTCTCTTAAGTAGGTTAGAAGCCATGGTGGGGGTTGATGGTTGCCTGACCAGCTCTGTTCCCTTCACTAAATCCTCCCTGGATAGGTCCAGCATCTCTCTTTAGAATGTACCGTTATTTATAACTCCTTGTTCTCAGCTTTGGGGCTTCAGCCAAAATTCGAAGGTCTAAGACAACAGGAAGAGTCCTATTCAGATTCCTGTATATTTATATATATATATATATATATATGTGTGTTTGATTTCAATTTGCTTATGCAATACTTTTTAACTCTTTTTACTTATATCATAAGCATTTAATCAGGTCATTAAATTTCCTTGGAAAGGAAATATTAATAGTTAATGTTATTTCATTTCATAAAAGAATCATAACATTTCCCTTTTTAACTATTTAAAATTATGGTGATTTTATTTGATTATAAAAGTAACTAGAGACTCAGCACATGAAATTTGTGCACTGGAGGGGGGTCCCCTCAGTCTGGCCTGTGCCCTGTCACAGTGCAGGAGCCCTGCAATCAATTGCCCCAAAGAGGTAGGTTCCACCCACCCATCTGGGGCTCCTCGATGGATTGCCCCAAAGAGTTAGGCCAGAGCAGGGGGTCCCACCTCCACACTGCAAGGAGCCGGGAGGCAGGATTTCCAGGGCCTCATGCAGACCTTGCCAAGCAGAGCTGGAAGGAGGCAGGACTCCCCGGCAGACTCTGCCTAGCACACAGCATCAAGCCCAGTCCAGCCTACCTGTGCATGCCCACTGTGCATGCAGCCATCTTGTGATGGTGTGAGGGCATCTCAGCATGATGACCATTTAAGCTTTTATTAGTAAGGATAAGTGCTCATTATAGAAATTTGGCAAATACAGAAAAGCACAAAGAAGATAAAAACGTAATTTGAAATCCCACAGAAAAACATCTACCTACATTTTACTATTTTTCTTTCTAGGTTTTTCTCTGTCTAAATAGATACAGATAGATATAGATACAAGAAAATAGCTATGCCTATTATGTATATGTGTATTTCATTTCATTAATATTTTGTCTTAAGATACATCTGCAGTGAACAATGAATGGGGTTCCTACTGTATACAGTTTTATATACTAGTTTTACTTTCTATTATGTTTTAATCTTTTTAATATTTGGAGAAGTAGTGAAAACTGGGTTTATTAATATAAAATATATATTAATTACAAAAATTTAGAAGATATCAATTGTCAAAAATAAAGTCACAATAACATTAACTTTTTGTTACCTATCCAATCTGAATCTTTCAAACAGACTTTAGATAGAAATGAGGTAAATAGTCTGAATACAAAATTTGTACTAGCTCTAGACCATCCTCTCTTCTGTGAAGCTTTCTCCTGTCCCTACCCTCTTCATTATGGTCACTCCTCACATAGAATGCTAATCAACTTCATTTTTGCTGCTCATTAAAATATTGGTAGAAAGTATATTGAGATGAGGGGACCTGGGAGGACACATTGCTCCAGAGAACCTAGTGGGTGGGTGCAGTGCTAGCTGCTATGCTCTAGTACCCAACTCACTCTTTTCTCCCATCACCTGGGACCTCAATTTTATTTGTTTTATTGAGTTCCTTCTCTCCTTAGGATCCTTTAAGAATCACAATAGTACTCCCCGAAATCTGGCCTTTGTGCTATTATTCCTACACCTCCCAGAGTCTGATAATTATGTCTGTATATGTGTGCAATTCAATTGTAGACACAATAAATCTATTAAAGGGGGTGCTTCAGCCCTGTTTTAATACATTAGAAGTTGTTAGGAGAGTTGACACAGGCAGTATTTGGTTACGCACACACATGCACACATATGAACAATGATGGCATACATTTTATAATATAAATGATTTTATATGCCATGTGATTTTGATGCATTTATTATGAAATATTTTATATATACTTAAATTTTTTTATCTGTATATGTTATGTGTACATGGTGATTTTAAAAATGTGTCTACAGAACCTCCATCCAATAGGTGGAGCTTAAATATCCTCCCCTTGAATGTTGGCTGGACTTAGTGACTTGCCTCTAGTATTATGAGGTTACTCCTAATGTTAGATTTAAAAGATTGCACATGCATCTTAAGTGTGCATGCTTTCTTTTTCTCTCCCTCCCTGCCTCTCTCTCTCTCTCTCTGGAGGAAGAAAGGCTGTGAACAGTCCTATGGACAGGTCCATATGGTTCAGGAAATAAAGCTTCTCCGGAGCTTAGAAGAGGATCCTTCAATCCGAGTCAAGTCTTTAGAGACTAAGGCCCTGGCCAACAGCGTGACTGCAACCTCATGAGTGACACTGAACTTGAACCACACAGCTAAGCTACTCCCAGATTCCTGACTCAAAGAAACTGGGAGAGAATAAAGATGATAGTTGTTATTTTGTTGTTGTTGTTTTGTTAATTCTCATCCAAGGATATATTTTCCATTGATTTTTAGAGAGCATGGAAGGGTGGGGGAAAGACAGAGAGAAACTTCAATGTGAGAGAGACATATCAATTGGTTGCCTCTCGCATGCACCCCAACTGGGGCCGGGGATTGAGCCTGTAACTGAGGTACATGGTAGATGCCCTTGACTGGAATTGAACCCAAGTCCATGGGTTGATGCTCTAACCACTGAGCAAAACCAGGTAGAGCAGTTTGGGAGTAATTTGTTACATAATAATGGATAAGTAACATGAATAGACAGATGATAGATATCTAGATATATGGATAGATAGATGATAAATAGATAAGTAGATAGATAAAAATAGATGATAATATGTTATAAAGAATGTATAAAAACAAATTTGTGATCCAGCACTCAACTTGCAACATGGTTTGCCACTCCATCATTAACACTTTTGTAAGTCGTTAAATTTATGGGAGTGGGGGGTAGGTTTGCTGTGTAGGTAAACAAGGTACTCGCATTCTCTCCCAACAAAAATTAAAACTAAGCCATAGGACCACCATCTGCAACCTAAGATAATGGAAAGGCTCCTTAAGTTTTTACCTACCACCTTTATAAATGTTCTAAATGGTGTGTGTGTGTGGTGGGGGGAGTGAAAAATAATAGATAGCCTTTTTTGCCCACTTCTTAATGACAAAAATTCAATTCAATTGTAGACACAATAAATCTATTAAAGGGGGTGCTTCAGCCCTGTTTTAATACATTAGAAGTTGGTCTGTGTAGTGGTGAGGAAATAGTACCAAACTTATCTTGTTCATGCTTTATTAAAAATTCCCTGCCAACATTTTCCTGTTCATTCAACAAATCCTCCATCTCTTTTCTTGTTTGCTCAACATAGTCATCTGGACTTCAATTGTCTCTCTTCATACACATTTCCCTGAAGTCTTTCCAAGGCTATTTACATAAACATAGTTTTTCATGATTAACAAGTAAATACTCAGCGGATGTAAGAGCAAATATTACTCAAGATACAGGTAATTAAAATTATGAAGACTATCTGATAGGTTAGTGTTAGGTGAATCTTATACTATATTTATAAATACATACTTGCACATATCTTAATTAATATAAATCTTATAAGTAAAATTACTGGGTCAAAGGGGGAACGTTTTCACAAGGAACTGGAGCAAACTTGTCCCAAGAAAATATGAATTTATAACACTAATAGTGTACAGAGACTTTTATTTCATCACACCTTTGCTAACCTATTACAAAGAAAACAATCTTTGATGAATGTGTTAGATAATAGATATCACTGCCTTATTTTTTTAATGTACAAATCATCCTACTGATGGCAGAGTGGGCTTAAGCCATCGGTTGGGCATCCTGAGTTCTACTGCAGAGGCAGGAGAGCTCCTGCCACCACGGGGCTGCTCGCCTGCCATGAGCCTGGCTTCTGGTTGGGTGGTGCTTCTCATGCGGGAGCACACTGACCGCCAGGGAGCAGCTCCTGTGTTGAACATCTGGTAGTCAGTGCCCATCATAGTGACTGGTTGTTCTGCTTTTCAGTCGATTTGCATATTAGCCTTTTATTTTATAGGATATTCAATTCTTAATTTGACTTTGTTTTTTTGTTGGAGAGAATATTCTATTTTCAAACAATATTATTTTCTAAAATGACTCAATTTGTCAAAAGTATTTAATCTGGAGTTTTATTTCTAGGATATTACTATAAAGTTTGAATTGGCATTAAACTCTTATTTTAAATAATTATTCATGACATTTTTATTCATCTCCATAACTATATTAGCAACAGTTATTTCGCTTTAAAAGTGTGTAATTGGTTTCAAGATACTATCTTTCCCTAATAGATAACATATTCTATGTTCCAGGGATCTTTGTTTTGATTCTCTTCTTAGTGTGTTAAAATAAGAGTTGAAATATTTTGTTTTCAAAAAGGTTCATCAATAATATACACAGGAACACACATGAGCATAAACTAACATAGGTATTAGTATCTAAAGTTCTCTCTTTGTTGCTAGTACACGAATCTATATTTTAGCTGGGTATAGATTTGGGGAGAGATATAATTTTTTTTTCTTTAAAAATATCTGCTGATGTCACTCACTTCTTAGTATAATTTATAATTTTGATTCATTATTCAGATAGCTCTAGAATACTGTTTTATTTTATCCCGAGAGACTGTGTTTTGGTATTTACTCTATTGCTTATCTTAGATTATCATTTTGTTATTCTCATGTAAAATGACAATTCTATTACATAATAAATTATTAGTTACTCCATTGTTTTTGACAGTTCATGTTCTGGAATATACAGATGAGAGTTTCCTAAATTTATTTTTATATGTAGCATACACCCTTTTTTGTGCCTGTATACTTATACTTTGTCTTTGCAATTTAAAAAAATTTTTCAAGGGAGTTTAGGTAGTTGACATACTGTATTTTCAGTAAAATGTTCTGTAGCATGTAGAGCAACAATAGTGTGTGCACACTGCAGTTTCAAAAGGTACAATTATGTCCTTGATTCTTTCCTTCTGTTTCAGTGTTTTTTCTTGTAATATGTAACTTGATTATCCCTTAGATTAATACACATTATCACTGTATTCTTCATTATACTGTACTGATTTTAATACAGATTTTAATTCTACTGAAATGCACATTTTATCCCATTGTTCCCTAATTTCATTCAATCCAAGGCATATCCTTGGGCTCCCTCTATATATTGCATTCAATCATACTCAGTTTTACTTCAGTTTGATGTTATATTATTTCATTTGTTTGTCTTAAAGAGAGCATGCTTTCAGAAAATTTCTGATAACATTGAGTAATGGGTTGTCATAACAGCAAGTCTTCTGCCCCAATCCCTTCAAATTTCCTATTTTTATTAATTTATAGCTACTTACCTATACTAATAAAATGGTAATATTTTAATTAGATCAGACATCTGGACATCCTTCTGGAAAAAGCCATGGTGGCGAGGACCAAGGCAGAGCCGGTTAAGGGCGACCAGGCCAGCAGGGGAGGGCAGTTAGGAGTGACCAGTCCTACAGGGGAGGGCAGTTGAGGCAGACCAGGCCAGCAGGGGAGGGCAGTTAGGGGCAACCAGGCAGGCAGATAAGTGAGTGATTAGGAGCCAGTGGTCCCAGATTATGAGAGGGATTTATGACTTCTGGATTAGACCTGATCCCATAGGCCCATAGGGATTGGGCCTAAACTGGCAGTTGGACATCCCCTGCAGGGTCCTGGAATGGAGAGGGTGCAGGCTGGACTAAGAGATACTCCTCACCCACCAGGCACAAATTTAATGCACTGGGCCTCTAGTTTTTTAATAAAAGCCCAGTGTGTGTCATTAACTTACTGAACTAGATTTGCTTAGATGTCTTTTATTAGATCTTAAATATAAATTCAAGTTATGTGTACAACCATAAGCCTGATTTTGGAGGATTGTGGTAATTCAAGTAGCATCAACTCTTACTGCTTGTGCCAATCTTCGGAAGGTAATATTTTCCTCCTAAATAACTTGAAGCATTATGTATTTCCTCCTCTGTTAGAATCAGTGCATTTAAAACTTCAATTCCTGCATTGCTCTGAAGTTGTTTTTGTCTCTGTCCCTTTTAGGTCTGATCCTATATCCCAATGCCACCATTTCCCCTTCACCATAACTCTGACAGCTGTTGCACATTATTGAAGTTGTTTATGAATAAAAGAAAAGCAGGAGGGATGAGTATAAAAGAGAAGTGAGAAGAAGGATGGGGTATTCTCCTTTAGTGTCAGTAAAGAAATTTGATGTGAACATTTACTAATATTCAAACTGTCACTATTGCAAGGTTGCATCTCTTTCTGTGGCAGGGGGGTGAAGATGGTATTCTCAGAAGAGAGAACATGCGTCTAGGCCAATAGGTGGGATACACCATCATGGGCCTGGGGATTGCAAGCACATTATGTGAATGGACTGTATATAGAAAAGAATGGGAGGCAATGTGGCTGGGAAGGAGGTCAGGGGATTCATCGCTGTGAACTGTGAACCTGCTTGTAAAGTTTACCTTTATTTTAAAGGAAGCATTAAAATGTTTAAAGCAGGTGTGTGACACAGTGGGATCGAAAGATCTCTTTGGCAATAATTTGATTGGAGTAGGAGACCCTGTGATGAAAAGAGCACATAGGAAGTCAGTGTAATCATCCAAGCAAGAAAAAGGTAATAGCCTGGGGCAGAAATTCAAAAGACGTGTTTGTGATTAGAATGGAGGGCCAGGGAAAGAGGAGCAATCTAGGATGATTCTTATGCACTTGGTTAATGTGACAGGGTCAATGAGTGTGACATTCACTAAAATAAACTGGTTTGTTGGGGCTGCAGTTAGAGTGAAAATGAGTTCAATTTTGGAATCTCATTAGTGCTTTAATATAGACAATTTTCTACACAAACAGTGACCACTCTAACAACAGCAGCAACCAAATGTTTCCAAGAATAAAATAAGATAAAATTTTAGAATGCACATACTGCTTATTTTAACAGTTTGTATTGTGGTATCTTGTTATTAAAACCAATGAAATGGAAGAAATTAACCATCATGCTCAGTATTTAAAAGTCAGGCTTGAGTTGGGAGGGAATGAGAAGGAGCTTAGCTTTGGAAGACAGGAAATTAATATCCTTGAACGGATTTTACCATTAACTGTAGGATTTGGGGCAAGACACTTAGTCATTTGGCTCCTCAGGTCCCTGTTTGTAACAGATACTATCATCTTTCAAATTATTTCACAGAGTCTTAAGATCTGAACTAGATAGTTGATATGAAATTGCTTTCATAGGCTGGTTTCATATCTGATGAGAAACAAAATATTAGATGTTTGTTGGAAGTAGCATTGGGCAAAAATTTTTCTGGGTACACAACCCTAGTATGTAAATAAGATTAGCCTTTGGGACATTTTAATGCCACTGTTAACAAGAGAATCTATTTAATTCCGTTTTTAAAAACATACTAGTTTGGAGACTAGAACATTATAAATGCAAATTCCAACACATTACAAATAAAATAAAGCTAAATGACAGTACTTAGTGCCAGAGAGGATTTTTTTTGCCATCAATTTTTTAAATTAGCATTTTTTATTAAAAATATAAGAAGGGAGAAAAGAAAATAGTTCTGCATTCAATGTTAATATAATTTTCATCTCCTGGCTATGACTACATCATAAATATCATAGCCAAACATCGTACAGAACTAAATACAGAGCATTTCATATTCTTCCAAACAAGTTCACATAATTAAGAAAGTGTTTTTCAAATGAAATAGAATTATCTCATTTACTCTGCTGTGTTTACATATGTCTTTCATGAAGAGCTATTTGGCAGTAAATCTAACTGTTCTTTAAATAAGCACACCAAAATACTTCTTCAGAGTCTACAGTTCAGCTACACGGGAAAAAATCCACACCAGTTTTGCCTCTGAAAAGATATTATCAGTGCTCTTTTTGCTGGTCTAGAGAAAAAATGTTGGAGAAAATGGAATTTTACCAAAAGCAACTTATGAATTCACTTCCATAGAATCTTATCCCACAGTTTTTTATAAGCAAATAAAAATTAATGGATTAGGAAAAAAAAAAAAAAAAAAGCCTGCCTATTTGCCTCAAAGTATTTTGGCATAGAGAAACTGATATTGATTTAACCCAGTGGCATTCTTGGGTAAGCTCCCCTGGGATAGAAGTCCAAATGAAAGACTTAAACATTATAAATTGTGTTTATCACCCAAAGCCCTACAGGTTCAAAACTCAAAACAAGAGCCAGCTCCACAACTGATTGGTAGGTGTTAGCTACTGTCCATTCAGCACCTTAGTTTGAGTAGATTTCATTACCAAGTTTTATTTTGGGGTTTCACATCTTCCACAGAATCTATTTTAACTCTGTCTTTAAAAAAATAGAAGATATTTTAATAGTTGAATGGTTTTGAGAATAACAACTTTCCAGCTTGTGCCTGAGGGTCAACTGCATTCCAGTTGATACCAAGGGATTAGTTGGTTCAGAGCTGGTCTCTGCAGCAAGGCTGCTTGGGTTTGAATCCTGGGTTTGGCCACCATTCACAGCTATGTGATTTAAAACATATTACCTTTATGCTCTGTCTCCTTAATGATAAAATGGGGACAATCATATTACCTATCTCATAGCTATTGAAAGCATTATATGAGTAAATATACCAAGTGTTTAGAACACTTCCAGACACATAGGAAGTACTCAATAGTTATAAGCTCTAGTAACTAGTATCAGCTCAAAGAATTGTAAACACAACATGAAACTGATAAGCAATGAAAAGGAAAAAGTTTGACTCTTTGGTTGGGCCCTTGACATTGCATGGGTCTGGGGAAGGAACAAACCAATGATGGGGGCTCTCCCAAAGGGTGCCTCTCTTTCCCATGCTTGGGGTCCATCTTGGAAAACCAAGAGGAGGAGGCGTGTATCACCATATCCCTAAATGTTGGTGACTTAACCAAAAACATCAGTTATTTTCTTATTGGTAACATTCATTCTTAAGTGACTCCCTTCTCTTCCCTTCCTCAACCCCCCACCTCAAACATGCAAAACCTACATGCCTCACTGAAGAAATGCATGTGCCAAGTTTGAAATTTTAAAATTCAAATTCTTTTAGGTTGGTTTTTTTTTTTTTTTTTGCATACACATATATTCTGGCAAATTTCAATGCTGGTTAAAAAAAAACATTTTGCTTGTTGGAATGCTATAATTTCTCTAAAAGATTGAACAGATTTCTGCAGCTTTCTAAATGTAATTCATTTCTGAGAAGACAATAAGGTTGAAGAATTTCTTCTTCAAGGGTCATGCTGGGGAAGGTTTAGAAAGTATTGAGTTTGTGCACAGAACATATAGAAAAAGTTTCCTCTCATAGTTGGTTATTAGGTATACTCCTCTCTTCAAAACTCCCACTGAGAAAACATAAACTTGACAAAATGAAGAATGAGTTTCTACTGCAACCGATACACCCCATTGTGTTCAGTTGGGTAGACTGTATTACTCATGTTTTCAATCACATACTGATCTAAGTATGGCTGTCAAGTTCTTATGGAGAAGTGGTTAACATCTACATTCAGTTAACTTTATTTTTATTTTTTTATTAAATTATTATCTGTGTACATATCTTACCATTGTCCTGGCTTCTAAATGCACAGTTAGCTATCAGGCATAAGAGTAAAGTAAGGTGTCTTGAAGCAAAGAGCCAATCTCATTATTCAGAAGTTGCTGTCTGTTAAGACTCACTGAAATGTAGAGCAAATGATAAAGTTTTCTTACTATTTTAAAGTCTTAGTCACTAGAAAGATTTTTTTTAAATGTTTATAATAAATTCTACTCCAGTTAATAGGTAAGAAAAGCTAAGTCTGTAGAGCATTTATTAGGCAGATTTCCACCCTCCCATTATTTAATAATTAATTCCAAATATAATTGCAAAAATTAATTCTGTAAAATGAAATTTTATGTTTCATTTCAAACTTCAAACCAGTGGTAATGTAATGGTTTTATTATGTGAATATTCCATCTTCCCCATGGAGACACACAGATCAGTTTCTTTGAAGAAAGGGAGCTTTCTATGATATACACCATAAGAAAATGTCCCAATTATTGACATTTACAAGATCTATTATTGGTAGCACTTGACGACTTTGTGAAACTCCCTCAGGTTTCTGCAGCTGTTTCCCAGTATCACATATGCAATCAATCCACAAAAATTCTTTACTGGCGAATTCACTCACAGTAATTTCATTTTAAAATTCAATATCAGAAGATTACTGGTATAACTAACGTTACTTCAGAGCTTGCAAAATCGCTACCTCGGTAGTAGAAATAGTACTGATTCCCATGCCCAAAAAAGTTTGTGGAAAGGTGGTCCTTAGAAAATGATGACAGGAAAGGACTCCAATACTTCTATGTCCAGTTCCTTAAGTACTATCTCCTCTGGCTAGAAGTCTCTTGGGCACCTTCTCTCCCAATTGAGCACCCAATCCTATTCCTCAGATATGTCCCATTACTCAAATATAAGTATACATCATTCTCCAGTCCCTTATGTTATTAAAAAATTGCATGGTATTTGATTTAGTGACATGAAAAAAGAGAGAAGCAGTTCAGGGGAGTGGAAAGCCTTTGTGAAATAGCTTGGCCTTTCTAGCTCTCAGTGTAATGATGAGAACAAAATCAGAGAAACCTGGCTGTTGAGGATTTCCAAGTTGATAAAATGTTTGTATTTATATCACAATTATGTTTGTATTTATATCACAATTATATAGGTACACATCTTCTCTTCTCTAACACACCACAGGCTTCTCAACGAAAAGGTATCTTCCCAACAAAGCTGAGTGTTGCCCCTTGCAGAGCATAGGGCAGGTGCTCAATCAGTATTCATTAAATGGATTTAAGATAATAACCATCATTTAGTTTTTAGTATTAACATGTTAGAATTAGAGCAAATTATGCAGTTTGGGGGATGAACACTGTTTATCCTCCAAAGAGATTTAGATTTCCTAATCATTGCTTAATCTTTTAGAGAATAAATAAACAGAACAAATCTAAATAAAGCCTTGATATGTCAGCACCTGAGATACTGCACATAATTCTGGTTATTTCATCTTCTGAAACAGATGATCAACAAAAATAATCAGGGAGACTGGTTTCCTTAGAGAAAAAGAACTGTAACAAGGATATGAGCAACTCCTATAAATTCTTGATTTCATTTCTTCTTTTAGTTATCAACCTTCACAGCAAAAGTCCTTGAAAAGGTTATCCTTTCCACTTGAATCTCATTTCTCTTCCACATTTTCCCTCAAACCTTCCCCCATTTACCTTTGCCTGAACCAAATAGACTCTACCAATACTGACCTCTGGGTCACACATCTGGGTCACAAATCTCAGTGTTCTTGTCTTGTCTTACCTACCATTGGACAAAACTGACTCCTCCCTCCTTTTCTAAGTTTTTTGGCTTAGCATTGAGGACACAGTCTTCTAAAACAGCTCCTCTGCCTGCTCCTTTTCAAGAGTTTGTCTTAAACCCTCCTCAAGCACTTAATGTTGGAGAGCTTCAGGGCTCACCTCTTGCCTCTTCTCTCTGATTGTCTTCATTCTCTTGGTCATCTCCTCAGTCTCATTGTCCAAGTAATCTTTTGTATATTTACGACTCTCAAATCTGTAGTTCCAGGCTCACCTCTTCTAAGACCTCCAGTTCCACTAGCCTCTGCAAACTTTTACATGGATATCTCATAGGAATAGCAATATTAACGTGTCCAAAATGACCTGCTACTTCTAAACCTCCCCTGATCTTTGACTGCAAACTTCTCATGTATTCCTCCTTATCTCAGACTCAGACTCAAATATCATCTTTAACTGCTCTCTCTCTCACATACTCTATACCCAATTTATCAGCAAATCCTAGTGGCTCTATCTTAAAAATGTTTTCAGAGTTTAACCATCTCTCACCAGTTTCACTGCACCCATAATCACTCACTTACCGTAGATTATTACAATTATCTCCTAACAATAGCCTCTCTGCTTCACTCTTACCTTCCTATAGACTTTTCTCAATAAAGCAGCCAGGGTGATCCTATTATAGTAATCAGATCATGTTACTCCTCTGATAAAAACCCTGCATTGTCTTGATAACACATTCAGAGCAAAACCCAAAATCCTAAGATTGGCCTCCAACAGGATATGCCTTTCTCTTCCTTTGTCTGTCTTTTCTTCTCTACCTACATTTATTCTTGTTATGATCCCTCCAGCTACATGACTTCAGTTACCACAAGAAGTATAATCACAACTTGTTTAATAATTATTGCAATGTAAAATATATTTAGAGCCATCTGCTCCTATTCAGAAAAGGAGCTAGGCAACATAGAAATAAAATGTTTTTTAAAAAATAATTGATAATTACCAAATGGAACTTATTCTTACTACGGACAACTTCATTCAGTCTCTCATTATTTTTTCTTGGATTATTAGAATAGTCTCCTACTTTTTATCTGTAACTTATGTGTAAATGTCTCCAACCTTTCCTTCAAATAGTAGACAATGAAATCATATCACATACCTTTAAATATATTCTATCAGTTTCCTGTAGTAGAGGAAAGTGACAATGATGATAAATGTGTGGAATCAAGTATTTTGAAACTGAAATGAGTCTTGTTCTTTCTCTCAAAATCAAATATATTTTCTATATGAGTTTATTATATCAAGACATTCTGAAGAATGTCTATCTGATATGTGTACATAATATTTCCATTGCTTGAAAGATACTTTCTAGTTGAATAAAACAGCCTATATTGCTATTAGAATGTCAACATTTCATTATTTTAAAGTAGAACTAAAACTGAGACCTATCCTGAAAGTCATGATGCATTACTATAACTCTGTGGACTTGCTCGTCATTATGCTCCAGTTTTGGTTTGGTCAGCATCTTCTTCACTGAGATAGTTATCCATGAAACCCATTTTAGATTGATTTTTTTTTTAAGTTGCACAGTATTTTAGTGCAGGGATAAGTTTTCTTAAAGAAAACACAGAAGTAGAAGTGTTTTCCAGATCTTTCTCTACTTGAGTGGCATTCTTCACTGGCTCAAACTTCTTTGGCTAATTAATTCTCTAAGCAAGACCTCAGCCAACCTTCAGAGCAGCTGTTTCTGGAATAACGGAGACTGGCAAGTGAGGGAATAACTGTGGCTTTAACAGGCATGCATTTGCTTTCCACCACATTCTAAATTGCTTCTCTGAAAGGGTTGCTTTTGATGACCAAATGCATCTTGTTTTCTCCTGGTTAAAAAAAAAAAAAAAGAGAGAAAGAAAGAAATACAGCCCTATTTTTTAGACCATGATAACACAAAGCAGTCTCTGGAAAAATTGGCAAGAGTGAGTAGAGTTCCTAATAGGCTGGCCACTGTGACTTGGGACATTTTTCTGAGAAACCCAGTAATGCCTGTTTCATTTTGGAATAGATTCCTTTCCCCCAGTGGCACTCCAGAAGCCTTACTGTCTGTTTCAATTACAAATCCCCAGTCTTCTCATCACAGACTCAGGACTATAACTGACTTCTGGCAATTTATGATCAAACCTAAAGCATTTAGCTAGTGAATTGTACCATTTGTTGAACATGTAAAAATCTCTGACACTTGGGGCTGAAATTAAAATGTCATTTAGTAAATGAGTGTGTTAATAGCCAGGGAATCTCATAAGAGAGATAACCAGTGTCTCATTCAAAATCCTAGAATTTTAGAGCTGGAAGGGAACTCAGTGATCATTTACTCTAACCTTAATTTTACATATGAGGAAACTGAGGCCAAGGGGGATTAAGTACTTGGCTCAAGGTCACATTCGGCTTAAACAGAAAATCAGTTGCCCGATTCTCTCAAGTGCCTATTTCATGACCCATATTCTCCTCACTCTAATTAGCTTTTGTAAAAGAGCAAAACTGGGAGCCAAACCAAAGATTTGAGGTGATTATTTTCCTTCCTTAATGATTCTCTTTTTATAAGGTGGGCTTAGAGTAGGAGACATCTATTCCAGCTGAAGGGTACCTGAGACAATATTATTTAATTTCACTAAGGAATGTTACTGTTGCAGCAAGAGTGAAATGAGGGTGATAAGATTATCTTTTATGGAAATATAAACAGATAAGAACTTTTTTTAAATGTATTTTATTGGTTTTTTACAAAGAGGAAGAGAGAAGAATAAAGAGTTAGAAACACCTATGAGAGAGAATCATCAATCAGCTGCCAAGGTACATGCACTTGACCAGAATCGAACCCGGGACCCTTGAGTCCGCAAGTCAATGCTCTATCCATTGAGCCAAACTGGTTTCAGCGTGATAAGAACTTTTTGAAGTCTATCAAATAGTAGAAGACATAGGGGTGTTTTGAATGGCTGTTTTTAGTTAGTGTGTCTGAACACATTGGATCATTATCAGTTATTTTTTATTATAAGACAACCACTTTTAGGAAAACATGAGCCTGGGGAAAACAAAACAAAAACAAAAACAAAAACCCAACAACTTAGAAGAGCCTTTCCATGTCAACAGAATTTTGGAATTAAGCCATTTATTATTTATGGCTGAGACACTGGAGTTTTATAGACAAATTTGATAGGAAGTGAGAAGAATATTTTTGCAGTCTTATACCTATAGTGTTGCTACATGCAGAATCAATCTGTTAAAATGGGTGCATCCTTTCTGCATCAGGACATCTGCTGTATGCTGTCTAGGAGCTTGGGTACCCTAGAAATGTATCGGGATTTGAGTTTCCTAATAGTTGGCATTGAGGCTGGCTCTGCTGTAGGAATGTAGGTTGCCTCTCTGATAAACATCTCCCCTCCAACTAATCCTGAACATTTACATTTAATTGTATTATCTTCATGTTTTAATTATCAGGATATCAGAGTATCTGCTACATAGTAGGTACTTAAATGTTTTTCAAATGAGAGCAAAATAATTGTGAATTTCAATCTAATTTTGAGAGGGCCTGGGAACAAATGAAAAAGTTTTATATTGGATTTGGGCATGTCAAGGCTGAATAATCTTTCCAGAACACTGGATCACATCATACAGAGGTTCATAGGGATCCTTGTTTCTCTATTTCTTTCCATCAAATTTGGGAATAAAAGAACAGGTTGTTCTTTTATTCCATCAAGCCATCAAATAATAACCAACAATATTCTATAGTGGCCAGAGACTAATGTTTTGATGTATGTAAATTAAGGAATAGAAAAAAGTGAAATTGTCAAGGGTCACTAAATCCTCCCATTTCTAGTAATTCATCTACTATGTTAATAGATTCAATTGTTCTCAACAAACATTTGTTGATATCCTGCTATTTGTGAAATATTTGACTTTTCTAGAGAAGACCCCATACGTTCCATCTGAGAAAGTTCAAATTAGAATCTCTGTTAATTTTTATTTTAATCTGAAGGTTTACTTGAAAGAAGACAAGAAAACCTGACCTCTTGCTACTTTCACACATTGTACCAGTATGTAAAACAATAAATTGATTCCCCTTTTATTATTTTGAGCAATTCTTCCCCATTGACTGATTCTTCTCGTATGATTATTAGAAAAGATCCTGGCTCCAGTATGTTAGTTTTGGTAATTACACAGGATTTCATACACCATACAAATGCAGAAGACAGTGTTCATCATTTATATCAGATAATGAAAAAGAATTTAGCATTTAAAGAGCTGATTTCTTGGAACAGCTGAGCTCCCTGGAAGGAAGTGCTGATAAAGGTAAAAGGGTTTTCAAAGCAGAAAGGTATCAAGTCAGTAACACCTCATTAGGTGTAAGTGCTTTGTCTGCAGAGAAGACAAATGAATGATATCTCCACATCTTGCAACATTTGTCTGTAATAAAAGTCTTTTAAAAAAAATGATCTTTTACCTTCTGGGAGTGGGCCTCATTGCAAAAGTTCCAAATTGGTGAGAAGTCACACTGAAATGTTGCCAGTTCTATATAGTACAACATACAGAACCGGTTGCTGCTTATTGAGGAGTATAGACAGGAGGACTGAGTGAGCAGAGTTACCTGTGCCAGGGAAGGAGTGGGAGTGGCCACAAGGAATACAAGGGGACTCTTTTCTCCTTCCAAAGCCAAATTTAGTGCTGAAATATTCTAACCCTTGGAAAACTTCCCAAATAGCTACGGATATAAAAACAATTCATAGGTAGGAAGTGTTTTTGAAATAACTGGATTTTTTTTTTTAACCAAACAAGTATACCATTAGGAAAGAAGATGAACTAGTATAGGTTATTGGATCATTTCCCTATCCCAGAACCAGAGAAAATAGAAGGAGATTGATGGATCTCAGGGCTATTGTGAAACACCACAAGGAAAATGTTGAGAAACCTGTGGGAGGCAGAAGATAGTTGGGTTTTGATGCAGAGATAGCTAATGTAAGGCTGGTGGGAGAAACAATCGGGGCTCAAAAAGGTAGTGGCAGAGGAAGAATTCTCTGGTCATGCCCTTTCCTGTTCCTCATGTTGCGCTGGGCGAGTTATGGTCCTGCCCTGTTGTAACTGGGACAGGAGAGCTGCTGTGCCAGCCCGACACAGGGGTATAGACACAGCAGTGCAGGCTGTGCTGAGCTGGGATGCTGATCTGCATTTACTCGTTGCCCACAGCCTATCTATCCAGGATGCATCTTATCTTATGGTCATACTGTTTATTTCACTGTTTCAACCTCTCTAGCTTTGATGCTCAGAATGAGTTCTGTGTGACTTTCTGCTGATATCAGTAACTTGGATCGACTGCAATTGCAGAGGGATTCAGTCTTTCTGGTGGGATAATTCATAATTTTCTGAGTACTTTTTTACATTCCAGAGAAATAAAAGGGAATATTTTATACTAGAGTAAAATGGTAACATTCCTGAAGAAAAACAAAACAAAACAAAACAAAACAAAAACTGGATTATAATACATCTCAAAATAATTAGGACCCATAGAAAGAATTCCTAAAGGAGGAAAAAGGCATTTGTTCTCTTCAAAAGCACAAGTGAAAATACCCATGCTTTATTCAATAAGCTTTTTGCCTAGATAGCACCATTATTTTCCTTTCAGATAATATGCCCAATAGAGTAAACCTCTGGCACATTTATAAAGTTAACCACGAAATCAGAATAATAATAGGACCATTTGTATCTGAATATTCAAAAGTAGACACAGATAATTAAAAAAAAAAAGTTCTAATGATAACTGTTCTTGCTAGCTAACTGGTTTCGGCTAGAAAATAGCAAGTTATTCCAAAGAGATTGTTTTATTAATTTAATTCTGACCTGGTTTTCTTCTAAGTTGATTCTGGTCTGCTTCAACACTTTTGAGATCAGCTATGAGTATCACCCTCAGTGGCTTCATGCTTGGATCCATGGCTGTTTGGAGAAAAATCAGATGACCTATTAGTCCAGAGAATGAACAGTCAGTTATCTGTAACTCATAAAGTATACCTGATAAATCCTGACTTGTACACAAAGAATAAAGTAGAGTTCATTTATTTGACACATCCTAAACTTAATCTTCCATAACAGATGACTTGGAATTTGGAGGCTAAAGAATTTGTTTCTTTTTCTTCTAAAGCCTGGTACCTTTATTTCATATTTTACTATAATGGAACATCTGAGGATAGTACTTTGCTTTAGATTAATGAACTTGGCTGATAGATTGATGGCGATACAGAGTACTTCTTTGTTAGATAAAGACATTTGTTTCTCAACTCCACGTAGAGAATGAATGTTATCTTTTTATAGTGCAGGAAATTAATTAAACAACAACTTTTTAAAAAGGAGGGCTGGGGATGGAGAAAATATCTAGAAATTATTAAGGCTTCAAAATGATCATCCCAAACAGCAATAGTTTGCATAGACAGTGCTTTAAAGTTAACAGCGATACTCAGATATTATCTCTCTTTCTCATTCAACATATATTTATTCACACATTTATTTAGTACCTATAGAGCACCAACTATATAGGAAATGCTGAGCTGTCTTTTGATCACAAACCATTCTCTTTGGGTGCCATCCACATTTAAGAAGTACAATATATGTTTCTATGTGAATGGTATGAGTTGTTTTATGATGGGATTGTCTTATAGATATTTCTTTTTATTCAGTCTTTCTTAGGGTTTCAGATTTATGGGGCACATGAAGCCAAGTGCTTTAACCATGGTGTGCCTTGAATGAATAGCTAGCTGCACATCTCCAAGTACTCACTATGTACAAAGCAAATAGATGTTTCATTGGACTTAGCAGACATAAGATTGAACAAAATATACTTTGTACAGCAGACAACTATGAATATCATGTACACTAGTAGTTATATGAGAAAAATAGAATGGGTTCCTAGAAAAGATCACTTTGAAATATTTTAGAATAATGTTTTCTCTGTGCTCCATTTAAAATTAAATGCCTATGCCAGGCACTTTAATATAATTTCCAGTTGGAGCAAATACCATTTGATTGATAACTTAGATTTTATCATAGCCACAGACACACTGGCTTATTTAACCATCTCTTCCTCTAAACAGAGTTCCTTAGAACATTTTGTATCTTTCCACTTGCACTTTCCCTGCAAGTATTTGGGCCTGACCATTGTGGCTCAGTATTTGAGCATCAACCTATGAACCAGGAGGTCATAGTTTGAGTCTTGGTTGGGACACATGCCCAGGTTGTAGGCTTGACCCCAAGTGTGGGATGTGCAGGAGGCAGCCAATCAATTATTCTCTCTCATCATTGATGTTTTTATCTCTCTCTCCCCCTCCTTTCCTCTCTGAAATCAATAAAAATAATATTTGGAACCTAACAAGCATTCAATTTAAGGTTGGTTTTAAAGTTGATGAGTGGCTATATCATAGATCCATTAACCTAAATTTTCAAAGATTACTTTTCTACCTATGAGCAGTCCCATTCAGAAATGATTATCTTAAAGGATGGATATATATATATATATATATATATATATATATATATATATATATATATATTATATATATATATATGTAAAACAACAAAAAAATGAACTCTACTCATCTCATTGATGAACTTCAGTGGCAAAAATAGGTTAGCTGCTTTTAATGTTTGTATTGTATTAAATTCAGAGAACTCCCAATTTTACAAACAAGTTCCTTATCACAAAAAAACAACAACTCAGTAATCAACATTCAACTACAAACAAAATAAGGCTATTTTAAGTGCATCATTTGACCACCAGGTTGGTGCTCACTATCTCCCTCCCTTCCTCCCTTCCTTCCTTCCTTCCTTCCTTCCTTCCTTCCTTCCTTCCTTCCTTCTTCTCTTACTACCACCCCTCCCCATACCTCTTCCTGAGAATATTTAAGATCTACTTTTAGAAAATTTCAATTATATAAGGTACTTACAGTATATTTCAAATTTCAAAACCTACTTTTTTATGTTAATTTGTGAAATATATCCAAAATGACTAAATCTGGACAGCCTATCACATTTCATCTGAAATAATTTGGTACATGAAAATGAAAACCTGTCTTGGTTTGATTGAATGGAGTAAGAGCAAAGTGGCCAGATATAGAAAGACTTCTTAAAAAGCACCATTCTTTCCTCCTACCCAAAAAGCTCAATGTCATAAATTCATTGGTACTTCTTATCTTGAGAGAATACATGAGAAATATAATTTTCGCTTTCATAAGACAGAGCCAAGAAAAAATCTAAAATGATGTAACCATTTGTATTCCCTCCTTTCCTATTCAGTTAGACCAGTACAACTGCAAGGGCAAGAAAGGATACTTACTAGGGATAAATGTAATATGCTCCTAAAAAAGGCCTCAAACCTGGTATTAATCACAACCTTTTTATTGATGCCCATGTTGAAGTTGAAGACTTGTAATATAAAGAGTGGGTCAATCTTGTCATCATTGTGCTGGTGACAGACTTTGTTACATGTAAAAAGAAAAATAATCTTCAGAACATTTCAAATGTGTTGGCTGAACAGAGATAAACAAAAGGAGACTGGCATCCTTGTAGCTATGTCTTATGTATTCAAAAGCTCCTTTTTGTTCATGAGTGGAAAAAAAAAGAGTTCATTATGTATTTATGAAAAACAAAATTACTTTTTCATAAAAAATCAAAAGCAATATGCTTTACTTGTATCAACAGGCAAAATTAATACTTTTCCTATAATAGTTCATTTACTATGACATAATTTTGAATATTATAACATAATGTCAAGAAGAGTTATAAATCGAAATAAGAGATAAAATTCTTCAAGTAAATTGTTTTCTCTGTAGAGTCATAGGAATCAATTATTTATTATTCATGGAAATGTTAGCACTTCTAATTTATACAACGGCTTTCATCTTTACTTATGATCCACCTACAGGGCATGGCCCAGCTGTAAACATCAAGGTACATTATTATTATTATTGCTGGCACTGCCTATTAATAACTGGGTATCTGAGATGTATTTTCAGTGATATGTTTAATCTGCTTTTGATTAAACCAAGCCTTCAATTATTCTTGGATATTATTCCCTTGAATCATACTTTTTTAATATTAGGAGCGACAACTCTTCTTTTTTTTTTTTTGCTATCAGTAACTCTTCTTTTTCTCTTTATATTTTATTTCTCTATTATATCTGTCCCTGTCTTGTAAACCTGACTGCAGATAGATTGAAATTTCGTTCTGGCCATTCTTCCAGATCAGTGCACCTTTCCCAGAACATGTAGGGATGGGAAAAGCAACTTCCTACCAGCTAGACAGTGCTGGGTAGGATTATTCAATTTTTGAAATTGCTGCTGCTACCAAGGTTGGTATTTACATAATACCAACCATGACAGCTTGTGGTATGAATGGGCTCTTGTTCAACACAAATAATCATTAGCTGCTAATGACTTTAAATCACTGTGAACAAGGCAGAGTCTGACCTTGTGACCTAAGTGTTCCAGGGAATGCTTAGAAGTTACATGGTCTCCAGGAACAGATGAGTCTGGGTGTCTGAACTGAGAACTGGGATTTTGTTTTCTTAGCCACAGAAATCATTTTTTTGAACAAATAATAAATAATATTGAGATCTCAATTTATTTAAACAATGAATATTTTATCTAATGTCATGTAGTGTGTGTATAAAATTAGTGGCATACAAAATAATCATGTAGGAAATGCATAAAGAACTTTCTACAGATTTAAGTTTATACCTTTATTAAGTTATAGTAGATGCTCCTTTTATTTTTCTTTCCAAAGTGATTAGGATGGCTAATTTCTCCCCATAACCTCTACTTAATGGATCACTTGATTGTCTTGACTAAAAATAGAATGAATAAAGAGAAAGTGAAAAGTGACTCCTTCAAACATTTTGGAAGATAAAAAAATGTGTTGGTAATGTAGTTATTCACATATTTTGTGTATATTTAATATTTTATGTAACAGTTATTGAATGGTATACATAAAACTGAATCTAGAGACAGACATATAAAAATGACCTTAAAATACCAGAATTAAATAGAACAGCAATTTGATTTAACAAGAAGAAAGTTTCTAATATATAACATAAAAATATAAGAAATAATAATGAAAGAACTATTGTATAAAAATATAATAAAAAAATTCTAAGAATAAGAGTCTTGGGTTCCATTTTTATTTTATTTGCCGCTCATTTTTTGCATAACAATGTCCAAAACTGTCACCACACAGAATCCCTCCAAGATGGGTGATTATTGCCACTCTATCAATGGTGACACCGGAGACATAGGATTATTGCCACTCTCATCAGTAATCAATGAATGGCATATATAAACATCCAACATTATACATGTACTTTTCAAAATGGAATTTTACTTTCAGACAAGCATAATTACTACTTTCCTTTGCTAAGATTCCCTATAAATATGTACACATTAAGAGGTTATTTTATATGGGATTATTTTAAGGATTATTCATCTCCACTGAAAGGTAACATGGAACCAATGAAAATGAAATAATTTGGAAATTTGCCTGTTTTTTGTTTGTTTGTTTGTTGAATGAAAAGTCAGGGAATAGAAATTCTTAGGTTTCAGAATTAAAATAATTTTTATATTCTTGGATGAAGGTAAGGCTTAGAATTTTTATGGTAATAGTAAGTGTGTGTTCTCAGTTTGGAGTATTTTATTCTAACTAGCTCAACTAATTTGTAACTTCCTTTACCAACTGGTTAAATCCTGCTTATGATAAGAAGATGCTTCATATAGTAGTAAAAACTTGTATTTATTGGGGAACTGCCACTTCCAAGAATTTAGCAAGGTACTTTCACATATATTATCTAATTTTCACAAAAACATAATCCAAATTGATGGAGGAATTAAAAGCCAAATGTAAATGTATCTCAGTTCTCATGAGGCATAGAGCTGGTTCTTGGCAAAGCTGTCACTGTTTACCTCTGTTCTTTCTAGCCTCCTTTTCTCTGCATTTTTCCTGAATTCTTGCTCCATGAATACTTGATATAAAGAAAGTATACGATATTGGCTTTTTGCATCTTATGAATATTTAAGCAATATCAAAGAGAAAAATCCAAGGTGTTTTAATTCTAATCCTACATAATAAAACCCTAATATGCAAAATGACTGACCAGCAGAATGACCAGTTGCTATGATGTGTATTTACCACCAAGGGGCAGATGCTCAATGAAGGAACTTCCCCCTGGTGGTCAGTGCGCTCCCACAGGGGGAACACTGTTCAGTCAGAAGCTAGGCTCACAACTGATAAGGACAGTGGTGATGGCAGGAGCCTTTCCCACCTTTGAGGCAACGCTAAAGACCCCCAAGGGGTGCCAGATTGAGAGAAGGCACAGGCTCGGCTGAGGGACCCCCTCCCCCCCCCCCCGTCCCTACCAGTGCATGAATGTCATGTACTGGGCCTCTAGTACACAAATAATAGTAAGAACATATTTTAGGATAAAGCCCTGGGTGCTTCCTAATGCATTATAACCCTGAATTCTCTGAGATGCAGAGACAGAGAATCACAGGTGCAAAAGCAGAAGGTTAGTAGTGGACCTGGAAAAATAAAACAGTGTCCTTGGTTAATGGGTGAAATGATGGAATCATGATGCCAAAAATGCTCTACAGAGGTGCTTAATTGTTATTAAAAGCCCCAGGATTAAAACTATAAAAGTGAATGTCAAAATTAGTGCCAAATCAGTTAGTGTCAAATAAGTGTCAGCATTTGTCTCCTTTCATGAGGGAACCATAAATACATGGGATGTTCATGTGTGTGTCCATGTCTATATGCCCACCTCTATGAGCCCCTGCACGTGAATGATTTGTCAGAAAGAAAAATCACAAACAGTGCAGAAGCCCATAGTAACTGTCAGTGAGTGATTATATCCCAATCAAACAAAATCAGAAATTTCATTAAGCTCTACTCTGTCTGTCGATAAGTCCTATCAGGTTAGACTCATATAAGAAAAATGAAGCAAACTTCATTCAAATGAAGTAATGGGTGTGAAAGACAGGGAAGAAAAAAAATAGAAAGAAAAATCATCCTAAAATTGTCACTTTCAAGCCAGGAAAATATGATCAGAGCCACAAAAAAGTCTTAGATTTAAGGAAACTCTGAGTCTAACTAGACAAGGGGACCCTCGATACATCTAGCTGGATCCTGTTTCTATGTCTGAATTGAGGATAATATTTGAAGAGAAATGTGGGCATTTTGACAGCCTAGATTCTTCTCCTTGGATCAGCACTGTAATCCAGATCAATTCAAGGAAATTGGTAGAGAGTCTGTGGAAAACAAATGCAGGTTTTTACGCAACATGTGCTATAGGTTAAGCAATGGGCAACGGGCTGCTAGGGACTGAAGGCACCACTGGGTATATGCTAAGCTCATTACAGAGACAGAGAGAGCTTGCAGCCTCCACCAGGTTTACATTCAACAGTTATTAAATCTATTTCCTATTTAGGTCCCCAAAGGTTCACCACAGACCTCCTTCCAGAAGTGACCCGATTCTTCCACTGTGAAAGTATGGTGAGACTTGCAGAGCTGCTCTCAGTATTGTAACAGTACACTCTTTTCATTGCTATCCTTTTCTCAACGCATGGGCATTTTCTCAGCTGGTACTTACTTAGCTCTTAAGAAATCAACTCCTGTCCTGGCTCTGTGTATATCACCCTGCTGCTTTAGTGTTTTTTTATTATTATTTAATATTTAAAGTTTGACATCATGATCATTGTGTTCCCACTGCAGACTTCCTTCCCCTCATTTTGACAGTTTGTACCCACAGCGCTACAAATGCCCAGTGAACAAAAGGAGGTACAAGCTTTCAGAGACCTTCACTGAGAAACCATTAGCTTCTTTCTAATTAGCATGTTTTCTGCAGTATCTTTGATGGTCTCAGTCTTGCTTTCCCATTCTTTGCAGCATGCATTATTGTTGTTGTTGTTGTTGTTGTTATTATTATTATTATTATTTTGCCTCTCTTAAGAACACATCATCAAATTTCATTTCCTGAAATTACATATGAAAATAAATCAATCATTTTTCAGTAATTAAGTGTGGTTATTTCATTGCTGTTTTACTATCTGGTAAAAATCTCAGAATTTTCTTAAACATTATACCAGAATGTAATCCAGGAGAAATATTATCACAGATATTTAAAAGTTTGGGATAAACTTAATGAGTGCTCATGATAATTTGGGTGATGCCTTATTAGAATTCCCTGTAGTAAAATTAAGCCCTACCATCCTGCTTTTAATTGCAGGGAGGGAATTCTGAACTATAACCACTTTATGAAAATTTTAAGACAGCAAGTCTCAAACAGATAGAGATTACTATTATGTAAATTATAAATCCACACACACACACACACCTCCATGTGCACACACATATGCAGACACACACACATCTGCAGCAGATGGGACTTTGACTCAAAATCAATATACAGATACATTTCATCAAGTCTTGCACGTAATCAACACCTTCTCCACCCACCCCTCCCTATTTATTTCATCTGCTACACAAATCCGTAGAAATCCAACCCACTATCAGTATTCTCAAATCTAATTGGTTTGTTCTCCCATCTAGTGTTTCCTTTGATACTGGAATTCCTGACCTGTCCCCAACAGAACACCTAGGACCACTTTTGCCTACATTTGAATCCCAAGGATGTATGACCTGCCACAGAGAGTGCTGGGCAGCAGTAGCCCCACTATCTTTAAGCCCAGGCATGAAATCAGCTCTGAAAGTTGGTTCCCTGTCCATCCTTGCATGAGAAATATATGCCTTGAAAACAGCTACAGATGTGTCCTATCTTGCACTTACTGGGTCTCCAGTGCCTACCAATGTATTATGCATAGAACTCATCTGTTTGATGAAATAAGTAAAATGATAAAAATTTCTCAATATAATTTAAATTTTATTGAGATAAATGTGATTTTATGAAATAATACATGTGGTTTATTAAGTAATACAGAGAACTCTTTCCTGGTGCTTATATCTGTACACTCTTTTCATTGAAATGTTTGATCATGTATTTTGCCATTTTCTAACTGGGTTGTTTCTAGATTGCATCCTTTGTCATATATGTTGCTTGTATTTATTTTCTCCCAAATAAATACACATCATTTGCATATGTCCTTTCACAGAGCAACAATTTTTTAATTTCTTGACATCATGTTAATAATACTTCAGTGAGGAAAGAGGAAAAACATTGGAGTGTGTTATTTAAAGACCATTATCAAGATGTAAGTTAAACTTCAAAGTCTACAGAAATGGTACTCCCATATCTAGTTTGGTATATGGATAATAATAACTGGTGGCAAAATGAGGCCATGTTGTAATACATGGGTCACTTATCCATTTAATAAACAATGACTGAGTGAGTCTCATGTGTTAGGCCCTATGCTGATGATGTAATGGTGATAAAAGTCACAAGAATGTGTAACGAATCCTATATAATAAAGAGGTAATATGAAAATTGACATTAATGTCCTCACAAGATGGCTGCCTATGACCAGGCTGGCAGGGGGTTAGTGAGGGACAACCAAATGAATGAATAGCAGGCTGTGAGGGGTACCAGGCCAGCGGGGGGGGGGGGGGGGTCAATTGGAGGCAACCAGGCCAGCAGGTGGGCAGTTGGGGTGACCAGGCTGGTGGGTGGGGAAAGTTAGGAGTGACCAGGCTGGTGGGGGGTGCAGTTGGGGGTGATTAGGCTGGCAGGGGGGCAGGTAGGGGTTACCAGATTGGCAGAAGGGGGCAATTAGGAGCAACCAGGCCAGCAGGGAGGCGGCAGTTGGAGGCAACCTGACTGGCAGGAGTGGCAGTTAGGGGCAATCAGGCCAGCACGCAAAGGCAATAAGGGGTGATCAGGCTGGTGGGGGGTGGGAAGCACTAAGGGGCAACAAAGCAGGCAGGCAGGTGAGTGATTATAAGCCAGAGTTCCAGGATTGTGAGAGGGATGTCCAACTGATGGTTTAGGACCAATCCCTGGGATTGGGCCTAAACCGGCGGTCAGATATACCCCCAAGGGGTCCAGGATTGGAGAGGGATCAGGTTGGCTGAGGGAACACTTGCACCCATGCATAAATTTCATTCACAGAGCCTCTAGTACTAATATAAGAACTTTGAAGTAATAGAATTTGTACAATAAGACCATTTAACAGTGAAAGTAAAATTCCTCTTAGGAAATAATGCCTCGGTTGAGAGCTGAGGAATGAGTAGGAGTTAACAGTGTAAGAAGGAGTGGAGCAGAGGTTAGGCAGTGAGGATGGGAGTTGGGGGGTATATTGTACTCAAAGGAGGTGCTGCAAGTGTAGTGACCCCACAATGGGAGGGAGCTTGGAGGGCTGAGGAATAAAGAGAAGGGCAGCTGGAGGGTGTGGGGAGTGAGAAGAGTGATGCCACCTGGGGCTGGACTTTGGTCTCCATTCCAAGAACAAGTCAAAGGCTTGATAAGTTTTAGGAAGGAGAAGTGAGCAATGACTGAAAAATATACCCCAAGTGCTGTGTAGAATGAGGAACAGAAGGAGCAAGGAGTGGTTGTGGCGCATAGTGCACGCAGAGGCTCTGTTGTTGTTTAGATGAATGTGAAAGGTGGTTTGAACTGAGATGCTTTTGATATGTTCTCAGTATTTTCAGAGAATTCATAGTCAATATCAGAGAGATTCAAGATGAAATTTTGGCTGCATTTTATAAAATTAAGTATCCATAGAAATGGTGGAACACCTGGTGAAAGGACGACTGCAGGAGCGTTTTCATCTTAGGGAAGGGCCAGGACAACTATTTACCTGCCCTTGGGGCTGACTCTAGAGGCCTCAGTGCTTTGCCTTGCCACTAATTGCTGAGGGGACACTCTATTCCAGTCAATTTTGTGACACTCCTCTTCAATCATACCTAAACCATTCTGTAGAACTACAGCCCCAAAACCCACATGCTGTCATTAGCTTTATTAAGTCCTATAAAAGTTTTCTTTATGTTATAAAAAAGGAGAAAATGTCAGAAAAACTAAGGGAGAAAGAGAAATGGAAAGGAGGGTGGGACATATAAACAGAATCTGTGATAAGTAAGAATGGGGAATAAGGGTGTACATAGCAAGGGATGCCATCCATTATCAGTTGGCATTTCCTCACAGACAGAGACTCACACGTATATAACTTCCTTTCTCCAGCCACATTGATGGCAGGACTGGTAATTTTGTGGAAGAAGAGTGTGGTAACCCCAGAGCCACATTGGAGCCCCCTAAGAAGGAGTTTTAGGAGCTGGAAAGGTTCCATGATGAAAAGTAGCAATTATGTTTCAGAAGCCACTGGAGGACTCAAGCAGGAGGGGGTTTAGGCTTAACTTGAACCAAAGTTAAGTCAGGTTTCCAAGTCTTATTTATACTTTAAAAATCATAGTTTGCTTTATTTGAATTTTTAATAAAGAGGTTAAAGAGAAAAAATACTTTTAAGGCTTTTGAATGGCAAATTACTTTAACAAAACATATTTTAATAATCTAAGTATAAACGATTCAAGAGCATATAGACTAAATTTCTCAAAATACAAATATGCAATGTACAGAGATATATTGTTCTTATCAAATATTTTAAGATTTCTCTGATTAATATGCAAAAGATCCCCAGCCCCAGTTGTGTTTATCTGCATCAAAGATTAAAAGATCTAAGAGACAAATGAACTCTAACTTACTTTGGTATATATGAATAAATATGTATTTAAGAGGCCAATTCCGTTCCAGTGATTTAGACTGCTATATGTACTTCCTTTTGGGTTCAGAGGGACTCTTGTTCAATACTGTTGACCTTTAGAAAACTGGCATTTTTTTTTCTTCTCTCCTGTTGGCCTCCATATTCACATTCTAATTCTAGCATATGGGAAAGATTGGCAGAGCTGGTAGTCTGGGCTTTGGGGCAGAAAGGGCAGCTGGCACCAAGAGAAAAATGCTGCAATGCTCCGAAGGCATTTTAGAAATTATTGCAATTGTGAATGGCTATCTCAGGCAATGTCTATGCAGACTTGCCTTGATGAATATAACTCCCTTTTCATGCTGAAAAATTCAGGAAGATGCTTACTTTCTACCTTAGATAATCTCCACATATTTCCTTTTTCTCTTCTATTGAAGGCAGCTCCTGTTGGAAAATGTGTCCTGAGAGGCAGCCACAGACCAGTGCTGGTCACTTGGTTATATTATTAGCTAGTCCATGTGTAAACTATAGTGGGACAAGGTTCTTTCTCTCATGTTATTAAATGAAAGAAAGAGGAAAAAATACTTGCAGATAGAAGAATCACAGCAAAAAGTATGAACCAATTATATTTCTATCCATTGCACTCATTTCCTTGACATAGTATTAGATTTATAAATTATTTTATTGTTTGAACTCAGAATGTTTTTCCCATAATATTGTTTTACCTTAGGAATCCTAGTCCATTTTATATAAAGTCATCTAATTTTGGGGAATCTTTTGATAGTACAGGATCCTCTATTTCTTAGTTGTTCCAAATTTTCTAAAATGTGGTTGTGTTATGTTATGTTACCTAAAGAGAAAGAAAAAAATTTCCTGAGGGAGAATTTACTAATATGGGAGAACTCTCCTATGATCAAAGATCCAGAGAGTTGATGCTGTCATACAGTTGGAAATCACTCTTAAGAGCTTGAGAAAAATCATGGTCCAGATAAAGTGAAGTTGAATGCCAATGCTATGGTACAGACAGTAAGGAAGGGATCAAGAGAAGTAGAAATGGTAAGGAAGCCTGAAAAACTTGCCTAATGACTATGTTATAAAGGAAGTCCCAGAGGACACTCCATTTATCAAAACAGTAAAGAACACTTTGGCAAGAGTGTTCATAAAGGAGCTCTGTGGTGGTGATGCTTCATAGGCCGAGTTCCCTAAATAGAACTGGGCTCCACAAAGCAGAAGATAATAACAGGATCCTGAAATAATATAAGCTAATTATTAAATACTAGAGGACTGGTGAATGAAATTCATGCATAAGGGGTAGGAGGTGTGCCTCAGCCCAGCCTGCACCATCTCCAATCTGGGGCATCCCTTTCACAATCCAGGATTGCTGGCTCCTAACCACTTGCCTGTTTACCTGCCTGATTGCCCCTAATCACTCCCCTGCCAGCCTGATCGATGCCTAACTGCTCCCTTGCTGGCCCAATTGCCCCTAACTGCCCTCCCCTGCCGGTCTGATTGCCCCTAACTGCCTTCCCCTGCAGGCTTGGATCCCCCCCTGCAAACTGTCCTTCCCTGCAGGCCTGGTCACCCCCAACTGTCCTCCTCTGCAGGCCTGATCCTCCTAACTGCTCTCTTCTATAGGCCTGATCACCTCCAACTGCCCTCCCTTACAGGCCTGGTCTCTCCCAACTGCCCTCCCCTGCTGGCCTGATCACCCACAAGTGCCCTCCCCTGCCAGCATCTTGTGGTGGCCATCTTGTCCACCTGGAGGTGGCCATCTTTGTCCACAATGGAGAGGCCATTTTGTGTGTTGGAGTGATGGTCAATTTGCATATTGCCTCTTTATTATATAGGATGAAAATACAGATGGGTACGTTTACTCTAATGAGACATGAGGCTACACTGGTAGCTGATATGCAGAAAGCTCAGGAGATGGTTAATAGAATATGGCATGTCTCAAGGCAAGATAAATGGGAAGTAAACAAAGGTATTGCTCAATCTACACAATTAAAATAAATCAAAAATAGATCATCAATAGGCTATATAACTTCCCTAGTAAAAGGTCAAAATCTCTTACTCTTTTTCTTGATCTGAGCCAGTTTACCAATACATAACTCATCATGGGACAGACTAGATCTCCAGAAGGAAGGATACAGCAAGATCATGACAAGTGTACATGGAAATAATTCCCCTAAGACTTCAACAAGGAGATTTATAGGCATTTACTTAATTATGTACTGAGAACAGGGGAATATCCAATCATTTTGAGGAATGTTGGATGCAGACTACATAGGAAATAATAAATAAAGTCCTACCTCAGGTTTGGCTTAAGGAGTCTAAGATCCACACACCGCTTATTTCCCCAGTCCCTAAAATCTATACTAATAAAAAAAGGTAATATGGTAATTATACAGGACATCTGTCTGTATGTCCTTCTGGATAAAGCCATGGTGACTGGGGCCAAGGCAGAGGCAGTTAGGGGCAATCAGGCCAGTAGGGGTGAGCAGTTAGGGTGACCAGGCTGGCAGGGGAGGGCAGTTAGGGGTGACCAGGCCAGAAGGGGAGGGCAGTTAGGGGTGACCAGGCCAGCAGGAGAGGGTGATTAGGGGCCACCAGGCAGGCAGACAGGCAGAGTGGTTAGGGGCGATCAGGCAAGCAGGCAGGCAAGTGAGCATTTCAGAGCCAGTTGTCTTGGATTATGAGAGAGATGTCTGACTGCTGGTTTAGGCCTGATCCCTGGATATTCCCAGCAGTCAGAGATCCCCCAAGGGGTCCCAGAATGGAGAGGTTGCAGGCTGGGCTGAGGACCCCTCTTCCTGTGCACAAATTTCATGTACCGGGCCTCTAGTATAAGTAATAGGAAGAAACCCCACATTGGTGACTAAGCCTAAGCCTTTGGGGTAAGAGCAACCATAATGAGGAACACCAAGTACAAGCTCCAGAAACAGTCTCTGGTCCCCATCTTTCCTTCCTGGGACTGAATTTCTCACTCCCTCAGCTTCTGGGAGTGCTGAAAGTCAACAATGAAAAATAAGTTCCCATCTCCTCAGTAAATGGGCCATTCCTTTCCAGGGGAGCCTGAATCAAATGGTTGATGAGAATACAAAGGTAGACTTCTTTGCCCAATTTTTGACAACTCTGCTATCAACACTCCCAGCTACAGAGCATCCATAGATTGGCTGAGGTGTTTGTGGTGCTCACCTTCTCTCTCTATCCAGTCTTGCTTCTTTTACCATCCCAAAGGGGGTAATCCCAGGGTACTCCCCAATAAACTTTCAAATGCAAATCTCAGTCCTTCAGAGTACACTTCCCAGTGACCTGACAAACAACATTATCCTTTCCCTTTTTAATAAAAGTATTCTGAAACTTGCTCAGCAAAATAAACTCATTCGTTTATTCTGGTCAACTCATCCAAAGTGTTAGGTATATTAAGTGAACTTTTGTGGCTTTCTTGATATATAAATAACCTTGATTTAGTGAAATGTAAATTAGGAGAAAAAAAAGTTGGTTATTTTGTGTGGGATTAGCCTAGCAGTCCTAACAGAAGTTAACATAAAAGGATTTAAGGTATAGAGGTGGTTATTTCTTTGGGGAGTTGTCTAACTGCTTTCCATTGTTAGGAATTCTAACTTGCCTTGAGCCACACCACTGAGTAGAATGGAACCTTTTTCTCTTGGCTTATTACATGAAAAATGGTGAGAAGCTTTGCTGAAATCCTCTGTACATGTTTGTTTGTTTTTTCTCTTCTATACAGTAATTAAATTATTGTCTTTAATAATAGTAAATCAGGAACAATTTCACCTCTCATTTTGATATTTTAAAATTAACTTCAATTAAAAATTTTTGGGTTCAGACTGGTTTCTATCCATTGCTTTCAGAAGACTTTATAGCCATTACAACCTAAGGATATAAAACCCTAAATAACTGAGAAAGATACTAATGTTTACCAAATATCTAATATGTGCCTGCTATTACGGTATGTTTGGCATATTCATATGCATTATTTTATTTAATTTTCATAACCATCATATATTTTAATCATTCCCCCTGTTATATAACAAGTAGAGGGAGGGGAAATGACTTGGCTAAAGTCAGACAGCTCATCAAATGAATAATCAAGGTTAGAACCCAGGTCCTAAATCCAATGTCAAAGGTCTTTCCACAGCTAATTTGACTGCGTGTTTTATGACTAAAACTCATTTCCTATTCATGACATTTTTTAAGGTCTTAAAAATTGCATTATGCTTACCAGAAGTATTGTGATTTTATGGAGTTAGGCTCTATTGACATTTTTATTTCATTTGTCCAAAAATCATAGAGAAATTTGTGGTATGTTTGATAAGAAAAAATTTATTGTTTGCCTCTGAAAGCAGATTATTCTTTTTTAAAAATATATATATATTATTGATTTTTTTACAGAGAGGAAGAGAGAGGGATAGAGAGTTAGAAATATCAATGAGAGAGAATCATTGATCAGCTGCCTCTTGCACACCCCCTACTGGGGATGTGCCCACAACCAAGGTACATGCCCTTGACTAGAATCGAACCTGGGACCATTAACTCTGCAGGTCGATGCTCTATCCACTGAGCCAAACCAGTTTTAGCTATCATTATCCTTTTTAACTATTAGGTCTGAACTTTTGGAACATCTTTTCAATTGTGCAAAATAAAAATTTTGCATTTAAAATATAATTAGCTGTGTATATATGTGTGAGTCTGCTCTTGTTTTTATATGTAATTGACATGACATATTATATTGCCTCCTGGAAGAGAATTAATAGACTATTAGAATAGTTTATAAATATTCAATATATTTGAGGAATGACTCTGCCTATTTCACCAGTGGTTTTAAAAGACATCAGGATGATGGGGCAAAGCCATGGTTTTCCTAAATGAATATGAAACCAATGACAATGACTATCTCAGACAATGACTGTGCAGGAGAAAGGTTGTTCTTTAAATGTTCAATACAATTGATCCCAGTGCTGACTGAATGGTAATCAAAGGAATAACTTCAGGAAGTAAATCCTTTGACTTGAGCAGTTCAGTTAAAAAACACCTTTGTGAGAGAGCTAAGAGAGTATTATCGTAATAGCCTTTAGGGGCTCTAATTTTAGTAAAGTAAATAGCTAGGAGAATAAAATGTATTTATCTTGATTCCAGAAAGTATTTATGAGTAATTGTATGTGTTGCCTTAAATCAAAAACAGAATTTTGTCAGCAAAAAACATCTCTGTTTTCTTTCCCCTCTGGAGAAGAAAACCAGGGACTGGCACATATCATTCATGTCAGTATATCCAGAGCAACTTTCCTTGGTTCTCGGTCTGGAGCAATGACTCAGGGTGCATTAGATTGTTATTCATTATGGATCATTTTCTGCTTGTTGTTACAAATACTTCATTTTAATATTTTTGGTAGGTGTATTACTATGTGTTAAAACTCCAGGCTACCCAATGTAGTCTATTTTTACACTGACTCAAGAGAATGACACAAGAACCCGATTCAGTCCCCTAACAAATGACTAATTTTATGTAACACTGCAGTTATTCTGCAAGTGCAAAAGCTTTGGTTTAGTTACTAAAGCAAACACTGCATATTCTGTCCAGTGAAAGCTCTAATGTCCTGCAGTTAAACTATTAGAGTGATAAGAATTAATTGTTGTGTGTTTACAGTACAACTTTCTAAACTGCTCTGTTTTATTCAATATCTTGAACATTTAATATAACTAATCGTTTCTTACTCTGGAAATGAGCATATTCTTTGATAAATTGTTTGAGTGTTCAGGCATATAAATTGAAAATATTTTAATTCTTGACACTGTGTAGAGCATACAAGTTGATAAAGAGAACCTCATTATCACATGCCATGAAGGTTCTTCAACATTATGTACCTCCAGAAAGATTGTTGAAAATTAACACAGGCTTTGGAAAGTTAACTTCCTTTCACTGTAAGATTAAAAACAAAAATAACTATAAACATTTGAGCCATCACTGCACAGGTGAAAAAAAAGCATGAAGGTCTACTTTTCATACACACAGAGTCATGAAATAATTTGTATTTTCTGAAGTATTTGTGAAGGCTAAAGGAAGATGTTGAAATAACTATAGATGGTGATAGTGATGGGGGAGATAAAGCAACAGTGCCACCACTTATCTTTATCAGCAATGTCACCCCATTATTTAAGTCATAGAGATATGTAGATATATCTTTATAGATTGGCTTTGGTTTATTTGTAGACAGATGTTATCATTTATGTTGAACCCAGCACATTGCACATTCATAAAGCCAGATGGATGACACTGCTTACAGGGAATTTAGTGCCTGTCTATAAAGGCCAGATGGGTGCCGCTCACAAAAAGGTTTATGTTGGCCAGCTATGGCTGCACTCCAAAGAGTAATGAAATGTTCTCAATTCTCCAAATAATTTCTGTACTCTTTTTCACCTATTGCAATTGTCTACGGAACTTTTCAGGACTGAGACTTACCATTGCTTTAATCATATACATTCTATGTCTAAAGACAATTGCACTTTTGATTATACATGAAAAAAAAAAAAAAAAGGTCAGTCAGATGGTATACAGATTTTATGCTGGAGGTTTTTTGTTTGTTTGTCTGTTGTTGTTTTTTTCCATTTATATATAGTTTTGAGTCTATAGATATAGCTAAAATTATGTCCAAATGTACAAGATATCTTTTGACGGAAAACACCCCAAATCCATTCATTTCACCTGTGTTAACACAAAAGATTCCAAAAGCTTGTGGTGAGTGAAAATCAAGCCAAAGCTGAATGGAGACTGAATTGATATTCCATCTCTATGTGGTTTCCTCATAAAACATTTATGTTTGCGACTTGTTCTCTTTGATGACGTGGTGACAAAATTTGTTATGCTTGGTTTCTTAAAATTTCAATCTCATAGTTTGTTGTGATATAATATTATGATTACTTAAAATTCCTACTTTCACAACAGACTCTTTAAATTAAAAAGAGAACCATCTCAAGGCTTTGTAAATATTCAGATTTCTGAATATGACAATAACAAATTATTTTCCCCATGAAACTTTTTTATATTCTAAGACCCATAACTTTCTTACGTTGTTTCACATTCTCTTTCACTTCTACCTTTAGAAGTAGCAATTCTCTCTCATTTGAGGACTATTTTTTCCACAGGAAAACACAATGTGTATCACCTCGTGATTTTTACTGTGTACATGTTGACAAGTAGAAGATAATAGATCTTAGCTGTACAAACGAGGTCAGTAAGCTTCTAGCTTGCATTACGTCCAACTCAAATTCTTAATAGTTACAAACTGATGCTGACAATATTGATGTTAAGTCTGAAAGCTAAGATCTTACCATGTTGCCTAACCCAATACACTTGTACATGATAAAACTTTTAAGGCTTTGGAGATAAATGGATATTTAATGTGACTGAGCAGAGGAAAGAAGCATCTCAATTTAGGAAAGAGGAAGCACAAATCTCTGCCAATGATTGAAGTCGTTCTTTTTTGCCTTAAAATTTCTCCAGATATTTCTCTATTTTTTAGTATATGTACTATTTTATTAGTGTGAACATTTAAAAATGTGGGGAAAAAATGATTGGAGAAAAATTACAATTGAACAGGAAAGAAAAATACGGATAATTAAAAGATCTGAGGTTGTCTAATAGTCAAACCGAGTTATCAATGTTCCTTTTAAAAAATAATGATATATTGGAGTGATATTGGTTAATAAAATTATTTAGGTGTCAAGTGTACAATTTTATGATATATCATCTATATATTACATTTTGTTCACCACCCAAAGTCATCTTCTGTCACCATTTATACCCAGTTACCCTCTTTTGCCTTCCCCTCTTCTACCTTTCTCTCTTCTACCTTTCTTTCTTTCTACCTTCCCCTCCTCTAAAGATCACCATACTATTATCTGTATCTATGAAGTTGTTGTTGTTTGCTTAATCCCTTCTCCTTTTCACCCAGCTTCCAAATCCTCCCCTGACAATTGTCAGTCTTTTCTCTGTATCTATGAGTCTGTTTCTATTTGTTTATTAGTTTGCTTTGTTCTTCAATTCCACATATCAGTGAAATCATATGGTATTTCTCTGACTGGCTTATTTCACTCAGAATAATATGCTCCAGGTCCATCTATGCTGCTGCAAAAGTAAGATTTCTGTATATTTTACAGCTAAGTAGTATTTCACAGCTTTCCCTCCCTTCATTTTATTTGTTTGTTTATTTGTTTATTTATTTATTTATTTATTGCTTAATAACTTCACCCTTTTAACGTAGCCCCACAAGGCCACTCCCCTCTGACAGCTGTCAATATGTTCTTTATCTATGAATCTGTTTCTATTTTGTTTATAAGTTTTGTTTTGTTTTTTTTCATTAGATTCCACATATGACTGAAATCACATGATACTTTTCTTTCTCTGACAGGCTTATTACATTTAGCATAATAGTCTCCAAGTTCATACTTGCTATAGCAAAGGATAAGATTTTCTTTTTTATGATTGAGTAGTATTCTATTGTGTAAATGCACCACGACTTTTTTTTATCCACTCACCTACCGATGGACACTAGGGCTGTTTCCAAATCTTGGCTTTTATAAACAATGCTTCATTGAACATAGAGGTGCATATATTCTTTCTAATCCAGATATTTCAACATAGCTTCTCTTCACCAAAGTTTGAGAAACAATGAACTAAACAACAAATTGAAAATTCCATCAAGTTTCAGGTGTTGGGGCCAAGGGTTCAGCATGGATACCACTTAGATTGTTCATTGAGAAAGCTCAGAGCAAAAAAGAGCAGTACTATACAATCCATCACACAGCTTAGGGGCCAGCAAACCAAAGAGATGGATAGACAGCTATGTTACCACATTTGGCTCTTCTAGTTTTTAAAGTAGTAGGATTTCTTTGCAGTTTAAAATACAACATTATGGTTTTGTCGAAGAATGAACATGGCTCCATCGCCACCCCCACCCCCAATCATGAAGCAGCATCATGGCTCTAGCAGTAGTTACCTCAATAGTCTTGGCACAACTGAGAGAGGGACTAAAGAGTGAAGAACTTGGTGGGCATTGGCATGTGGGCAAGACAGTTTATCTTAGTGCACTTAGGATAATATAAGAAAGGGGGACAAGATGTCTGAGATTTTGCAAATCTGATCTCCTTAAATATCTTTTACAATTAGAAATAAAGCATTGTACAATAATTAGAAATTTCCATGGCCCACTATTATGGCCTTTCCCCCAAAAATAAAAAGTTAGCTTTATAGATAAAACAATGTTTTTTTTAAAAGTTTATAAAGTATTGTTATTAATTGCATACATATATGTAGTTATTACAACCCAATTGCTTTAGGAAATTTTACAATGAATAGTATGTTCTTAACTGGACTGATAATATTTTCCCTACCACATTTAATACTAACTTTAGTGACTGTACTATTTCTAAAACTTACAACAGACTTGGATGCAGTGGAAAAGATTCAGAAGCATATAAATATGGGGTTAGAAATGAAGTTCAGGAGGAATTGTAATTAGTTTTTTGGTTTGTTTTTTAGCTAGAAGAAGGTAAGCTGTAATTATATTGATATTTATTATTCAAATATCTGAATAAAATGATACTATTTGGAAACAATAAGAATATTTTGTCTGTAATAATATGAATATTTAGGCCCTAAAATAGGCTTCTAAAAGATGATTCTAATGTCCAAGAACTATAATTATTGCAAAAGCAAAATTAAAATTGGCACTTGATTTTTCTTGCTTGACTTGTATGGGTTTCTATTTCTTTGGACTTTACATAAACAAGGAAAAGCCAATATTATAATTTTCTGTCAATTATTATTTGACCTTTACTAGATTTTAATCACACAGAACAAAAGTGACCAAATTTTAAAGACTTATCGAATACAATTGGTTCCAAACGCATTACACATTTACAAATTTTTCTAATGTCCTAAATAATTAGAAATAATTGTTAGTTTGATTTTGTGACTGAAGCAGATGTATAGCACTCATAGTAACACCAAAGGAATGTTTTAATTTATTAGAATGCTATGGCATCTTCAAGGTTGGTACCTAAATGTAAGCTAAAGCACTGATCTGTGAATTCATTTCTATGTTCAAAGGTAGAGTTGCTATGGATTTTTAAATAGGATTTGACTGAAAAAAAAAGTTCTCTGGCTAAATCAAAGCATTACAACAATTTAGTGAAGTTTAGATTTTGTTTTACTTTCCAACCTTGAAAATGAATTTCCCCAAGCATGAAAGGCAGAAGATGAGAAGGCTGGGAAGAATGTAGTTTCTGTACAGTGAAGCACTCATTTCTATGTAATTGCCACCATTCCACTTCAGTCTTTATTTCCAAAGTCTAATAAGGATTTCTTTTGTGGTTATCTACAACTAAAAATGTCGAACTGATAACAAAGAACCATTAAGTTGTTCTAATAATTGGATGGCAGACAATTCATTTTGGCTCAAGAGACTGGAGGTGAACCTGACAAAGAAACTGAGGCAATTCCTTTTCAATTCCAAGATCTCTCAAGACTGAAATTGATTGAGAAATCCTGGAGGTAGAAATTATCCCTCATTCTCTGACCAAATCTGGTCTAGATCATCTTAACCAGAGATACAGAGTAGGGATGAGAAAATATCTAGGATAAATAACTACAGCATTTATCTCTTTCATCTTTGGTTCTACTTAGACTGACAGCTCTGATCAAATTAAAGTTGGTGTTATCTTTTGTACAACTTCTTCTTCAAGGGAAGCTTGAAGAAGGATGTGGGAAAAGACAATACAAGCTATGACATGCATTTTTGGAAGCTCCCTGGCCATATACCAACTTTCCATCATGTGTGCGCCATTTCTCATTAGTTTCAGTATCTAATGCTTTTCTTTAGGCTGAAAATGAGTACTTTGCTGGTGATTGAATAGAATGTGTAAATTAAATCTTTACAATGATAGAAAAAAATATAACAGATTAAGAACAGAGAAAGTTAGAGGAGTAGGTAGTGTTAGTTATTGGGGAATCAAAATATAAAGAAGAGATGACTTTGAGGCATGACAGAAGCAGGTTCCCCTCTACAATTCTCATTATATACTACAGGCACAATGCACAAAATTCATGCTGGTGGGGAGAGGTTCCTTAGCCTGGCTTGCGCTCTCTTGCAATCCAGGATCCCTTTCTCCTAACAGCCTGCCTGCTTGCTCCTCACCGCTTAGCTCACTGCTCCTTAGCACTGCTGAGGAGGTGAGAGAGGCTCCCACCACTACTGCTGCACTTGCCAGCATGAGCCTGGCTTCTGGCTGAGAGGTGCTCTCCCTGTGGAAGCACACTTCTGCATTGAGCATCTGCCCCCTGGTGGTCAGTACATGTTATAGTGACTGGTCATTCTGCAGTTCAGTTGATTTGCATATTAGAGTTTTATTATTTAGGATGACCTTAGAAAACATTAGTGACTCCCAGTTGTATGCTATCAAGTGAAATGAGACTATAGTCAAGAGGAATCTTGGACTGCAAAACCACCCCCAAAGATACACAATATGAGTAAAATTAGTCTACATTTTTAATACATTCTCACCAGAGATATTCTTAAAAGGATGATAGTGTTATAAAGCTAGTTCAAATTCCCATGGAAGAACTAGAAATGGTCACATTTTCTTTGATAGACTTGTGTAAATTACAAGTAAACCAATACATCTAGAAAGAATAAAATTCATAAAGCTTGGATCTTAGATCTGTAGCTTTCTTTATCCCTGGTTCTCTAAAAGATGGAATTTGTGACAAAAGTTTACATGCTTAGGCTTTATTAATAAGTACAATCCTAGAGCACAAGGTCTGAGGCAAAAAGGAAAATGAGGCAGGGAATGAGGATCTGTAGACACAAAAAGTATATAACCAAGCTGGCCATAACTATATAAGAAACTCAGCTGATGACTTGGTTTATAGTGTTTTCCAAACAGGTCTGCCTCAGAGTAAACCTTTAGGACAAGGTCCTGCAGATATTTTCTGTAAAGGGCCAAATAGTAAATATTTTAGACTTTGCAGGGCATAAGGTCTCTGTCACAATTACTCAACCCTGGTGTAGCATGGAAGCTGTCATAGACATAAGTAAATGAATGGGCATAGCTGTGTCCTAATAAAACTTTATTTACAAGATTAGGAATTAGACCAAATCGGCTCTTTGGCTGTAGTTTGACAACTCCTGTTTCAGAGGGAAAGGGGAGAGGAATTTACTTGCTCATTCTTCCCTGTATTCCTTAATTGGTTAAAGTTCTCACTATGAAGCATTAATGCTTCTAGATTTTTTTATCATCTTCCCTCCAGATAATTCCTGAGAAATCTGATTCTACACATACTAGCGTGGTGTATCATTTAAGCTTGCAAATATTGGAGGAATTATTGCTTTCATAGGTCCATTCTGTTTGTACCTGGTTCCAAGAACCACTGTGGCTGCCACCATAGTAGCAGAGGCTAAGATGTTGGGGATAGGGGACAATGTTGAAATCTATTTGATCAAGCAGCCATGGTCTGGGGACTTGTATCCTGGCAGGGTTGTTTCAATCTGGGTAACTACCTAAACTAAGTCTGGTAATGTTTTCCTAATGAAGGAAGAAATAAAACTCTCCATAAAGGATATGTAAGTGAGAAATTCTGATTGAAACATATCACACTTAGGTGCTTTGTTTTAAAGTTTATTAAATTCCACTCTAAAATGTAAAGATTTTCCTTATTTCTTAATGTCTGAGCCTTAAACATCTACTGAGAAAGTTGAGATACAACCAACATTTCAAAATAATTACCAAGATGGGGATGCTATAATCAGCAGAAGAGTTAACTGATGTGTCCACATCAGTGGGCCAACCCCAGGTATTGGTGTCAAAGAACCTAGGTTCAAATCCTTGTTTTGTGTCACAGATCAGTATGACCTGAGCCTATTCCCTTGTTTATAGAATATAAAATTAATACCCATGGCTGTGAGGATTAAATAGCATGGTAAGTAAACTGACAAACACAATGCCTGGCACACATAGCCATATAATAAATGGAAATTATTAGCTACTTTGTGTTTATGTTTGACAAGATCAACTTGAGCCTCTTGAGAAGAAGCTTTCTGTGGTTGACTTAGTAGGTCGGCATGCTCACTGCTATCATGAACGAATGACTGTAAATATGCACCAGGGCTCTGTGAGCTTCGCTTTTTCCATTTGTCAAATGAGCATAATTTATACCTCCCTATAAGCTTTTATAGGGACTATAAATGGCTTAATAGTGTTTGTAAAGTACCCTGTTCAGTGTTTCATATATAGTAGAATTAACTCAATGGTAGTTACTATTATTATAGTTATAATTTATAATTCATCTCATATAACAAAATCATTCACTGGTTAGTATCTGTCTTTTCTCAATAGCTTCTCCTATGTAGATATAATGAGTCAGGAACAAAATAGCTAAATCTGGGAATTTATTAGTTTTCTGTTTCAATCCTTATTAGAGTTGTCTGATAACATCAGTACCATCATGAGCATTGTTCTGTGTAGTGAGCTAAACAGCATTTTGAGACGATACAGGCTCTGACTTCTAGGAGCTTTAACGGGATGATGCTGTGATGGTGGAGAAGAAGAGGAAAAGCCTCCCTAATTTTGTACACCAATTGCCTTCCAAACATTCTACTGGCTTGCTTTACATATAATTAATCACAAAAAAAAAATCCTATAGGTAGGCACTATAACTAGCATTTTCATTTTACTGGTGTTCAGCGAGTTTATATAATTTCCCCAAATCTACACACTATTTTATGGCAAAGTTGAATCCCCAAGTTGTCTAGCACCAAAGCCCTTGCCTTTTAATTATTCCATACTAAGCTTCTGCTTGAGAATAGAAGTCACAAAAATTTCCTGTTCTGCCTGGGTAGTCAACTTGGTTTATGACCTTAGCAAATCCTATACATTTTAAGCTTCAGCCACCCCTGAAATTAGGTGGTTGTATTATCTGAATTTTAAATTCACTCCAGATCTATAATTCTGTGTATATTTATTAGAAGAAATGAATATAATGATGATGAGAAGTGCACCTGTGGCTGGGAAGGGGTGGGGGTCAGGTATTATTGGAGACAGAGAATAGATAAGGTGTGCCCCCTATCTTCCCATCCCTGCCCCTGTAGCTGGAAGTGCACATGGCCTCAGTAAGTTGACAAGCTTATGCTGTTCAAACAAACTAGATCACATCACTCCAAGATCTTTCCATCTCACTCCATGCAAAAGGTCCTTGGAATGACTTACCACAATTCCTTTCACCCCACCATCTCTCTGCCTCACCTCTAGCTCTGGCCCTTGCTTACTCTATTTCACCATGTTGGCCTCTTGGCTGGTCCTAGTACACACAGGTACAATCTTGGCTCAGTCCATGCAACTTGCTGTTCCCCTGTTTGGATACCCTCAAGACTAGGCCACTCAGATCATTGGGATCTTTGAGGAAATGACACCTGTTCCATGGGGCTTTTTTGGACCACTTGTTTAAAATAAAAATAAAAAACCCACCCCTCCTCATTCAGCAATTCCTATGCTGCTGCATGTTTAATTCTCTCTATAGTACTTATATCATCTAACACATGATACCTATAACTTTTTTTATTTTTATCAAGTGCTTATCTCCGCTTCTATAGAGAGAGGGAAGATTTCACCTTTATTGGTCACATGCCTTTAACAATCCTAGCACATTTTTTAATCAGTAAAAAATCAGCATTTGAAAAGTACTGTATAGGATAAAGCCACAATATATAGGTCTCAAATAAACTAGTTAATTTTGCAAAATAATATAACATTTACCTTAATTATTAAACATCTTGAATGAGTATCCAAATAAATATTAGGTGAAGAATGACTTTGTAGAAGGATGCCAAAACCAGTGTGCTTAGTGGTTGGGCTTCTACCCATGAACCAGGTCACAGTTCACTTCCAGGACAGGGCACATGCCTGGATTGTGGGCTCAATACCTAGTATGGGGCATGCAGGAGGCAGCTGATCAATAATTCTCACTCATCATTGATGTTTCTTTCTTTTTCTTCTCCCCCTCCTCCTCTCTCTCCTCCCACTTCCCCTTCTTCCCCTTTCTCCTCCCCCTCACCGCCTCCTCCTCCTCCTCTTCCTCCTTCTTCTCCATCTTCTTTTTATTTTTTCGTTAATCCTCACCAGAGGATATTTTTCCATTAATTTTTAGAGAGTGTGGAAGGGAGGGGAGAGACAGAAACATGGATGTGAGACATGTCAATTGGTTGCCTCCTGCAATCACTCCAACCAGGGCTTGGGAACTTGCAACCAAGATACGTGCCCTTGACCAGAATCAAACTCAGGACCCTTCAGTCCTTAGGGGCTGATGCTCTATCCACTGAGCCAAACTGGCTAGGGCCACTGATGTTTCTATTCCTTCCTCTCTGAAATCAATAAAAACATATTTGAAAAAAGAATTATCTGCAGGTTTCAGTTTTTTCTATCAACAACACTCAAAACTAAATATAATTTATGTGCAAGCAAATGCTTAAAATCCTAAGTTTACATATTCAGTGGAAGTTGTATATCATGGCTGTCAAAATCATTAAAACATCTTTAAACTAATTAACATATATTATAGATTAACTTCATATTGCAAAAAAAAAAAAAAAAGAGAGAAAGTCATCAAAATGTTTTTGAGTTAAATTGCATGAAAACTATCTTGGTTTGTTGCCAAAAGCAGTATTGGGAAACAGACTTGTTATGATTCCTGGTAAAACTTCTGACTATTTTAATCATTGGTCCCTAAACTTTAATATATACATAGTTTGAGCCTAATAAAAGTGAATCACCTCCTATCTTATTAAAATGCAAATTCTGATTCAGAAGGCCTGGGGCAGGATCTGAAATTCTCCATACCTCGAAAGCATAAAGGTGAAACTGATGCTGGTCTTTAGACATCTTAAGTGAAGCCAAGTTCCTAGTGCATCTGGTTTCTCCTAATATTTTCATTATGAGGTCTAATGAACTTGAAATAGGAGAGATAGTCTCTCCAGAAGCTTCATTGATGCATTGACCAACTGGTGTCATTAGTGCAGGAATGAAACAGATGCTTACGATTATGGATGCCACTTCAGCTGGAAAAACAAGTGTGAGAGGATTGGGTCACAAGTATTAGGCACCTCTGATGTCTAAAGAGATATCGTTCGGCAGCTTAACTCTTCATGTGAAGTACTTATTTCATTGTTGTAGCCTAGCCTCAAACAGACTTAAAGCAAAACAAATACAAAAACAACTGTAATATTTTAAAGCTGTGTTTTTCTTAATTTCTAATAACACAGCAGAGAAAAGAACTGAACATGTCAGTCCCTAAAATATGCAGTGAAATTGAATAAGAGATTAGGGGTGGGAAGAACTACCATATATATATATATAATTTTTTTTTTTTTTTTTTTTTTTTTTTTACTAGTAAAATGACGAGCATAGGAATTGCACCAAAAATAACCCAGGCTTGCTTCTTGACTCTTTTTGCCATTGCTGTCATTCAGCATGGCTCATAGACCTTTGGGCAGAGGGTATATTCAAGCGGCTTCACAAATATAGGGCTCAGTTTTGCAGGTGGTGTGTAGCTCAGGGTGGAGTGACCCATATCCTGGCAGTAATTCTGTTGAATAAACATCTACCACTGGTCACCTCCCTGGAAGGAGTTCTGTTTCAAGTGGGCTTACCAAAGCTTTGCTAGTGGTTAGTGACAGAAACCTATTCTCATCCTGACCCTGCATTGACAGAAAAATAGGAGAGGATAGCAGGGTAAGATTTGTCTTTTTGTCCCCAGAAGACTCCTTTGCTGGCATTCAAAGGGGATAATTAATTCAAATATATCTTCAGGATACCATGAAACTGACAGTGGTTAAGAAAAGAAGAGGGTGCTTTTTTTATTTCTTTGGTTTTTGTTTTTGAAGTCATCAGGGAACACTTTAATAAAATTAGCCTGTCTTGTCTTCCTCCTGATTTCTGGTACATGGCTTGAGTCTAACAAAAGCAAGTCCCAGAAAAAACCATTATGGTAAAGAGACTGGTAAGATAAAATCTTACTATTCCCTTCTAGGTTGGGTGGCACCAAATTCATCCTGAATTCACTGCATTGTGCAGTCTCAGATTCTTTTCTCCAAGCCCAGGGAAGAGAGTGTAATGGTCTCCATTCTCCAAAGTAACTAGGGTAACATTCAAACCCTTGGGAGCATCCTCTGAGAGTAGAATAACCTCAGCCTTTCTCATCTCCCCAGTTATGAAACCAGCTCCTCTGTTCCAAGGATACCTAAAATCTTAGTTTTATTTGATCCTTTAAACAACATTGGAAGTTAAGACAAATTATTTTCTCCTTATTTTCACTAGCAAAACTCATCCAGTGATTATTGTGACATTATATTTTTCCTCAGTAGAGCCAATCGTGGGTCAGTGTTAAACACTGCACAATTTGGTATAGTTCTTCAAGTAGTCTTGTTTTATACTCATAACAATATTGACTTTGTTCTTAACCACTTTCTCCTAAGTATATAGGTTTTGTCTTTGATAAACTAGTGCTAAAGCTGGGATCTGAACCAAGCAACCTACTAGCAGCTTAGTTAATGCTCTTAACTGCCTTGCCATATCTTTTGTCAACAATAAAACAGATTCATGCAATACAACTGCTAGTCTCTATTAAATTACTTTATTCTTTCTTGAGTCCTATTTGGATGTGTAAGTTCTATGATGAAGTGATAATTAAATGATTTTTCAGACAACTACCTTATCTTTTATATAAGATGGGACTCTGGTTCTCCCATTTCTTAATACTTTTATCTATGTATCAGTGAAAATACTTCTGCTTCTTCCTTGCTAACAGATTTCATGACCACGTATAGAAAATCAATAGTAACTGTAAGGAGAACCATGTAAAATTATTCTCGTATGTTTTAGGATTTGAAAATAGTGAAACAATACAAATATGGGTAAAATGTAATTTGAAGGCTATAGTTTTACATGTCTTAGTTAGAAATTTCAGTATTAGAAATCCTGTTTCCCTTTTATAGGCAGGGAGTGGGCATGCAAGCCTCCTATGTCTTAAGAATATGTTTGCTTAATGACTTACCAGATCTAGCGCCAGCTCTGGTTTATGAGCATGGCCCTGTCTGTTGCTATGTAGATGAGGAACTGCAATAAATTTGTTCAAGGACATTAGATCACATCTGCAAAGAGATTCAGAGAATAACTACTGTGTAGTGTGGAAAGGAGTTGGAAACATTTATGCTTAACAAAAAGCTATAGTTTTGTGGCTGTATTACTTCATCTTTCTGTCCTTTAATCTTTAACTAGTATTTGAAAATTCTCCAATTCCTTTGTCATTAAATTAGTGTTTTGAATTTACTAAAATATATCTTAGTTTATAACTGGCTACCACTAGATGACAACTCCATTTGACTTATCTTCATAGACTTGACTTTCTTTCATTTAATTTTCATCAAGGCATATATTGAATGAATGCATTTTGCAAAGCAGTAGTTGCTGAATTCTGATGTGTGCGGGTATGTGTTATATCTAGGAGCATACTTTTGTATCAGGGTGAAAACTTGGCATTTTGAGTTTCAGTCAGAATCATTTTTTATGACTTCAAGTTATAAACCCACAAAAACATGGCCTTATAATGTAAATGCTGACATTACCTTTACATAGCCTCAGCTATAAATCAAGGTGCTATAAAACACCATATTTGAAAAGTCAAGCTAGGTAAAATACTAAGTTAATATTTGTTAGGAGAAAGAGAAAAGTCAACTGGTTAAACATTTTCCATTTCAGTTCTGAATGGAATACGCACCTTTTGGTTATCTTCAGTAACAAAACAAAATGAAAAATAACCATCACATATCAGTGAAACGGATGCAAAAATACTCTTTAAGGGAAAAAAGGATACTTCAGTTAGGGGGCTCTTATTTTCCAATCCAAAATCAAATCTCTGCATGCCATTGAGTGCTACGTCCCTAAGGAATTAAATTTCCGTCTAGTATGCTTTGTTGGAGATTGAAAAGGTACTCAGTTCTCACTGAGGGCTGTGAATGGCAAAGAGCATGTGGAGTCCAATGAAACATTATGCCAGCAGAATTCTTATTGAACACTTGATGTCATATGTCATCTGACACTGGCTTTTCCATCAGGTCATTTCAGGATAAGGTACTACTGAAAAAGCAGAACCAACTTAGCGGGTGAACTGCTGACAAGTTTCAGGGGTTTGGCTGGCATTCCAAAGTTTATTTGAGTTAATCTTCATTCTCGTTGGCCTGCAGAGCTCAGTGAACACTGGCTTTTCTGCGAACACTTTGACGGCTTCCTGATTGTACTGGTATCAGAAACACCACAAGAAATGTACTTGAGAGACAGATTTTTATTATAATAATTTTATTCAGGTAAGAAAAAATTTTCTGTTAAAAGGTACAGAGTGTTTGTTTATAGTTAATTTGTAACACATGGCAACTGCAGGTAGTGGTATGTAATTGATGTGTTTATGACTTGTTCCTGGGCATTATTTAGAATCTATATTTTCTACAGTAAGGTTCCAAAGAATTCCCATTGACTAAAGTACCAACAGATACAATCAATTCCACAACAGCACCCTAAAACTGTGGAAATTTTAGTTGTATTTTTAAACCTAAGAACTGAGAAAGTATTAGACCAAACAGAAAATACCAAATTTATTGAATCTTAGGAGCTTAGGCTTAAAGGACATGATAAATTATATGATGATTCTCACACTCTCATATATACTATGTCACCATTTACATTGAAAAAACCTGGATTCTTTTATGAGGGTAACATGTATAAAGTTATAAAATTTTGCTTATGCTTTAGTAATGGTTATGTAAAACTCATGTTGTCTTTAGACCACCCGGCCTACATGTGTCACCCTGCCTGTGAGTTTGGTCAAATTATTATCTGTGGTTTTGATAATAGCTGAGTTGTTAATGGCTGGCAAATAGAAACACAGCTATTATCTAGCTTTGTTAGACAGAGTTGAGAACATAGTTTAATACTGGAAGCCCAGATGCAGCCTTTAGCTTCCTCTTAAGGAAATCTCAAACCCAAAAATCTCGTTTCTCCAGTGGAAAACAGGCGAGTCTGCGATACTCTTTTTGCCAGGGGAAAAGGGGAAAGGGGAAAGGAGAGTTCCCTTTCCACTGATGGCTTGTTGCCAGCTGTCCTAGGCTACTTGCCCCACTGCTAGACCTGACTTCCTTCTGTATCCAGAAAGGAAATGGAGCATTGATATGTGAAGAAAAATTTAAAGAGAAAGTAGGAAAGACCTGCTATGAATGGATACAGGAAGCAAAAGAAGGAAGCAGGACACACCCACTTCTTCTCAAGATACAATAACACCCTCTGTTCAAATATGATGCCAAAGATGCCAGCTTTTGTCAATCAGACTGGAGCATGGTGGGAGGGGCTAAAGCTTGAGCAGGCATTTCCTTCTCTATGAGCAGAGATAGGAATGGCAGGAGAGAAGTGGGAAATGTTCCTGTCCCCAACACCACACTCCCTTCTGACAACAGAACCCTTTGTATAATTTCTACACTCAGTGACTGCCCAGAACTTCCCTGAATACCTCCAGAAGCAGGACATCATATGGAACCCTTGTGTCTTCCACTATGCACTTCGGTGTTGTCCAGGAAAGAGTATTAATGATTTCCAGATATTTGTGACATTGTTTCTCTCCACATACTCCTCCCCCTCACCTCCCCCCCCACTCCCCCCCCAGCCCTAAACACCATATCTACCAATGAAATCCAAGTACACTCTTAAGATAGAACTAGGAAGTATCTTGAAAATGTAAGGAGAGAAAATCTATTTCTTCTGAGAAATACTTGCCCCATCATCACGTTGTGGAGGGGAAGTTCAGGTTAGTGACTGTGGGAAACATGGTATTGATTGGCAGTGCATCCAGTAGCACTGTGGGATTGTGTGATGCCTCCCCTCCCCTCTCTGCATGTCTTCTTTTGCCTGTTTCAAAAGTGCAATTCTGCACAGTCGGGAGGACTGGTGCAGAGTGAAGGCACTTAGAGCAAAGAAAATAAAGAGTCAGATGTCCCAGCAGCTTTCATTGCGTCCTGATTCTCACCACCCCCAGATCAGCCATGAAAGTAGGAGGGACCAGATGAAGACATTTAAAAATTGGTCCTGCTCCACAGTGATCCGGATCAAGCTGTGGCTCGGCTGCTCCGAGGTGGTTTGAGAGGCTGCTCCTGGGGTCGGGACCCTAATGTGGCAGCTCTGCTCCCCTTGGGACCTCTCTGACTCACCTTAAACATGAGGTACAAAGAACAAAACTTAATTTTTTTCATTATATATAACAACATAAGTCTAATGAAACTGAATTCCATTGAAATCCAACAGAAGTATGTATTCAGCATAGCCATGGCCAACTTCTAGTCTCTCACGTGGATCTGTAACTGAGGGAAGTGCGTGGGTGTTTGTGTGGGATCCATGCCATTCATTGGGTCTACAGTGAGATCTGTGTGAATTAAGAATTCCATTTATCCCATACGTTACTAGGGAAGAAAGGAAGTGCACTTATGTGCAGTGTTATAAAACAAACACAATAAAATCCCCTACAATGTAAAGGCCCACACGTTCAAAGCTGTGTGCCAGCTGCTGGAGAGTGGATTTTATAAACCAGGGACTTTTCTGAGGTGGATCAGAAATGACATATCTATTGCTGCATGGTCACTTATGTAACAATCATTTTGGTGGGGAATTACCTATTGAGTGCTTTGCATGACTACTAAAGAAACATTCATAAAAAAGAACAAGTGTAACATGAAATGTAGATAAAGTAAACTTACTCTTTAGCCACCTGCATATGACTTGGCAAAAGGTGAACTTCTCTAATCTCCTTGTAAGGATCTAAGGTCTTTCAAGTTCTTTAGTAACCTTGGGAATTCATTAAGAGCGTCAGGGTCTGTCACGAGGTAAGTGTTGAGTGGATAAGGTTGAAAGAGCAGTAGATTAAACTTCCTTTATTTCTTTTTCATTACATCACACAAATGTCTGTGTCCCCAGCCAAATACATTAAGAAAAAATAAAAGAGGAAACTCTAAATAATGATTGATAAAATGCCAAGCAACTTCAGACCTTTGTTGAGGTTTGCTCTCTTAAATTGAATTCTAATGATTATATAACATGTAACTATACAGTAAAGTAAATAAACCCACCAAAACCCTCAAAACATACCAGAAAATGTATATAAAAGTAAAGCATTATTTCCTTTGGATCAGACATCTCAGAATTCTAGCTTTTAACCCAATAATTCTGAAAATTTTGAGAACTATTTTTATACTATCTCTCTGCAAGTTTATACAGTTCCATGAACATTTATTTAAATCTCTTAGCATGTGTGGACCTTACAGTCTGGCACATGCTTCTTATCTAACAAACCCATTTTATGAAGACATTTGGTCTAGAAAGTTCAATTGATTTGTCCAAAGTCACAGAAAGCTGAGACAAGAACCAAGATCTGTTTTCCAGGATATCATTTTTGCCACAATATTCTTCTGCCTTTTTTTTGTTGTGGAGGAAGAAAAAAAATTGTAAGTTATTCAAAGCAAAATCTAGTGAATATGATGGATGATCAACTCAGTGTAATGGAGTAAACATTTACTGGGTGCCAATGGTAAACAAGGCATCCTGATAAGTGCTGATCAGAATACAAAGGGCAGGGGCATGACTTTAAAAAACTGAGCTGCGCCGAAACTGGTTTGGCTCAGTGGATAGAGCGTCAGCATGCAGAATGAAAGGTCCCAGGTTTGATTCCGGTCAAGGGCATGTACCTTGGTTGTGGGCACATCCCCAGTAGGGGGTGTGCAAGAGGCAGCTGATCGATGATCCTCTCTCACTGATGTTTCTAACTCTCTATCCCTCTCTCTTCCTCTCTGTAAAAAAATCAATAAAATATATTTTTAAAAAACTGAGCTGTAATCTACACTAATAAAAGAGTAAGATGCAAATTAACTGTACCTTCTCGACTCCCACAATCCAATCAGGAGTAATTATGCAAATTAAGCCACAAAGCTGGCAGGTTAATTTGCATACACAGACACCTAGTAGCTGAGGGTGGGACAGGACACTTGCATTGTCACAATGGAGACTATGCAGGTGTTCCATAATGTCTCAGCCGCTCCCGGCTCTGGGCAGCATGGGAAGGCAGAAAGGCAGCTCCAGCCAGAGTGAAGGCTGTACAGGTAGCCAGGGGAAGGAAAGCCCATTCTCACATGAATCTTAGTGCATTGGTCCTCTAGTTATAGTATAATTGAGAGTAGTTTCCTTGAGTTCCTGATTCTGTATTATATTCCTTCAATCAACAGGTTTGGATTTATAAAACCACCAGAGAAAGCACCCATTTTAGTTAATCCCTATTTGTTGTGCTCTTCTTTCAAATTCACAATGACAGGATTGAAATGAAGGAAAAAAAATTGTTAGCTTATGAAAAGAACTGTGAATCTTTCAAGTGAAAATAGGACCTAACATTTTAGGTAAGGATGCAATTATTATTTTCTGTAAAGACCTTTAGAATTTTGAGAATATTTGTGTACTGCCAAGTTGCTATGTGAGTACCTTTGGGAAACAAATCAACACATGCAATCTGTGGTGACAGACCTTTAATCAGTCCTATGCTATTCTAGTCTTTCAAATCTGGTCAGCTCTTCAACCTGCTGCTTTTCAAAAGCCTGTGATAAAGATAATAAATACCTTATTTATCTACTCTTTCTGTTTCAACTAGTTTATATTATGGTGACAACACTATCCTAGAAATATAAGCTCATCATCTACATCTTTTCCTATAGTTTATGCAACAAATGTATTTTTATAAGATAATCTTTCTATTAACCTATCACTAGAGTTCTGAGTTGTTGTTTTTTTTAGTAGTAGAAAACACACATTAGATATTTGGAATGTTTTATCTACTTTTAATTGCTTTACTTTTATGTTTAATCCTCATAATAATTTCCTGAGGTAAGTGTCACTAACTCAGTAAGAAAACCGAGTCTCAGAGGTAATAAATGACCTAAGTTCAGGAAATTATGCTAAAATTCAAACCCAGATCTGTGGGTCCCTATTATAATTAAGGGTATACATTAAAAGATGCCTGGCCTTGTGGGAGGGGAGACTTGGGAATGGTTGAAAAAGAAGTAGTAATTCATTAGAACCCCTAAATCTAGTGCTTGGCCTACCATGCTTTCTTAATTATAATCAGAAGGAGATATATATATATATATATATATATATATATATATATACACACACACACACACACAGAACATCATGTCTGGTAAAGATGAGTGCCTTATTATTTGACCACACAGTTTTGTGCATTTCTTTGGGGATCTAAGCTGGACTTTGTGGAAAACTTCTAAAGTCTGTTCTTTGGTCAAAAGCTGCCTAAGTTGCATTCTTTTTCCTCTGCCTCTCTCTGGTCCCCACGTGGCTTCTAGGTGAGAACAAAGTAGAAATGAAGATACTAATTCTTGAGTGATAGCAAGGCCTGATTCTATTTTATCATGCAGGGAGGAAGCAAATCCAATGAGATAGGAGTTTGTATCCCTTCCAAGAGAGAACGCGTCCCTAGAGCCTTAAGTGCCCCAATCCTTCCCTTCTGGTACCCTTAAATTTTCACTCTTATCAAATCTTGTGAAAATTGTTAGTCCAGAGACCAAAAATAAAAACGTTATCGTTTGATTATTCTATAATGAATAAATTAAGAATAGTAAAAATGGAGATAGGCTAGTGCAGAGGTGGGTAGGGTAGATGTCAGCTTCCCTCAGGGAGTATCCAATGCAAGATTTTTTTTTTTTTCATTCATCTGGTGTAATTATCTTCTGGGTTAAGTCACCCAGATATTCTTTAAGGTTAGGTGAATTCATTTCAATAGAGACAAGGATAAAATAAATGCACAAGAATTACCTCTGACCATACACTTTATGCATTGTAGTGTAAAGGACTTGACATGTAATTTGAGATTAAATATCTTCAGAAAAGGGAGTCACTCCTAAAACACCTGAAACAAATAATTTCCAAATCTGTGGCTAATGGATTCAATGATTATGGCAGTTTCAAAGGTTTCACTAATGTTATGCCAAACTCCTAAACACATATATCAAATCAAACTGATCAGCCCCAAGAGTTTCTAATCTATATTGTAGAAACAAGGCTTAATATACATGTGCTTCCATGAATCTAGGCTTATCTTTTCATGTATACATATGGGACTTTATTTATTGTTCTAGTTGGAATAAATGGCTAAGCAATGAAGAGTTTTAAAGTTGTCTTGATGATTTAAAATAATTCTAGAATAAAACATCTATTTGAGGCTCCAGCAAATAAATATAACTATTTTATCACCACCTATATAATTTTTCTTGCTTTTTATAGTTCTCTTGATGTAATATTCAAGGGTGTTTAGTACTTTTATTTTGTAAATCTACGTGTGACAGATACTATTATAGGACTGCCCCAAAGCTATAGCCTCTTTCTGGCTAACAAAATCCCAAGTTCATTTAGGTAGGCCATGTACCAGCTCCAGGGCATGAACCATGACTGAACTATGTGGGACAATTGTTTTCGCTTTATCAGACATTGCTTTCCCAGCCTTCCTTGCATTGGTAAGAACTTATAAAAAGTTCTGACCAATGAAACATAAGAAGAATTATGATGGGCTTTTCCCCCTCATTTCCAATTAAAAAATAGAAGCTCTCCTCTACCTGCTGCCATGTTCCTCCCTGCTTGAGATACTGAAATGAGTCCATGATTCCTTAAAGAGGTCATTATCTTGTAATCATAGGGTAATAAACCTTAGGACACAAGCCTAAGGGGGACGGCAGAACAAAAGGATGGCTGAACTGCTGCACTCAATATGAACTACAACCTTCCAGAATAAGAGATGGTCTCTGTTAGTAAGATTGGGGATGGAGTCAATGGCAACACACTTGCATATGGCATGTAAAGGAGCTCAAGGGCTATAGTAGCAAGAATGAGGGACACCAATCTCATATTCCAAAAAACAGTGGAAGGCAGATGAGAAGTTATCAGAACAAAGTAGGTAGAAAAATCCTGTAAAGAAAAGACTAGCATATGCAAAGGCAGGGCAATGAGAGAGAACATGGCCTGATCCTCGAATGCCAAGGCATCAATACTGAAAGATGAGGGTAGAGATGGGGCAGCATTCTGATTCTAAAAAGACTTTTCTGTCAGACTCAGGTTTTTTAACTTTCTTCCAATGATAGAGTGCTACTGAGGGACTTGTATGCATTATATGTTAGTATATTTTATACTCTAGAAGTTCAAGAGCTTGGAGACAAAGAAAATGTTTGGATGGGGAAGAACATAAAGAATGCAGTGAATTTTTAACCCTCTAAAAAAAATGTGCAGACTTCATTGTCTATGTGTTTTTTGGGGGCTAGTGATGTCTCAGAAAAAGGCCCTGCTAGTATCAGTGGGAAGTTTTCATACGGGATCATGTCTCTGGATATGAAATCCATGAGGCCAGTTCTTAAGCTAAGAACTATACAAGCTGGAATCAGGGCCCTCTGTCAGGAATAGCAGTTTCCTTATAAATCCAGGCAAGTTCGACATTGCATGACAGGCATCTGTCAGGGGAGGCTCTTCTGGCTCACTTTGGGTGCTGACTCTGTATTCTCAAGGGCCACTGATAAGCTGGAATAGTGTAACCACAGGAATGACTCCTGATAACAGTCAAGTGGGCTGTACAATCCTGGGCTCTGGCTGATGTCTCCCCATTTGCTGCCAAGCTAAAGAAAATGAGTTAAATTGGTCAAATCTGAAGTCTTGCCTATTTGGGTTGGCAGTTCTTAGGGAGTGAGTAGTGGTGTACACACACGAACACACATGTGAAAGAGAGAGAGAGAGTCAACAAAGGGATGCATATGGCAGAATTTCCTTCCTTTCAAAGATGAGTAATATTTCATAATATATATATATACCATATTTTTTTATTTATTCACTCATCAATAAATATTTGGGTTGTTTCTGCTTCTTGGATTTTGTGAACAATGCTATTATAAATATGAATACACAAATATCTCTTTGAAACCCTACTTTTAATTATTTTAGATACTAGAGGGCTGGTGCACGAATTTGTGCACAGGTAGGGTTCCTCCATGTGGCCTGCAGGGATTGGGCCAAAACCCGCAGTCTAATGCTGCCTGCAGTTCCTACCTGCCACTCCTGCTCATCCTGGCCCCACTGTGCCTGCTGTAGGCTCATGCCCAATTAGTTCTGGTCGGGAGAGGCTTGCGCAACCATAGCAGTGCTTGCCAGCCCCAAGACCTGCATCTGGCACCTTCCAAGGGGAGTGGCCTGTGGGATCAGGTTGAAACCAGCTCCCTGACACCCCTCTGAGGGGTCCCTTATTGCGAGAAAGCACAGGCCAGGCTGTTCAGCCCATCTCTCTCAGTCCTGATTGGCCGAACCCCAGCAGCAAGCTAACCCAGGAGCATCTGCCACCTGGTAGTCAGTGCACATCATAGCGAGTGGTTGAGCAGCCTTAACATATCATTAGCATATTACACTTGATTTGTTGTTTGATTGTTCTGCCATTTGGTCTATTTGCATATTACTCTTTTATTATATAGACCTAGTAGCCCTGTGCATGCATCTGTGTGCCAGTAGCTTACCAGCAACTCGCTGCTGCCCTCCAGTAGCTCTCCACCTGCTTCCCCCGGACCTCCCATAGCTTGCTACCCTGCCCCCTCCTGTAGCTCTCCACCACCCACTCAATGCCTCACCCTCCTGTTGATCCATGATCAGGTCCTTACATGGTCGGTCTTACATGGTTAGTCATTACATTTCATGGCATAATGACCATTTGCATATTACATCTTTATAATAGGATATCTGGTATAACCAAAAATGGGATTGCTTAATCATATGGTAAATTCTATTTTAATTTATTGAGAAATCATTTTTCACAGAGGCTTTCATTTTGCTTTCCCATCAGTGGTGAAAAAGGGTTCATCTTTTTCCACATTCTCACCAACACTTATTTTCTGATTTTGTTAGATTGTAGTCTTCCAAAGAGTACAAGTGATATCATCTATTAGTTGTTTTGATTTGGATTTTTCTGATGCTTAATGATAAGCATCTTTTAATAGCTTGTTGGCCATTTTTATGTCATCTTTGTAGAAATGTCTATCCAAGTCTTCTACCTACTTTTGAGTTGTTTTTTTTTATTGTTGTTGATTTTTAAAAATTGTTTGTATATTCTGAACATTAATACCTTATTAGATACAGGATTTGCAAATATTTTCTTCCATTGCATAGACTGCCTATTCTCTTTGTTGATTGTATCCTTTGATGCACAGAGTTTTCATTTTGATGTCTCATTTTTTATTTTGCTGTCTGTGCTTTTGGTGTTTTGGCTATTTGGGATCCATTAAGATTCTACATAAATTTTTTAAATAAAGTATTTTTATATTTCAATTGACAATTTGCAATTATCCTTAGTGACACATATATTTATTTTAATTATTATGATTTTTTAATCCTCACCCAAGAATATTTTTCCACTGATTTTTTAAAAATATATTTTACTGATTTTTTTACAGAGAGGAAGGGAGAGAGATAGAGAGCAAGAAATGTTGATGAGAGAGAAACATCGACCAGCTGCCTCCTGCACATCCCCCACCGGGGATGTGCCCGCAACCAATGTACATGCCCTTGACCGGAATCGAACTCGGGACCTTTCAGTCCGCAGACTGATGCTCTACCACTGAGCCAAACTGGTTTCGGCAAGATTCTACATAAATTTTGAGATGGATTTTTCTACATCTGAAAAAAATGTCATTGGGGTTTAGATGGGGATTGCATTAAATACATATAATCACTTTGGGTAGTGGAATATACTGAATTGTATCTCCTCAAAATTTACATGTTAAAGCCCTAACTCCCATTGTTACTGGATTTGGAAATAGGCACTTTAAAGAGATGATTAACTTTAAATGAAATTGTAAGGGTCGAGCCCTAATTCAATACAACTAGTTATAAGAAGAGAAAGAGATCCCAGGAATGCATGCACACAGAGAAAAAGACTATTTGAAGACAACATAAGAACATAGGAGAGAGACCTCAGGAGAAACCAAACTTGCTGATACCTTGATCTTGGACTTCTAATCTCCAAACGGAGGGAAACACTTTTATGTTACCTGGTCTGTGGTATTTTTTTATGGCAGCCCTTACAAACAAATACAGGTAGTACTGTCATCTGAACAATATTGTTAATTTACCTATGAACAAGAAATACCTTTCCATTATTTGTGTCTTCTTTAATTTTCTTCAGTAATGCTTTGTAGTTTTCAATGTAAAAGCCTTTTACCTCTTTGGTTAAGTTTATTCCAAAGTATTTTATTATTCTTGAGACTGTAGTATAATAAATTATTTTTGATTAATATCTTTGGAATTATTATAGTAATATAAATACAATGGTAAAATTTCTATAAAATAAAAAGGGCTCATAGACTTCAACCAGGTGATCTAAGTCAACATCAATGGTGATGTCGCATTGAGAGTATGTACCCTTGATAAAATGTGATGAAGATAACACGTACTACCTTGGCCATGTCCCTTGCTGTTTCCACAAAGGGCATCACAAATAGGCTATGCCAAAGGGCAAGGGGTAGAGCAGACACACAGCAACATCAGCAGACATATTCCAAAACTCTCAGGATAAACCATTATGAGATGCCTAGAAATAACTGGAAGATAGGCTGGGGAAAGTTGAGGTACTCTGATCATGAACTTGAGGACAAGAGCTGCTATAGTTCGGATACTAATGTTATTAAGACTCCACATAGGAAGGAGACCTGGAAGTGTTCAGGTTATGGAGATAGCTACCAAACCATGGTTACAACATACGAACTTGGATATTTAAGTAATTACCACCAGGAAAGGCTTAAGTAGAAACAATACAGGCTTTTTTTAACACAAGGAGAAACTCCTGTGGAGTAACAAGTGAGTCATAGTCCTGCCTGGCTGGGGTTCACTAAAAGGTAAAGGGATTGGTATGAATGCTATTATTCAACTGTCTTGAAAAGTAGGCGATAACCAGCATTAACAAGAATGTTTTTCAATAATACATTTCAGTTCTAAGGAAACAGTGGCCAGTCTTCTACACTCCACTACTTAAAATTGTCATGGGCTTTTATTGTTACTCTAAAATTTATTGCTTCCTTTTAGGTGGTCATATGGCAAAGTTATCTTCAACTTGTTTATTCCAAAATCTTAAAAGTTAGGTGGCTGGTATGGACTGGTAGTCACTCAGGGCCTGGGCCAAGGAGTTTGAGAAAAGAAGTTTCAGTGGGAAGCACAGGGCCAAAAGGAAATTAAATATAATGCACACACACATACTTTCTCTTGATACATTGAAAAAAGGAAAAAAGATATTTCTCATCATTTATAAATTATTTCTGAATTAAAAGTATTACAGGTAAATAAATGAACAAATAAGGAAAACAAATAAGAACTCACAGTCACAGACAACAGTATACTGGTTACCAGAGGGAAGAGGGGTAGGGAGGGTAGTAAAGGGCAAAGAGGGTAAAATATAAGGTGACAAAAGATACTTTGACTTTGGGTGAAGACCATAAAATGCAATACACAGATCATGTATTATAGAAATATACACTTGAAACCTGTATAATCTTATTAACCAATATCACCCCAATAAATTTAATTTTAAAAGTATTGCTTATGGGCTGCTCTTTAGGAAAATAAATTCGTCTTCTAATTATAGCTTTATGAAACCTCAAATTCTGCAGTGAATATTTTTAGACATTTAGAATCAAATTGATTCATTTACCACTACACTAAAAGTAACAACTTTTATAATTTTCAAATGAAATGGATTATTTCGAATACCTGGTTTTGATAAAATACTCCCTTTGTGGTTCCCACTGATTTTTCCCCTCCTAGGCTGAAGTGCTTTGAAATAAAGACCTTTGTTTCATCTTGACATATTTCCCATTGCTGTACACTTAGTAGGAACTTTGATATCTCTCTGCCTCATCTCATATTGCTTGCACTTGATAGGTTCTCCACTACTAACTGAATCACTGAGAAACTGGCAGTGCTTACTTCATAGATAGTGAATTTCTGTTGTAGTTTTCTTTCTTCTTCCCAGTGTTCAATATTTATGTAACTTTGAAATACATTGATTTTTATCTGTGGAAATATCAGGATTAAGTTTACAAATGTTAGAACTGCTGAAGTTTAGTTAATACATTGACTTTGCTCATTGGTCTTAATTGCCTATATTAGCACTCTTGCACACAGTGCATCATTGTGAACATATTTTTCAAAATTTTTTTTTTCACTTTCAAGATAATCCTAAAACAAGTTCATTATTTCTGGAAGAAATTAAAACTAATAGAATTAATATTACTCTTCCACAGAATATGTAATGTTCTTCATAGTCTGGAAATCCAATACCAAACCAATCATGTTTTAGCATGTGAAATGAACTCTATTGTTCCTATTTGTAATAGTATTTTCTCTCCTATACTGCCTCTGTACCTTGAATAAATGAGGGTTCTCACAACTGAACCAATTGCCATGGTTACAGGCAATCTGTGTTATATCTCCTCAAAGTAAAAACACACACAAACAAACAAACATACAAACAAAAAACCCAGAGTAATTTAAGGTAAATATTACCCTTCTTTTAGGATGAACAATTCTCCATGACTGTATCCCATTGAAAACAGCAATGCATTAAGGTCCAGGTTATCTCCCACCCTCCCATCTCACGCACAAATGCACACCCTTGATGCCTAATACTATTTCATCTCTAGAGGACTAGTTGGTTTCTGGTATTTGGGGTTGGGAGAAGGTTTAGAGTTGCAGACACAAAGAAATCTGTGAGACCTGTAAAGCTATATTTATTATTAATACATAGTTGGTAAGCACTGGTATTGTCATTGTGCCGAAAACTAATTCCAGCATGTAATAATTACAAGAGTTTTGTCAAAAGGTTGATGGTATTGGGGGGCTCAACAAGGGTGAACCATATATGTAGTTTACCTGTTGGAAATGGCTAAAGGCACTTCCCCCAAACCAGAATAGGATAATTGCTGCCAGGCAGCTCAGGGCATTTTATTGCCTCCTTTTGGCCAAACACCTGAACAGTTGTAGGTTTTCCCCATACTGACAATGTTTCTTTACCCTTTGAAACTTTACCCTTTGAAGTATATATTTCCACCTTGCCTTGGGACAAATTGTGTTTAATAAAAGCACAGGGTCCTGAGACAAGGGGAGTCTTCGGTACCTTTTAGCTGAAGCTCCTCTGACCCCCAATGCCTTTCAAAAATATCTTTGGACTCCTTCTTGAATCTATGTGCAGCCCTTTTCTCCAGAATGCGGAACCCTTTGTAAGGCTGGGAAAAGAAGCCCAGCATTATGGTGTCCTAACAAGGGACACAAACATCATTGGCACCAGATAACTGAGCCCTAATGCTTTCGATGTTGCAATAGCTCACACGAATAGTGTTGATACTACTAGTTCATAGGAACAGCTTTGGTATTAACAGAGGTGCCTGCTTTTCCTCAACCATGTCTCTCTCCTCAGGGCCTAATGGGGAGTTGGGTGTTTAAGCTCTGTGAGTAATGGGCTGGTCTACACTCAATCTTACTGAGTTCATCTAGAAAGCATGTGTATTGAGAGCTTGTTGTGGGCCAGGTGATCGCCTAGATCTTGGAATTACAAAGATAAAAAGATGAACAAATCTTTTCCCTCTTGGAGAGTTGATTCAGATAATCAGTATTCTTTCTCAGGACAAAAGAGTGAGTTCGGAAACAAGACTTCTTTATATTTAGGTTTTACATAATAAAATATGGCTGAGAGGAGCTTATTTATGTAAAAAGAGAAAGGTTGCAGGTGTGAGAGACCATGATCAAATAAATGTTTCAGAATCCTACAAACTGAAGGTAGAATCCTAGTTCTTACTCTATAAAATTTTTCATCTATTTTAGCCCATATTTTATGTTTCCTTATGTCTCCTTTTGGTTTATTTTTTTCTACATTTTTTTGTCCTCCTGGTAATATATCTATAGATGATTTTTAGACACCCCCCCCCCTTTCTCTCTCTCTTATTTTAGATAATCCCCTTGGTAATTGCAGCTCTGTTGAAATTGGAATTGAAATAGGGAAGTTAATGTTGTAATTCATTACTAATGAGTTCATACTTTTCTTTGCATAAGAGAGATATTAATGGCATGAACTAAGCTGGCTGGTTTGCTCTCTGGAAGAAAGAGGTTTTACTTCTTGATTACAAATCCAGCTTTTGGGCAAGGGTTGCTGTTTTGTACAAAGCACATTTTAAGCCGGATTCTGTTGTGCAGGAAGCAATCCAAGGTTTTAGATAAACTGGTAAGTACCAGATGTTGGTGGATATGTATTTATTCTATTTTCTGTTAGAGTGGACTAGTCAGACCTTACATAAAATGTCAATCTTCAAATTTGAACTTGGGCAGAGAATCTTGCTGTCCTGGAAGTGAAGGAAGATAAGCCACTGAGAACTGGACATGCAGTCCAACAACTTAGCTTCCATTCCACAAGTCAGAGATTTTTAAAGAGCTATCTAGAAGAATTTTTATACTGATGTAAAATTTTTCAGTGCAATCAATATTAATGCCAATTGCTTCCCTTTGTCAAAGTGTGACAAGTTTTTATTTTGTCCAAAATAACACACTGTTGACTTTTTAGGCTGGCCATTTTGATTTCAGAAGGCCTTCTGTCTCATTAGTTCATGCCAACGTTATTGAGATTATTTTACTTTCTTCAAGGATTTAAAAAAGGAAAAGTACAGTGTAAAAGTGGGCCTACCTTTTTGCCATTTTAGGGCATAGTGACTATAGTTTCAGGGTTTGCTTGTGATAGTAGTTCACCTACCAACTTGGAACTGGACATGAGCCAAGTATGAAGGAGGTGTACCCATTCATGAAATAAAGAAAAATTATGAATAGCCAGAGTTTGGGCTGAATTGTTAAAAGTACATTTTTATTTTTTTTTCAAAACTACGGTGGATCACAATTTTTAGAGCTTTATCATTTCACTATGTCAGTCTCCTTGCTTATTGAGGGTAATTACTGTGAAAGGTCTTTATCAGTTTCAGGAAAGGGAGTGTTGGAAGCCTAATGGGTAGGTCTTTCAGGGTTTTACAGAGAAGTTAGTTGTACTTTAGAGGTCCCACCTCAACCTAACATGAAATTTACTCCTGGCAGACCACATTAACAGGAATTGGCAGGATTCACTTCCAACCACTTCTGAGGAAGCTTCACAGCAGTGATATTCAACTTTTTAAATCTTAGGGCACACATAAACTAATTACTAATATTCTGTGGAACACCCAAAAGTGTATTTTTTGCCAATATGACAAAAAATAGGTATAATTTTTATTGATTTATGAAAATAATAAAAACAATGGTAATTACCTACCTTTTTTTCTCCAGAGTGACTTTTTTAAAACTCAGGTGCCTATTCTTGTATATAAGGATTTCTGGTACCAAGAATTAACCAATCAGATGCAACTTTATTATGTGATGTGGCTAATAAGATGCAACTCTATTATGTGTCCTATATACAGTGTCCCAAAAAATGTATATATACTTGAATAACTAATAACTTATTTAATTTTCACTCCTTTTTGGGTTTAACTTATTTGAAAAATAATGAGTGAAGCCAAACTAAACTTTGAACAAATAAAATTTATTCTAGCCGAGACCGGTTTGGCTCAGTGGATAGAGCATCGGCCTGCAGACCAAAAGGTCCCAGGTTCGATTCCGGTCAAGGGCATGTACCTTGGTTGTGAGTGCATCCCCGCTGGGGGGTGTGCAGGAGGCAGCTGATCGAGATTCTCTCTCATCGATGTTTCTAGCTCTCTATCCCTCTCTCTTCCTCTCTCTGAAAAATCAATAAAATATATTAAAAAAATTTATTCCAAAGTGCCACTAGACTTTTTTATGGAGATACTTAAAAGATAAAGTTTACGGTACAAAACCACCAAATGAATTGAGGGTGCAGAAAAATGGAACAAAATGATTTTTGATGTTTGCAATTCCAGTGCTTCACATTATCAGCAGTTCTTGGACTAGAACTGTCATCGGTTTGAAAACATGCATTGACCAAAAGAATTATCCACTTCTATAGATTATTTTAAATTTTGAAAATTAACTGTATGTATAAACATTAACTTTATAATTATTAAAAGTGTGTATACATTTTTTGGAACACCATGTATGTTTATGGTTTAAGACAGGACATTCACAGCAGGTGGCTATTGTTGTGTTGGTTGTTGACTTTTTTATTTATTTGTCAATCTAAGGGAAAAGAGTTCAGTGCCCCTGACTAAATAGTCAATTATTGCATGTTTTAAAAATTATTATGGCATACCTGTTGAAAATTGCTATTTTACAGAGATGTATGGCTATTTAGGAAAAAAATTCAGGGAGGTTTATGGAAACAACTGATGATTAGACATGATGACTTGGAAATAACTATGAAGAGACATTTTATGTAAAATGAATAATGATGGATCATTTTAATAGGCACCAAACATCAACACAAGAGCAATCTATATTAGGGCCTTGAGTTATATATTACATCTGCCCAAAATGGGCTCTTAAGTTATGTTCTAACTATATTTTGAAGTTAAAACAGAAATAGTGCATCTCTTCTTTGTTATTTCATTGCTTAAGCCGAGAGGACTTAGATGCCTTCCCTGAATATGGAATACTTTCCAACACTCTGACAAACAAATTGAGGGAGATTATGGGTTTGGTATGCATGTTGGTCAACCAACTGCATCCTCTACAGGTTCTTTTAAATATTTTGTTTTTCTTCAGATTTTATTTCTGACTCTCAATTTGTGATGTGGACATTGGCTAGGTATCCTAAGATTCAGAGTAGGTAGCTAAAATATTCCAAAACAGGCAAACATGAAAAGAAGTCTAAGCTGTTTTGTTTGTTAGTTAGAAAGGGGGTTGTTTTATGTTTTCCACCAAACATTTCTCCACCCTCACTTCCCAATTTCCTCATCCCCAGAGTAAATATGATATGTGACTTTTTTATAAATTAAAATTTCATTCTTAAAACTTAATAAAATGTCCATGTAAACTAGGCTTCATGTTGCTGGTGCTGTGTATTTACTGTTTCTTTACTCTTTGCTTTTTTATTTCACTGGCCACTGTGATCAGTTAGAAAACAGGATTCCCAATTAATTATTAATGATACTATTTTGACAAAAGGACAGAGCCCTACTTTTCATGTAGCTGGTTTTAAACTAGTTGTAAGGGCTAAGTCTTCAAGTAACTACATTCATAGAAGAACAAGGTGCCGTTAAAATGATACTTGAAGATTAATTTATAGATATAGTTTCTAGAAATAAAACTTCCATTAGCTGTCTGACAAGATGGTAGACTTTTCTAGGCCTCCATTTTCTCATTTTGACAAATGAGAATTCTGTGCTAGATGTTTTCCTACTTTTTAACCCTAATATTCTATGGTTTGGAAATTATAATCCACAGATGCTGATTATAGTAATTAAAATGCTCTATCTTTGACCAAAGTGCTATCTTTATATTAACTAAAATGTTAGAAATATACCTCTATGAAAAAAGTATTCTTAGTCCAGTTAAACCAAAGCTTTCAAGAATTCCACTTTTAATACCTAATTCAAAATTGAAAAAGCTCTTCACTCTCAGCTAACAGAAAGACATTGCTAGATGGGCTGTGTTGGGCAGTACTTAGAAATCTGGAATGAATCCTTTTCCACCTTTTCATTGCTCTTCTTCCCAAAGCCAGCATGCTCTGAAACTTCACATTTCTGCACTATAAATATGTAGGTAATGGAGTTTGAGTATGCATTTTTAAATCACACATGGTTACAAGCATCTAGAAGTAGTGTTCATAACAACAACAACAAACCCTCTATATTAAAAAATAATATTTTAATAGAGAAGTATACAATTAAAAAAAGACATATATAAGGAAATATTGTTAAAGGAACTCTTAAAAGGAGATAGCAAAGTAAACTTTCTATATTTACTAGAATAAAATTCCTTCAGTGATTAAAATATTTAGAAAAAAGTCTGATTTAGTTAAAAGTGCATAGTCAGATTCAAAAGGGGTTGATTTGGAACCTACCATGTTCCAGGCACTCCGGCAGATGCTTACTTTTTCATCCAGCTTAATCCTCAGAGTGATATTGTAAAAAGAAAGTATTATTTCTTTTTCAGATGATGAAAGTGAGCATTGGTAAATGTAAATGCCTAAGCATTTAAAAATTGCATCTCTTGATTCCAAGTACCAAGGACAAACATTATCTGGCTTTTTTTCCTCCAAAAAATTTAAGTTCTTCAAGTACTCACAATTACAGGTGAAATGCTAACTAAGTGTTGTCCAAGGGAAAATTTACACAAAAAAGACAAATCATTTGGAAGTAATATACCAAAACAGTAAAATCATGTGTTCCATTTACATAATTTGTAAATAAATTGATTCACTTAGGTAACTATTCCTCTTCTGGATTTGCCCATGCCATAGTAATTTGCTTAGCTATATCTTTTTCAAGAGATAGTGCAAAGGTAAAAATCAACCAATGATGTCTCAACAAGTACCAGATTCATGAAATCCATATCAATTCAGATTTATCTTCATGCCACTATGGGACTATACTAAAATTATTATAGTTTTACTCTAAGAGATCAATTTGTCTTGGCTGGTGAAGGTTGTGTAATATTAAATATAAGTCTTGGAAAGTGGTAAAGTTTTTATAGCAAACCTGTTTTCCCACTTTTCAAAGTATTAAATAAAGAAGCATTTTTGAGGTTAAAACCAATTTACATCAGAAAGTTAATGAAGCTTTGCAATTTTTAAATACCTTTTAACACTCAGAAAAAAGAACTAAGCAATCAGTGCTAAAGGTCCTGTAAACATGCCGAAAAGAATGGTATGAAAATCCAGTTATACTTTTTGCTCCTCTTTAAGTTGTTAGATTGATTAATTAAACGTTTTCAAAGAAAGAAATGTCTTGCTGTGTGATTTTTCTGGGCTGTGCCAGGAAGAAGACATAAATCTTGCAGGGAGGGGTTTATCAGGAAGAAGGATGAGTTTTTCACCATTATCGTGCCTGCTATTCAGCACCTTCTTGACTGTTGGAACCCAAGTGCTGGAAAGGCCCATGCTCTGGTAAGGACTGCAGTGTCACATGCTCAGTGTCTAGTCAAAGGGGAATGGTCTTTCCCTTGTATTTCCATGCAGAAAGGCATAGACCAAAGGTGTTGGGAAAAACAAAGTTGTAGCATAAAACGTTTGCTTAAAAAGCACAACAGAAACAGATATCTTAATTGTGTTTTAATAACAACACATTCATATTCATCTACACACCCTACGTGTTGCTTTCCCCGCCTGCCTATGGAAACACTAATTTAAAGCAAAGTCTTCCCCCTGGAGAGGACCAGGTCTTCTCCTATCCTAGACTGACTGAAACCTGAATTGAGGTGAAGTGTATTCATTAAAAACAAAAGCTAAGAGATGTATCTTTCCATGTTCTCAAATATCTATCTGATGCTTCATGCAGTGTCCTTCATAAATGTTTGAATCTCTATATACACATTTCTCTGTCCCCAAAAGACTGGAAAACAAGACTGAAACATGATATCTTACTTTCATTATAAACTGAACGGGGAAAGATATAACAGAATACCACTCTTTCAGATTCTCTTCAAGGGAATAAAGGAAAGAAAGTTTAAAAAAACGAAAACACAAATCTCTAAATAAAGAAGTCCTCCTGTTTAAATCTCTGAGAACGGCCTCCTGATCCATGCTATTCCCCAGGAAACACCTGCCTCTCCAGTTGGCCCTTTGTTGGTAATGACAGTGCGTCAAGGGGAAATAGCATTTCCTCTGTGTTAGATGTTTCTTTGTTAGAGCTGTATCGTATTCAGGCATTTTTCTTTCCTTTATTTGATGGAGGAAAAATGCAGGATGATGAGAAAGCCCTGATTGACATCACTAGATTACTTTTGAATTATAAGGCTATTCCAGGAGAATCACTGGAGCTTGAATATGCCTGAGGCTCAGAGTACATAATTGGAGTTTTCTCTTGTAGTCCATTTTCTTCTGAAGAATTACTGAATTAGAGCTAATAGATAGAGAAAGGGTAGTCCAGAACATTACATTTAATTTGGCTGGATTATTCATAAATGTCTCAGCCCCTTCACATACACATTTTCTGTTGATGCTTCCATTGCCTTTTTGGAGGCACATGATTCCATTATCAAATAGACTTTCTTTCCCCTGAAATGTCTTTTCCATTTTGGAGTTGTAGGGAATTGTGCTTATTTTTGCTTTTGATCTACATAATCATTAGCTTTTTGGTAATAATACTTGCAACTTTTTTCTTCAATACAGTGAAACTTTGACAGTGTTTCCCAAACATTTGTTAGGACTATAAGTAAAAATTGTGAACAATAGATTCCCTTTCATGCTTTTGTTTCCCCCACTTCCAGTCACAATGAAATTCTCATACTTATATTTGGTAATCAGATTGCTTGGCCTTTCCTCTGTTCTCCTTCTACTATGGATATTTTAGTCATCTTTATTCCGTACCCAAGAATCAGGAATGTTTGGGATGCAAAGAAGTAACTTGTAGATGTGCCCAGGGAATGGAAAACACAAGGGAGAATTATTAAGTATCTATGTTAACACAGTGCAACCAACAGGTTTTTTTTAATGAGGCAAAAAATAATTTTTCTCTAAAACAAATTGGGACAAAATGGCAAAGGGATCAAAATTCAGAATTCATAAATAGGCCTGTAAAACATAAAGACATATATATTTGAGTCTTAGTTTGATATTTTATTTCTCATTTATCAGATGCAAAACTTGTAATACAGTTACTGTTATCTTATCTGTGGATGATACATTCCAAAACCCTCAGGAGATGCCTGAAATCATGAATAGCACTGAACCCTATATATACTGTATATAATACACACACACACACACACACACACACACACACGTATACCTATAATAAGGTTTAATTTATAAATTAGGCACAATAAGAGGTTAAGAATAACTAATAAAAATGGAATGATTACAACAATATATAATAAAAGTTGCATGAAGTGCTGTCTCTCCCTCTGATAACTGAGATGGCTACTGAGTGACTAGCCAGAGAGTAGTGTATGCAGCATGGGGATGCCGGACAAAGGGATGATTTCTGTCTTGGATGGGATGGAACAGGATGGTTTAAGATTTTATTACACTACTCAGAATGGTTCACAATTTAAAACTTATGAATAATTTCTGAAATTTTCCATTTAATATTTTTGCACCATGGTTGACTATAGGTAAGTGGAACTGAGGAAGTAAAACCAATAAAAAAGAGGAAACTACTGTAAATAAAATTGTTTGGCAACTGATAGAAAGATATCACCAGTCTCCCAGAAGGATTATTGTATTAAATTATGATTGCATTTATAGTGTGTATTAGTTTTAATTTAATAAAAGGAAACAATGAGAAGTGGGAGAAAACAATGCAGAAGTGGGGAATAAAATAAAGAGATTTGGGCATCATGTATTTATGTAACCTCAAGCAAGTTACTTAACCTCTTTTAGCTTTAATTCCTTACCTTTAAAACCAGTACCTCTTTCACAGTTATGAATGTTAGATAATACAGTTGGCCTTCCTTATCTGCATATTCAACCAAGCTCAAATAAAAATATTTGAAAAAAAGTTATGTTGTACTATCAATACGTAAATAGGCCTATAGTAGTTGCATCTGTACTATGTGTAGACTTTTGTTTCTTGTTATTACTTCCTAAACAATATGCTAACATGACTATTTATAAATAATTTACATTATATTACACATCAGAAGGAAACTAAAGATGATTTAAAATATAAGGGAGGATATGCATAGGTTAGGTATATGCAAACACTATGCCATTTTATATAAAAGACTTAAGCATCCAATGATTTTGGAATTCTTGGTGGATCCTATATTCAATCCCTTGCAGATATTGAGTGATAACTATACATCCAAAATCTTTGGTGCAGTACCTAGCATACAGACCTGCACTTTAAATGTGTTATTTTTATTACCATTATTGTCATCTTTACTGTAAGCTCCTTGAAGAAGGAAACATATCTAATATATCTTTACATTTCTATTGTGTTTCATAGTAGGTGATTAAATTTGTTTGATAAATGAATAAAATTATACAACTCACATTTCAAAACTTCTATAATTTTTTCATTTGATAATATTAACATTTGAATTATAAAGAACAAAAGTTTTTGCTTCAGTACATAGCAACATCTGCAAAGAAATAATACATTATAGAGGTCATTAAAATGTGTAACTGAATTAAGATTTACAGTGGAGTCAAGTAAATGCAGAATTGATGCTTAGAAATAGCAAATCAATGCAGCAGGGGGAATTGTGAGAAGTCCTGCCTTATGTATATATTTTTTATGCAACAAAGAAAAAGATGACATTAATACAATAAATAAGAAAGCCAGTCTCATTTAATGAATAATCTCTGAACAAATGGGAAAATACTAAATATATACTAAAGAAAAAATTACTAAGCTAAAGAAATAGCCATGTAGCATCTTTCTTTTTTTAGTTATTGCTGTTAAAATTGTATCTTACTATCCTAACATATCTCTCTTGTATAATTATATAAAAGTTTGTGATACTTTATGTGGATTATTGGTTATGCAAGAAGAGTATTGCTTTTTATAATTTTGGAATAATCAGGATGCTTTTTAATCTATTTGAATAAAAGCCAAGCAAAGTTAAGCAGAGATGACTAAAATATCATCTAGTTAAATTTGAATTAAAGTGCTAGATAAAGCTTTGAGTTATTACACATGGGAAGTAATGATAAAATTGTGTGTCCTATACAGGAATCTAAAATATTGGCTATGGAGTTCCACTGTTTAAGCTTAACAACACATATAAGTTTAATAACAAACATGTTTAACAATATTCTTCCTGGATTGTGACAATGTAGGCTGTAAAGGCGAAAAACACAAAATCCTTGCCATAAAGAAACTTAAAATATGGTTGGAGGGACAATCTGTGCACAAAAAAATAAAGAAATAGAGCAAAAAAAATGGTCAGTAAAGTTTTAAAACATGGTTTAAATACAAAATTGAGCTTCAAAATTTCATATTAGACCACTAGTGGTATGAAAAGGACAATTTCAAAGCATATGTCAGAATTATCATTAATTTGAAAAAATTTATTCAGGTCCTGAAGACTGGAAATCCTTGTGATGGACAAAAGTTTTAAATATTGTCAAGGTGGCAAAGGTGTTTTGATTATTCTAGTGCTTTTGAAATGGAGCCATTTGCTGTTTTTACTCTCACATTCTATCTCTTCTAGGCTTCCTCTTCTTCATAATAATGCATGTCATTTATTAAACTTCTTAAACAGTTAATATTTGCATGTTATATAGGCTATGCTGGATACTGTCACAAGTGTAATATCTAATAATATGTATTATTCAACAATCTTCATAACAATCTTATGAGGGAGATATTATCGTTATTCCTATTTTATAAATGGGGAAACTGAAGCAAATAGAATTTAAGTAACTTTCCCAAGGATACAAATTCCAAGTAGCAGGGCTGGGACTTGAACCCAGGCAGTCTGGCTCTAGATTTTATGTTCTTAATTACTATGCTGCACTGCCTATAACCAAATCTTGTAATTGGTGTTATAGCAATCTTCATCAGATCTTCATAAGAACCTACCAAGATAGAGAATATTATCTTCATTTTCATATGATAAAATTGAAGATCAAATAAATCTCCCAAAGTCAGAGCATGAGCAAGTGATAATGCCAGAACACAAACCCATTTTTATGAGCCTATTTTCATTACCCAATACTCTCATTAAATTTTACGTAAGATATTCTCTAAGCAGAACTTTCATCCTAAACAAATAAATTCATATTCTCTGTGTGCAATATATTTTAGATAGGTGTTTCTTTCTTTTAGGAAATATTTTCAAAAACAGATTAAAAAAAAATACGAACACAGTCATCCTATATAATAAATAGCTAATATGCTAAATAGGCAGAACAACAGAAAGACATCTGGAAATCTTCCAGATGAAGCCCAGCTGCAAGGGTCTAGGCAGCCAGGGCTGTGAGGGCCAAGCCCCTTGAACGAATTTTCTGCATTAGACCTTTAGTTTATTTATAAACACAGGCCTGGAAAAGGTACATGTTTCTTAGTTTGCTTACAAAGGGGAAACTTGAGAACAACAAAAACAAAAGTCATATCAATATGTTAGACCACACTCAAGCTGCAGTAAGGTTACAACTAATTAACTAAGGCTTATTATGATTTTACTCTGTTATCTGATATGAGAAAACTCTTTTGTGTATGTGACATACACAGATAAAGGGAATTAGCATTTAAATCACCACATCAAGTCTAACAAAGCAGGTATTTATTACTAGGAGTGGTTTCCAATGAAGAGCAAGGTGTTGGATCAAAGAGATAACAGAGCTGAAACTGGTTTGGCTCAGTGGATAGAGCACTGGCCTGCAGACTGAAAGGTCTCACCTTCGATCCCAGTCAAGGACATGTACTTTGGTTTTGGGCACATCCGCAGTTAGGGGGTGTGCAAGAGGCAGCTGATTGATGTTTCTAGCTCTCTATCCTTCTCTCTTCCTCTTTATAAAAAAATCAATAAAATGTATTTAAAAAAAAAAAGATAATAGAACCAGTGTCTTTGAATCTCATGTTGATGTTCAGTGTCCTTGAACCTTCATGAACTCTTGAAGCTAATGATCAAGTAAGTTGTATGTCTCTGAGTTTTCCCAGAGACAATGAAGGTGTTTTTTTTTTTAATTAAATTTATTGGGGGTAATGTTGGTTAATAAAATTATATAGGTTCCAAATGTATAATTCTGTAACACATCACTGTATATTGCATTGTGTGTTTACCACACAAAGTTAAATCTCCTTCCATCGACCCCTTCTACCCCTTCCCCCTCAACCCTTTTCCCTCTGGTAAACCACCATACTGTTGTCTTTGTCCATGAGTTTTTGTTTATTTGTCTTGTTTATTAATTTGTTGCTTAGTTTTATATTTCACATATGAATGAAATCATATGGTTCTTGACATTTTCTGATTTATTTTGCTTTGCATGATATTCTTAAGTTCCGTCATGTTGTCCCCTATGGCATTACTTCATCTTTTCTTATGGACAATGAAGGTTATTTTTTTTATTGTTGTTTTGTTAAATATATTTTATTGATTTTTCACAGAGAGGAAGAGAGAGGGATAGAGAGTTAGAAACATCGATGAGAGAGAATCATCGATCAGCTGCCTCCTGCACACCCCCTACTGACGATGTGCCCGCAACCAAGGTACATGCCCTTGACCGGAATCAAACCCGGGACCTTTCAGTCCGCAGGCCAACGCTCTATCCACTGAGCCAAACTGGTGCGGGCTGAAGGTTATTTTTGTTTGTTTATTTTTTTGTAAGCCATCCTCATTCTTGCTTTAAGGCTCCTGGTGTCATGGACTACCCATTATATAACAGCTGGCTAACACCAAGTTATCTGTGGCAAACTGGATGAAACTAACTGCTCTGCCATATAAAACGATCCTCTTGTTTCACATTTCTTGTCACTGTTGTTTTTTTTAATCCTTCCCTGAGGATTCCCCTCCCCCCAATTGATTTTTAGAGAGAGTAGAAGGGAGTGGGGCAGAGAGAGAAACATCAATGTGAGAGATACATCAATTGCTTGCCTCCCTCACTTACCCTGAACCAGGTGGGATTAAACCTATAATCAAGGTAAGTGCCCATAACCAGAAATTGAACCTGAGACCCTTAGTGCACAGGCCAATGCTCTAACTGCTGAGCCATTCTGGCCAGGGCTCGACACTATTTTTTAAACTGATCTATTTAATTCAGATTGTTTTCTAATTTGGCTACTTGTGTGATTCTAAATAAAATTTTCATTCTAAGTCCTGCTCTATGTATAAGGTTAAGAAACCAATATACTACATTTACTTATTTTATACCTTTAAATAGTAATATGATTAATACTATTTTTTGAGTTGTCAGATAAAAGTCCTATAAAAAGGTTTTGTGGTGTGTGTGTGTGTGTGTGTGTGTGTGTGTGTAACTACAGTTTGCCTGTTTAAGTGTGAGCCAACTTCAGTTCTCTTTGGGTAAAAGCCAAGTCAAAATATGTCTCAAGTTCCTGACATGAAAGAAGCATTAAAGACAGGAAATTTAAGACCACCTAGTGATTTTTAATATCACAGGGAAAAGTTTTGTTGATTTTTAGTATCTTTTTTACCTTTAGAAAAATAGATTTAAAATGCTAATAAAGCCCTTCCTTTGAACATGAAAAATAAAATGAGGGCATATATCCATTTATTTAATGATGGATATATGAAAATGACAGCATCCTAGGGAGAAGAACAATGATATAAATTTTTTAAAATGAGGACATGAATAACTTATTCTTGATATGCTAAAGGCCATGCATACAGGGAATAATTACAATGCCCACAAGAGGGTCCAAAGTTGACCTGGTTTGTTGGAATAGGTATTATCAGGATGTATCTTTTTTTCTAATGGGCCTCAAATAAATGATTAATTAAATATATGCTGAATGTTGATTTTTGAAAAATGTTAATACACATTTTATTATATGGCCATGTTTTTGAAGGAATTATGTGTGCCCCCCTTCTCTGGAAGATTTTATCTTCTAGCTCTTCTTCCTAGTGTCACAACTATGTCATATGTCTTATTCTTCCACTCTTCAGGCATCCCATAGGTTCCTGGTACACAGGATCCTGTGATGCCCCTTATTAAATGCAACACAGGTATCTAGATTGGAGATTCTGTTGTCCCTAGCTCCTTTCCTAAAGCATTATATAGACATTGCTGAATAGTCTCTTAGGTAGATCTATACTTATCTGAGTTTATGGGCAATCTCTCGGGATGATAAAGAATTTAAAAGAAATTTAAGAGAATTGAGCAGAATACTATCACGCTCCTTTGTATGTTCATTTCTATTTTTTTACCTTTATAATAAGTATACTATTTCACCTTTGGTATACAATCATTAGCAGTTGAGAAAACTTTCATATCAGTTTACAAAATGAAGGGGCCATTTAAATAAGCTTAACCTATGTAAGTACTCATTTTCACAAAGTTTTTTTTTTTTTAAAGCAATGATCACAATATAAAACACTGTTTAAAATATGATCAATGAAAGTTCATACATTAGCTAGAGAGATTCTCCCTGGCATGAGTCCAGGCTTGTCTTCATAATTGAAAAGAGAACATTCTGTATTCTACCTGGCAGGTGAGAATCTGAGTCATACCTTCCAGACTGGTGTTTTTGGAGGCAGAGAGCCAATGATAAATTTAAACTGTAACAGTTCTTCCTTCTTAATATAATGCATAAAATATTGACAGTGTGTGCAACATGGATGATTTTTAATTTTGAGATCTGGTTATAAAATTCTACAATAATAAATGATCTAGAAGAACACTAGCTAATTTAGGACATAATTCTTGAAGGAGTGTGTTATGCCCCAGAGCTCTGTCTTTGGGAAGATCTTTAATAATATTTAACATTTCTCTATTGAGCCTTTTAAGTAGCGTAATATGGGTAGCTTTGTGTGAGGATGTTTCGTTTCATTAAAACATTCCTTCCCTTATTAGCATTCTCAAGTTTTTCTAATGAGTATAGTATGTGATTGGATTGATAAAAGGTTTTCTAGAAGACTACTCAATTCATTAATAGGATTTTTATTATAAAATCAACATTTAAAAAATATTTAAATTCCACAAACAATGTCTGATTCATAGAAGGCACTCAACACTTGCTGGAAAAAAATGGGAGGAAGGAAAGAAGGAAATGAGGAAAAGAAGGAAGGGTAAAAAGAGAGAGAAAAAGAGAGAGTGAGATAAAGGGAGAGAGAATAATTGATTTATCTCTTGTCACAACAGGAATTTAAGTTTTTGAAAGATAAAGACTATTGGTCTTTGTGGAAAAAGAAACCACAAATATACATTGCAGAATTGTACGTGGTTAAATATTCATTCATTTAATAAGTATATGTTAAGTTACTGCTTTTCTGTATGTCTGAGGCATTTTTACTTTCTAATTATAGAAAGTACATCCCTGCTATAAGACTCATGATCTCAACAGTAGCAAAAATTAGTTTCTTCTTACCAAGTTTTTGGTGAATACCTGTCAGCTATGCTATCCCTCTCTATATTGATGCAAAAAGTGAACGTTTTCTCATATCTAATATTTTCACCATGAAATATATTGTAACTAAGACTTCCAGATAGAATATCCAAATCATCTTCTAAAAATTAAATTTAGATAGGACAAATGATTATGCTGGGTCATTGTTATAATAAGATCATGGATAAGGAAAGCCTCAAATAACCTTTATTTTTCTATGGGCATAAATATGCATTCTTTCAGTGCCAGGCAACAATCTAAACCTTATTAAAATATATTTACACAGGATGCATATTCTGATTTTAGTTTTTGCTTATCTGTATATCTTTATTCTACTTTTTTTTTTCTTTCTCCATGGCCTTTGTAAAGTAAAATGGAGCATATTTTCACCTCTTTGTTTAATGTCATCTGTCACCAAGGCAATAATGACTTTCTGAGGCTATTCTGCCTGTAAAAAAATGGTCAGAGATCAGGTAGATCGCTCACAAATGGTTTCTACTAAACTTGTACACTGTAGGATATGCTCAATAGGATGTAACAGAAAACTCAAGTACAATGGCTTAAGCACTATGGTGGCCAAGATGATTAGCTTAGCAGTTCAATGATGGTTATTTCCAACTCTTTGCACTTCTGTCCTAGGAAGGTTGACTAGCTCCTCTGCATGTTCCTAAAGCTCCAAAATCACATCCTAGTCATCAATGTCAGAGAAAGAGACAAAATAGTTTCTTCTTTTGTCATTTAAAAAATATTAAAAATGAACAATCTTTTCCCCAAATATTTTAATATTCCATGTTTTCTATTATCTTTATTTTTTTCATAGAATCTGGAGCCTATGTGGACAGAGACAATTCTGTTTTGTGCACTATTGTTTTCCCAGCACCATGTAGCTGCTCAGTAAACATGTGTGGAATTAAAGGATAAAGACTGGACTACATATGCCCTTTCCCCAAACCAATTGAAGACAAGTAAGACCTTCAGGGTTTATCTCAGTTGAATGGGGAAAAGGATACTCCAGAACAAATTGAGGCCCTGGCAGCATGGAAAGGTGGCAAATGGCTGTTAGAATTACAATACACATGGTTATCAGTGCAGCAGGAGTAATAAAGAGAGAAGCAAGTATGAGTTAACCTAGGAAAGAAATGAAACAATGTTCAATGCAGTAAGGAGACTAGGTTATGCAATCTGAGGTTGTCGAACTGTTTTAATATCTTTATGTTCTCTATCAACTTAAGGCTTTATCATGCCTAATGTAGAGCTATTTGAACTTCATGTATATTGTTGCTTTGCTTGTTCCATTTTAGGATTACTCAATCAAGTATCATCTCAAGCTGCTTGGGGAAATCAACTGCACCATATAGTTTACTTCTATTTATCCACATTATATTATATGTTAATTTTCTACATTTAGGCCTGAACATCCTGTGGTGAACTGTTTAAATTCTGATTCTACTACCTACTCTATTTGCTACAACTTGCTATGAGACTCTTATTATGGACACATTTGGACAATTAACCAATTAGCTTAGGTTTAATGGTTGAAAATGGTTGAAATAATCAGTTCTTCATCAAAGTGCATGTCATTGACCTTGTTTTTCTGTGTGTGTGTGTGTGTGTGTGTGTGTGTGTGTGTGTGTGTGTGTTTTCTTGTATGCCTTCCCCATAAAAGTTTTTGCTAAATACTTTTCCAATAATTGGTAGTCAGCAACTTCAGCAATGTTCATATACATTGATCCATCAATAACAACAACAAAAAGAAACAGATTTTCTCTTTGAAATCTAGTTCTGTCAATTGCTTTTTTAATGAGAAATGCTTTCAGTAATCACCCCTAGAATCTTGCTCATATTTGCTAAATGCACCTACATATACATTTTCAGAATCTTTCTCCTCCTTGAATGTCAAATCTCTGACTGTTTCTTATAAGCATGTTTACTTGACTCTCCATGATTTCCTCAAAGGTTCCAAGTGAGGTTCCACAGTCTAATTTTGTATTCTTCCAGGATTTTGGAGAGATCTCAAACACATTTTGAAGGGCTAAATATTCTTCCTTGTTTTAGGCTTTAGAGTTTCTTCATGAATAATGTGCCTCCAAAAACCTGAGAAATACATTCCCTGGCTATAAGACAGAAGCCAATGGAAGGTGAGTAGGTATAGTCTCATTACTGTGTATTAATAGGGAGCTATCACAATGATCTGAAGGTTTCTTCCTTAAACATTCTGAATAAAATAAATGATGTCCTCTGACCATGTCTGACTGGATTTGAGCCCTGGTTTTGCCACTCATTGGCACTGGGATCTCTTTGAATCTGCATAATGGAAGTAATAATAGCATTGATTTCATAGCACTGTTGTGAATGAATGTTACATGAGATAATGCTCAGCAGGTATTTAGCACAGTACTTTTCACATTGTATTTGCTCAAAGATTGTAGCTGACCTAATCATGCTAAATAAGCAATATGATACTAGAGGAAGGAGAAATAAAATTTGGAGGGAGGTTCCCTACATATGATAGAAATGCAGTGTTGCTCAGAGATTGAGCATTCTGCCAGTGATCAAGGTGTTACATGTGCCAGTGCACGTGAGCTACTCTCATATATAGCACTTGCTATTATGTTCTACTGTTGCTGTTAAACATTCGTGACAAAGGACGACTATAGCAATTTAGAGGGTGTGTAACCCCTAGAGAGCAAGTAAACTTATGTGTGCTTTGACCTTTGCTTCCTTCAAGCCCTTGGAAAGTGTCAGAGTTTTCATTTTCCTGAATCTGACTTTAGATGCCCTTGGCGTGTCTGTTTCCAGCACTCACCTTTGAGACATATGTTTTCTCCTCCCATTTATCCCCTTTCTTTATAGACATGAACTGTGAATCCTAACCTGTATCTAAATGAGCCCTCTCCTTGTTGAGAGTATGTTAAGAGCCACTGATCTTCACAATCTCAAGTTCAGCTGTAGCCCACTATACTGAAGTCCATGATGTAGGTTTTGTTCTATGGGATCTTGCCCAGCTGTGAACTCTGCAGCTTAACCTTGAAAGAATAGTGAGGTGCTTGTCTGATTGTAGATTGTGGATTTGTCAAACTCTTTATTTTTTATTTTTTTAAAATATATTTTATTGATTTTTCACAGAGAGGAAGGTAGAGTGACAGAGAGTTAGAAACATCGATGACAGAGAAACATCGACCAGCTGCTTCTTGCACACCCCCTACTGGAGATGTGCCCGCAACCAATGTACATGCCCTTGACCGGAATCGAACCCGGGACCTTTCAGTCCACAGACCGATGCTCTATCCACTGAGCCAAACAGGTTTCGGCGGATTTGTCAGACTTTTTAGAGTAAATGGTAAAAATAAACCTATCATAATAACTTATAGGCAAGAATGTTTATTGTGGCATTATTTGTAATGGTGAAAAACTGAAGACAGACAAAATGTTTATCAACCAGGGAATGGTTAAATAAATATGACAAATAAATAAGATGGAATACTAGATAGACATTAAAATAAATGAGGCAGATTTGTATGAAGTTGTATAAAAATCTTTCTATAATGTTGGGTGAATAAAAGTTAATTGAAGAATACTTTGTTCTTTTGTGTACAAACATATGTGTATATGAAAAATCAAAAGGGTATACAAGTCTAGCAATGAAACTGTTAACAGTGGTCACCCTGGAGCACTGGTGATGGGGGCTTATGAACAGTCAAACTTTCACTTTTATTTAACACCTTTCGTAATGTTTGAATGATTCCAAGTGAGCATGAAATATTATGATAATTTAAAAAAAATAAAGCTTGTCAAGTAAAAGCAGATTTTACTAGCACCTGAGAATATTTCTTCATTTATTTTTAGAGAGAGTGGAAGGGAGGGGGAGAGACACAGAGAGAGAAACATTGATTGGTTGCCTCCAGCACACATCCGGATCAGGGCTAGAGATTAAGCCTACTACTGAGGTATGAGTCCTTTCCTAAATCAAAACCAGGGCCCTTCAGTCTGCAAGTTGATGCTCTATCCACTGAGTCAAACCAGCTAAGGTTAAAATAATACTTTTAGAGCACTTAGCAACATAGTGGACAAATGTCCAATAAATGTTAATTTCTTCTTCCCTTTACTCCATTTAAAACAGTAATAATGTGGATAGAATTAAAATAAAATTCAATACTTATTAGATCTAGGACAATTTTTAAAAATATAGATTTATGATTGGTTTTGACATGGTAAAATTTGTTCAAAGTTGTTTAGATAATCCTGCTTGAATCCAGAAAGACTAGATTATTTTGGAGATTTATTTCTCTTCTCTAACTTTTTATTTCAATGTGAAATATTAAAAATAACATAGTGGTGCAAAAAATATTTAACATGTACTAATAAAGGAGTTGAATACTACTAGGGATCATTAAATATTCTAAGTATGTAGTAAATACAATATAAGAAGGTCTATCTAATTATTTCATAATGAATTCATTGACAGAACATATAAATTATTATTTCAGATCAGGAATCTGGGGTTTAAAATGATTCCTGGACTGGCTGAAGGTTAAAAAATATATTCATATCAAAATGAAGCATGATTATTTAGCAACCAATCAATCAAAGTAGTTGCTACTCAAAGTAGTTTTCCTCTCCCAAATTCAGCATAGAGCAATAAACCAAGAGAAAGAAAATAAAGGAACTCAAATTAAGGGTATAAAGAGAAATAATACAGCTCTAGGTATACTATTAATAAAAAGAGAACGCAAACAAACAAAAATGCCCAGACATAACAAGCAAGGAATAGAAGAAAAATTCTTGAGATGAATTAACATTTTGCCAACTAAGTTACAGAATACAGAGTTGAATCCTATATAATAAAACCCTAATATGCAAATTGACTGAACAGTGCAATGACTAGTTGCTATGATGCACACTGACCACCAAGGGGCAGATGCTCAATGCAGGAGCTGCCCCCTGGTGGTCAGTGTGCTCCCACAGGGGGAGCACTGCTCAGCCAGAAGCCAGCCTCCATGGCAGTGCTAAAGACCTCTCAGGATGTCTGCCTGCTGGCTTAGATCCACTTCCTAAGATGGCAGGCAGACATCCCCCAACAGGTCCTGGCTGGTGAGAGGGCACAGGCCGGGCTGAGGGACCTCCCACTCCCCCAGGGCCTCTAGTATGAGAATAAAGAACCAATACTCAAGAACAACATAAAAGGAAAAGGGAATATAGGGAGAAAATGAAAGGGGGAAAAGATTCACATTGTTTTCTGGGAAGCAAAAAGCATTACAGAGTAAAATGTCAAAGCTAGATTCATACCGCATGTAACTTACTAGAGAGTCTCCTCCAGTTATGCAGCACTATACTGAGCATGGCATTTGCCCAGAGATTCCAGACCTCTGAGATATGGTTTAGTACCCATGTCACATTGGTAGATTTCTTGTCAAAAGTCTTCCACAGGCTAGTGATGAATGAGAGCTAAATATAAATAACTATGTAATACTGCTCATCACATTAAAAAGGCATTTCTGTTCCACATTCAAAACCAAAGAAAACTATGTTGTCAAATTAAAAATAAAAAAATGAACATCTGTAAAAATTAGGAAATCTGGCTGCCTTGAAGAGAAATGGTAAAAATTCACTCTGAATTTCTATGGGGCCAGGCTTTGTCCTTTGTGGACACATTACAAAAATTAATTCCTTCATAAGCCATCTTTAAATCCTCATTGAGAAATAAATTCCTAATCACTGTAAAAGAGGAAATAAATATGGGAAGTAAGTTTGGGGGGTAATTACCACATTTTCATATTAGAAGATTTCAAGATTATCCAGATGTTTGTATAGTTCCCCAGAGAAAAAATGAAGGCCATTTCCTGCCAGAATGGAATGAATTATGTAGTGTATATGTAACATCTATTCTGTCATTATAAAAATGCCCCACAAGTTTATTCATTAACAATGAAATATTAATTCTTGGAAGATTAAAAACAAAACAAAACAAAACAAAAACCCTGGGACTATTTGTAGTTAATTTTGTTCTTTCTTCTACTTTTTTACAAATTCCCACTTCCTAATTTTAGAGATCACACAGAAGACTCCATTCACAGTTTATCTGACTTCTTGTAATGTCTTTTTCTTCCCCTCCCAGCAACTTGAACCCAGTTCGCCTACCCAACCAGTCTAATGGGTGAGGAGAGAAAAGGACCACATTACAGGTTGAAGCTGGACTTTATGGTAGTACACTTTGGTAAAATCAGAAGGAAAATAGAATCACATACAAAGATTGAAAACAGAGTGACATCCAAGAAGCATATTCTTTAACACTTTTAGAAAATAACTTTACTGGTTTTAACACACTGCTTCCAATAAGGTATATGGAATAGATCAAAGGCCAACACATGACCCCCTTTTCCCTCCTCACCACATTAGACTTCAATGTGATAATAGAAAATCTTTCCACCTTTTCACGCAAGGTCAGTTCTCCAAAAGCCCTATATTAGTGAAAATTGTAATTTAAATAAGAAGAATTCAATTAAAGAAGCATGAGCCACATATTTCTACAGAGAGGGTGAAATTCTCCCAGATTTATAACAATTGTAATATTTATATACATTTACAGTAAACATTTTATATTTATTAGCTATAGTTTTGAAATCCAGTCTCATAATTTATATAGTCTGATTTATGGAATATAGTAAAAACAGTCAGAAAAGATAATAATATAACAGAGACTGTTAAAATCAGTGCAAATAAGTGGAATCAGCCTTAGCAAAGTGACTTGCCTGAACTCAGCCAGCACCTGGTCCGAGACCTCACAAGCAGGTGTGTTTACTCTCTTGATTATTTAAAGGCTCCCGTACATAGTGGCTTTTTCTGAAACTCTCTGTATGGTGCCTTGCACATAATAGTGTTTGACAACTTTTTTGTTGAAAGAGTGATGTAACTGGAGAGGCCTGGCTGATGTAAGGGGTGTGGACTTCGGAGAGCATGTGGGTCAGAGTGAGGATAAGTTATGGACCATTTAACAACTGCACTGTTTGTGAAGTTCTTACTATGAATGAGGACTGTTTTTTCTTTTTTCTTTTTCTCCTGCTTAAATAGTTATAATATTTAGTGCATTTAGTGCTTGTAAGAGTGCTGTGAAATAAGTATATCATCTTCATTTTAAAGATGAGGAAAGAAAGTAAATAGGTAGCCCTAAAACATTAGGGCAGGTCTCCACAAAATGAAGCTCTAGGCTCTTTCTCCTTGGACTTAGGGTTCCCTCAAAGAGATTTGCTTAAGCAGAATAAAGGAAATACTGTAAATGGGGGAATAGAGAGAGAAAGCTACAGTAATGCCAATATGCCCAATATAGTCACTCTGCATTGAGTGTAATTTCTGTCTCAGACTACAGTATTAGCATGTTTCCCTCCTGTATTCTGCTTTGAAATTTGATGGGGATGCAGAAAGCGTAAGGAAGGTAAAACTAGAAGTGCACCCAATACTCAAGTGGAAGTAAAGGAAGAAAGCCGAAAATGGCTGAAAGCCTTTTCCAATGTTAATGACAAAGTAGGAGAGATAAAAGGAAAATGTCTGATCCTTTAGTTCACTTGATAGCTATGAGTATTTATCCCAAGTTTCTGTCACTCTTAAAATAAATGGAAAAAAATATCCTTCACATGAAAAAATAATATAAGGTATGACATTATAAAAGTTATAATACTGTTATTTTGAGAAATGATATTTCATAATTATAAAAAATAAGCTCAATGCCTTCAGATATGTAAACATCCACATGTGAAGTCAGGAAAAAAAAAATGAAGTAAATGGTGTGTAGAGCCAACTGAAATCACGAATATATAAAATATTTAAATCTATGTTTATGCTACCCTATACATTCTCAAAGAAGGACTGCTCCTGGAAAACGGAAAAAGAAAAATCAAAACATCCAGGGGTTTGCCTGATCTTGACCAATTTCACAAAATAGTAGCTTCTAAATATAGTACATTGAAGTTCTATAGTTTTGAGATTGAATAAAAATATATAATGGTGTCACTAGCATTCAACTCTGCAGAACCTTATTTTCCCATGGAGTTTGCTTTCAATATCTTCCGATCTATCTTGTTCTGCCTCTGGCTGCTCACCTGCCCCTCCTCTAATTCAGGAGGTACCTTGTCATTGAGCAGAGGCAAATAGGAGCCAACTTTCAGGGAGTCCTACAGATGCCATAAAATGTAGTGCCGTACCAATACAAACTCAGCTGCAATATTATTGAAATATGAAGCTAACTTTAACATATTTCTAAAATCAAGCAACATGCAACTTTAGACTAGTTTTATTTTTATTACTTCTTACTTCTGAAGCCTAAGATCTGAAATCATCAGTATAGTACAAATTTATATGCTAGCTTTAAATCAGACCCATAGAGTGCATTTATAGAATTTTAAAATAATATTCTAGGAAAAAATGTAATCATAAAAAATGGAATAATATTTTGTTCATTATTTCACCACTGTTTTTCACAGAAATACATGGAAGAGTTGGTATTCTGTTTGCTGGGTAGGTTACAAGGATAAATAACATTTTAAAAGAAATATAGGGTATCCCAAAAATGTATACACATACTTTGAATAATTATAAAAGGCAGTGCTTATTAATCCTTTGCACTCCGAACCATTCTGGACATTGGCTACCAGCTACTAGACGCTAACGGCGGAAACGTGCGTTGAATTAACTCAATTCCCCGTAATCACTAATAAACTGCAATGTCCCCTGAGAGGGGACATCCGAGTGATATGCTAGAATTCCGATGTCCCCTGAAAGGGGATAGCGGTGTGCAAAGGGTTAAAATACATTTCATTTTCTTTTTTTAATATATTTTATTGATTTTTTAATGTTTTTTTATTTTTTATTTTTTTAATATATTTTAAATTAATTTTTTATAGAGAGGAAGAGAGAGGGATAGCGAGTTAGAAACATCGATGAGAGAGAATCATCAATCAGCTGCCTCTTGCACACCCCCTACTGGGGATGTGCTACAACCCATGTACAACCCATGTAACCGGTTTTGGCTATTTTATTGATTTTTTACAGAGAGGAAGAGAGAGGGATAGAGAGTTAGAAACATCGATGAGAGAGAATCATCGACCCTCTTGCACACTCCCTACTGGGGATGTGCCCTTGACCAGAATCGAACCTGGGACCTTTCAGTCTGCAGGATGATGCTCTATCCAATGAGCCAAACTGGTCTCGGCAAAATACATTTCATTTTCAAAATGGAGCTATGAGCTATTAAAGTGTGTATAGATTTCTGTAACATAGACACAAACCCTGTCTAAGTTTGAAATAACTATATAATTCTATGTAATAAAAGGCAAATATGCAAATAGACCAAATGGTGAAATGACTGGTTGCTATGATGTTCACTGATCACCAGGGGGCAGATGCTCAATGTAGGAGCTTCCCTTGATGGTCAGTGAGCTCCCACAGGGGGAGTACCACTGCTTAGCCAGAAGCTGGACTCACAGCTGGTGAGTGCAGTGGCAGTGGCAGGAGCTTCTCCCACCTCCACAGCAATGATAAGGATGTCCAACTGACAGCTCTTGGACTGTGAGAGGGCACAGGATGGGCTGAGGGACCCTCCTCAAGTGCACAAATTTCATACACTACATAATTATATATTAGTAGAGGCCTGATGCACAACATTTGTGCATGGGGGAGTTGTTCCTCAGCCCAGCCTGCACTCTTTCCAATCTGGGACCCCTCGGGGGATGTCCCTGGGATCAGGCCTAAACTGGCAAACATTCCTCTCACAATCCAGGACCACTGACTCCTAACTGCTCACCTGCCTTCCTGCCTGATTGCCCCTAACCACTTTGCCTGCCAGCCTTATAGCTCCCTAACTGCTTCCCTGCTGAGCTGATTGATGCCTTACTGCTCCCCTGCAGGCATGATCATCCCCAACTGCCCTCCCCTCCTGGCTCAATCACCCCCAACTGCCTTCCTTTGTGGGGCTGAGGGGACTGGGGGACTCCAGTTGGATGAGATGGGGCTGTGCGGACTGAGGGACTGAGATTAGATGAGGTGGGGCTGAGGGGATTGGGGACTCTGACTGGATGAGGCACACAGTGCTTGCCACCCCCTGGCAGGGCTGAGGGGACTAGGGGACTGAGGCTGGATGAGTCAAGACTGAGGGTACTGGGCACCACTATCTTGTGGCTGTGGGCACTACCATCTTGTGAGGGTGTGACAGTCAATTAGCATATTCCCTTTTTATTCGCTATGGGCATTGCCATCTTGTGAGGGTGTGATGGCTAATTAGCATATTCCCTCTTTATTAGATAGGATATGTAATGAATTAAGTTATTCATTTATCCTATGGCTTTCCTAAAATTAAAAGATACATATGGATAATTAAAGATACATATATAAAATATTATATCTTTAATTTAATCTTAAGTTATAAAAACAAAGTACACTATAGGACCTAAGTCAATTTTGTCACTTAGGTTCCTATTTGATGCATAAAACTCCATATTTACTATCTATGATGTCATAAAATTCCTGTGATGTTACTCATTGGATGTTGATTTCATGTGACCAAATACTTTACTTTACTGGATGAAAATTCATATTTAGCTTTCTTGGTAGTTATTCTAATAATTTAACCATGGTGACTCATTATAGCACTGTCTGACTATAATAAATAATTTTATGGGAACCCTAATGTAATTCAGTAATAATTAAAGTTCAATAAGTAATGCCAGAATACAGAGGTTAGTTGTCCATCATGGATTTTTAAAAATTGTGTATTATAATTGTGTATATAGAAGAACTTAGAAGGATAAAAGGAACAGGTTTATCTAGAATCTTTTTTCAGAAATCTTTCTGATTTCCATGTAGAAAATAATAGTTATAATAGCTACCATTTATTGACTAGTTACATGTCTAAGTGTTTTACAGCATGATCTTATTGAATTTTGGGAACAACTATGAGACAAAGATTTAATTGTGCTCATTTTACAAAGACAGGGAAATAATTCTCAGGGAGGTTAATGAATTAGTCCATGGTCTCACTTGTAGTGAAAGGCAGAGGTGACATTCCAAAACCAGGCTTTCTGAATCTGAAGTCTTCCTCTGTTCCAAGCTCTACTTCCACAGAAAATCGTGACTTCCTAGTGTACGGCTACTTCTCAAAAAGGAAACTACCCTTCTAAATACCTTTTTCATGCCTTTTGAACACTCAGCGATGGGAAAGCTTGGTTGCTCTGCTTCACAAATAGTTACAAGCACATAGGTCATTTGCCTTGAAAACCAGATGTTCTGATCAGGCAGAGCAAGAGCCTAACTCAGGGGTGTGATTTCAGAAGAACTAAAAGGTCCTTCTGTCAAAAGAAATATGTTGGTAGACTTCTTGCCCAGAGCTTTGCAGGGTTTCAGGGGAGGAGGGAGGATTAGGATGGAGGAAGTGGGGAGTTGGAGAGGTAGGAAGGAGCCAAGCTTTTATGCCTGGTTTGTTCCTTGCGAAGCATTTAAGTAGGGACCGTGATTTACTCTTTCTTTCTCACTTATAATCCCAGGCCTGGCACACTGCTTTTGCCCCACTATTGTTTACTGAGTCTTATAAGAGTAATTTTCAGGTCTTTTCATCAGAAAATATGTGGGATAAGAAGGATAAAAGAGAATATGAAAATCCTCCATGCTTGATAGGGCTTTCAGAATTGAGGAAGAATTCATAAAGAGATTGGAAATGCAGGATAAAAATAATGGAGTAATACAGTAATTGTAAAATACAGAGCAAAGTATTGGAGTCAGGGATTCTGCCTCTCTTCCTCCAATAACCATGGGACCTTGTGTAATTTATTTAATGTAAAGTTCATTTTCTCTAAAGAGAGAACTGATATTCATTTCATCCATCAATACATCTATCCATTCATCCATGTGATTATTTAGAGGGAAATTGTAGAGATGGAATCAAATTTAGGAGTAAACTTATACTCAAGCTGAATGACTATAAATTCTTTCCTTAGCACCTGCCAGGTAGAAAAGCCTTAGACATTGGCAAGAACTGCCTCATTACCAGTCCCATATTATAGGAATTTCTCTCCTTGCTTGCCAAGGCATTGGTTGCTCCTTTGCTTTATTTGAGGCGGGTTAGTTTAATTTTTCATTATGACAGGTATTCATCTCCAATTCTTTATTTAGAGCAGGGTTCTGAAAACCTTTTCATTCTCCGATCCCTTTGAGGGTTTCCACAACCCTCAAGCATACCTTGAACCTCTTTGCTATCAAAATAAAAGTGTGAAAGAATAATTCAGCTGTTGAGAGGAAAAGCAGGTGACATTTTTACTTTTCTTGACACTGAAGAAGGGAGGGAAGCACTCAGGAGAGGTGAAGGGAATGTAGGGTGAAGGGAAGGCAGGGTGAGCAGGAAACCAGGCCTTGTGGTTCCAGAAGAAGAGAAAGAAGGAGCTGATGCAAAGGCAGAGGTTTTTCCAGCAAATCTAAAGCCTCCCTTGCCTAACAGCTGTTTAGAAGTGTGGAAGGTCTGGTCCTATGACTCCCTCTGAATATCCCTGGGGAACTTGACATCCTCTGAGAAATACTGATTTAAAATAAGCAGCTTTTTCTCCCTTTGTCCCTATTCCCTGTCTTCCATCTCAAATCCCCTCCCATTCCACATTTTTTCTCCACCCCTCCTCCTTCTGGATTCTCCTGCCCTCACTCATCCACTCCTACTTGGAGAAATTCCAAGTGATTTAATATATTTTTCTGTGTGTGTGTGTGTGTGTGTGCGCGTGTGTTCTCTCCTCCCCCCACCCCCCCGCCCAAGAGTCTTATTCATAACCTTATTGACTCTGAGAGCTAACTTTGCCCTCTGATACATAAAGCCTCAGCTCCCAGTTCAGTTTTTTTCTTTTATACCGAATACAGATGGATGATACTGGGATTTTTGTCTTTCATTAGTGTGCAAAATCTGAGCTGGCTTTCTCTTTAACTTGCTCTCTTTTTTTGTACCTCGTTTTCCCAAATCGATCAAGTTGCAGCTGTTTTTCTCTCTAACTTCCGTTTTAATTTCAGCAAAAATAAACTACTTCCTGACTTCAGTGCCTGGCCATAGAGTGATGTTATCCTGAATAAGTTGCTTAACCATAGAGTTAGGGAAAGTAACTTTTAGCGTTGTTTGCCAGATGGGTATCATTTGTTTTTTGCTTTGGGTCAAAGAACCTAATTGACTTTCAAGGGCATCCTGCTTATGTTTTACCCCCAAATAAAGATTATGGGTGGTCACAGAAGGTTCAGCTGCCACCAGGACTATACATGTTTGCAGCTGGCCTTCTGCCACTGGCTCATTCCAGTATCCTCCCTGATGCCTGGTTCTCATCTGGTCCTTCCTGAGGCCATTTACTTTGTGATATAGCACTGAGATTTCTGTCATCACCTGCTCTGTAGTTTCATATTCTAGCTGCACTCACAAACTCATGCTCAGTGACTCTATATCACGATGAATCAACATTACATAAATCTCACTGTCTTTGTATGTCTTTATATAATTTGAAATAGTTCTTCCTGCTCTGTTTTGCCACACCCTCCAGTTCTATGTACTTATACTGTCTGCTTACATGTTGTCATTTTCTATACCATCTTTTCCCTCTCTCTTTGTATACCTAAAGTTTACTGTATCTCTTGGTCTTCCACCGAGGCAGTTTATCTTCCTTTCCCTACTGGAAACAAGGCCAAAGTTGTTCCCTCTTAAAATTTAACTTTGATCTTTCTGGGGGTGGAGGGGAAAGGAGATGTATGGTGTGGGAACTTTTTATCCTTGCCCAATAGGTAATATTTCTATCCTTCCTCCTTTCTTCTGTCTCTTTTTATTCCTTCGAAATAATTTTGTCTAGCAATTTCTGTCCTTAAATGTGCACATTAATCTTATAATGTAATCTAACACCTAAATGTAGTTCACATATGTCATAGGTGATTTCAAAATCTAACTTTTAGCAACAATTACTAGAAAATTCAGTATCATATGCTTGTCCTATCAGCACTAAAAAATAAGAACACAATTTACCATAAATTATTCCCATTCATTTTCCACTCACTGAGTTTTCCTAAAAAATGATTAATAGTCCAAAATTCTAGCCTATTTATTTGGCATAAACCATTATCTGGTTGAGTGGGCAATGTTTTCTCTAAAATATGAAACTACTACATTATCATGTATACCTGAATGTTCTTTTTAAAAAAATTTCTTTATTGATTAAGGCATCACAAATATGTGGACAAATATGAGGACATATTTGTCCTCAACCCCCAATTCCAATCCCCCCACTCATGCCCCACCCCCCTATTGTCCTTGTACCTGGATGTTCTTGAATAGATTTGGTTTAGATATATAATATACAAATTACTCATTTCCCTTTTCATTCCTGAGATTATGCAGATTTTGGCTTCTGCTCTTTTAAGATTGCATTGAATATGGTGCTTACTCTGTCACCTTACAGGCTTTTCCTGACAAGGGTACCTTTTAGGGACTTACTAATGTCCGCACAACATCTGAAGTTGGTAAAGACAAATAGCATCAGAATGTTGGACCTTGGTTCAGCAATTTCAGTTCTTGAGTTTGGTTGGAAAAGAATTCCAAGCCAAGAACTCTAATTATAAGAGAAAGTTTACTTAGAAAGTCACAGAGGTAGAAGTGAGCCATTGAAGAAGTGAGCCAACTGAGCTGCATGGACTCAGGAAACAAGTTACAGAGGCAAAAGAAGGGCCCTTGGAGCCAGGAGAAAGAAAGGCAAAGACAACACACCTAGGGAAAGAACAAGAGGAAAGGAAGGAATTCTCCAGAGAGAGGTGCCTGAAGAAAGCTAGGGGTGAGGAAAGGCACAGGCATGCTCTTGAAAGAAAGAAAGCTCAAAGCTGGGTCCTTTGTCTTAAATAATTTTAACAGGAGGTCTCAGAGGACAATATCAATCGAATATGCATCAGCTTTCTAGATGTGTTTCCTCAAAGTCATGGTATTCACTGATTGGTTGGAGCTAGGGCAGGGGGTCCATAGCCATCACAGTCACTCCACCTGGCCTTGTTGCTTTTCTGGACCTGGAGCTGAACACCATTGAGACCTAGATGTTATCTCTAGTTTGACAAAAACTGTCACTGTGGTCAACAGACCCAAGGCTTTGTTTCTAAGAATACTAGATGTGGGTCAGAAACTCACTGTCTTGAGCACTAAGTGCATAAGAGAGTATTCATGCAAGGGAATCATATGAGACTTTTCTCTGGCCCCCTTATTCCTCTTCTAAGGGGGTCTACCACATGACTAGCACCATTCCAGGAAAGTAAAGGTCAGGAAAGTGTCTGAAAGATCAGGGGTTCTAAACCACATGCTAGGGGAGAAAGATCGCCCTAGGGACAAGGTCTCACCCTACAACTGTCCTTTGCTAGGCACCCAGTAAATCCCCACCCCCATCACGTGACAATTCATACATAGTTTATTGTTCCTACTCTGCTCTTTTCTAACTGCTTACTATATCAAAGTGATAGCAGAAACAGTGAATGTTGAATAAGTTAATAAACATTTTTAGATTGACTTGTTTGCATTTCCCAAGATAGCTGGCTTTAAAATATAGAAAAGGAAAGAAAAAGTTCTAAATTTCTATAGGGTTTATCAACCTCCCTAATAGTTACTCCCCCTCCCTCCTCCATTTGTTCCCAAATTCGCTTTATTGTGGCCTTAACCATTTCTCAAAACAATGGTCACCTTTGGGGAAGAAGCATAGGAGACTAGAAAGAGCTTGAATTGATATGACCACCCCTTATCTGGTCTGCAGGAATGAGTTCAGTTCTCAGGGCCTCATTTTCTCATTTGTAGAGTGGGGATAAAATTCTTAAGTTTCCATCAGGGTAATGGGATTAAATATAATATGTGAAAACACTTGTCATTTTTTTGGAAATTAAAGGTGTGGATCAAATAGTGTAGGTTTACTTAATTGTACTATTTTGTTTATAGACTCACTAGAGGCCAAGTGCATGAAATTTGTATACAGGGGCAGGTACCCTCAGCCCAGCCTGCACCCTCTTCAATTAAGACATCCTCTCACAATCCATATAATGGATTATATGGCATAAAAAAAAAAATCCTAACTGCTCCCCCCCGCCAATGGCCTGGTTACCCCATGCAGCCTGCTATTCAGTCATTTACTTATCCCTCGCTAACCCCCCTGATGGCCTGGTCACCCCTGGAAGCCTGTTTGTTCAGACATTTGTTCATCCCTCACTAACCCCCTTGCTGGCCTGGTTGTAGGCAGCCATCTTGTGAGGGCATGAAGGTTAATTTGCATATAACTTCATTATTATATAGGATACCTACATCAAATTTACAGGTTTACCCACAGATTGGTGGAGTATCACATCCTTGATGTGATTTATGGAATACTGAAAAGGTCCAGAAAATGTTCAGAAATCACTTCCTGACATAGTGGCATGATATCTCTATTCCCACCTTCAATGTGTTAGTTCATTGTTAAACTGTAAACACTGTTAGAAGGACTAATACTTTATCTTGTCAATACTTATTCTTTGATGTGAATGGATTTATAAGAGATCTTATTTAGGAGGGATTTGATTAGAAAAAAATAGTAGAGAAAGAGATGATTAAGGTCTTGTTGGGATTCTGAGGCCTAAGGGGAGGAAAGAATATATGAAAGGCCATTAAAAAGCAATGCCTGGAGGCATGAGGATAAAAGGTTGATCTAAATTCTCTCCTCATATTTGACCCCAGGTGCCCATCAGAATCACCCCAGAAGTTTTTATAAAAAATCAAAACTTAGGCCCCATACCTCAGGCTTTAGAATTTAATTATTGGGAAAAGGTATCTTTAGTGCTTAAAAGCCCTTCAGCAATTCAGATGTTTAGTGGAATTGAAAAACCAGAGTGAGAAGAAAGATGAGCATAGATATAGGAGCACATAACTAACTGTATTTACTTTTTAATATATAATGCAGCTTTTTATATATCATATGACTATGTAGATATTATCATTATCATTGGTCTCATTTGCAAGTGAGTAAATAAAGGTTAGAGACCCTAACTTCCTCAGGTTACACAACAATGTTAAAATTTGCCTCTCTTGTCTAAGTTCATTATTTTGAAGTTCATTCTGTGTTTTTATTTATTGATATATTTTTAATTTTTTTAAAAATATGTTTTTATTTCAGAGATTAAGAGAGAGGGAAAGAGATATAGAAACATCAGTGATGAGAGAGAATCATTGACTGGCTGCCTCCTGCACACCGCTTTCTGGGGATCGAGTCCATCATCTGGGCATGTGCCATTGACCAGAATGGAACATGGAACCCAAGTCCACAGGCCAATGCTCTATCTACTGAGCAAAACCGGCTAGGGACATTCTGTATTTTCAGATATGTAGACTGTATTTTGCTAATTTTTTTGGCTTCAACTATTTTCTCTGTAATTACTAAGAATTCATGGATTATATGGCATAAAAAAAAAAAATCCTTGAACAGAAGGGTCAGTTTTCTTTCTCTGTATCTTTATAATTTTAGAATATCAGAATTCAGACTATGCACAAAAGGGTGATCCTAACTCCTTATTCTGCCTGGGATAGTATTTGTCTATGCTGTTGTCTGGACGTATTTCCTAATAGTGGCCTACCTCTTCACTCTCCTAAAGGTCCCAACTAGGATGTTAAATTATATGGTCATTCTTAACTCTGCCCTTATTTTATAAAACAAGTTATTTATTTGGTTGGGTTTTCTTTCCATCAACAGTTTCCATAATTTTTTTTGTTTGTTTGTTGTTATTGTGTGCGTTTTTTCCCGTTTTTTTTAAATCTCCCAGCAGGTTTTACATAGCACTTCATTTAGGTTTGAATATGTAGTGTATATAGAATAAAGGTAGTGATAAGCATCATAGTAATTTACATTTACTAATCATTGACTTATCTAAATTGCATACTTTACACCCATTACCTCACTTAATACTTATTAAACCTTGTGAAGTGGGTACTGGTGTTGTCCTCATTTAACAGATGAACAAACTGAAGTATAGAGAAGCTAAGTAACTTGCCCTGGGCTTAGGACCTAGGCATTCAGGACTTTTGCCCCTGTCTCAGTTCAAGTTTAAGCTCTAAGTTAATACACTAAAATCCACAACCCTGGAACAAAAGTTCTTATACCCATTATTTGCCAGCTGAAGTAGGCTGTAACGGGGTGTGAGAAAAGGAAAGCATTTTAGTCATCACGCTCTTAAAAACTTCAAGTCTTCCTCTATAGTTTTGTCTATAGCTACAGGAATATTTGTGGAGAATATATAAAATTTAGCTCAAAATCATAACCTGTGTTCTAGTGTAGACTAAATATACAGATGATGGATGTCTTGTTCTTCTCCCACATGTTTTAAAATAGTCCGAACCATTTAAAGTCAGTAAGTTGGCCAGCAATTTGTACGTAACTTGTAACTTTCTGAGTTATATGAATCTAGATCTACCTTAAATTATTCACGTGGACCCACTATAAGAGAGGGATCAAAGGACAGCGTCTAATAATTAATGTTGTTTTTTAACATTCGTTTAAAATCTTGCTTGGTGTTGACTTGTATTGACATAACCTTCAAACATGTGGTATCTACAGAACGTGTGAAGTGCAATTAACAAGTTTTACTTGAAAAAGTTTGTGTTTGGTTTGGTTTTTGTTGCAAAACTAGGGCTAAGAAGATGGCGGATAAAGAGCATATTCGGCACTGCATGCTTTACGAGTTCCAATTAGGAAGAAAAGCAAGTGAGGCTGCAAAAAACATCTGTAGTGCTCTTGGTCAAGATGCAGTTAGCGCCAGAAAATGCCAGCATTGGTTTGAGAAATTTCGCGAGGGAAATTTTTCGTTAGATGACAAGAGTGGTCGAGGCCGTGTGTCCAATTTTGATCAAGAAGCTCTTCAAGCTCTTTTGGTGCAAAATCCTCAAATTACCCAACAAGAGCTTGCGACAACTTTAAATTGTTCACAAAAAACAATTTCCAATCAATTGCGTGCACTTGGCAAAGTCCAAAAGTTTGGATAATGGGTTCCTCATGAGTTGACCGACAACAACCATAATCAAAGAGTCACAATTTGCAGTTCACTCCTCTCTCGTCAAAACCCTTTGCCATTTTTAGAGCAAATTGTTACCGGAGATGAAGAATGGGTGCTGTTTGTTAATTTGAAAAGGCGGCCTCAATGGTTGGACAAAAATGAGGCTCCACAGCCCACGCCAAAACCTGACTTGCATGCGAAAAAAGTGATGTTGTGTGTTTGGTGGAATTTTAAAGGAATTCTTCATTATGAGCTTTTACCATCTAACCAAACCATTACAAGTGCAGTGTATAGTGCCCAATTGGAAAGGTTAGCCCAAGCTTTAAGAGAAAAAGAACCCGCGCTGATTAATAGGAAGGACGTAATTCTTCACTACGATAACGCACGACCGCATACTGCAAGAATCACTGCTGAAAAACTGCGCCAGTTGGAATGGGAAGTTCTCCCTCAACCTGCATATTCTCCTGATATTGCCCCTTCCGATTACCATTTGTTTCGTTCTTTGCAAAACTTTCTTCTTGGAAAAAAATTTAATAATGAAGAATGCCTCAAAAATGCATTGACCGAATTTTTTGCATCAAAATCACAAGAATTTTACAACAGAGGGATTAAAATGCTTCCTGAGTGTTGGGCACAAGTAGCAGAAAACAACGGCAACTATATTGTTGATTAAATTTTGTTGTATTGTTTAAATAAATTCGATTTAAAAAAAGTATTAGAAAACGACATTAATTATTACTAGACCTAATAAATGGTGCTCAGTATAGTTGGCCAAATATTTGTCCCAAGTTTGAAACATTGTAGGTACACAAATATACAGCAGAGAGATGGAATTTTCACTAAATTATTTGCTATTGGGCAGAAATATGGAAAATAGAAGTTTGAACACCAGAATTTGGGGGGAAATATCTAAAACTCTGTCTCAGAAGTACCCACAAGAAAAAGAAAATCAAAACTGTGTGGCTAAAATGGCAGTCAATGCAAGTAGATTTATTTAGTGCTCAATGACTTATTTGGTAAAAGAAATTTAAGAATTACTGATTTCAAACCCTTTCCTAAGGGTGGCAGGATAGTAGTGAATATGAAAGAAATGTGTTGATCTTTTGCAAAGTTTGAGGTAGTATTTTGAGGGCAGGGAGCAGAGAAATCTTCCTGAATGTGTAAGGTTGAACAACAATTGCAAAAAATGAAGGACATTTGCTTTGTGTTTGGGTGTGATAAAGGACCATTAATGTACCAGGGCCAAAGGAAGGTGGTGTATGGAGCTGTGCAGAGCTAATGGTGGCAGTACAGTGGATGGTAGCACACAGATAGTCAGTGTCAATAGTAAAATTATTTGAAGTCAGTACTGAAGACGAAGTAATAAGTGGGAAATGATTGTGACAAAACATATGGTGAACATGAAAAATTCCTGTTACAGGTGTTGCAGATTTGTGAAGGGGTCAGAAAATAAACCAAAGGTATAACTTGAGCAGACTTAGATCAAGAGATTTAGTAGATGGCACTGCTGAGGGAGAATGTAGAAAAAGATAAATGTGGAAGTGCCTGTGATTAGGAACAAAGCAGAGGTATAGTCTTATATAAATTAGAACAAGTCTAACTCTTCTTTTTACAGAGGTGAAATAGAAAGCATATTTTCTTCGATTCATCCAAACCAAAACACTAATCAAATTGGCCAGCATGAATGCAGAAATAAATCATCCCAAACATGATTAATGTGCACATGTAACAGAGTTTCTGAAAGCAGGTACAAAGTATAGTGGTACAGTGTGTATTTTTTCCACCATCACATAAGCTTTGTAACAATTCCATATTTTGAGATTTCAAGATAAGGAAAAAAGCTCTAAATGTTGACTTCTTTAGAGCACTGATTATATAAATATTTGGCAAAAAAAATTTTAATGAGTATTTAAAAGTGAAAAGAACAGCTTTTGAAATTTGGTTTTTAAATCTAAATTGAATTAAGATTTTATTTTTTAAGTATAGTTTAAGATTCATTGAAAGGTAAAGGTACAGAGATTTCCCACATAACCCTTGCCCTCATATAATATATTCATAGCCCCTCCCATTATCAACATACCCCACTAGAATGGTACATTTGTTACAATTGATGGACCTACATTGACATATCATAATCACCCAAAGTCTGTAGATTACATTTGGGTTTATTCTTGGTGTTGTATTCTATGGATTTGGACAAATGTATAATGACATGTATATACCACCACAGTATCATACAGGTATACACATTATAGTATCAGACTGCCCTAGAACTCCTCTGCTCCACTTATTCCTCCCTCTCCCCACTCCCAACCCCTGGCAACCAATGAACTTTTTATTGTTTCCATAGTATTTTCTTTTCCAAAAAGTCATATAGTTGAAAACATATAGTATGTAGCCTTTTTGAAGTGGCTTCTTTCACTTAGGATTATGCGTTTATGTTTCCTCCTTGTCTTCTCATGGCTTTATAGCTCTCAGTTCTTATTTAGTGCTAAATAATATTCCATTGTCTTGATACACCACTGTTTATTTATCCATTTAACTATCGAAGGACATCTTGGTTGCTTCCAAGTTTTTGGCAGTTGTGAATAAAGGTGCTATAAACATTCATGTGCAGGTTCTTGTGTGGACATTAGTTTTTTAACTCCTTTGAGTAAGTACCAAAGAATGTGATAGTTGAATTGTATGGTAAGAGTATGTTTAGTTTAATAAGAAACTATCTTTCAAATTAGTTGTATCATTTTGCATTCCTATGAATAATGAATGAGAGTTTCTCCATCATTACCAGCATTTGATGTTTTCAGTGTTTTGGATTTTGGCCATTCTGATAGATATGCAGTGATATCTCACTGAGATTTTCATTTGCATAACCCAATGACTTACCATGTAGAGCATCTTGTGAACTGCCATCTGTATATCTTATTGAGGTGACCTGTCCAGATTTTTGGCCCATTTTTTATTATATTTTTTCTTACTATTGAGTTCTACAAGTTTTTTTTCCCTCTTAATATATTTTGGAATAACAGTCCTTTTAAAATATGTCTTTTGAAAATATATTTTCCCAGTCTGCGGCTTATCTTCTTATTCTCTTGACATTGCCTTTTACAGACTATAAGATTTAATTCTAATTAAGTAGTTTATCAGTTATTTCTTTCATGGATCATTCTTTTGATGTACATAGGAAGTAACTACTATACCCAACGTCATCTAGATTTTCACATATGTTATCTTCCAAAAGTTTAATAATTGCGTGTTTTACATTAGGTATGTAATTCATTTTGAGTTAATTTTTCTGAAAGGTGTGAAATCTGTGTCTAGATTAATTTCTTTATGTGGCTGTCCAGTTGTGCCAGCATCATTTGTTGAAAAGGCTCTCTTTGCTTCATTGTATTGTCTTTTCTTCTTTGCCAAAGACCATATAACTATATTTATGTGAGTTTATTTCTGGTCCCTCTAGTCTTTTAGTTTTCTTGTTGTGAGAATTTAGCAGGCTTACAATATTTTTTTTTAAATCTGTGCTTATTAAAATAAAAACTACAGTGTTTTTTGTCTATGTATAAAAGGCCTCATTAGTAGTTGCAATAATAATAAAAAGCCCATGGGTGTGAATAATAACTCTCCTTGAAAGGCTGCTGAGATGTTAGAAAACCTCTCCACCAAAGGAAAGCCACAGAAGACTAAATCATATTATGATATTTTCTCACCACATGTGTTCTTTCTTCTCTCACTTCCATTCCCAACTGTGTTCCTTCTCCAACGTAGAAATGGCCCCCAGGACCATTCTATCCATATCCTATGCCCTTTGCAAGCCAAAGACCCTTGCTGGCTTCCTATTTCTACTTTCTGCCTCCAACAGAAATTCCAGCCCATTTCTCCATCCCCCAGTGATTGTATTTTTTCCTATGAAAATGCTAATGAATAGACAGGCTCAATGTGTGTGCAGATGATATTGGTGTTCTGCCCAGGTCCCTTTCAAAGCCTTGCTCCTATCTTAGGGACCCTCCTGACTTAGTGTACAGTAGCTTTCAATAGCCAATGTCTATAACTTTAGAAGCCCCTTTGCCCACAAGAAAGTAGGAGTTTACATTTTGGATAGGCTTTAAAGCACAGCTGAGTATAGTTTTATGAAAGCTCAGTTCTTCCACCTTGAGTCAGAAACAATGCTGAAGCAAAGCTTACCCCTGTGAATCAGGCTGGAGTATGTGGCTTCCTCTTTATACTTTTCTTGTTCACCCCTACTTTACTGATATCCCCTGTTAGTATATACATATCTTTCCCATACATTCTTGTCAGAGCCTGCTGCTGTGCTGCTGCTGCTGCTGCTGTTTCTTCTTCTTCTTCTTCTTCTTCTTCTTCTTCTTCTTCTTCTTCTTCTTCTGCTTCTGCTTCTGCTTCTGCTTCTGCTTCTGCTTCTGCTTCTGCTTCTTCTTCTTTTTTAAAATATATTTTATTGATATTTTACAGAGAAGAAGAGAGAGGGATAGAGAGCCAGAAACATCGATGAGAGAGGATCATCAATCAGCTGCTTCTTGCACACTCCCCACTGGGGACTGTGCCCACAACCAATGTACATGCCCTTGACTGGAAACGAATCTGGGACTCCTCAGTCCGCAGGCTGATGCTCCATTCACTGAGCCAAACTGGTTTCGGCAGGGCCTGCTTCTGGTGTAGCACTCAAGATAGTAGCTACCTGTTTTAGAATTATTTATATTTTACTTTTGATTACTGAAGATATGTACTTTAGTTCAAAGGACCTACTCTCTAATGATGGAATAATATGCCATAAATGCAACATGTGTGTAAACATGTGTCCATAAATAGTGCCTTTAAACTCTGCCAGTGATCACCTAATTGCTATGCATAAGGCAAGTATTAGTTATACCTAAGTTACTGTTTTTCAAAATGGGACCAATCTCTCAATAATTTCTTCATGAGGTTGTTGTAAAGCCCAAATAAGATAAAGAAATTACTTTGAGCTTAGTCTGTGCTGAACACACAGTAGTCATTCTTTAGCATTTGTTAATTCTTGCTAAAATTAACAACTTTAAATTAAAAAATACTAAATCGGTTTAAATTATACCTTTCCTGGGTCCTTTGGAGTTATTCTTATTTGATATATATATATATATATGTGTGTGTGTGTGTGTGTGTGTGTGTGTGTGTGTGTGTGTGTCAATGTATACAGATGTACTATACATATTTAACAGCCTTGTGGGATTTGTACTGGTATGTTCACACTCGCCAGTTTCATTAGTGTTCTCATTTTGAGCATTACAGATCCACATAATGGATCTACTTTACCTTTTGTAAATGCCTCAGTTATCACTATAGAGTGAAAGTTCTCAAATCATGAAAATTCAGTTTGAACTAGACCAATGAGCAGAATTATAAGTAGATTTATAGCAAAATATATATTAACTTTATTTAAAAAATGAGGTCTTGACATTAATGACTAACAAAGTAATTATGAGTGGTAAATCTCAATGTATAGTTTATGGTACCACTTGACAAAGTTGAGAGCTACTAGTTTGATATTACTACATGAATTGAATTTATCTTTTATTGTGTTTATGTCTTAGGACAATGGTTAGCTTTATTAATAAGGACATTAATGAGAATAAGTTTACCCATTTGATCTCAGTGTGGGCCAGTGAACTTTGCTTTGTTTCATGATCATAGACTGAACTCCTAATTCTTGCTAGTCACTGTGTGGATCTGTAATGCTCAAAATGAGAATGCTAATGAAACTGGTCAGTGTGAACACACCAGTACAAATCTTACAAGGCTGTTAAATATGTATATGTCTGTATACATTTACATATATATAATATAACAAATAACAGTAGCTCCAAAGGACCCAAGAAGTATTAGGTAAGAAGGAGTGTGTTAGTATAGCAATGAAATTCACTAACAACTCATAACAATGACTGAGGAAGATACTCAAAGTGCATGCATAGTTCTATGTGACTAGATTCATTTTATGAAAACAATGGAAAGAATTTTAGATGATCTCATTGAGACTTAATTCTAAATTTATAAAATAAGAATAGTAATATTTTTTCTCATATGTTAAATCACCTAATTTGTTTAAGGAGAAATGGGGAGAAAATGTTTTGGGTTCTTTAGAAGAAAACCACAATATTCGACATTAGTTGTAAGAATACTGGTAGGGAAAATATGTTTTGCTCTGAGATAGCAAACCACACAGATAATCAAAGTTGGTTTGAGAGATGTCAAACATAGCACAAAAAGAGCTATGTAATTCCTTGTTGCCTAAATAGGCAGGGACTAGAACTCAAAGAACCATTTTAGCTCCATGATTCTCAATCCCGATTCTGTAATTACACACACACACACAGAGAATTCCATATTTCAAGATGCATTAATTAGACCCCTCTTTTATAAATGATTCCATTTTGCTACCGACCCCCTAATTAGTTCTTGAGCTTGATCATTGGCCTCCCTTATGGGTTCTTTCGTATAAGATTTATAACACTTCCTATGTTCTGAAACCTTATCAAACAAAAATGGCTCATCTTTTAGGAAATAAAAGATTATTTTTACTTTTAGAAAGAGTCCACCCTCAAATTTGTCTGGTATATTTCTTCAATGCTCAACTCTACTTGCTAGAGAATACTGATACTATGTGAAATCTATAATTTTATGCTCCTAAATGCAATTGGTAAGGATAAGATCATAACTGATGTGGGAACAGATTTATTGGGCTTTTAAATTTTCAAAAACTATGAGATACACAAACCCCCCCCAAAAAAATGATCAGAGAAATGAAAAATTAAACACTGGTTGATGTTGCTCTGGATCAGAACAAGAACCCCCAAATGGAGCAAATATATTAGGTGAAGTAAAGAGAGGACAGCTTTCATATGCTTGAACTTTTCCTCCCTGAGTAAGTAAAAGACTGCTGCTGCTAATGACTAAATCTCCATTCTCAGACAGTTGGTCTTGTGTGGAGTGTGGCGACAGCCCTGAGAGACACCATTCTGAAAGACAATGCTAGTGCCTTTTTCCTTGATATTTTTTCCTTTCTAAAACCAAGTGTATCGCTAGAGTAGAAACATTTGACCCATGCAGCATTGCCAGTGCTTTATGAGAACAATGAGAATCTTTAGCAAATACAGAAGAAGAAAAAAAAGTTTGTGTTTCTTATTTTTATTATTTTTTTTCCATTTAGATTAAAGTATTTTTTAGAACTTTAACTTAGAGATAGAAAAGTGTTTTGTTTTTTTCTTACTTTAGTGGCATTACTGGACATAATGACAACCACAATTGCCAAGTAGCTGGAAGAAATGGTTTCTCAAGTAAAAGGGAATATTATTAATTCCCAAGATAAAATTGTGGCAAATTCAATGGTATTAATTTGTAAAATTGACTTGGTAATGAACCACTAAGAAAAAAAAATGGTGCCAGAAATTTTCCCTAAATCAATAGCTAACATTGAATAATTGAAATGCTATGACACTTTCACAGAACATTTTAAGTAGATAGTGAAAATAATATTAGTCAATTATATCACAGGGCTTGACAAAAAGAACCACAGCTACTGAGGCTTGGAAATATAAACTTAGAATCTAAATCCAGGAAAAAAATCTTTATAAAAGTTGGGAAATTAAGACCTTTTTGTGTTTTGACTGGAGAACTTAAATTTTAAAAGGGAAATTCCTTAATTTCTGTTTATAGTCCATATTTTCCCAGACAAAATCTTATTTCTCATCTTGAGTAACCAGTACCAAGGAAAGGGGAATCTCACTCTCATAATGAAAAAAAGGTAAGTTATGAGTAGGGAAAGAGACAGTGAAAAAATAATTAGGAGAAGCATTCATAATTTTAAATCAATAGGGCTCCATAGAGAAGACTATAAGAGTGGGGAGAAAGTCTAGCCTCTATTTCAGGATACTTAGTACTTGAACTTACACAGTATAATGATGATTGACAACTTTTAGTGAAATAAAAATGTTAAACTATAAATTTATATACAAAATAACACTTAGAAATATAATTTGAGGTTTTGAAAATTGAATGACTCAGGTTAGTTAAAAAATGTGTGTGTGTGTGTGTGTGTGTGTGTGTATCTTATATATGCCATACATATATCACCTCTCCCACTTTTAATCAATTAAATATTTGGTTTCCCCACCTTTCATCTATTTTCCTTCTTTATTACCTATGTAACATCATCATCTGTCATTGTGGGCTCTTTGGTTCTATAATACCTCCTTTAGAGCTGAAAGAAAAATGCAATCCTTGTCCTTATGGTTGATCAGCAAATACACAATAGTAATTCCTCCTATGGGTATTAGTAATGACGGCTAAATTTTCCTTATTATACTCAGTTGTTAGAAATACCTGCCATTCAGTTAAATAACAGGAGTTGTAGAGGATATGGTATGGAAGTTGCACTTTGAGACCTGGCTGAGGAAGCAGTATCCAAGGTGCTTCACATAGACTTGGAGGGCAAAGCAAAGTGCGCTCTCAGGCAATGCATATTTCACTGCCAATTTCTACCCATAAAGCATTTTAGGTAGATTTCAAAGGCTCGGGGAACACTTCTCCTCCTGGCCCTTCCACAGTTAGCAGTTTGGGGTCACCATTTGTGCACTAGATAAATAGTAAAATTGAAAGTTCCTTTTATATTTGACTATTTTATGTGTGGTTATTAAGGTAAATGTTTAATAAGCAATCACAGATCAGTTATGGGTGCTATTTCTTTTCTACACAGATGAAGTTGTGAGCAGCTCTGAGAAGAATAAAACAGATGCAAAAGGTTTTAAAATGGGTTTTATTGCTTTATTAAAGTTTTTGCAGTGTTTTCCTCCAATACTACTAAGTGGATAAAGTAGCACAAGCTGCCTTACACATTGGCTGGAACTTATGTACTGAGTGATTTGGATTTTCTCTTTACATTTTTCTGCTAATGGAGTCTATTTTTCTTATTAAAAGATGATCTAGGCAATTTTTCCAGCAACACTAGTCATAAGCCATTTTGTTCTTTATCCCACTTCACAAGTGAGCTATGATCAATGAACTGCTATTGAAATACTGCAGTAGGATGTCTGTGATCTAGATTTTGCAGTTAACACTTGGCATTGCCTGTCTGAAATGTGGGATTCATCACTTTCTTTTGGCTTTTGCACTGTCTGCTTATGCTTTTTTTTTTCTTTGTTTTTATGTTCTTCCTCATGAGGTAAGTTCCCCTCTTCTTTGTAGAACACTAAGGCCTCAAGGTCAATGATTAACTGAACCCTAGATGACTATACAATTCTCCCACTCTGAACTACATACACAGGTATAAATAACATTTATACAACTGCAAACCTACTTTGCCCCATCCTGTATACAGATATATAGATATAATAGATATAGATATAGATATAGATATAGATATAGATATAGATATAGATAAGATATATAGACATAGACATGGATAGATACAGATATGTATATACATATATATATGTGTGTGTATATATACATATATAGTATATAACTGTAAATATATACATATAAAAATACTAAATATATAAGTATAGATTTTGTCTATCATCTATCTATCTATCTATCTAACTCATCATCTCTCTCTACCTTTTCAGAAAAGGAATTCAAGGATTTAGCAGAGTTATTGTTTACCTCTAGAGGAAAACATTTTTCTTTTGGTGGAGAGGACTTAATGATCTGAAACCAACACTTAATTTATTTTTTAAATATATTTATTTATTTATTTCAGAGAATAAGGGAAAGGGAGAGAGATAGAAACATCAACTATGATAATCATTGATTGGTTACCTCTTGCATGCCAGTACTGGGTATTGAGCCTGCACCCTTGACCAGAATTGAACACAGGACCCTTCAGTTCACAGGGCAATGCTCTATCCACTGAATAAAACCAGCTAGGGCCAGAGCCAAAACTTCAAAACTTGATCTGTATTTCAAACACTGCCTAGATGAATACTCCCATGTTTTGACTTTTGTTCCTCTGAGTTGTCACTGAGTAGCAAGTCTTATAGGTGTGAAGAAATGGTCACAATCTAATATTAAGGGGTGTGTGCAGGTGTCTGTCTGGAAGGTGTCATGAACTGCCATTCTCTGTCATTTTTGCCAGGAAGAGGCATGACGAGCCTGTACTTCTCACCAGCCACTGAAACCAACTCCCAGGTTCCTTGGGCATGGTTTTCCCTCAAGTCACAAGTCTCTAATAAACCTATATACAAGAACAAAATGAGGTCAGTACCAGAGTTCCCTGTTCTCACCCACAGCATTTGTATTTCTCTGTGCTTTGTGGGGGTGAATTAACTTGCATGGGTTTTGGTGCCACTAATACCCATTACACACCAGTTGGTCTGTTTACTCCAGTAATAAATAAGATTAGGAAGCATAGCAATGCTTTCTGATGAGAACACAGATACTTGTCTCTGAGCTAAGAAGTAATCTGTGACACGAGCCACTGGTGGACTAAAATTTTAAGTTTCTTTAAGGAGAGCCTGGTCTCTCCCAGAACCTTTACTAAACTTGCCTTACCCTGTGATGATAGTTTCCAGTGTGCCAGGAGTGGTCTATGTGCTTTAAATATATGACTGCATTTAATCCTCACAATGTACCTTGAGGTAGATTCTATCATTATCCCTATTTTTCAGATGAGAAAATTAAGGCACTAAGAGATTAAGTAACTTCCCCAAAGTCATAGAGAAAGGAAACAGAAGGGCTAGAACTAAAATTCAGGCATTTTGACTCCAGACACTTGCTCTGAGGGACTGAATATATTGGGGGCAAGATTATTCTGGAAACTTGCCTTCTCTCATCATTTCTTTATAGTTATCTAAAATAGCAATGGGCTTCCAACATGGCTCATTGAAGTCCTGAGGACATCCCATGAATTATGATGGATGTTGGCTCCAGCACATTAAATGCATATTAGCCACAGGTGTTAATTTATTCCTGGGCTGCTGAGATATAGACCAAATGATTGAAGGGAGAGGAGTATACAACCAGGGAAAACCTTGAGCAGAATACCTTTCCCATGGGCGCATAGCTTCCCTAAGTATAGACAGCCATGGTTGAAAATTGACATGGCATTATTTGAGGATAGTGGAACAATCTTACTTCATGGAAACTATACCCATATGTTTATGAGCTTATGGTATAACCAGTTTCTCAAAAGTTTATAACATTTTGTGCGACATACGAAAACATACTTTTTTTAAAAAAAATTCTCACCATGGATATTTTTTAAAAAATTGATTTTTTTCCATTGATTTTTAGAGAAAATGTAAGGGAGGGATGAGGGGGAGACAGAGAAACATCCACATAAGAGACACATCTATCAATAGCCTCCTGCACATGCCCCCATCAACACTAGGAAACCTGAAACTGAGGCACATGTCCTGAATGGTAATTGAATTTGCGACCCTTTGATCTGCAGGCCAATGCTCTAACCACTGACCAAACTGGCCATTTTAAGAAAATAATTGAATATGTATAAATATCAATAATTACTTTATTATTATTTATTCAAAAGAAAAATACTAGATAAAGAGATGGAATAATACCTAGCTTTTATATTATCAGATTACCTTACCTAATCTTATTCATAGACTAGAAAGCTAGACCTTACACAGATACAGTAACTTTCTTAAGATTAAATGTAACAAGATTTTTGAAATCAAATTTGTCTGATACCAAAGTGCTTGATCTCTGTACATTGCTGTGTGTGAGGGGGGGGCCAATTTGAGGGGGTAGGAAGAGTGTTTGAAAAGAATTAAAACCCTATAAAATGGTTCCCTCTCATAGTTCCATTAGAAGCTGTGTTGAGTTACTTCTATATATATACACATTAGAGGTCTTTAACAGATGTTATTGAGAATATGAGTTACCAAGACTGTTGAAAAATACTCCTAAAAACATTATAGGATATGAAGAGATAGAAGAGCGTAGGAATGCCAAGTTATACAGACCCTCAGCACCTTGTGCCACTGGTAGTTGGAATGTTGACTCAGTATCTCTGTAGCACCCATTTATTTCTTGTTCAATGCTCTCTTCCTACTTTTTCCTTGAATATCAGCTCATTTAATCCATCAAGGCAATTATTTTTTATTCAAGTATAAGTGAAAAGGGGCATACATCAGAGAACTCTCATTTGAAACTAAGTGGTAGAGCAAGATGTAAGAAACATTAAAAAGTAACAAAAAAAAGCATGATTACTGATGATATGAGGAAGGTGGGACTGAAGGGATATTTAAGGGGGTGCAATGATTTTCAAGAGAAAAATGTCCTTATTCCAAACCTCTTTGTGTCAGGATGACTTGACCTGTTGTCAAGTATACTTATTCTTTTCTCTGATGTTTCCAGTCTGTTTATGCATTCATTAGTTGATTGTTGTATATGTCCTGGTCTGGGATCGAATCCATCACCTTGGTGTATAGAGATGATGCTCCAACCAAATGAGCCACCTGGCCAGGCAAGATATTGCTATTGATGAATTATTTTTTATTATTTATTTACTTATTTTTATCTTTATTGTTGAGAATATTATAGATGTCCTCCCCTTTTTTCCTCATTGCTCCCCTCCACTTGGTTATTGATAAATCATTTTTTAGAATGACTGCAAAGGTATTGCTATTTATAAATCATGTTTTAGAACAGTGTTTCCCAAACTTTTGACATATGTGTACCCCTTCTATAATTTTCGTAATGCTGAGATACCCTTTGTACTCATGAGAACTTAGAATTAGGCACAGCTAAGCACAGTGCAGTGCATATCCCCACCAAACTCTGGTGCAACGCATACCCCCACCAAACTCTTCCTATACCACTGGGGGTATGTGTACCACACTTTGTGAAACACTGTTCTAGAAGACAAGTATGAACAGTTATTATATATAATGAACACACTGCTCTTATTGAGACTAATGTTCATAATAATTATTAGAGCTATAGCTAAACAGGCTTTCACACAAGAAGAAAAGATTATGAGGCTTCTAGTGGAATCATTGCCATAATTATTTTTTTCCAGGGAGAAGTAATTTCTGTTGATTCTCATTATAATATGGCTATAAGGTTCAGGTCTTACTCTGTGGCCATAGAAAATAATCAGGCTAGCTATAGGTTAACATGGGGTTGGGATCCAAAATTTTTCCTCATTAGCATGGTGCATCCACCAGAAGAATTACTTTATCACATATAACTGAATGTATTTCTTGGAAGGGAAGTGCCAACTTTTCCTATCCTTCTACCCCTCCCCATACATACACCACACCTTTATTTGTTTCAAGAGTGCTTAATCAGGGAATAACTAAATTGGGAGTAATATGTCATCTGATCAATGTGATAGGGGAGTGATAAGTACACACTGAGAGTTCAATAAATCTCAACAGCTGGTCAATAAAAATAGGAGGGCCGGTAATTAAGATGAATCTCCACTTGGAAAAGGTAACCTGAGATAACCTGAGATGGGGAAGGTGTAGAGCTATGCTGCCCTCAGGAGTCAGCAAAGCCTTCATGCTCTTTCAACTCCAACATCTTCCTTTGTAAGAAATGCCATGACATTAAGTAGATACACACCTCAGGTATGGCAAACTATAGGGTTTGCCTAGATAAGGTTTAGTTTCAGAGTGCCCTAAAGAGAAGGGAGCTGTGGCTAGGCTGATAGAAAAACCTTAAAAGTCCTGAGAAGGTAGCGTGATGGATAAATGAAGAATGAAATGTCTGAGAAATGAAGACTGAGAATCAGAAGGCTTGGATCTTCCTCAGAGAAACTTGCATCCACACCTAACTCCAGTTTCATTGGCAGTGCCAAGGTTCCTTCCTGTTTCAAAGCCCTATAGTTTTAAACTAATGTCATTTCGGAATCTGTTCTGACTTGACATATGTCCTTGATTACCAGTGAAATGCAAGGTTGCTTGCCTAACTCCAACAGCTGCTGCCCACTCTATAACCACTTCACAAACAGCGTAGTATTCTCTGGCAGTATCATTTCTTTTTAAGGATGGTTTTTGGATATGTTTCTAAATATATATATTTTATTGATTTTTTACAGAGAGGAAGAGAGAGGGATAGAGAGCTAGAAATTTCGATGAGAGATAAACATCGATCAGATGCCTCCTGCATACCCGCTACTGGGGACGTGCCCTGCAACCAAGGTTCATGCCCTTGTCCAAAATCGAACCTGGGACCTTTCACTCTGCAGGTCTACACTGAGCCAAACCGATTTTGGCGGTATGTTTGATATAATTTCTAACATATGAAAAAGCTGCATGAATTGCCTAAGTAACTCCAATAAAACTTTTTCCGGATTCATCAGTTATTTACATTTTACTTTATTTGTGTAATTAATCTCTTTTTCTATATATATGTACAATATATATATATATTACATGTTTACAAAGTACCATTTGAGAGTATGTTGAAAAATTGTGACCCATTATCCTTAGTTTATTGTATATTTATATAAATGCAGTTCAATTATCAAAACCAGAAAGCTTAGTATTGATATATATATATATATTATTCTAATAAGCACACCATATTAAATTTTAATTATTTATGCCAAAAATATCATCTATGTATATTTTCCCTTGCCCAGTATCCAACCCAAAATCCCTAATTGCATTTAGTTATAATGTCTCTTTAAATATAGAATGGCTCCTTAGCCATCTTTCACCTTTCTTGATTTTAAAAATTTTGAAAAAGTACAGGGCAGAGGCCTGGAAAAACACACAGCGGGGAGGTCCATCGAGCAGCTGAGACGCCCGAATCGACACGGGCGCGTGGAATCCGGGGAGTTCTTCGGTCACCCACGGAAAGGTCAGAGTTTGCGGGGACAGCCTAGGGGACCGGGGTCCCGCGGCCCAGGCAGCTACGGTAGCCGGGGAGCTCCAACCCCTCCCTCAGGGTAGCCGGGAGCGCGCACTACCGGCCGCCGAGCGGCACCCAAAGAAGGCTGCAGCGACACCTAGTGCTGGGTTTGACGTTATCCTCCCCAGAAGCGGGACTTGTTTAAAACGCCACAGGTCACTGGTCAGAGCCTTAAGAATCTCGGCTGTTTCGCCAAGGGCGGAACATCTGGACACCTTGGTGCCTGATCCCCTTCACCCCCTTGCTTCTGAATACTAGGGAAGGACTGCCCAGTTGGACATATCCGGGGAAATTGCAGGGGGAAATTGCCTTCCTGGAAACAAGGGATCTGTACCAGAAGAGATAGTCTGGGAGCCAGCTGGCACCCTGCCAGCTAGAGCCATAGAGAAAGAAGGCCAGAGCAACCAAAAAGACTGGGAGGTCAAACCGGTAACACTGACACCTAAGAGCTGAATTACAAACTGCCTTTTTTTTTTTTTTTTTTCCTTCTCTTTTCTTTTATCTTTTAATTAATCAAAAATAAATGGACACAAATAACTAAGATATAGTCTACTTAAAATTAAGGATTACCTTACAAATCTGAGGTGCAGTGGAATGCTGGGAACTGCAAGACTTTTTGGGCCGAGAATCAGGAGTGCCAAATATATTAACAGAGGAAGTGAATGACCACTACTGGACATTTTTATGCTAATTTTACTATTATTTTATTTTCATTTTTTACCTCTTTTATTTAATCTTCATTTTTTATATCTTTTACTTAAGAAACGATTTTTTTTCCTTACTTGATTTTACCTTTTTAATTATTACATTTTTCAATCTCTATCATCACTATTACTACTGCTATTTTGCAATTTTTTTTTTCTTTTTTCCCTCTTCAGTACCATTTTATTTTTTTTCTTTATTTTACCTTGGGAGTAACCTTCATTCTATTTTAATCTCTACTATAGCATCATTCAACCCTATCTCAACTCGACCTTTACACCATCACTCTCTTGCTAAACTTTACCCTTTTAGTCTACGGTTTATCCTATCCCTTTCCGGCTTTAGTTTTTCCTCTATTCTTTCTGTATACCCCCTGCTAAAACTCTCACTATACTTATAGACCTATGTTCCAACCCCTGATCCAAGTGTATAAATACCAATCTCTGCACTATATTAACTAGTTAAAAAAAAAAAAAAAAAAGAAAGAAAAACTGTTCTCCCCTCTATCCTTTTTGCATTGTTTGTGTGAAGATTGATTATTGTGAATTTTTAGGCTTGTTAGTGAAATTGTTATGCTTATTACTGTGTTGTTATTGTTGCTTTGTATTTTTTTTTTTTAAAAATACTCTGTTTTTGTTTGTATCTTTTACTTCTGTATATCATAGCCTTACTTAATAATAGGGGATATTGTAGTTTGTATTAATCTCCAAGTATTGTTACTGGCATTAGCTGGGTTCAGTGGTTGTTCTATGGCAGTTTTCTCCACATATATATAGTTTGTTTCCCATTTCTCTTTTAGTTTGCTTCTTCTCTCTCTTTCTCTCTCTCTCTCCTTTCTTTTTTTCCCTGTTTTCCAACTTTATTTTGTCATTACTTTTTTTCCTCTTTTTCTATCTCTTTATCCCTCTTTTTTTTATTTTATTTACTTAATTTTTTTTAATTTTAATTTTTACTTTCTAAAATTTTTCTTTATTTTATTTTTACCCTTCTTCCTTCTCTCCTATCCCCTAAGTTGCCTTTCTCTAGTGGTCACCTTTACTAAAGGTTATTAATATTGTAAGTACAATCCTGTTAAGTGCCTCTTGTGTTGTACCAGGTAGTGTTTGTATTTTGAAATTTTAAATCAACGCAGGAGAAGGAACACCACATAACCAGACATCCTGAGAAGAGAGGCCATGGGGAGACAAAAACATAGTCCGCACATGAAAGAAAAGCAGGCATCACCAGAAAAGGAAGTAAACGAGCCCGAGGTAAGCAGCCTACCAGAGCAAGAATTCAGAATAATGATCATAGGCTGGCTAAAAAGAATGGAAGAGAAATTTGACAATAACCAAGAAGAAATGAGGAAGAACCATGAGGAACTGAAGAAGAACCATGAGGAATTGAAGAAGAACCAAGAAGAAATGAAAAATGACATCGCTACCATGAAGAACTCAATAGAAAGCATCAAGAGTAGACTAGAGGAAGCAGAGGACCGCATCAGTGAGCTAGAAGATAAGATGGAAAAAAATACCCAAGTAGAGCAGCTTCTAGAAAAAAAGATTAAAAAGCAGGAGGAGAGCCTACGGGAGCTTTGGGACATTACAAAACAAAATAATATTCGAATAATAGGGGTTCCAGAAGGAAAGGAAACTGAGGTAGACATGGAAAAAGTATTTCAAGAAATAATGACAGAAAACTTTCCTGAAATAGAGAAGAAAAAACCCACACAAATCCAAGATGCTCGCAGAGTCCCAAGCAAAATGAATCCCAGAAGACAGACTCCAAGGCACATTATAATCAAATTGGCAAACAACAATGACAAAGTAAGAATCTTAAAAGCAGCCAGAGAGAGACAGAAAGTTACATACAAAGGAACCCCCATCAGACTAACAACTGATTTCTCAACAGAAACTTACCAGGCCAGAAGGGAATGGGATGAAATATACAAAGTCATGCAAAGGAAGGGTCTGAATCCAAGAATACTGTACCCAGCAAGGCTATCAATCAAAATTGAAGGGGAAATCAGGAGCTTCACAGACAAAAAAAGACTGAAGGAATTTATCTCCACCAAACCAGTAATGCAAGAAATGCTAAAGGGTCTACTGTAAAAATAAAGAAATAGGAAGTGAAGAAGGAACACGGGTATAGAATAAAAATGGCGTCAAATGTGTACCTATCAATAATAACCTTAAATGTAAATGGATTAAATGCTCCAATCAAAAGACATAGGGTAACAGATTGGATAAGAAAACAAGACCCATACATCTGTTGTCTACAAGAAACCCACCTCAGAAAAAAAGATGCACACAGACTGAGGGTGAAGGGATGGAAAAAAGTTTTCCAGGCAAATGGAAATGAAAAAAAAGCCGGGGTAGCAATACTTATATCTGACAAATTAGATCTCAGAGTGAAGGACATAATAAGAGATAATGAAGGCCATTTCATAATACTAAAGGGAACAATCCAACAAGAAGAAATAACCCTGGTAAATATATATGCACCCAATACAGGAGCAACCAAATACATAAAAAAACTGCTGGAGGACATTAAGAGAGATATTAATAGCAATACAATCATAGTAGGAGATTTTAATACCCCACTGTCACCCTTCGACAAATCATCTAAACAAAAAATCAGCAAAGAAATATCAATCCTAAGGGACTCACTAGACCAGATGGAATTAATTGACATCTTCAGAACACTCCACCCCAAAGCCACAGAATATACATTCTTCTCAAGTGCACATGGGACATTCTCAAAGATAGACCACATTTTGGGTCATAGGCAAAGTCTCTTCAAATTCAAGAAGATAGAAATCATATCAAGTATCTTCTCAGACCATAATGGCATAAAACTGGAAATTAACTACAATAAAAATAATCCAAAGAAATCAAACACATGGAGACTAAACAGCACGCTATTAAACAAGGACTGGGTTACCAGAGAAATCAAGGAAGAAATTAAAAACATCCTGGAAACAAATGACAATGAAAACACAACAATCCAAAATCTATGGGACACAGCAAAAGCAGTCTTGAGAGGGAAGTTCATATCCTTACAAGCCTATTGCAAAAAACTAGAAAAAGGGGTAACAGATGATCTAACTCTACAACTCAAAGAGTTAGAAAAGGAGCAACAAGAAAAGCCCAGTGTAAGCAGAAGGAAGGAAATAACAAAAATCAGAGCACAGATAAACGACATAGAGACCAAAAAAACAATACATAAGATCAACAAAACCAAGAGCTGGTTCTTTGAAAGAATAAACAAGATAGATGAACCTCTAGCCAGGCTAACTAAGAAACAAAGAGAGAGGACCCAAATAAACAAAATCAGAAATGAAAGAGGTGAAATAACAACAGACCCCAACGAAATACAACGGATTGTTACAAAATACTACGAACAACTCTATTCCAACAAACTGAACAACCTGGAGGAAATGGACATATTCCTAGAAAAATACAAACTTCCAAAACTCGATCAGGAAGAATCTAAAAATCTCAATAGACCAGTGACTTGGGAAGAAATTGAAACAGTCATCAGAAAGCTTCCAGCAAACAAAAGCCCAGGGCCAGATGGCTTCACAGGAGAGTTTTACCAAACATTCAAGGAAGAACTAAAACCTATCCTCCTCAGACTTTTCCAAAAAATTCAAGAGGAAGGAACACTTCCAAACTCCTTCTATGAAGCCAGCATCACCCTAATACCAAAACCAGATAAAGACAACTCAATGAAAGAGAATTACAGGCCAATATCCCTCATGAACATAGATGCCAAAATCCTCAACAAAATCCTAGCAAATCGGCTCCAGCAGAGCATCACAAAGATCATACACCATGACCAAGTAGGATTTATTCCAGGAATGCAAGGATGGTACAATATCCGCAAATCAATAAACGTGATACATCACATAAACAAATTGAAAGATAAAAATCATATAGTCATATCAATTGATGCAGAAAAAGCATTCGATAAAATCCAACACCCTTTCCTGATAAAAACTCTTAACAAAGTGGGAGTACAAGGATCATACCTCAACATAATAAAAGCTATATATGATAAACCCACAGCCAACATTATACTCAATGGGCAAAAACTAAAACCATTCCCTCTAAGAACAGGAACAAGACAGGGATGCCCACTCTCGCCACTCCTGTTTGACATAGTACTGGAAGTACTAGCCATTGCAATTAGACAAGAGGATGAAATAAAAGGCATCCAAATTGGAAAAGAAGAAGTAAAGTTATCCTTATTTGCAGATGACATGATATTGTACATAAAGAACCCAAAAGACTCCATTAAGAAACTAATTGACTTAATAAATGAATTTGGCAATGTAGCAGGATACAAAATTAACGCCAAGAAATCCATGGCATTTCTATACACCAACAGTGAAACTACAGAAACAGAGACTAAAAAAGCAATTCCATTTACCATCGCACCAAAAAAATTAAGATACCTAGGAATAAATTTAACTAAGGAAGTAAAGGATCTATATGCAGAAAATTACACGACATTGAAAAAAGAGATAGAGGATGATGTAAGGAGATGGAAGAACATACCATGTTCATGGATTGGTAGAATCAACATCATCAAAATGTCCATACTTCCTAAAGCAATCTATAGGTTCAATGCACTCCCCATTAAAATACCAAGGGCATATTTCACTGACCTAGAAAGAACTCTCCAACAGTTCATTTGGAACAATAAAAGACCCCGAATAGCCACAGCAATCCTGAGAAAGAAGGGTAAAGTAGGAGGGATCTCAATACCGGACTTCAAACTGTATTACAAAGCCACTGTTCTCAAAACAGCCTGGTACTGGCACAAGAACAGACATATAGATCAATGGAATAGAATCGAGAACCCAGATATCAACCCAAATCAATATGCTCAATTAATATTTGACAAAGGAGGAAAGAATATACAATGGAGTCAAGACAGTTTCTTCAATAAATGGTGTTGGGAAAATTGGGTAGACACATGCAAAAGAATGAAACTAGATCACCAACTTACACCATACACAAAAATAAACTCAAAATGGATACAGGACTTAAACATCAGACGGGAAACCATAAAAATACTAGAAGCATCCTCAGGCAGCAAAATCTCAGACGTATGCCAAAAGAACTTCTTCACTGATACTGCCCCTAGGGCAATGGAAGCTAAAGAGAAAATAAACAAATGGGACTACATCAAAATAAAAAGCTTTTTTACAGCAACAGAAACCATCAACAAAACAACAAGAAAGCCCACGGTGTGGGAGAACATATTTGCAAATAACACCACTGATAAAGGTTTAATCTCTAACATCTACAGACAGCTGATACAACTAAATAAAAGGAAGATGAATGATCCAATTAAGAAATGGGCAAGGGACCTAAATAGAATATTTTCAAAAGAAGACAGAAGGAAGGCCAAAAGGCACATGAAAACATGCTCAAAGTCACTAATTATACGAGAGATGCAAATCAAAACAACAATGCGGTACCATCTCACACCTGTCAGAATGGCCAACATCAACAAATCGACAAACGACAAGTGTTGGCGAGGTTGCGGAGAAAAAGGAACCCTCGTGCACTGCTGGTGGGAATGCAGACTGGTGCAACCACTGTGGAGAACAGTGTGGAGTTTCCTCAAAAAACTGAAAATGGAACTCCCATTTGACCCAGTAATTCCACTCCTAGGAATATATCCCAAGAAACTAGAAACACCAATCAGAAAGGATATATGCACCCCTATGTTCATAGCAGCACAATCTACAATAGCCAGAATTTGGAAACAGCCTAGGTGCCCGTCAGCAGATGATTGGATCCAAAAACTGTGGTACATCTACACAATGGAATACTATGCTGCCATAAAGAAGAAGGAATTCTCATCATTTGCAGCAACCTGGATGGAATTGGAGAACATCATGCTGAGTGAAATAAGCCAATCAATGAAAGAGAAACACCACATGACCTCACTCATTTGTGGATAATAAAGAGCATTATAAACTGATGAACCAAAAGATAGATATAGAGACAGTAAAGCAACAAGCAGATTGTCAAATTACAGCGGGGAGGGGAGGAGGATCTGGGGGAGATAATAGATCAACCGAAGGACTTGTATACATGCATATAAGTACAACCAATGGACATAAAACTATGGGGAGGGAGGGGATATGGGGGAGGGAGGGAGGGGGGCAAAAAAAAATCATTAAAATATGTAAAAAAAATAAATTAATTAATAAAAAAAAAAAAAAAAAAAAAAAAGAAAAAGTACAGGGCAAATGTTTGTAGGCTGTTCTTCCACTTCAGCTTATCTAATGTTTATCAGATTATCTAATCCAATAATTAGATTCAGATTATGCATTTTGATTGAATTTATATCCCTGAAGTTGGTATGTACTAACCACTGACATACTTCTCAGTTCACTTTGGTATGCACTGTATCCTTCTCAGTGTATCACATCAGGTGGTGCATGATATTGGTTTATTCTAATACTAGAGGCCTGGTGCATGAATTTGTGCACAGGTGGGGTCCTTTAGCCTGCCTGTGATTGAGGCCTATTGGGAGGCTGACCGGTTGGGGGAAGAGACTGTGGAAGGTTGGCCTGTCGGGGGGTGGGGGCTGGAGATAGGGGCTGTAAGAGGTTGGCTAGCTGGGGAGAGAGGCCATGATAGGAGGGCTGTGGGAGCTCACTGACCATCAGGGGGAAGCTCCTGCATTGAGCATCTGCCCTCTGGTGATTGGTGTGCATCATAGCGACTGGTCAACAAGTTGTTCCAGTCATTCCAATTGTTCAGTCATAATGGTCTCTTAGGCTTTTATATATATATAGCTTAATAGTAATTCTGATAATGTGATTAAGGTAGTGTCTGCATGGTGTTTTTACAATAAAGTTATGATTTTCCCTTCCTAATTAATATAATTTTAATTAACATTATGGGATTCTAGTTATATATAATTTAGACTGATATTGTTACTCCATTTTTTCACTTTTATTCTGTTAACATTTAGATGGTTTCCATTGACCCATTGTCAAGTATACTTATTCTTATCACTAATGTTTCCAGTCTGTTGATAAGCTAATTGTATAATTTTTTTTTTTTACCCCAGATATCATATTTTATTTGGCTCATTTTTAGAAATAGTTTCAATTTATGGGTTAAAATTACCTATCTGTTCACTTGCATTATTACCTTTCCCCTAGATACATTAACATATTTATCAAAGTTAGTTTGAAGTCCCTGTCTTATCATTATAATCTCTGGGTATCTCTGAGACTGCTTCCATTTCATTCAAGAAATATTTTTTTTATGGGTGTTTCATTATTTGTGATTATACATAGGATGTTGTATATATTATAAAGTAAAACAACCAGTAGAGACTGAAGTAACTAATATTCCTGCTCATGAAAATAAAAACTTTTTCTGTGCAAACCATAGTTGAGCTGGGACTGAAACTTTTATTTTAATTATATTTAGTTCACCATTAAATTAATGATTCAGGGGGGAGTCCGTACTTTATTTCTGGCAGAGCAAGACCTCTCCAGTTTTCTGAACCAACTGGAATCTCATTCTGCTCTATAAAGTTACTTCCAGCTTTTTATATTGCTATGGCATCCCCCTTGCTATCCGGTCCTGCCCCCTGGCTTTCTGTGGTTCAAAGGATCTCTTTCTATTCTTCTGCCTGTGCTTCTCTTTGGAGTGTTGAGAAGTGCATTCAGTGAATGCTCAAACTGCCTGTAAGGAATGAGCATGGTATGTTTCTGATGGAGTGGAATTACTAAAAGAGCCGCTCAGGCCCAGGAAGCCAGCTCCTCAAAGTGGTCTTTCCTAGCACTCCTGACTTCCTCCAGCTATGGGAAATCTCTAAGAAGTATATAATGAGGACTCACAGTGACTTGGAGGGTCCGTCTCTCTCTTCTCCTGTCCTTCACTCGACAATCAGCAAGAGCCTGTATTTTAGGGGTTCCATCTCAAATCTCTTGCTCTGCTCTTAACTTTTTGCATGAGCACTTAGTGAGAGTTCCTGGGGAAGCTCTGATGAACAAGTGTAGATTCTCTTTGTGCATAGAACTCCTGGGGATTCTAAACATCATACCAACTGTTATTTAGTCTGTAAAATTCCTATAATATTCAATTAGTTTTTCCTTAAAACCATTCATGTTAGCTTCTTCCTATTTCCAGTGCCCTGCAAAAGATGATATTATAGAAGCTACAGGACATTTTCTATGAGGGGTTTGTCATTTTCTAGATTTTAGCTCGCTTTGTTTTCTCTTCTCCTCAGCTAACTGATGGACTTTCTAAAAACTAAAATGACCTAATAGGTTATTGGGCTTAGGATATCAGGGTAGAAATAGAAGCAGAAATTAGGTTTTGGTGTCCTTTTGGTTTAGTTTCATTATTCCTTGACTAGTTTGTTTTAAAATAAAATTTAAAAAAATTCAGCCCTAGCCAAGGAGCTCAGTTGGTTAGAGCATCATTCTGATACATCAAGGTTGCAGGTTCAATCCCCAATCAGGGCATATAAAGAATCAGCCAATGAATGGATAAATAAGTGGAACATCAAATTTCTCTCTCTCTCTCTCTCTCTCTCTCTCTCTCTCTCTCTCTCTCTCCCCCCCTCCCTCCCTTCCTCCCTGTCTCCCTCCATTCTGTTTCTCCTTCTCTCTCACCCCCTCACTTCCTCTCTCTCACTAAAAATCAATCAACAATGTTTTTTTAAAAAAAATTCAATTACAGTTGACATTTACAATTATATTAGCTTCAGGTGTATAGCTTAGTGCTTTGGCCACTTTCTTATTTTCTATATACCATATATTCCAGAATAATTTCCCTGATCCAGCTCTTTTTCCATGGATCCTAGATTCCTTTTACTGTAGAAACCACTATTGTTTAGAAGCTAAATGAGTACTAGATATGCTCATGTCATTGCTTCTAGGTCCTTTCAAGTAGACAGAGCCGGGAAACTAATTTTCTTTCCTTCTTTCAATTTTCATTCATTTATTAAAAACTAAGGATTTATACTGATGCCTCCAATTCCAATGTACATCCCCATCTTCCCTTTCCCATAGTTGTTAACTTTCTTTTATAACAGTGAGAAATTGGAATCTCATTATCCTTAATATATTTGCTTACTTGTTCAAGATCAGAATACAAAAAATTAATTAAAGAATTGTTAACCCATATTACTGGGGAGTATAAAAACTAAAGCTAATAACTAGACTTCAACATTTTTTGGCTAATTTTAAGATAAAATTTGCATATAGGAAAATAAAGAAATATTAAGTGTACAATCCAAAGAGTTTGATAAATAAATACCGTATTTTTCGGACCATAAGACGCACTTTTTTCCCCCCCAGAAGTGGGGGGGAAAAGTCCCTGCATCTTATGGTCCAAATATAGCCTACACATATACTTTAAAAAAAAAAGTTTTTTTACTTGCCCGGCTCTGTGTGGTCTCTGTGTGCTTGCCCGGCTCTAAAATGGTTCTAAATGCTGCTGTTTACTTTACAGGGTTGATTACATGTGTTTATGACTGTGATGTTGGGTTTTAATGCACATAAAATATTTTAGGACACTATTTGTTTCAGAATCTTTTTTTCTTCATTTCCCTTCTCTAAAAACTGGTGCGTCTTATGGTCCGGAGCGTCTTATGGTCCGGAAAATACGGTACCTAATGTAATCTACACTTCTATAAAGATATTGAACATTTCCACTATGCCAGAAAGTTCCTCTTACAATCAATCCCCAAAACACCACAGTTTTAAGTTTTTTGCTATATATTAGTTTTGCTTGTTCTACAACTTTAAATAATGAAATAATACAATGTGCATTCTTTTGTGTTAGTCTGTGAGATTCATATGTGCCGTTTATATCAAAAGTTCTTTTTCCTTTTGCTGAGAAGTATCACCTAATATGTATATATCCTACAATTTGTTTATTCAGTCTCCTGTTGACATTTGGAATGTTTCCAGTTTTTTTGTTTTGTTTTGTTTTTTTTGCTATTATGAATAAAGCTGCTATGAACAGTGTTGTACAAGTCTTAGGGTGGACATATGTTTTCATTTCTCTTAGATATACAAAAAATGGAATTGCTGTGATATATATATATATATATATATATATATATATATATATATATCTTTAAAAGAAGAAATTACTAACTTTTTTGTCAAAGTGTTTGTGCCTCAAGTCTGTTTTTGTTTTGCTTCACTTTAATGCTTTTTTTTTTTAACTAGTATGGGCTTTATGACCTCCCTCACTGTATGAATATCCTCCATAGAAAGGACTAGATTGGTTTGAAGGCATACAGGGATCTCTGAACTGCTTAGATTAGGCTCTTTAGGCTTCTAGGTAAACTTCAGTGAAGTGATAACAAGCCCACATTCTTACTCCCAGAGTTCCTGGTATATCCCAAATTCCTCTTTCCTTCTTCAAACATGCAGCTTGTCAATTCTTGACATCTAGTAGAATTGTCATATTTCAACTGCAGCTGAATTTGACATATGTGAGGGAGTATTATTACCTCCACAGACTTCCTGAGATTTCATAGTTTCAGAGTTTATCTTAATCCTCTACATTGAGATGCTATGGTGCCAAGAAGGGTGGGTGGGCAGGGCTTTGCTTCTGGCTGATCTGACTCTTGTTTTTCTAGTCACCTTCCAGCAGAGCCATTGGAGGCTGCTTCATGGCTAAACCTGGCTCTAGTCTTTGTGATGTCTGGGCTTCGTGAGCTCTGTGTTTACCTAAGAATTGTCAGAAGCAAAACAACTTAGATGTTTGAAACTCTGCAGTGTTCTGAAGTACAGTAAAGCAACTATACCCAAAAATAGCACTTACACAACACGAGGAGTGTGCATTCCCTCCTTTTGCTCTATCTCGGGGGACACTGTTGTTGGACTTTCTTCCCCTCACTTGTTCACCTATTAATTCAGCGTTTTTGAATGCACTATGTGCAGCAGTTTTCTTATCAGATTAAGACACTTCTCTCCTTCAGATTCATTCCTACTCTCCCTTTTCAGGTTGACTGGTGTCATACGATATTATCATCTGTTATTGAAAAACTGTGTCTCCTTAAATGCAGGAGACACTGAATCCTTGATAATTATAATGAAGAACTCTTGTGAATAAAATGTTTTATGGTCAGTGATTGTCTTGCATGAGATTCTTTTTAAATGTAGATGCAGTGATGAACATTTATGCTGTAAACAGAGCTGTGATACTTAGCTAAAAAGAGCAGTGAAAATACATTTCCTGAGTCAGTTCATTTTAGGTAAACCAGACCTGGGTTACAGCGGAAATGGCAGGTTCAGAGACTGCAAGTCAGGAAAAAAAAAAAAAAAAAAGAAAAAGAAAAAAAAAAAAACTACAACAAAAAACACTTCTGCTGACGATGAGAGCTGCCAGGCACTTTCCTTTTTGGCAATGGAGAACATGCCAAGAGCCCTGGTTCTCTTCAAAGAGAGAAACTGTTGCCACTACTAATTTGGACTCTACCTTTTTCTACTTCCTGAAACGTGACATTGTTCTCAGGAAAAGCTGTAGACCAACCTGCAAAGAGCTCTTTAACCCCTCTTGCCTTAGGAGTGCTATGTTAAGTGTTCTTTCTTGGTAATCCAAATAGAAACAAGCTTAAATAAAACCTAAGCCACAACATACTCCTCCTCCCACTTACTCACCCAGCCTTCCATCCATCCTTCTAACAAACATTTATTGAATAACCAATCTCTAATGTGCTTAATAAATGTATTAAGCAGTGGTCAAATAATTGCAAATAAGATAAGATATCCTTTTCCTCCAAGAGATTATAGTTTAGAAGAGATAGGGAGAAAACAATGCCTTTTTTAAATGATTATAATAAAAGAAAGAAAGTATAATAGAGGTATAAACAGTGCTATGTCAGGTCAGAAGAGTAATCACATTTTTTGATTATATAGTTCATTAATTATTATTTTCATACCTACTTATAATACATATTAATATTTATATAAAATTATGTGTATATAGTTTATAATAATACATTACATACATTATTACATACAAAACTATAAATTAAGAAGATAATATAAATATGAAATAGATAATATTTTTGAAATTATTTTAATCTTATTGAATATAAATTTTTAACTTTCTTTAATACACTATTAATGAAATTTTTGGTGATGGTAATATGAATTTTATGTTAGATATGATTCAACAGACATTGTTTTTGCATCTAATGTGATATTAGATAAAGTTCATATTAGGAGAATGGGGAAATGTTATATCCCTCTTTAATTCTTGTTTGCTGGTGCTTACACTATAATATTTTTTAAATTTCAGGTTCTTATAGGGGGTAAAAAGCATGTTTTGAGAGTTAGTTTAATTAACAACTAAGTAGGGCTATTCAAATACCTACATAATCTGCAATAGGTCACAATGTACTGAAAATGATTGATAGATCTGTGTCACAGCAAATGCTTTCTCACTGTGGAATGCCAGACTTCCCAATGGCTACTTTCCATGGTATCCATGTCTAATGCATGGGCCTGGTGTCAGTCCTAATGACAATTAGTACGTTAAAGAAAATCAATCCTTACTTTATTTCCTATTCTTTAAAGTACTTATAACAGATGGTCAAATAGTTTCTACCCACACTCCAGTAGATCGTTGGCTCTCCCTCAGTGTGTGCGCATATCAGTACATATCAGGTCAGAGACCCTAGATTCGAGGATGGTTTGGATATTAACCCCCTTGGTGAAAACTTCATTTAAGTATTTAACTTTGAATGATGAGGAGAAGCTGCAGGAAAGTAAGCATTTGGAAGAAGGTGGATGGCATATATATGTCATGAAAGCAAGGGGGGTGGTAGAGGAATAATAAAATGTCCATTATATTAGAACATCAAAGAATTGTGGGATAATTAGAGTCAGAATATGAAAGGCACTAAGTATCTTATTAAGAATTTGAACTTTACTTAGTAGGCTTTGGAAGGCATTATGTATATACTTTTTTAACTGGGAGGTATTTAATTAAGAAAATCAACTTTTCCTTCTTTTAACATCTCCCTTCATCTAAAAGAAAGTGGCCTTCCTTTATCTGCATTACTTTCTCTATGCAGCCTGTTACTGGAAACGCCTGTCTAGAGTAGATAGGAGTTGCAACTTGTGATAATGGTGGTGGGAGAGAAATTTTCAAATTAAGATGATTGTTATATAACCAACAAATGGTTTAAGTCAGAAGTTATAAAGATTTTAAAGAGTGTGATGACAATAGAAATGAAGGCAAAATAAAAGATTGTTTAATGAAATAAGAGAAAACCCATAGCCCAGTTCACAAACTTTCCAGCCTAGGTAGCTAGGAGAGTGGGGATCAAAAAAAAAAAAAAAAAAAAAAGGAGATTCCAGCCCTAATGGTTTGGCTCAGTGGATAGAGCATCAGCCTCTGGGTTGCGGGCACATCCAGTAGGAGGTGTGCAGGAGGCAGCTGATTGATGTTTCTCTCTCATCAATGTTTCTAACTTTGTTATTTCTCTCCCTTCCTCTCTGTGAAAAATCAATAAAATATATTTAAAAAAAGAAAAATGGAGATTTCAGAGAAGCAGATTTGAAATGATCATTATTGATGTGGGAATATATTTAGCTAGAGAAGCCCAAAATAAAGGTAAAAACATGGGTTTGTGAAGTAAGACTTAAGCCTGGCTAAAGTGGCTCACTAGTGGAGCTTAGATCTATTATATAAACCATAAAGTGATGGTTTGAATCCTGGTCAAGACACTTGCCCAGGTAGCAGTCTTAAACCCCAGGGTGGGTATTTAGGAAGCAGCCAATCAATGATTCTCTATCATCATTGATGTTTCTGTCTGTCTCTCCTCTTCCTTTCTCTATGAAATAAATAAACAAACAAACAAACAAACAAATATTTTTTAAAAGACTTGAATAATCTGAACAGGGGAATTAAAAATTAATAAAAGAGAACTGGTTAAAAGAAGAGGATCAGACAATGTTGGGAAACCTGTAAGCATTTTAACCCAGCAGTTCCAGTGGATCTGTAACTGGGGAATCTTGGCTCTTAGTCTCTCAATTATTAACCCTTTGCACTCCGCTGACCCCTCTCAGGGGACATCGGAATTCTAGCATATCAGTCGGATGTCCCCTCTCAGGGGACATTGCAGTTTATTAGTGATTACGGGGAATTGAGTTAATTCAACGCACGTTTCCGCAGTTAGCGTTGAGTCGCTGGTAGCCAATGTCCAGAATGGTTCGGAGTGCAAAGGGTTAATATCTTTGGTGATTGTAGTTACTTCAAAGATTCTATTCTACCAGTTAAGTAAATTAATATGTTTCAGAAATCTGGTTTCAATAATCTTAGGGAATTAGTTTAAAAATCTCTACACTGAAAGGGCTTAAGGAGCAAAACAGTACATAAGAGTTAAGCATAGTTAGGCCTATGACTAGCAACCAGAGTCCTTAGGCCTCATTTTTAAGCTTTAAATTCTGCACTAAAGAATGTAGAGGATTTAGAGTTTTGAAAGATAAAAATGAGAAATAAAATATATTTAATCTGTAAAAATATATACAGATTCAAGTAACAACGACCATTTAACTAAATAAGAGAGGCCTGGGATATTAACAGTACTTTAAAAAAATAATGGTTTAGTAATAATTGATAGTAATCTACTGTTCTCCATTTACACAGCAGGGGTCAAAACAAGAGGAAATGAGCCCCTACTACAATGTGTGGGATTCAGATTAACTACAGGGAAGAAGTGGCTGAGTAGGATGAATTACTATGGAAGGATATGGATTTCCTACTTGGGAGATCTTTAAAAATAGTCTCTCAAGTGTCAAGGCTAATTTAAACATTGAATCCTGTCTGAATAGCTGTGGTGAATTGGAAGATGTAGGAGAAAAACATAAACCCTGAGGAGCCCTTCTAATCTGAATATATGATGATTATCATAAAAATAATACTAGTTATGAAGTAGGATTTTAGAAAATCATTGAGAATTAATATGTGTTGTGTTATATTCTTATTATATCTTTCTTTCCCCCCATTAATCAGAGAAACAATTTGGGCATTTGCCAAGCAAGTTACAATTATCTATTGTTGAGATTTAAATATCTTCATTATGCAATAAGCAACCAGAATGACCGGATAGAGAGGTTGGGAAATTTCTGTTTTGAGCAACAGTAAGAGCAACTGATTGCACTGTTCCTAAAGTTTATCAATTTATCAGTTTTTATTCAAAAATAAGTTTTATTTTATAAGTCACTTTTATAAGCTCATTAATTGAAATAGATGATGTGGGAATATAGAAGGGGAATAGGACAAAGCGGTGACTGAATTAATGCATGTAAAAACTAGTGCACAATAACTGACAGAATAATTGATTATGTGATAAGGGCTTATGTGCTGGAAGAGTTGGATAGTGAATGGGATTTATGGAATGAAAATATCACAGAGTAGATAAACTGTAAAGAATGGGAAAGAATTAAAGAGAAGGAGTATAGTCTGGTAGCAGCATGAGCAAAGGGTTGGAAGAAAAGAGAGTATGTGCTTGTGTTATACTTTTGATACACTTAAGAGCCTTGAATAATTCTAGCCCTGGGGAGAAATTCACAGGTGTTCATATGTCACACAAAGCTTTTGTGATTTGCAGGTTGCTGAAGTCTGTGACCTTATACTATGTCTTTGCTCCCTCTCACTCACATAATCCCAAATTTGTTTGAGTTCAAATTCGAGTTCTGCCACTTGATCACTCTATGACCTTGAATCTTAGTTCCTTCATGTATAAAATTATAATAATAGGACCTAGGTCAAAGTGTTGTGGTGAGGGTTAAGTAAATCAATAGATGCAAAGTGCTTAGAATAGCATGTAGCATGTTGTGAACATCAATAAAATATTATGTGTTATTATTGTTCTTATTAATCCTTTAAGCCTTTAAATCCAGGTGTTGTGTCCTCCTGGAAGCCTGTTTTTTCCTAAGCATTATCCTGTGTGCTTGTCAGACCTTGTTCTTACCTTGCTCACAGAACATACTGTTTTGCACTGTAATCCTAGGCTGGCATGTCAGTTTCCTCCAGACCTGGAGGAGGCATGTCTTAATTATTTCTGTATCCTAGAGTTTATGGACAGTCAATCAATATGTATGGAATAATTAGGTGAAGCAATGAATAAATTGATAGCAGGATATAAATCTATGAATTCACACATTATACTCTCCACCCACTTCTACTATACTCAATCTTATTTATTAATAGCTATTAATACTAAAAAGTAATATTAGGACCAAAAAAATGTAATGTGGAATATGTAATGAAAGTGTATGGGTCAAAATTTAATGGCTTGCTATAATTGGTCTCACTGAAGACATACTTACAAATTGGGTTTACATTTATATTTCAAAATTTAAAGGCTAACTATATCATCTTTATCATACTGTACTTTGAAGATTCACTTGTAGTAATCAAGTCATACTTCCATAATCTAATTTAGTTGTAAACTGTACTTTCTATTTTTAATTATTTTTTTCTTTATAAATTCTTAGACTGTAGACATGGAGGTATTACAGGTATAAGAATCAAGAGATACGACAATTAACTTCTCTAAGCCTCAGAATTTCTCCTTTGAGGGTTTGAACTAAAAAGCCTGTAAAATTTGCTGTATTTTCTTCTGACTCTGACCTCTCTGAGTTCAGTTAGTCTATGATGTAGTGGAATTATCATCTAGGTTTCCTGAATGTGGAACAGTGGGCTTTTCATTAAAACCATGTTTGTTTATTTTTTAAATTAATCTTTATTGTTGAAAGTATTACAGATGTCCCCACTATTTGTCTGTCTGTTTTTTCCTATTGATTCCTTCACCCCACACCCACCCCTCCCAGGCCTTCACCATTCTATTGTCTGTGGCCATGGGCTATGCACATGCATATATCTTCCCCAGTTAATCACTCCCCTCCCACCTCCTTATCCCTGCCTTGCCTCTGAAATTTGTCAGTCTGCTCCATGCTTCTATGTCTCTGGATCTATTTTGTTAATCAATTTCTTTTGATAGGGGGGATTTATAATCTGATACATAGAGCATCTGAAAGCCTTCTCAATAAACACCTTATATGATTCAACACTGCCTTCCTTATTGGACATTGCGATAGGCAGCCAGAGCCCACTGGGGGGTTTCCTGGTAACAATTTTGTTCATTGGATTCCACAAATGAGTGAGTTGATATCGTATACATATACGTTTCTGATGGGCTTTCTCTGGTGGGCTTATTTTGATTAGCATGATATTCTCTAGGTCCATCCATGCTGTCGCAAATGGTAAGAGTTCTTTCTTTTTTACAGCTGCATAGTATTCCATTGTGTAAATGTAACAGCTTTTTAATCCACTTATCTTCTGCTGGGCAGACACAGAAGCAAAAAACAGACTAATGACTCTCAAAGGAAAGGGGGGCATGGGTGGGCAGGTGGGAAGAGATTAACTTATATACATATATGAATAATCCATGGACACAGACAATAGTGTATAGAAGGCCTGGCAGGAGAGGCATGTGTGAGGTGAAGGGGGTCACTGGTGGGGAGGGGGAGGGGACATTTGTAATACTTTCAACAATAAAGATAAATTAAAAAAAATAAAACCATGTAGTGTTATTAGATTATTAGCCACTCTTTAATTGTTTTTAATAAATGTATTTTATTTGCACAGAAGTATTAATAGATAGAATTATGATAATGGATATTTGTTCATGTATTAATGAAAAATAACATGGTAAAGGTAGAATGTCTTATGTGAAAATAAAGGTAAAACCCTATAAACAATTAGCTGATAATAACCAATATTGCTTATTAGTTATCAGTGTGACAATTCAAAGGACTCTACTATATAAAATAATCACTTTTTAAGGCAATTTAATTTATGGTTACATATTTTTCATATTGGAGATAAAAGATAAAGACTATATTTATTTCAGATATAGAACCCATTAAAAAATCAGATAGGCCTAATACGTATTTGCTTTTATCCCAGGCTGATTCTTTTTTGAGGAAGAGGCATTTCAAGGCCATAGTTATATTACTGAAATAGTTAAAACACTATACACAGTATTCCAGGTATCTTAACAACTAAGTAGGTTATCTGTCTGATAGATTAGGTCAATTTCTAAAAAATTCAACAGTCAGATATGAAATTAGCCACGGCACATTCAGTCTGCTACTTACTCTCATTTATTAATTGGATTGCTTAGTGATTGAACTGACCTACCATTTAGCCACCATTAATTAAAATAGCCAGACTGACTATTCTATGCTCTGGTGAACTGAGACATAAGTATCTTAGTTAACCACTATCATGGTTCAGAGAGGGACAGCAAAGTCAGGATGAACACACTAGTCTGGTAAAATTACCAAACCCATATTAGTATTGCCTTCCTGCCTGCCTGATTGCCCCTAACCCCTCTGCATGCCTGTCTGATCACCCATAACTTCTCTACCAACCTGCCTAATCACCCCTGTCCTTCCTGATCTTGCCCCCAACTGCTCTCCCCTGCTGACCTGATCTCACCCCCAACTGCCTCTGCCTGCCTGATCACACCTAACTGCCCTCACACCTGCTGGCCTGGTTGCCCCCAAATGTTCTCCCCTGCCAGCCAAGTTGCCCCCAACTCTTCTTCCCTGATCTTGCCTCTAATGACCCTCCCCTGCCAGCCTGATCTCACTCCTAACTGCTCTCCCCTGCCAGACTGATCTTGCCCCCAATGGCCCACCCCAGCTGGCCTGATTTTGCCCTCAACTACTCTCCAGTGCAGGCCTGATCATCCCTAATTGTCTCTATCAGACTGATCATCCCTAACTGCCCTCCTCTGCAGGCCTGATCTTGCCCCCATCTGTCCTCCCCTATTGGCCAATTTGGTTCTGATTGGTCGTGTCTATTCCAGTCAGCGTCAAAAGTTCTGCCTCCTAGGCAGCCATTGGCTCCTCACAGTCCACCCAGATTTGGGTCTGATTTGTTGGTTTCTATGCCAGTCAGAGTCTCCAGGCCTATCTCTGAGCCTGATCAGAGTGGCAGGGCTGGTCAGCAGCCTCCATGGAAGCCCAGAGAGAAACAGGCACAACTTCTGGTAAAGCCCATAGAGAAAGAGAGAAGCAAAGGCTGATCAACAGCTGTCACGAAGGTTGCAGATCAGACCCTGCCTCTGTCTTTGGGCCTCTCTCTGAGCCTGATCCACAGCTCTCTTGGCAGTCTGTGCTGGATCACCACAACAACCCAGCACTGACTGCAGGCCTGACTTCTGATGTTCAGTCGAGCATTCGGTCAGTTGTTACGGACCCTGGGTTTTTTATATATTAAGATTATAAGGTGTTATTAGTAAAAGGAGAGACAGCTAACATGAAACCAGCCAAATAAAGCACTGGTCCCAAGGCATAAATCTAATTACATGAAATATAGTTTACTTAAAACTGATGTATATTGAATTAAATCATATTTTAATCTGTTGACAGACCTTTTCATTTAAGGTAGAAAATGACAGATAGAAGGTAAAACTGATTTGAAAGATGTCAGCCAGCTTTGGGGTCTACATTTGAGGGGGCATAAAGACAATGTATAGAAGGTTCAGAGAAAAGACACAAAGATGCCAAGAGGGAAGGGAAGCCTTGGAGGATACGCTAATGGGAATGTGATTATAAAGCCTGGAGTGAAGGTTGGACAATAATGATACTAAAATCATTAAAATTTGAAAAGGAAGTGTGCAGAGAAGGCCAGGCCAGACTAATTCTGCTCTCAGAATGAGGAAGTCCACTTTCCTTACATACATCTTTCCCTTCCCTTCCTATATTACCCAACCTTTCTCTTTGCTGCTTTTATCTCCAGCATGTCTTGGTGGAAATAAGATAAGATTTGGGGCTAGAAGTTCAGAATATGAGGTTTTAGAAGGTAATTACTAGATGCATAAACTTGAGCCAATTCTGAGCTTTATGCCTGCTAATTTGTAAAAGGAAGATAATAATATCTGCCTCATAGTGCTGCTGGGAGGATACTATAAAGTAAGAGGTACAAAAATCACTTTGTAACATATGAATGTGAGTTTTTAGAGTTATTAATGTATTTCCTCAGCCTTTACATCTTTTCCTCTCTCCCTTGCAGATAGCAGAGAAGAGAGATACAAAATTGCCTTCTTACCTTCCTTTATAAGATAACTTCTTATCTCCAGGAAAGGCTTAGTGATAGAGGAATGAATCTTGGGCTCTCTTAGGCTTTATTCCAGTCTTATGATTTCATGACAAATAAGCCTCCATATATTTCCTCTGTGGGGTTGCTTATTGCTTTTTCTTCAGGGCCCAGATAAATCACTATCCTCTTCTAAATCTATACTTTGAGACCCTGGAAATATTTTAAAGAGAAAACTAAGGAAAGGAAGGATATCAGAGGCATGATTTCATTGGCATGGATTGTGCAGTGAGCCCATTTTTGTTTGTTTTTAAAATTAATCCTCATTGACTTTTAGGAAAATTGGAAGAGAGAGGGAAAGACGGAGAGAATAATCAATGTGAGCAAAACAAATCAATTGGCTGCCTCATGCATGAACCCTGACCAGGCCCAGACTAAGGAGCCTGAAACCAATATGTGCCCTTGACTGGAATCAAAGCCGAACCCTTTGGTCCATAGGCTGATGCTGTATCCACTGAACCAAACCGGCTAGGGCCTGTGGCTTGGCTTCCCTTCCCTCCAGTCCTTCCCCCCTCCCTTCCTCTCCCCTTTCCTTCCTTCCCCTCCTCTGTCCTTCTCTCCTATCCCCTTCCCCCCTCCCTGCCCCTTCCCTTGGATTCCCTTCCCTCCCTTCCCTTCCTTCTCCTTTTCTTTCCTTTCCTTCCTTTCCTCTTCCTTTCCCTTCCCTTCTGTTTCTTCCATTTTTCTTTCTTTCCTTCCTTCCTTCCTTTCTTCCTTCCTTCTTTCTTTCCTTCCTTCCTTCCTTCCTTCCTTCCTTCCTTCCTTCCTTCCTTCCTTCCTTCCTTCCTTCCTTCTTCCTTCCTTCCCTTCCTTCCTTCCTTCCCTTCCTTCCTTCCTTTAACACTATCATTTAAAGAGCTCATTTTAAATATTGAATTTTATTTCATCAATTTTTCATTTTATGGTTCATACTGTTATATAATTTCTAATAAATCTTTGCCTAAGCCAAGGTCACAATTACTTTCTTCTAGAAGTTTTATAGAAACTGAGAAAATTTTAAAACACAAAAATATACAATCACACATACTATTAGCCCTGACAGAGTGTGATATATGTCTAAATCAGAGCCACACATCATGGAGACTAGAAATTTCCACTGTACACTCTTGAGAGGATGAGAGTGATAAGGGCAAATAACATCTTAGTATTATTCTGAAAAAAAAAAAATTACCTTAAGAGATTTCCTAAAGAGTCTCAGGGACTCCAAGGAGTTCCTAGACCACATTTGAGACTTATGGATCTAAAATATAAAGATTAAATAATTTTTAGATCCATCCATGCCATCACAAAAGATTTCCTTCTTTTTTATGGCTGAGTAGTATTCCACTGTGTAAATGTACCACAACTATTTTATCCACTCATTTATTGATAGGCACTTGGGCTGCTTCCAAATCTTGGTTATTATAAATATGCTGAAATGAATATGGGGTGCAAATATTTGTTTGAAGTAATGTTTTGGGTTTCTTTGAATAAATTCCCAGAAGTGGAATTGCTGGTTCTGATTTCACTTATATGTGGAATCTAATGAACAAAACAAACAAAATGGAGATAGACTCATGTATACAGAGAACAGATCAACAGCTGTCAGGGGGAGGGGGAGGGGGCTAGGTAAGATAGATGAAGGGATTAAACAAAGAAAAAGAAAAAGATTCATGGACTCAGACCATAGTATGGAGATTGCGGGGGGAGGGGGGGGCGGTACGGGTTATAGAAGAGGTAAATGAGAGATAAATGGTGAAAGAGGGAGACTCAGCTTGGGGTGGTATTGTATTGTAGAATTGTATACCTGAAACTATATAATCTTAACCAATGTCACCAAAAAAAATTCAACTAAAAATAAGTAAAATTACAAAAACAAACAAACAAACATGTTACAGGTAAAAAAACAAACACAAAAACTAAAAACAATCAAACATAAAGTATGAGTGGAATATTAAAATTCAAATGAAGTAAAACTCAAGGCCAAAATTTATAAAAGATTGCCAAAATCTCACTCTAAAGCAAATCCAGAGCCTTAAATTTATATTAGCCAATAATGAAGATCTTTTCAGCATTCAAAAAAGAAAAGGATAGTAATATATAAATTTAAGTAATACTGATAATTAAATAATTAAATAATATAGAAGGAAATATAATAAAACACTGAAAAATCTCATAAAAAGGAGAGAAAAGGCAAATAAAATGTATTTTAATCCTCTTTTAAACCTCTTTGAGGATATGTTTTCATTGATGAAAGAGAGAGAGAGAGAGAGAGAGAGAGAGAGAGAGAGAGAGAGAGAGAGAGAGAAAGAGAAATCAGTTGCCTCTATTATTCGCTTGGATCTGGAATCAAACCTGAAATCTCGGTATGTGCTCTAATCTAGAATCAAACCCCCACTCTTTTGGCATAGGGGACAATGCTCAAAACAACTGAGCAACCTGACCATGGCAACAAAGATATTAAAAAACAAACAACAACAAAAAAAACATTATGTATATAATATTTTCCTAATAATATGAGAATATTAATGATGCATATATATTTTTTTGAAGAAAAGAATTTCCAAAATTATCTAGAAAGACATTAAAAAAACACCAATAACAATAAAAGATAAAAGAAGTTGAAGAAAAATGAACAAAATAATCAATAAAAATCACTAGGACTAGTTGATCTCATAATTTTTTTCAAACTATCAAGGAAAAAAATTAAAGTCTTTCAATTTGAACTGTTTTAGAGAGCAGGAAAAGATGGTTTAATTTTGTGAAGCTAACATAAAATTTATGCCAAACATAAAAAAGAAAGAAAACTATACCCTTTTCCAAATGCTAAATGAAACACTTGATTCCTGTCAGAGGCTAACAGTTATTCTATATAGAAAGCATTCTGTGTATTTAGCCAAATAAATTTTATAAGCCATGAATAAAGCAAATCTTAACAAGAGTTCTTTAGTTCAGGCTATCATAGGATCTATAGTATACTAAAATGCATTGTAAGTTTCTGTAACTTATTGATCATATGAAATGAGCAAGCCAGCAGGGGGCTAGGTGGGGGTGAGAAGGCCAGTGGGGATGGCAGGTGGAGGCAAACAGGCCATTGGGGGCAAGCAAGCCAATGGTGGGCGATAGTTGGGGTGAGCAGGCAGGCAGGCAGAGTAGTTAGGAGCAATCAAGCAGGCAGGGAGGCAGGTGAGAGGCTGGGGCCAGCAGTTCCAGATTGTGAGAGGGAGGGATGTCTGCCAGTTTAGGCTTGATCCCTGTAAACCTGCAGTAGTACATCTTTCAAGGGGTCCCAGATTAGAGAGCATGCAGGCCGGTGGAGGAACACCCCACCCACCATGCATGAATTTCATGTACTGGGCCACTAGTATGCATATAAGCATGAATAGGTTAGATTTATAAATGGGATAACTTAAGCCAATGATGAAATGGGCTGTATTAAACATTTATATTAATAAAAGGGTAATATGCTAATTAGAAGAGGTCGACAAGATATCTGACTTCCCTCCAGACAGTTAGGGGGCGACCAGGCCAGCACAGATCCAGTTAGGGGGTGATCAGGCCAGCAGGCAAGTGGCTAGGGGAATCAGGTAGGCAAGTAGAGTGGTTAGAGACAAACAGGCAGGCAGGGAGGCGAGTAGTTAGGAGCCAGTGGTCTGGATTGCAAGAGGCGTTTGGACATCCCCCAAAAGGTCCCAGATTGGATCCCCCCACTCCCATGCATGAATTCCGTGCATCAGGCCTCTATGTATATATATCTTTATTAAAGTGGCAAAGATGGAGAGAGCCTGGTTACAAAGCTGGGGAGATTGTTGGGAAGTGGGCTCTCTCAGGTCCTGCTGTCAGGAATGTCACTTGGTACAATTTTTCTAGGGGACAATTTGATTACATATGTATTTTATATGTGGAGAGGGGAAAGGAGAGCGAGATAGAGGTGGAAATATCAATGAGAGATAAACATCAATGGGCTGCCTCCTACACAGCCTCCTCCCACTGGGGATCAAGCCTGAAACCTGGTATATGCCTGAACGGGAATTGAATTGGTGACCACTTGGTGCATGGTCAATGCTCAACGACTGAGCCATATCAACTGGGCTACAAATGAAACATTCTTAGAAGCTTTAGATATTATGCTAATTTATGAGAAAGAAAAGGAAGAAAAGAGGGAGGGAGGGAGGGGGAGATTTGATTAATAGAGTCATTAACTTATAAACTTTCTCTAGCTCTTCAGAACAAGCCATCCTCTGCTCTATCTTCCCCAACTGTCACCCCCATAGCCAGGAGGCTGTAGTGTTAAGAAAAATAAAATTAAGTATCGAACTCAAATACACTACTGACCCCCAAGTGAGTGGCATGCAAATGGTTATCTGCAATCACAGGTTAAAATATTCCTGGGGTTCTCAAGCCATATCAGGAAGGCAATCTCTGACTTAATTGGCTGGGCTGCAGTATCCATGTTTTCCTCGAACAGTAATAACTCGAATTGCTCTATTGCCAAGATTCCTGAGAACTGAAAGGTGCTCCTAGGAGAAGCCAGTTTACCAGCAGTTTCCTTGAAAGTTCAGAGGAACAAGTGAAGGGACAATGGTGGTTCTTCATCAGAACTTTCTCCCTTTGGGAATGTTTCTTTAAAAAAAAAAAAAAAAAAAAAAATATATATATATATATATATATATATATATATATATATATATATATATATATATATATTGATTGATTTCAGAGAGGAAGGGAGAGGGAGAGGGAGAGATAGAAACATCAATGATGAGAGATAATCTTGCACACCCCCTACTGGGGATTGAGCCTACAACCTGGCATGTGCTCTTTGGCTGGAATTGAACCTGGAACTCTTCAGTCTGCAGTCCAATGCTCTATCCACTGAGCCAAACTGGCTAGGGCTCCCTTTGGTATTCTCAATGCTAATGAAATTTTGGAAATTTAAAAACATATTATGTTCTCCATTAGCTTCCTGCCTCCAAAGAGTCAGCCAGAGCTCTAATGTAATGATTTCAAAGAGGCAGACCTTTGGTTTCCCTGCAGTTGCAGTCTCGTAGCCACAGTGCAATGCTAATGCATCTCCTGCACAATCACAAAGAGCTCATAATGCAGGCGTGGAGGAGCCTGGATGTCTTTTACACCTATTTGTTACCTTCAAGTTCAGTAAGGATGCACCTGAAAAACACAGATACTGTAACTCAAATCCAACCTACTCACAAAGGCTTTCTCTAATTAGGTTATTTGAATAAAACATTATTTGGAATCACATTATATATCAACACATGCTTATTTTAAAAATCTGAGTTTTGTGTAATATGCTCTATTTTAAAAGATTCACTATGGTTTGCTGCCAGTTACATATTTTACTTTGCTTTTTACAGACATCTGACAGCAACAGCAATGAATTCACCTGAGGAATATGTCACATATATTGAATATAATGAGAATGTAGAAAAATGTATAAGTACAAAAATACCGTGAGTTTGTGTGTTTGCAAGTGTATGTGTTTTAGTTATGTATGTGTTTCCATGGCAACAATTGACAATGAAATAGAGCAATTAACAAAATTTGACAAATTAATTTTACTAATCCTTTGCCACTTTGAAATTTACCAGGATATGTAATTACTTTGGTTCCTCTTCTTTCTATCACACTTTCATGACTTGATGCTTATTGCAAAGGATAGTCAACTAAATACTAAAAAGCATTTCAAAGCAACTTTATCACTACTATAGCAATTATAATTAATTTTTCAATTGGCCCTCATTTAAAGTCCTAGAGCAAATTATTTTGGGTATGTGGTGGAAGGTTTATATTGGAAAGTTTTTATTATAATAAAATATTCTGAAGCACATGATTTAAAATAATGTAATTTTATACTGCCAGTACAATTTAATACTAATGTTATTTACATGAAGCTCAGTGGAATGACAGCATCAGATTAGTGAAATACACTAGTGTCTTTATCTCCCCATTGCCATCCCCTCCCCCCACCTCATGCCCTCAACCCCCTGTTGTCTGTGTCCATTGGTTAGGTTTATATGCATGCATACAAGTCCTTTGGGTCTGGATGTTTTTAATGTATAACTGTGTAATTTTGAGATTCATTCATGGCACATTAAAGCAAATAATGCTAAAGAAATAAAAAATGCAAGTTCTGATGAAGAGTCACCAAAAATTAACTTGGGCCAGTCACTTATCCACTTAGTGCTCAATTTTATAAACTGTAAAATGGGCTCATTTGGACCACGGAATGTGAAGAGAAATGCAAACACACTTTGAGAGTGTTGCCATAAAGATAATAGAAAAGTAAAGGTGGTAAAAGGGACCATGGCTAGGTCAACCACACAGCCTTATTGTTAATGCTTATGAAGGTAAAATTATGGGACAGATTTTTAAAATACAATTGTATTTTATGGAAGCATTGAGAGGAAATGTATTGCTCTCTGCATATCTGTTATATTTTATTATCTCAACTATAGGCCCGTTGCACAAAGATTTGTGCAATAGGCCTCCTTCCCCTGCCTGCTGGCACCGGTTTTCCTCCGGCACACGGGACCCAGGCCTTCACTCCAGCCACAGCAAAGAAGCCAAGTCTCTTCGTCTTCAGTCTTCAGTCTTCACTCAGGCAGGAGTCTTTAGACTTCACTCTGCACCTGCACATGCAAGTTAACTAGCCATCTTTGTTGGGTTAATTTGCATACATACTCCTGATTGGCTGGTGGGCATCAAAGAGAAATGGTCAAATTGCATATTTCTCTTTTATTAGTGTAGATTAATATTTTATCCTTACTAATAACTTTCATTCCTTCACAATTTTACCTTGTATATGTCCTATCATATACATAGTTTTAATTCTGAGTCATATCTTGCTCATGTTCTAATGCTTCTTGGTTCAAATTTCTGAGAAGGGAAACTTATTGGTCTGGTTTATTGTCCATGCTAAGCTAGATGGAAGATTAGCTATTATTGAGATAGTGCCACCCCTGGTTTGGCCAGTTTTGGTCAATGGGGATTAAAGGTTTATATGGTACAAAACATTGCTGACTAGGCAGCAGGAGACCCTAGGCATGGAAATTTCACTAATAAGTAGATGTGGACTTGTAGGTGCTGATGGATATCTTTATGTTTATCTTGATATACTGAACTATTTCCAGCTTCCTAAAAGTGACACAATCTTTCTTTTCTTTTTTTTTTTTTTTTTTTTTTTTAAAGGATCCTTGTATCCTCTAATATATTTTATTGATTTTCATACAGAGAGAAAGGGAGAGAGATAGAAAGTTAGAAACATCGATGAGAGAGAGTCATCGAGCAGCTGCCTCTTGCACACCCCCTACTGGGGATATGCTCGCAACTAAGGTACATGCCCTTGACCGGAATCGAACTCGGGACCCTTCAGTCCCCAAGCCGACGCTCTATCCATTGAGCCAAACCGGTCCCGGCACAATCTTTCTTTTCTCTGTGTCTTTGTAGACACTGATTTTTCCAGTTCCATTTCTGTAATGGATCTTGAATTTGGCCCAATAAATAACTTACTTCATTGAACTTCCAATGTCTTTTCCAGTATGGAATGCTGCCTTGGCACTCAAAGATGCTTGGCCATGTGTGTTTTTAATGAGCTGTGCTCATTGTGTGTTGGGGATACAGGTGGGATGAAGAAAAGGGACACTAATAAGGTATAAATACTTGTGGGGGACTGTTTCTCTGTTTTCTGTGACCAGCTCAGGGAAACTTAGAACAAGATTCACATTGGCCAACAATCTGCTGAGAAGTGATTTTGACTTTCTGAAGGGGTAGAAATAGTAAGAAAGCTCTGAGAGTGCACTTTAGACTTTTTTTTCCTTTCAAAATATATCTAAAATATTTTGTACTCTGTAGTGAATATTGCTTAAGTTAAATTAATTTAATACTATATTATTTTGGGGGCAAAAAAGAAGAAAAATGTTAACTTATCTCTGTCAAGCAAATTAGCCTGTAGTTTAAAGCCTAAAGCTTGAGTCATGTGACCAACACTCTACTGCCACCTTTTGGAAGCTCATCTATTTTGTAGGTTTATCATTTTGAGTCATTAAACAACTCAGAATCTGTAAAATTAAAGGTATTTAGTAATAGTAAAGTAAAATTAGGTAAAAGCAGTAATAAATAGGATAATGGAAAAGAACAGGATATAATTTCTTTCTGAAAGAAAAAACTCACAAACACAAAAAAATTAACTTTGCAGAAACTGGTTTGGCTCAGTGGATAGTGCGTTGGTCTGCAGACTGAAAGGTCCCAGGTTTGATTCCAGTCAGGTGATATATATTGCTTGTGGGCACATCCCCGGTAGGGGTGTGCAGGAGGCAACTAGTCGATGTTTCTCTCTCATCAATATTTCTAGCTCTCTATCCCTCTCCCTTCCTCTCTGTAAAAAAATAAAAAAGTCAATAAAATATATTTTTTTAAAATTAACTTTTATATCTTAGAAGGCTGAATTCACATTTTAGTATTTATCTTTTGTAAACTCAAGCAACTTTCCTCACTTATTTATTAATTTATCTATCATGTATATAATTCTTGTTCATTCTGTGCTAGGTGCTAAACATAATAAAGAGCAAAACAGAACTCATGTCCTTCAGATGTCTAAGCTAGTGACTAGTATTAACTGTATTTCAAATATAAGTAAAGTTTTATTTCTCATTTTTTAGATTAAGAATATATAATTAATCATTTTAATATGAAAGGTTATTGTGAAAATTAGATATTATATAAAATAACCATTATAACTTCTTAACACATTGTAAATATTCATAAGTGCTATTATTCTATAGTGTCTTCTAAAATGTATAACATGGGATTATAGGAGTACTGGTAATAAATAAATTGATATTAATAATATAATTAACTGAAATTTTAAGTTACTTAAGTCATTGAGAAAAGTGTAATAGATAGTGTGAAATAATTAGTCTTGTATATAAGAATAACTTTTTCCCAACGGATCATATTTGCTATAAATTCTTTTTTGGGAGATTGGAAAATAAACTATAATACATAGTATTCATTGTTACAGAAAGCCTTTATGAATAATAGTTTTTTATGAGCAATTTAAGTAAGGAGAGGGGGAAAAGTAGATGAGTGTAGACAGAGAGGATGTTTTGCATTTAGAGTGCAGCTTGGGAGAAGGTTTGGCTGTGGGTGGAAGTGGAATGCAAATAGGAAGAAGGCTGTTTGCCCATGTGCTCAGAGAAGCAGAAAAAAGCTCCCCAAGGGAATAAAGGAATTGAAGGAAAAAGAAGAACCAAGAAGCAGTGATCAAACAGGGAAATCCTAATCCAAACTGTAACAGATCACTCCAAAGTGAAGTAGTGTACCCCACTGTTACAATAATGGCACAAGTAAAGGAAGGACTTCTGAAGTCATACATTTCCCTTGTAAACTTGTGAAAGCCATTTACTTCCAAGAGATTAAAGGGAAAACAAAAATGAGATGCTGCAAATTGTAGAAAAGTAACAGTTTTGGGAAATGCTGCTTGGAATTACAAGTAATTTATATTTGCCTTTTTCTTTCATTTTTTTATTTTTTAAATTATAATAAAATTGACATAGATTTACCATCTTAATCACTTGAAGTGTGCTATTCAGTAGTATTGAGTGTATTCACATCATTGTGAAACAGACATCCAGAAGTTTTTTATCTCACAAAACTGAAACTATGCTCATTAAGAACTCCCCATGTCACTCTTACCTGAGCCCCTGGCAATCACTTGTTTCCATGAGCTTGACTACTCTTAAAACCCATATAAGTGAAATCATATAGTATTTGTCTTTTTGTGACTAGTTTGCTTTACTTAGCATTGTGTCTTTAAGGTTTACTGGCCTTTTCTAAACCGTTGGAAAACGTAAAACTAATCAGAGAAGATACCTTTGGAATGGCAATAAGTAGAAAGTTACTTCCTGGAAACTGAGGGAACCAGACCTCACACTGGGCTCGAGTACTTGGCAGAGGGAAAGATTACGGGATGGAGGTGGAACTTGGATCAAACTGGGGAAGTACACAGAGACTGGAAATATAACTAGAAGCTACCGGAAAAAGGAAATGGGAGCCTTTTATAGTGTGATCTAGATTGAGTAGTAGGTCTATGGAGCGAACAGGAACTCCTAATGGAGCCAGTCTAATTTGGACTTTGCTACTGGACAAGGGATCTGGACAGCATATCTGTAAAGTGGGCTATATACAAGTAAAAGATAATCTGAGCTGTCACCAGGGCAGAGACTAAGAAGTCCTAAAAAAAGTGGACCAGACAAAGTGGCAAATGCAACTGTTTGGGGATATTAGAAATGAGAAATTGCCCTTAGAAATATCTGTGAATCATATAATGCTTCTTGAATGTCTTTTATATGACACTATGTCATCTTTCATTCAAAATAGAGAGTGAAGAGGTGGCAAAAAATGTGGCCATATTTTCCAAGTGATCTCAATTAGTGTGTGCTTCAGGGACAATCTAAGGTTATTATGCTGTATGTAGAAAGTAGTGTTTCAGCTCGTCTCAGATACTGGGCAGATTTTTATAAGAACATCACAGAGTTCTAGCGGTTGTTAGTTGAAATATGTAAATACGCTGTTTCTAAAGCAGATACACTGATGTGGTTCTTCAAAGTTGAGTTGAATATTCTCCAACTTTTTAATAAGAAAAAGTCCATGCATAAAAAGTTTGAAATAATACTATAATGAAGTATAATGAATATACTGAGTACTTTGTTCAAACAACTGTTAACATTTTTATCAGTTTTCTTTCAATATCTTCCTAAACATCTTATTTTAACCATTTGAAAGTAAGTTGTAGACTTCATGAAGTTTAACTAAATGCTTCAGTATTTCCTAAAAATATATTCTCCAATATAACTTTAGTATTACTAATCATACCTAAGAAAATTATCTATACTAATAAAAGGATAATATACTCATTAGACTGGACATCTTCTGGATGTCCTTCCAGACAAAGCTATAGTGGCAGGGGCCAAAGAAGAGGCAATCAGGCCAGCAGCGGGGGAGCAGACAGGGGGCAGGCTGGCAGGGGAGAGCAGTTAGGGGCAACCAGGACATCAGGGGAGCAGTTAGAGGGCAATCAGGCCAGCAGTCAGAGGCAGTTAGGGATAATCAGGCTGGCAGGAATAGGCAGTTAAAGCAGTTAGGGGTGATGAGGCAGGCAGGCAAGTGAGGATTTAGGAGCCAGTGTCCGGATTTTGAGAGGGATGTCTGATGTAGGGATCAGGCCTAAACCAGCAGTCAGATATCCCCTGAGGGGTCCTGGATTGGAGAGAGTGCAGGCCAGGCTGAGGGGACCCCCCTCCCATGCACAATTTTCATGTACTAGGTCTCTAGTTAACAACAATTCCTTAGATAATATATGTAGTCCATATTCAAATTTCCTTTTATTATTTTGATAAAATATTCATAATAAAAATAACATTGCCCTTTTGATCATTTTTACATATACAATACAGTGGCATTAAGTATTTTTATGTTATTGTTCAACCACCAACATCATCCAATACTAGAATTTTTTCATCATCATCTACAATTTCTGATTCACTGGATTTGAGATAAAATTTGTAGGGACAGTGCATATAATTGTACACCTGGATCTAAAAACCAACTTCATAAGCACAAAGCTGAAGAGATGGGAAGAGATCTATAGCATGAGTAAAATCAATTAGAGATGTTAGTTAATAATAAGTTCAGAGGTTGAGTGCAAGGGTGAAAGTGCAGTCCTGGACAGAGCAACAGAGGCAAGGCCCGGAGCAGCCAGGCCCAGAACAGCTTGCTCCTCACCTGCCCCCGCCCCAAGGCTGCCTCTCAGACATGGCTGGAAACTTTTGCGGGAACTTGAGGGTCTGCTGAATCAAGTGATGAAGGCTTAGATCTGGATATGTTGAGTTAGTATAGCGCTGGGGTGTTGATCTATGAGTGCCTTGTGCGGGGCCTGGATGAGGTTGGTTGACCTATTTGGAAATGTCTTTTGTGTGAAGTGTATCTTTGGGCATGTGGAGGTATTATTGATATGAGAAAATGCTAAGTAACTGATTTACTATTATATCTGAAAAGGGATTTACTATCGGGGAAAGGGAGGGAGGAAGAGACTGAACATAAACTGTGCATCTATGGATGAGGACAATGGGGGAGGGGAAGAGGGTGGAGGGTGGGGTGGGAACCTGGTGGAGGGGGGGGAAAATGAGGAACCCTTGTAATAATATGAACAATAAAGATTGATTTAAAAAAAAGAAGAAGAAGAAAAGAAAGTGCAGTCCTGGAATCAGGAAAGGAAGGATTCTTTTTTGTCTGCTCTGCTCAGACAAAAAAGTTATCAGGAGGAATTTCAAAAGACATCATCTGAGAGAGAGAGAAAGAAATGGGTATTTGGCCCAGGTGGTGAGGGTCAGTGGTTGAGCATTGACCTATGAACCAGGAGAACACAGTTTGATTCCAGTCAGGGCTCATGCCTGGGTTGCATGTTCAATCCCCAGTAGAGGTTGTGCATGAAATGACTGATCTATGATTCTTTCTCGTCGTTGATGTTTCTGTCTCTTTCTCTCTCTCCCTTCCTTTCTGAAACCAATAAAAATATATTTAAAATGAAAAGAAATTGGATATTTGGAGTTTGTGAAAGAGCAAGTTAACACCTTGAGGAAGAGGTCTTATTTTACCTGCCTTGGAATATTTAAGAAACTGCCATTTGGAAGGTATATTTATTCTGTCTAAGGAGCAGTGCAAGGGATAATAGGAGGAAGGTGCCCATGGAAAAGGCTTCAAATCGGTATAATAATTTAGTAACAATTGCTAGAGTTGGTGGAAAGTGTTGCCTTAGGGAGTAGCTAGTTCTTGTCACAAGGGCATTCACTGGAAAGCAGGGCAAAGGAAATCTAGGCAGTGAGAGGCTTTTCAGGCTAGATGACGTATCTCCTCTGGCTATTTTTTGCGTAGGATTCTTTTTCTTGCAAATAACAGACTCCAAATGTACACTCTTAGGCAAGAGAGTAAGTTACTGAAAATATTTGAGCTATTGCATATGATCAGTGGGATGGTTAATACTGAAATTTAGGAAGGACATTCTCTCTCTCTCTCTCTCTCTCTCTCTCTCTCTCTCTCTCTCTCTCTCTCTCTCCTCTGGGCCTCAATTTCTCTCACTGGTTCACTTGTAGCCTTGTCAGAGAAGAAAAAAAAAAAAAAAGGCTGCTGTCTGTTTCTGAATCTCAGATGCCTGGTTGAAAATTCTAGATGAAAAAGACTGTTACCACTCAACTCTGGCCAGAAAATAATAATGATGAACAAATTTGCTTGAGCTGTAAATTGTGACTTCTCTCACATAATAAAGGACCTTACGATGAGAGACTCCGATGCTACAAAGGACAAAGGTGAACATTAAAACCCTATCCTGACTTAAATGACATAAATAGCCTGCCCTGAAGGAAAACACCAACTGCAGAACCCTTCATGGCAACCTCAGGCCACCCTGAAGAAAATGCTTGAAGGTCACCTGGCAGTGCCACATTAAATATTGTAGCATAGTTGGGGCGACTGGGAAATCCCTGCTACCCACAGACAGGCCAGGAATGCAGCAAATGAAGTAAGGCTTTTCTTTTATGAGAAAGTAGGAGAAAGCTGTGAGACAAGGGCAGTGGTGCATACCAGCTTAGACTCTGCAAACATCTGCATTGTGGCTGAAAGCCAAGGGTGAGGCCCAGGACCCATGGGGTTGTAGGTGAGATTCTAGTATCTTAGTGGAAAAGTCCATTCTTCTTTACATGCAGGAGACCTAAAGGTCCTCAAATTGAAATAATTCAGTAGCAGAAGTGATCTTCAGCATGGGGGTCTCCTGGCTCCTAATACTCATCTTTCCTACAACCATCCTGCCTTAAGAAATTACCTTATCTCTACAGAAGCCTGGCATGCCTTCCTATGGATTATGGACTGAGAAGAACCCAGGCTTGGCTCTCTCTGTGTGGGGACAAATGTCTCCAAGTACCAGTTTATGAGGGCATTGCAAGGACACTAATAGAGGAACTTTCAATTTTAATTTTTATACTAGTTATTTTTATATTTGCTGAATATCATGTGCACGCACACAAATTTTTCCATGAAATTATTCATTTCTGGGAAAATTCTAAAAGCTATAACATAGAATTGGGAGAGAGGACATTAAGCATTACAGGTTCCTGGGAACTAGGTGCCCTCACTTTGTCACTGCCCACCTTCTGACCTTTCATGTCCTATCTTTATCTCTCCATCTCCCATTAAGGCTGACCTGAAATCAGGAGTGAATGAAGTGGGGTTTGTCAATACAGCTAATCTGTCTTTTGCATAATCCCCCATGAAAGAGGAAGTAGAATGATGGTGATGATGATGATGATGATGATAATGACCTTGAGGACAATGATGAAAACAGTTGTCCCAACCAACCAGCAAGTACAGGTGGATCTGCTTTGGGATTCTGAGAATGCTGTTAGAGAGTGGAGGTAACTAATGAAATGAAAGCTAAAGCGTTTGCACACTGTTACTTCTCTGAAAATCCGTAAGGAGAATGTCCAATGTCTGAATGTTTCATTATGCTTTATATTTCATGAGATGCTGCAGGGTACAGAAAGAATAAAAAGTTAATGGTTAAAAAATGGAGAAGCAGAACTAATGAGTTCTAGAATTGAAAATAATCATCACCCTTGGTTACTATGGGTAAACAGCACACTATATCAACCTTAGGAGGAAAAAAAAGCAAAGACTAACAAAAGTAGCCCCGATATGGATTTAAATAGGTCTACCAAAAGACTCACAAAAACAATTAGGACAATAGAGAAACAACCTTATTTCCACTGCCTGTACATTGATGTCAGAAGTAGAAAAGAGGTACCATTTCGGAGAATTTGCTATAGAACATTATAGTAGCAGCAGTGACAACAAAAACATGCTTGCTTCACAATGAGTTCTGGATAAGACCTAAGTCTATGACAAATAGTGAAAGCTACAGCACTTAAAAACATATGTTTCCCCCTCCCCGTATATCTGGATATGGAACACACAGCCTATTAAAGATATATGCATGCTCATGCACAGAATAAATCAAGGATGAGCCCAGCAGCCTTGGGACCTGAGACACTGGCTAGCAGAGGACCCACTGCTTTCTGTCAGAGTAATCTGATAGCCTCCAAATATGTCACGTCTAAATGACTGCTTCCAGAGTAGGCATCTAGAGGGTGGCAACATGTCTTTAATCTGAGCAACAATACAATCTTTAGATGACTACTTGAGTGGTGGAACTGAGGCAAAATGAGGGAAGGAATCGCAATTTTCTCCCCATAAAATGTGTGTTTTAAGCACAAAAGGCTACTTGCTGGACAAACTGAGCCCCATTTGTGTGAAACATATTTGCTGTAGGTACCTGAGGGAGGATAACATAGATCATAGATGGTGTGCAGTTTATGAAGGCAGTGTCTTCCCCCTTATTTGACTTGACTGTGACCTTTAGTTAGCACATTTGGCACTGAGATGCATCACACACACACACACACACACACACACACACACACACACACGAAACAAGATTTCATGAGACAATAATTACCTTAGCTATGTATAATACTAATTTTTCATCCCATTCCATTTCTTTTATGACTTTTCCTCCCTCTCTCTCTCTCCCTCTCTCTCCTTCCTTCCCTTTCTCCCTTCCTTCCTGCTTTCCTTCCTTTTTTCCTTCTATATATGAAACTGGTTTGCTCACTCTTTGAACTCTGAATTAGAGATAAAGCAGAGTTTCTGTGGTGTATTCAAGAGGCTGACTCCAAGAGGGTAGAGGAATCTCCAACACCGAGCACAGGTTATAATGCATAAGTCTAAATAAATGTTAGTTGTTAACAACACAATCTACTAATTATTGACCTTGGTAAAGTCACTAACTGCTTTGCACCTCTATTTTCTCATCTGTTAAAAAGATAGTAATAATATGCGAGGAAGAAAGGATTTAGAATAGGACTTGATACATAGTCAGCCATGATTTTTACTGATAATGTTATGATTAAAGACAAATTGGAAAATGCTATATCAAATACACACGATTTACTTGACAATTCTATCATTCATTCATTTCTGCAGTGCGTCCTACACTCCCTGAAATAAAATGCACATCATTTGTGACTTAAGAAAGGAATAAGTATAGGTTTACTTCTTTTTGGGTTCCCACAAAAGTACTTTCTTTCAGAAGATGCTGCTCCTCGGTGCTGTGGGTGTGACACTGCCATGGTGGGCAGGTTGGAGTCATCCACAAGGGATCAGAACTCCAAATTTGTTAAAGGTCAAGGAAATGTGGCCAGAAATAGCTTACTTGAAAAGCAGGAACAAGAGAAAAAGGGAGGTCAAACAGACAAATCCTAGACAAATGAGTGCCAAGTGCATAAGAAAATATATGGATGAGGTTCTGAACCTTGTGTTGTCAGGGAGAGCAGACTGACGGGCAGTGACTAATTTCCTGGGTGGGTTTTATCTGCCCAGCTGCCACTTTTGAAGGGCTGGGGCTACCCCATCTTTGGCCCAAACTTCAATCTTTGGAACCCAGCTTTGAAAGGGTGGCATTACTGGTACCAAGTTCTGGAGGTGGTGGCTCTTTCTGCAAAATTCTACTCTTTATTAATTATAACTTACTTGCTTATTGAAAATTTCTTTACCAATTTATATCTTCAGCAGAGTGAAGCATCTTTATCAGAACTCCTGTCTGGTTCTCCAAAATGATATTTGAAAAACAACTTATTCTTGTTTGTCTTGGAGGAGACTGAGGGCTGTCCACCTATTGATCTAGTTTGGTATCACAGGAAAAGCAGTTCCACACAGCCTATTTCTGAAGCAAATGGTTGAGGTGTTCTTATTTTATTAACTGGGCCACATGCAGAATGAGAAACTCTTGCTTGAGGCAACATGAGGGACTTCCTTTTCTAGATATATTCTTGTTATAAACTTTTCACCCTACTCTGCCTATTCTGTAAAGTGTGCTGAACTTCTTTCCTGATGCATCCTTGGCCCATCCTAAATTATCTCTCTCCCTAGTGGGAACCCTAAACTAAAGATGCTTTGATACGAATGACTTTCATAATCTAGTGCCTTCTATACACCAGAGAGCTGGGCTACTATTAAACCCCCTTCTCCATTGCCTGGGCTGCTCCCATTCTTATCAAACTACCAAATATCCACACACATGTGTGTGTACATACTAGTATTCAGAATATTTAACCTGGTCCATCATAGGCCATGGACACTGGCCTTATCAACTCCCTTTGCATTGATTAACTAACAGCGTCACTCACTAACACTTCATATTAGCATTTCAATTCAGACATATCTGGGGAAAAGTTATTTCTTACGTGAGACAGGTTTTTCCTACTAGTAAGAATGGGAGGTTTAAAGCTAGTATTCCTGAACTGTCTTTTGAATTTCATGCTTAGTTGCTGGAATTGATTTTTGTCCATGGTTTTCTACTCTCAATGTAGAGTCTTTATGAATAAGTGTTTGCTTATACCCTGTATTAATATTTTTATGAATAGCCATGCTGAGATTGATAGCAACCAATTGCTTGTGAGGCTTCATGGAAAAATATTAGATTTCCCCCCCCCCCCCCATTTTTCAGCTATGATTTTCACGCCAGCTGGGTCAAAGGGCCATCTGATGTATATGAAGAGTTGTTGAATTCTGACTTCCACAGGACTCTGATTAAATTGATTGGCTTGAAAATATACATCGGCTCTACTCTGTCCTTATTTCCAAGTTTAAATAGATCATGAATACATTTTAGTTTGCATATTTAGAAATAGGTCTTTTATACATATTATGCATCTGTGTAAAAAAATAAACTGTACAGTAGCATTTGAGCCAATGGTCTTGGCCCAAACGTACAGCAGTAAAATACTGCAACATTGATTTCTGATTGATAAACTTCACGCCTCCAGGTGTGTTTTTGGCAAGCATACCTTAACAATTTCATTTTTCTGTCAATAAAATTGGCAAAGAAAATTATATTTTACGGTTCATATATTGGCTGCATGTATATTAAATGCACAGTATTGTTATTAATAATAGAAACATTAAAGTCTGAGAATTGATAAGTATTTGAACTCACATACTAAATTTAACACAGCTGATTAGGCAAACGTTGATTTAACAGAGTGACTTTCACAATCTTCCATGCTTCTTATTCTAAACTTTTCATTTGTATGTGCTTTTGTACCTTGAGGGCTTTGTATCACAAAATTTTAAAGTATGCTTTGTTACCTGTCACTATTACTCTGTCACCCCATAAATGATAAATGTTCCCTATAAACTTATTTGACACAAACATACTATTAAGAATACATATATTTTAAAGATAGTGTATCATTTCTAGATTGTAAATTATGTAAAATAGAGACTGAATGTATTTGTTTCAACTTTAGTGGTCAGCAACTTCATTTACTGATTTTGTGTGGAAAAACTATCAAAAGCTCCATGTCAAATAAAAACAGCCTGAAAAATGATGCTTATGGCATTGGTGCTATTATGAAACACAATTCCTGTGCTTTGAAAAACAATAGGGTTTGTTATGAAACTGAGTTTCCCCAGAGAGCGCCACATGACTGTAGGCTATTAATTATAGAATTTTATGGTTATCTTTGTTCGGAACAATGGCGCTCCTGAGGTCCTGAGGAACTTCTCCTGTGCAATCATGTCGAGTTTTGATTAAGCGCCATTATATACAGTTCATTAACAATGTATCTTAAAATGAGTTTTTGATTGAACATTTTTATTGGTCATTTACTATAATTGATGGATTCTGTTGGAATTTCACATAGAAAATTTGCCAGGATAGTTACAGTATTTTTCATTATGTATCATTATGCCTTTCCCCCCCTAAAAGTACCCAAGTTTCTCTTAAAAAATTAACTTCTGAAAATTAGATATTGATCTATTGCTGATGCTGTTGCTCTTTCCATAGTTCAATTAGAAGAGAGACAGAAACTGGTAATATTGAATAGAAATAAGAAAAATTTGGGACATTAAATAATCCTATTAACTTAGCCCTTTTTTTCTCAGTGCCCAATCACTCTTTAGGACAGTAAATGAACTCTTGCTGGCTGATAAGTGTCCTTTTAATGCATTATTAAACATGATCTGTTTCACTAGATCTTCTAATTTTATAATATTAATCATAATGTTTACCTCTACCATTCTTATCTTAATCAAAAGGTTAAAATGATTTGGCAATGGGTCAACTAATTATTTTATAATGCCTATATATTTAAATAATAGTGAGGAATCTCTCAGAAAGCTTTCAATGTGGTCATAAAAACTGCCCTGCAATCTTATTATATTAATTTATTCTCACTAAAGGTAGTCAAGCAGATGCTTGTAGCTACTCATTGGAAAGAAGAAATTAGATAATCTTTAATTTTTCTTCAAATTCTAACTTTGTATAAATCACTCAGGTAAAATAGAATAGGACAGAGGAGAAAGGCAGAAAAAAGCTGGAGAAGTTTTAAAATGGATCCTGTTTGACTTCAGGCAAGTTACTTATCTTCTCTGGGTTTTGGTTATAATGTGATAATAAGGATACTGGATTAGATGATACTAAAGGTTCCTTTGCACTGGAGCATGTAATAATTATTTCCTTAATGGCTGAGAAGTAACTAAAAGTCCTCCAATGACCTAATTTTCATGTAGGAAACACTAGACACTTGGGGCAATAGTCCACTAACAGATGTTGTCAAGTTTGTAAAATTCCAATGAATTTAGTAGTTCATTGGAATATATTACATTAAGTTATACTTAGGCTAACTTGCTGTATAGCTTTCCTGCTACTGAAAATGTGAAAAAGAAAAAACATTAAGAAAAACAGTTTTCTCTTAATAATTTTCTATTTTTTTTCTTTGAAATAGCAATTACTGCTGCCACTCAAAACTTCTATGAATTGGAACATGCTTTGTCATTGTCATAATAGAAAAAAGGTCAAATTACAATTTTAGTTGCTGATCTTTGGCCGATCTTTGGAAAGGAAGAGCTATTATTCACTGTTTATTTTTCCAAATCTCATTTACTATCCTTATATTTCCCCTCATATTCTGCTTTCCTCTTTTTCCCCTGGGCAGAATATAAGGATATATACAATATATTAGCTCATAAGTATACTTCTAACCAAGGTGCAATCACAAGATTTAGTCAACCACTCAGACATTTTGGGGACCAAAAATCCTCAATCTTTTGAAACTTCAAAAACCATAACAGGAACCCTTAAAACAGTTAATTATTTTATCTATTACAGAACTCTCTTCTTCCTCCTCTTTTGATTTCTCTCTCTCTTATTATCTTACCCCTTTAAGCTGTAAGGTGCCATTTAAAGAAGGAAAATGTGCCAGGAATTTACCAAATTATAATTAATTTTATCACTGTCTACCCTATAATATTGAGTGGATCACACTTCATCTTTAACTTGTATCTCACACTTATTGTTAATTCAAGTGGTGGCCAACTAGGACACTTTTTTCCTCTTGTTGCCTTGATTCTTTTATGATTTAACTGGGGGAAAATATAGCGTGAAGAGACTTAATCCATTGTAACATCAGGTTCATGGTCAAGTTTAAGACTATATTTGAAATTCATTCACATGATATTTTTATTCATTTCCCATATGTGAAGTAAATGAGCAAAGTAGCTTTGTGAGTACTTAATGTTTTATCCATATGGGGAAAAATCTCTTTTTCTACTTAAATGTAAAACAAGATGAGATGCATTTTATTGCCCATTTTATTATGGGTTAAGATCTACTTAAATGATAAGAATTTCCTACCCCACAGTATATCTGTACATATTTGGGTAAAATAAAAATGTTCCAGAGTCAAAATGGCAGCTTGGATGCCAATGAATCATACTATTAATTGATATTCTTGGCCATAAGGAAAAAAAAAAAATAGGCAAGTGTGACTCTATGCATTATCTATGCTTAATATTGAAAAACAGCTAAGCATATCATATGAGTTGTCAATTAGTATTATAACCTTTATATAGAGAGAAACAATATAAAACAGAGTTCAATGATCCAACCTGGGAATAAGATGAAAAGGTCAAAGTGTCTTATCTTTATGCCACCAATAAGGTATTCTGGGAAAAGCATGGAATTCAGTTGTTAACCTGTTAACCGATCGGGACGTATAAATACATCAAACGTAAACAATATCGGGTACGGGTAGGACATATGAATACGTCCTTGAAATATATGTTGTGCCCTCAAATGGGTGGGACGTATATTTCCGAACAACAAAGGTATTAGTCATCCAGGCATGTCTGGACATGAATTTAAGACACGGAGGGAATCAGTATAATTTCGCTATTGAGAGTGGTGGACATGTTCTGGGTGAGCAGTGACGGGTACATACTTACACTTACCTACCTATTTTTGTATTATATATTATTTACTTATATTTTTTATATCTCCAACCTTTTTATTTTAGAATACATTTTTATAAGTATCTATCAAAATGAATGAAAGTGATATCAGCGATGACAAAATCAATGTACCAGCAGGTACAAAAAGGAGACGTACTATGAGTTCGTCATCGGAGTCATCCGACACGGAATTGAGCAATACTGAGAATGAAGATGGAGAAGAAGTTGATGAAGTTGGTCCTAGCAACAGCATTGTTTCTGAAGAATGGCTACCTCAAAATGCAGAAAGACCATCATTGCCCTTCACTGCACATCCTAGAAAAACTTTCGATACTCCTCCAAAAAAAGTTCCTTTGTTTTATCTTGAGAATTTTTTGGATGAGGAACTTATCAAATTCATTACAGAGCAAACAAATTTGTACGCCACCCAATTTTTTCGTATTATATATTATTTACTTATATTTTTTATATCTCCAATCTAAATCCAGGAAATGCCGAGTTTGCTACAAAAAAGGTGTTAGGAAAGAATCTACATACTGGTGTCCGGATTGTGAGGTAGCACTATGTGTCAACAATTGCTTTAAAATATATCATATGGAAGTTGAGTTTTGAATTTTTACATCTATATTTCAATTTTTTAAGCTCAATATTTCTATTTTATTTGTGTTCTTTTGTTTATTGTTGTGCAATTAACTTATTATTTTTTATTGTGTATCAAAATAAAAATATATATATTTTTTGTTATCTTTATAATTGTTTGTAAAATTTATAATTTTTTAATTTAATGTTTCCATTTTTTTTGTTGGTATTCTTTTCTATTTGTTTGTAATTTTGTATTTTCCTTTGTGCTTTATATATAAATGAAAAAGTATATATTTCATAGTCTTTTCATTTATTTTAAGTATAAATAAAAAATAATAATAATATGAAATTACGTCCTCCAGGCGTGACGTACTGACACGTCCTAGCGAAAGAGCATGTGCCCGTTGTAAGTTGTATAATTGAAAAGGGAACTCCCTGGTTAACAGGTTAATAATTCTGGCCTCTAGCCTTTGGTCTATCTTGACTGCATGGGTGACCTGGGCAAAGTAACTCATTTCTATCATATTTACTTTCTTAGTCAGCATATGGACAAAGACATGAGACTTCATTAGAAATCCCTGACACATCGCCGAGCATACAGCAGGTACACATGAAGTGGTCATGGGTTCTGAATCTTCTTCAGTTTCCTTACCCATGAAGTGAAGAGTTTCTATCACACAAAAGTGTTCAAGATTTTTTTTTTTTTATGTATATGACAGCAACACAGTTTACATGGAATAGCAATGTATTAAACAGGTAAGAGCTAAACTGTCCTGACTGAAGTGAAAGAAGAAAGCCCAGAACCACCTTTCTTACTCATTTGTGTTAATTATGTCAAAGGCTTGACACTCCTTCAAACTTCCAATTAGTACAGGTGCACCAATGTGTGCATACAAGTGCATGCCACACACATGCATGCGCGCGCGTGCGCGCGCGCACACACACACACACACACACACACATCTTTTAGCACCTTAACATCTTAACTATTTCTTGGTCCAATGCATGTCCTATGTGGATTCCACATAAGAATGGTCTTTAGAGTTCCACTTGCAATTTCCCGGAAATTCCTTTGACAATTCAAGATGAAAGGGGGTTGATATTGATGTGGTGAATGATAATGATCATTTGAATTGTGTTGGAGATCACACTGCTGAAAATAAAGGGTGATACACCCAACTGCAAGAAAACCTAATGCAGGCAGAACACTATGATGAATGTCATCTATCTGTTCTCTGGCTGTGAGTTCTGGAATTTTTACTAAAATTATTATATCATTTGGGCCCACCTAGTTAAGATATCTATTTTTAACAATTCACAACAATTTTTAAATTCAAGACTATAAAAAAGGCAAAATAAATGTTTGGTTTCATGTAAATCAGAGCATCTTAATAATTGTACATACATTACTAAATAGTTAACATTTTTATACAATAACTATACTTAGCAGCATGGCAGGGTGGGGAGAGGTTTTGAGTCAGATTAAATAGGTTTAAAATCCCAGCTCTTTCACTAACTAGCTTTGTGACCTTGAGCAATTATTTTATCTTTGCTAAGCCACAATTTCCTCATTAGGGAAATAATTCCCTATTTGGGTTGCTATGAAATCTAAAAAAAAAGAAAAGAAAAAGAAAAAGAAAAAAAAAGCAAACCTATTCTGGAGCCTAGAGTTGGACCCAGAATATATAATAGTAGATGTCCAGTAACTATTAATTCCTTTTTCATTTAAAATGTGGTGTGGGCCAAAGTCGGTTTGGCTCAGTGGTAGAGTGTCGGTTTGTGGACTGAAAGGTCCCAGGTTCGATTCCGGACAAGGGCATGTACATTGGTTGAGGGCACATCCCCGGTAGGGGGTGTGCAAGAGGCAGCTGGTCAATGTTTCTCTCTCATCAACATTTCTAGCTCTCTATCTCTCTCCCTTCCTCTCTGTAAAAAAATCAATAAAATATATTTAAAAAATAAAAAATAAAAAATAAAATGTGGTGTGGTGTGGACCAATTGAGTATTTGGGGACCAATTTTGGCTAAGGAGCTGTACTTGTATAGTTTGGTTCCTTATCTTATTTTTCTTTACTTTTTCTAACTGATTATCCTCAGAGTTGTAAGAGGACTTGGATATTTATATTAATTTACAGAGATTCTCAATTGTTGTTAAATATTTACAAATAAAAGAGATAAAGAAATAAATGTCTACACTAATTGTATATCTATATTCCTATAGACTTCTGATAGCCACTGCAGATTTATGTGAAGTTAGAACCAGAAGAAATTAGCTCTGCTGCAAAATGTGCAAGGGACCTGCTATTGTCATAAGTTTTCCTAGGAATATCTCTCTCCTCTCTTCTCTCTCTCCTCTCTCTCTCTCTCTCTTTCTCCCTTCCTCCCTCCCTCTCTCCCTTCCTCCCTCCCTATTAGATATTTTACAGGAAATAATGACTTCAGTTATATACCACATGAAAATGTTTGTTCTTCTCTGCAGACAGCACTAACAGTAGAATTAAATTCTCACAAACTTACACTTCATGATTTTAAGAGCTGTTTCTTAAGAAAACTCTGGGCTAAGCATTTAACAAACTTTAACAGACAAAACACGTGGGGATCTTATTAAAATGCAGATTTTGATTCTGTAGGCCTATTGTAAGTCCTGAGATTCCACGTTTCTAACAAGTTCCTTGATGGTGCTCATGCTGCTGATCTGCAAATCACAATCCAGGTACATCCCAGGTCACCTTGTCAATCACCCATTATTGTTCTTTCACCATGTCCTTTCCCCATCCAGTTAAAATAAGAATACTTAGGTTTTTGTTATGTTTTGTTTTTGTTTATTTATATATTCCATGCAAGCCATGTTTGAAATAAAAACAGGTCCAAGAAAACCCTCCTGCCAACTAGGAAATTTTTAGCTGTTTATCTCCCAAAAATTATCATCTAAAAGAAAAAACAAACAAACTCACAACCTTTTGTCAAATTAAAATGATGACCTAGTTTTATATGACAGCCTTCTTTGAGAATTTAATCTTTTTTTTTTTTTTTTTTTTTTACCATCTTGCACGTTGATTTTTCTAACCACAAAGTAAGTAAAATCCCTCATGGAAAAAAACAACTGTATGACTTTGAAAACTATAAAAATAACATTGGAATGTGACTGAGGCCAGCCATTTATAACAGCACACACTCTTCCTTCCTGACTTCCATTCAACAGTGAGATGTCTGTGAGCCCTTGTCCAATCAATGAGAATGATGCAGATATAAAATGGATCTCTATTAATTTATTAATTTGTCAGTAGCCACATTAAGTGGATAACCTCCCCAAATACCCATGACTAGAGGATGTTCAGAAATGCTGTCATACACTTCATGATTTTAAGAGCTGTTTCTTAAGAAAACTCTGGGCTAAGCATTTAGAATATATTATCTACTTTAAACACAGATTTTCATTGATGACATTCCATGGGCATCCATTTAATATTAATATTAAGCCAAGGAAATAATGGTCCTTGTTTCTTTCCTTTAAAATGACAGGAATAGTGGGTATTTGTTCCTTCTGAAAAACAGGAAATATCTAAGCCAGCAGTATTCACACTGGTGTCATTACTTCTATTACTGCAGTTATTGACTGAACCTTGCCAAATTCTCCATGATGCATCTGTCTACCAGAAAGGAGGCTTGTGTGAGGGATTGACTTGTAAAGGTTATCTCAGGATTGATGATATGCAGCTTTCTGCCTTTTAAAAACTTGTAAAAGGCTGGAAAATCAGGTAGTCACCATGACCCTGAAAATGTAACCTGAAATTATTATTGTATTATTTTTAAATAATCAGTATAGAATTTGGACTTAATTCTTCAGAATGGATGTGCAAACCAAATAGACACGCATCAGTATTATTTTCTGTCACCTTGAAACAAATAAAGTCTAAGTATTTCTCAAAGTTAGAACTCAGGAATTCCCTAGGAGTTTCCCAGAATTGAAGTTCTTGCTTACCAGATAATTTACAAGATGGAAAGGGAGTGAGAACTATCTCAGGAATACTTCTTGTTGGTACTTTGGCCAACATATGACTGTGTTTTAATTTATTTTGTCCCTTTGGTTGAATCTAGACTGATAATATGCTCCCCTCAAACTCTTGCTCTGGGGTCTATATATTTATAAACACAAGAAAAGGAATTACTGAGACCTCAGTTTTTTGTATTGATTTGGAGAGTGCTGCAGGGAGTCCTGCGATCAATAAAGTACTGGCTTCCTCCCTCTCACCTATTCCTTGCCAGTTTTTACTGCCTTTTTCCTGTTCTTGCCTTGCTCTTGGGTATCAGTACCACATGCATCTGAATTCTCAATCTCAGTGAAGAAAACAATCCTAAATGCTGAATGGTCATATCAGGATTTTTATAAGCAATACATTTTAAGTGGGATCAGAGGCATACCAAACTCGCATGACTTCCTCTAGGTCCAACTCTCTTGTGTCTACCTTCACCTTTATATGGTGAAAAGGAGCTTTGGCTTACACAAGGGCAGGTTTAACTATGGTTTTTCTGGCCTTGCTAGAGGCTTGAGTATTAGTCTATGCAACTCTGTGCACACCCAAATGTTTCTTTCTGTATTCCCATTCCTCAATCCCATTTGTATGAGCCTGCAAATTTTTGTACATGCATGTGTAAGTAAATATACACACACCATGTATGAAAAAGAGAAGGGAGATGATAAAAGTTGAAGGAAGAGACAATTTCTGGCCTCAGGACAAACTGACACTTTGATAATTCAGTTATACCCAAGATCCTTGTTTTCCTCTCTAGAAAACCACTTTACCTTGGACAAGTCTTTCTTTAGCTAGGTAACCAATAGGTGACAAAGACCTACCTGCACTAAGAAAGCATTCTGTAGAAACTGCCTTTCATCTCCTTAAGAAAAGGAATGAATTTCTTTTTTCCTTTCATTCATTTATTCATTCATTCACTCATTCCTTCATTCTATTATAAGAAGACCCAGAGCAAGAATGAGTTTTCTCAGATGCACTTGTATATTCACGTTTAAGGTGTCTTTATGTTATCTTGAATTTTTCTCTTCTACTTATCCCCACAACTAATACACAAAAGCAGAAAGTGGAAAAATATGGTCATAGTAAAAGGAGATTTGGTTAAAGCCCTCTTCCTAAGTAAAAGAAGTAAAATACTATGTTACTTTCACTACCACAGATTACTCCTGCCCCTCAGAAAAAAAACAAACAAAAAAAAACACTTACTACTGCTGCAGTTAGGTAAAGTTTACAGAATATACTCTTACACCTTTTGCAACCGTCTCCAATGGGACTCTCTCCTCTGCAATTCTGGCCTCCTTTCTAGACTCTAGTCTCACCTTATAACAGTGGCTGTTCCTGTTAGTGGGAAGAAATGCAGTAAATCTGGTGCCCATCCAAAGTGGACTTTTACATTAAAAACAACACTTCCTCTGTGACCAACAAATGGCACATCTAAACTGGGTTCTGGCTAGAAGAGAGGAACAATGAACAAGGTAATCCCTATTTAGTTGTTAATTTTTCTCTCTCTACCTCTAGATTGAAGAGAAATTCAACAGTCTTTCAGATTGATCCAGGAACTTCTTGAAAGTGAACAGACATGGAGTTGCTCCAGTTTAACTTCTGATATTAGCGCTCTTGATCCACATGCCACACTCCAGCTTCGTGTTCAGCCCTCCCCCCGACAGCCCCTATCCTGTACCGAGGAACCATCTGTCTCCACAGTTCGCCCACACAAGGACGGAACTGTCATTGATACAGCAGCCAGGACTATGGCAACAGGCACTGATGCCAGACGACACAGGTGGTTGGGAGCACTGAGAGTCACCAAGGAGACTCAGAGACTACATTACGGGGATGGGATGCATCTGAAGGCATCCCAATCCTGTCTCAGTTTAAGGAAATCTGAGCCAAATGATGGATACTGATCCAAAAAGTGTGATCATCACATTCACAGCAATGTTAACAAATGTAAAATCAGTTACCATTCACTGAAAACCTACCATAAGTTTTCACTGTAAACTACCAGACTTTAGTGATTTCTTTGATTTACAGAGTTAAGACAGAATGTATCTTCTGGGGGCCAATGTCTCTAATTCTAGTATTCACAGTATAATTAGAAAAATGTACAAAAATATTCCAATTATTTATTTCAAGATGACCCATGAAGATCATTGGACAGCCATTCAGCTGCCAAGAAGCCATTTCCTGGAAACAATAATATTGTTGGCTATACTGAACTATTTCAAGAAATTTAATCTATTTGGTTCTTCTTGGAATATCCTCTACAGAAGTCGAGCAACATATACTAGTAACTGTAAACAAATTATACAACAAAAACTTAACTCTTTAGCTTCACTTCCTAATAATGACTCAAATTCTGATGACAAAACAACATAATCCTTACCCTTCATTTCCATTTTCAATCTAATATCTAATACATCCCCAATGGAGTCCTGTTGATCCCTTCAAGTCCATCTCCTTCTCTTCATTCCCATTATATAATCTCAGTTCTTAGCCTTTCCATATCTTCGATAATGTTTTAATGGAATCTTAATTTATATATCTGCCTCCAGTTTCTCTCTAATCTCTTCAAATTATCCAAAATAATTGCTCTAAACCATTTCTTTTCACTTGTTCCTGTTTTATTTATTTCCTTAACACTTACTGGCTTTAAATGTACTATAAACTTTATAAAATTTATTTTGTTTATTATCTGTCATTCCCCATTTGACAACAGCTTCATGAAACCAGGAATCATTACCTGTTTCGTTATGACTATACAGCTGAACCTAGAACAGGTCTTGCATATACTAGGTTCTCAATAAATACATGTGAATGTCTAATATTCCTTGATTAAAAGTCTACCTTGTCTTTCTATTTCTTTCAGGATGAAGTACAAACACCTTAACATGAAGTTAAGACACTTTGCATATTGACCTCAACAGGGCTTTCTACCTCATTTCATCGCATCTTCTTCTGCACAAACCTTCTGTTCAAGTAACCTGAATATTCTGTCATTCCATAAGCTTGCCATGTTTTTTTCATGCATCTCTACATCATTTGCAAATGCTGTTCTCCTTATCTGAAAAAATCTTCCCAAGAATGCGTAGAACACAACGGGTATGATGATTGTCTTTTCAGTCATCCTGTCAAACCATTCATTCATTCATTCATTCATTGTCTGACCAATCCTCTCTACATCCTTGAAGACCCAGGTGAAATTTTGTCATTTCTATGTAGCCCTACCAGACTTCCTGATTTGGAATCCATTAGTTTTTCTCAGTGTTTTCATAGTACTTTGTATGTAACTCTACTTTGATTCCTATTACATTGAGTCGTAATGTACCTAATATGCTTTCTTTGTCCTTCTCTGGTCTATGGGCTATTCCACAGTAGATAATGAGTAATTTATCAACTTTTCCCCAGAATATTTTACAGTGTCTGGCACATAAGTACTCAATACATATTGAATAAATTAATAACTAAGCTATTGAGGATAAGATATATATGTTTGGGGAAGCAGGGCTCATTATTCTGGATCAAAGATTCTGCAGATGAACTCCACACATTCTATCCAGCTATCTGAAAACCTCCAGGGAGGATCTTTAGTATGTATGTGAAATACATATTTAAGTTTTACTAGTATAATAATGTACCTATGTGAAATTCATAGAATAGCAAAAAATAAAATAAATAAAGATCTTGGAGCTGTGGCACAAGTAATATAATAGTGAGTCACTTATACTGAGAAAAGGATAATGCAGTCCACAAAAAACGTTCAGGGCTACTTAGGACTCAATTATTTTTACTTATTTCTCTACAAAGCCAATGAGAACGATGCATGACTAAGTAGCACAATATTTGATTTCTAGAGCAGAGAAGTTAACCATTTCAAAACAAAAACTATACAAGTGTGGTGATTTTCCTCATGTTTCTGTTAAAAGTGATGAATCTGTCAAAAAATGACTTATTTAAATTTAAATGTAATTTGTTTTTTTAAGTAGATACGTGAATGCCAAAAGAGAAGAGCTGCCTAGCCATTTTGTTTCCCAATCTTTCATTCACGCTTTGGACGTATGCTCCTCCATCAATGAGATGTTTGGAAGCTGTCCATAGAGAAAACAAAATAAAATGTTTAAAGGACATTATGAATGAGCAAGCAGCTAGGCTTTCCTCAAGAAAGAGTACTTCTAAATAATCTGACAGTTTCCTTTGTTGGCACAAATGGAAAAGCTAATATAAAAATATATTCTATGCTTTACTTTTAGTTTTATAAGAATGGACACCAGCTTTGACACATGTCTGTGTGCCTATCTTAATCCTCCAGGACTGAGGATTCCTAGTAAACTGCTGAATTGCAGTGTCCGCCTATTTATCTATCTTCCATCTGCACATAATATAGACCTCACATTGTTTACTTGGGAGTCCCTATTATTGTCCAAATGCCTATCACAAAGTGGATCGCCTTAGTCCTCTGTGGTAACTGGACATGGTACCAACAGACACAGCTGGTGAGTGAATGTATTAATGTGCTCTGCTCATAGTGGAAATTGTGCAGAAATAATATATAACTGGAAGGATTACTTCTCATCTTCCTTACAAAATTTTTGAGTCCATGTCTGCATGAATAAAATGATGATTTCACGCAATGTCTGAGTAATATTTGGTGTGAAAAAAATACAGCTTCCTGTTAAAAAGAATTTGTGATTGATTTTAATCTGAAATCGCTCAACTAGTAGCCTTTCCTGATGGATTTCACTTTGTTTACCATTTAATTTATCCTGCCATGTTTCCTGAACAGTCAGAATCGTAGAGAGCCTAGGGACTTGAAATGCAAAGCTGTGTTTCTGTCCCTTTAGGATAAAAGGAAGAAAAAAACAAAAAATAAATGTTCAATGTGACTCAATCATCATTCGTAATTTGTTAAGTAAAGAGCTTGCATTTAATCTGTAAAGTGGGAAGCACAGTGTCTATCCCCCCATAGGAACTGCAAAGTCCATTATAAATGGAATGCTCTGGATAAAATTGTGGATAGAAAGGGATTGTAACAGAAGATATGAAACTAGAGGCCCGGTGCAGCCCAGCCTGCACCCTCTCCAATTGGGAACCCTCAAGGGATGTCCGACTGCCCTTGGGATTGGCCCTAAACAGGCATTCGGACATCCCTCCACAATCCAGGACTGCTGGCTCCCAACTGCCAGCCTGCCTGCCTTCCTGATTGCCCCTAACTGCTTCTGCCTGCCAGCCTGATCACCTCCTAATCACTCTGCTGCCAGCCTGACTGATGCCTAAATGTTCCCCTGCCAACCTGTTTGTCCCTAAACTGCCCTCCACTCAGGCTTGGTCACTCCTACCTGCCCTCCCCTGCAGGCCTGGTTTCCCCAACTGCTCTACCCTTCAGGCCTGGGTCCTCCGAAACTGCCCTTCCCTGCAGGCCCGATCACCCCCAACTGCCCTTCTCTGCCAGTCTGATCATCCCTAACTGCCATACACTGCAGGCTTGATTGCTCCCAACTGCCCTTCCTTGCAGGTCTGGTCTCTCCCAACTGCCTTCCCATGCTGGCCATCTTGTGGTGGCCATCTTGTGTCCACATGGGGGCAGGATCTTTGACCACATGGGGGCAGCCATCCTGTGTTTCGGATGGTCAATCTGTATACTAATCTTTTATTAGTGAGGATAGAGGCCTAGTGCATGGGTAGGGGCTGGCTGGTTTGCCTGAAGGGTGTTCCAGGTCAGTGTGGGAGTTCCCTTGAGGTATGGGGTGGCCAGGGTGAGGGGCCTGTGGTGGTTTGCAGGACAGCCACGGCCCCTGGCAACACAAGAAGAGGCCCTGGTATTTGGGACTTATGTATCTTCTACCATTGAAACTTTGTAACCTGGAGCAGAGCCAAGCCTCCTGCTTGCTCTGTGGCTACAGCTGTTTCTGTTGGAATTTGTTTACCTTCTATAATTGAAACTTTGTAGCATTGAATGGAGGCCTAGGCCTGCAAGGGCAGGCAGAAAGCTTAGCTTCCTCTGTTGCCAGTGAAACCCAAGCTTTCCTCCTGCTCTCTGTGGTTGTAGCCATCTTGGTTGGATGTATTTGCATATTTGCTCTGATTGGCTGGTGGGTGTGACTGGTGGGTGCATGGCCAATTTGCATATTAGTCTTTTATTAGATAGGATTTTCAGCAAAAAAGGAACCCTGTCTTTTATTAAATCAAATGCAGACACTTTGGAAGTCATATGGACATAGTGCTATATGTATATGTGGCCAGACAAAGATTCTGCTCCATACCTGAGTGTTGGCTAATACAGGTGAGCTGGTATGCTGCCCTCTCTCTTTTTAACCCCATCTTCTCTCTGCCCCTTATGCTAACTTTTACAGGAATTTTTTGTGTTTTCTTTTACCAAGTTTCCCTGAAAAATTTTAAGAGCAACTCATGTTTTCTGCCATCAATGAAACAATGGAAACATACATAAGGAAAATGAATAGTTAATATTTTCCAACTTCTCTCTCTGTACCCCATTCTTGATGGGCACAATATACTTTTAGTCAGTTGTGATGTTAACACCCTGGAATGCATCTTTGCTTACTTCTCTTCATAACATACATCTATATGTACAGGAAAAATATATACATGTGTACATTTTAGGCTGGGTTTTTTTGTTGGTTTTTGTTTTGTTTTGTTTTGCTTTTATGAACTTAGACTATACTAAACTCATCCCTCTGCAATTTATTTGTTTCACTTAAAAATCATAATAAACAGTCTTCTTGGACAATAATGTATTATTTTAATGGCTCCATATTAGCCCATGATAATGCACCACTATTTGTTAAATCTATAATGTTTTCTAAGTCTATTTATAATAATTTTACCACTAGGAAATTGTCCTATAATTAACACACTTCTTCTTATATTTTTATGTATTAGTGTGTATACACACAGGTAGATAAAATAATGTATACTTTTACTTTTTATGTATTTTATGTGAATTTTTTACTCAATACATATTAACAAAAAATTTACAAGGTGGTATATAGCAATTCACCTTCGCACCAAAATGGAAAAAAGTGCCTCCTTCCCCTCATCTTTTATCAGCACTGAACTAAATCCCTCATTTAATTATTTTGCCAATGTTACATTAAAAATATTATCTCATTTGAGCATCTTTCACACATTTATTGACCAATTACTTCTCCTAGTTTGCTGAATCCTTTTCATATCATAAAGTGTCAGTGCTATGCATGACATCAATATTGGTTGAATGCATAAATTAAAATATCTGGCCTAGCCATTGTAGCTCAGTGACTGAGCGTCAATCAATGGCCCATGAACCAGGAGGCCACAGTTAGATTCTAGGTCAGGGCACACGCCCGAGTTGTGGGTTTGATCCCTACCAGGGTGTGTGCAGGATTCTTTCTCATCATTGATGTTTCTATCCTTCTCTCCCTCTCCATTTCTTTCTCTGAAATAAAAACATTTAAAAGATAAATACTTCCCAACAGCTTAAAAAATATCTAAAAACTTAGAATTTTCCTCTTCAATTTATAGAAGTTCTTTGAATACTGGAGGTGTTAAGTTTTTTACTCTATCTGTATTTTTTTTCCATTTCTTATTTGTCTCTTGACAATGTTTATGCCATAATTTCAAGCCACAAAAGAACTCTTGGAAAATCATCAGTAAAAAAAAAAAAAAAGCTGATAAAAGACATAAAATCCTCCATTCCTCTAGATATGTCTAATAACCAGATTCCTTCCCATTTCTTGTATGCACAGCAGAACTAGCACTGTGTCCCCATGACAGATTAATGGCTCTAGAACAGGGCCTAACATGTCACCTGTGGGTTTATTTAACAAAATCAGAGAGCAAGGCACAAGCAAAAGAACAGCCTTTTCACCTCCACAGATTGGAAATGGGAGTGAAAGTGACTGCAAAATTAAGAGAGCACATAAAAAAAAAAAAACACCACATTTAAATGAGAAGTAAATTAACATAATGATGATGATGATAATAATAAATATATTCTAATAATAAGTTTGGTTTCTCTGTATAATGGAGTACTTTATTTTTTTTACTGGTAACTTAATCTCATTTCCATGATCTCAAATAACTTGAAAAAAAGAAGGTAAATTCAAATATTTCCATTTAAATTTGCCACTCACTGAATTGCTTTTTTTAATTCTATGTCACTTTGAGTTGATATTTATAAAGCAATAGTGCTGTGTATACAGGTCCTCAAAAAAATACTGATTGCATAAATGCATGAAAATATCTAAAAAAAATTAGAATTTTAGAAATGGGAAGAAACTTTATGCAGTCTGATTCTCTCACTTTATAGAACTTGGAAGTCAAGGAAAGTGGGTGACTGACTGGGTCAGGCAATTAATTTGAGGTGGTGTCAGGATAAAGAGAGATCCGATGCTTTGGGGTTCTTAGTTTAGCACCCTTTAGTTAACTAAGGATTTAATAAAATTTAGCCATTTGACTCTAATTGAGCTTTAGATAAATGCTAGAGGGAAGCTTGGGTTTGCTCTTATTTGATGTGAAGCATGTACCATTGATTTTGTGATTCTTTGATAATTAAGAGTGTGCTTACTCAACTTAAAAGGAAAACTCATCTGAAGGAGGTTAAGGGACTGGCAGAGGCACCTAAGGGCTGAGTCGGGACTTGAATATCTGTTTGTGAGTTTTATACTGTTTCATAGGACTCAGCTCTTAGATTTGTTAATATAAGAACAAATTAGCATCTCTATTATTGTTTTTATTTTGCAGTATACTGGTAGTTAACATTTTATGAGTTATATAGACTTCTGCCATGGATAACCATTATCAATAGTTTTCACCTCCAGTATCATCATCAAATATCTTACCTGGTAAGAAACTTAGTGGAGACCTAAACCCAACTTCAGCATTGACCTGAAACTATTTCTGATTTCTGATAGATGAAGTTTTTATCTATCTTACAAAATGTGTATGTTTCCTCTTTTGCTGGTACCAATCCCCACGGACCTCAGATGTCTCATCCATCTTCATGAGCAAAGCAATCATGGCTCTGCTTAGCCCCACTCAGAATTCCCAAGGAACTCAGAATTCCATGTGAGGAAAAGGGAGCTATAAGCACATTCATTCTATTTTAATTATTTTTAAAATAAACAGCTTAAATCACTTCCTTTTTATTTCATTCTATTTTTTTGCATTAGTAATATATTCACATGATGGTTCACAGACATTGAAAGTATATGAGACAAAGTACACATAAGTCCCCACGTATCTGCGATTTTGCTCTCCACAGCTTGTTACTCACAGTAAACCATGGTCCAAAAAATATTAAATGAAAAATTCCAGGAATAAACAATTCCTAAATTTTGAATTATGTGTGGTTCTTAGTAGCAAGATAAAATCTCATGCTGTCATCTTTAATCTGCCAGGGATGTGAATCATCCCTTTGTCTAGCATCTCCATGCTATAGATGCTACGACCGATATTCACTTAGTATCCTTCTTGGTTATCAGGTGGAGTGCCAAGTATTGCATCGCTTGTGTTCAAGGCACCCTTATTTCATTTAATAATGGCCCCAAAGTGCAAGAGTAGTGGTGCTGGCAATTCAGGTATGCCAAAGGAGAAACTATACAGTGCTTCTTATAAATGAAAAGGTACAAGTATTTTACTTATAAGGAAAGAAAAAAAAATTGTATCCTGAAGTTGCTAAGATGTAAGGTAAAAAGTATTCTATTTGTGAAATTGTGAAGAAGAGAAAAAAAGTTCATGATCGTTTGCTGAGAGAGAGAGAGACTACCTCCAGCAACCTGGGAATGTGCCCTGACTGGGAATTGAACCATGACTTTTTTGGTTCCAAGGTCAATGCTAAATCACTGGGCACAATGACTGGGCCTGTTGTTAATCTCTTATTGTGCTTAATTTATAAATAAACTTTAGCACCTTTATATATGCATAGGAAAATAACATAGTTCTACATAGCGTTCAGAAATACCTGCAGTTTTAGGGATCAAATTGGGGTCTTGGAACCTTTCCCTCTTCATTTCTCCAGAAGGTCATGGTTCAATTCCCTGTCAGGACACATGCCCAGGTTGTTGGAGGTAGTCTCTCTCAACATACTACCATGTATTTCTTTACCCTTCTTCACAATTTCACAGCTAGAATACTTGTTTTACATTAGGTCTTAGCAACTTCTAAATACAGTTGTTTTATTTCCTTGTAAGTAAAAAATTTGTACCTTTTCACTTAAAAGAAGCACTTTATAATTTCTCCTTCCTTGTCATCAAGTTTGCTCTGTAGGTTTCTTATGCATCCTTTCAGAATGATTTTATACATATACTAGTGTGTGTGCAGGTGGATAAGCATATATGTGCACTTACTAGTATACACATATTTATTTCACCTTTTATTCGCAAATGATTGCATTCAATACATGCTATTCTGCTCTTTGATTTGTTCAATTTATAATAGAACTTGAAACTCTTTCCTTTCATTATGTAGTTTCTTATGTATTAACTAGAGGCCTGGCCTGTGATCAGGGCCATCTTCCTCAGCTTCCCACAGCCGGCCCTACCCCTGCCACCACTCACTCCTGGTTCCCCATTTTTCCATCGGGCAATCGGAGCCTGCTGGCTGGGGAAATGGATCAAGAGGTGGTCAGTATGCCTCATAGTGACTGCTGCTGAGTGGTCATTCTGGTCATTCTGCCATTAGGGTCAATTTGCATATTACCCTTTTATTATATAGGATGGCTTCAGAGTATTTCATTATGTGGATATATCATAATTTGTTTAACTAGTCTCCTATTAATAGACACTTAGATATTCTTTTTAACACTTGATATTACAAAAAACGGTTATGATAAATAACTCTCCACATTGATTATTTCATTCACATGTGAAAATCCATTTCAACTGAATAAATTCCTAGCATTAGAACTGTTAAGTCATGACACAAAGTACATTTATTTTGAAAGATATTGCAAATTTTCTTACATATAAATGTTAGTAGACAAATCACCAAATATAAACTGCTTGTTTTGTTAAGAACCTGTGCATCTAATGATAGGTGCTTTTGTTATTTTTGATTAAGGAAGTGATTTTTTACAAAGTAGAGGAAGTAATACCAGTAGCAAATATTCCCATAGCATTAGTATGTGCCAGCCATTGTTCTAAGAGCTTTGCGTTAATCTGTGAGTGAATGTTTTATCTGCTTCCTCCTTCAGGCCCCCAAACAAAAATTTTCCACATTCACCTAAAATAGTTTCATGTAATTTTATTTTTTTTTAAATTTTCAGTTCAACTTTTTAATCTTTTGTCATGTGAGTGATTGAAAGAATATGGATTCCTTCCTTATAGCTTCCTACTACCTTTTATCATCTTACCACTTTTTTCTCCTCTTACCAGTGTACTCCCTGATGTAGACTTCTTTCTGTGAATGCCATTAGAGCACATGGCTGTTAGGGAAAAGCAGGTACTGAAAAGGTTTCATGAGCAGCTTCTTATTTCCAGGTATGGATGGACTGGCTCCTATCACAGAGTTGAACAGCGGCTGATTTCTATGTTCTCTATAATTTATCCAGGATTTTTTCCCCCCACCAAGAATGAGTCATTTTCCCAGATCTTTGGCTTTATTTTCTTTTATTACTAGCACAATCCGTTGACTTTCTATTCAGAGCTTGTTTAGTCTCATCTCTCTATGGTTTAATATCAGGCAAGCAGCAGTGAACAAGGATGGAAAGCACTTGGACAGTGTTTGACATGCGCCAGGCTCTGTTCTAAGTACTTTGCAGACTACTAGGTGTACAAAGCTTTTGTGCCTCCTCAGATCCTTCAATCACTGCCTGGCTGGCATGGCTTCAAGAGTTGTACATTGCCCTTTGGACCAGGAGGGCTGGGTTCAATTCTTGGTCAGGGCACACGCCCCAATTGTGGGCTTGATCACCAACAGGGGGTGTGCAGGAGCAGCCTATCAATGATTCTCATCACTGATGATTCTATCTCTTATTTCCTCTCCCTTCTTCTATGAAATCAATAAAAATATATTTTAAAACACAGTTCCTTGTTAACCTATAATAATCTATATTAAAACATAATATACAAATTGACTAAATGGCCAAACAGCAGAACGACCTTCCAGACGAAGCCAGGGCTACAAAGGCCTGCTCTTACATGAATTTTGTGCATCAGGCCTCCAGTGTATATATCTGTATATATATATATATATATATCTATGCTTATACACACACACACACACACACACACACACACACACACATATATCCTATCTAATAAAGAGGAAATATGCTAATTGACCCTCACACCATCGCTCAGATAGCAGCACCCACAGCCAATGAGGAGGAAATATTCTAAAATTGCTGCCCCCTCTTCACCAATAAGGAGGGAATATGCTAATTGACTACCATGCCCTCAAAGATGGTGGCACCCACAGCATAAGATGGGTGGCAGGCATAATGAGTCCCCAGTCCCCTCAATCTCCCAGCCACCCAGGGCTGGCCCAAGGTGCAGGCAAGCCTCGGATGGCAGCTGCTCAGCTTCCTGGGGTGCCCAAGGCTCAAGTAACCAGGGCTGGCTGAGGCTTGCACTGCCGGCAATGGCAGTAGCAGAGGTGTGATGGGGACATCGCCTTCCCCTAATCTCTGGGTTGCTTCCTGTCCCTGAGGGCTTCTGGACTGTGAGAGGGGGCATGCCAGGCTGAGGGATCTTCCCCATTCCAGTGCATGAATTTTCATGCACTGAGCCTGTAGTATGTATATATCTTTCTCTTTCAACATTCAAATTGTACTAGGTAACTCTTCATTTTTAGACTTGGCTGGGGAACAGGGTGGGATTTATAAAAATGCCTGTCAAGAATCAGATGAAGCTATTGGTAGAATAGGGGAGTTATCCCTTATGAACCACTGAAACTCAAGAATGGAGCCAGACTGGTAAATCCCCTTTCTTTATGTCATTTGAGGATGGCTGTGAAGTGCAGCTCCTTTTTGACACCCTTCCACACAAATCCCATTAAAGTCTTGTGTGGAAAGAACACCTGCTGAGCAATGTGCTGTTCTCTTAGCTGTTGGTCGATTAGCCAACATGCTAAGACATCAAGCTGCAATGCATTGTATCTTCTCTTGTTTCAACTCCCTTTTACCCTCACTGTTACCCCTTCCTGCCTGTAACTCCCACAGGAGCATCCTCATCATAATGTGTGCCTCTGGATCCTCTTCCCAGAGGACTCCAGCTAAGATCTTTACATCAACTGGTTTAGTCCTCATAAAAACTCTACTAGGTAGACACTACTCTTTCTCCATTTTGTAAATGATGAAACTGAGACACAGGGGCTTACATGACTTGCCCCCGGTCACAAAGTTACTTTGAGGCAGCACTAGGTTTCCATACAATCTGGTTCTGGAATGTATGCTTTTAACCATTGCTTTCAGCTGCCTTTCAACGTAAAGACTCTTGGAGCTGAGATATGTAGCAACACAAGGCTCCCACACTAGAGAAGTGACTCCTAGTGCTAAGTCATTCTGAAGCAACCTCTTTGTATCATGAAATGTACATGTGAACCTCTGCCAAATGATACTTTGTTACCTCCTGAACCTTGAGGAGCTGTTTGAACTGATTGGTGAAACTGAATCCAAGGGTTGGCTGTAACTCAGTAAGCCCCACATTTACTTTTCAGAAAAGTATATGTTGCAACGTACACAACAACCCGGATGATAATCATATTTTCTGTTCTAAGTATCAACATGTGTGGACTAACATATATAACATATATGATACTTTAATGTTTCTCCATGCTACATGAAAAGTGACTCAGGAAATCTGAGACATGTGGTTATACAGGCCATATACTAGTACATTACATTGTTAAAGCTTGGACATAGGGTAAAAGGTCTAAATTAATTTTTTACAGGATTTTCTATTAGAATAAGATTAGTTCTCCCTTCCCCCAATTTGACCTTTAATTCCTGGGAAACCTGGGCTTAACTGATTTGATTTACTCCCATAATAAGGTGATCGATTAATGTAAAAGGCCAACTTTATGAGACCTATTCTGGAACATAGTTGGAAACTGCCATGGTCAGAGAGTTATATTGCCACTACTCTAAAAAAGGTCATTGTAAAAGAATCCAAGATAGCATAAATGATGGTTTACACATCAGGAACCTCTCTGTAAAACAGGCAGAGAATGTTCAAAACATCATACCTCATGGGGGTTGGTGCAGATGTTATGTAATAAATTTAATTTGAATTGTTGTGTAGATTACCTGTCAAAAATTATGCTCTGTGAGGGCCACCTCATAGGCACCCCCATTTTGGGGTTCAGTCGGGGAGAGAAGAGGATATGACAAAATGAAAAAAGCCCAGAGAAGCTCAAAAGTTACTAAATGGAAATCATTGCACTGTAATCAGGGTCTTTCAGAGCTGTTTCATAACCCCGAACGACCAGTCCTTGGGGTCAAAGTTCAAAAAGACAGTTTTCGTATCAGAAGGAGATATTTAAGTCAAAAGAACAATGTTAGAGTGAAGCCAGTTAGAGGTGATCTTGACTCTGTATTGTCATATTCACTGACCACCGAGAAGCGCAAAAAGGCTTTGACAGGCATCTGTGTTTGTTGGGAAGGGGAACAGCCCATTTGCTGTGGCATCTCTAAGCATAACATTATGTGGGTATGTGTGTGACTTGCTGGCCATCTGAGAACAGATGTTGGCTCTCTAAAGCTAGTGGCTCTCCCTGACATTCAAATTCCTCCCAGGCTCTGTGGGCTTGCCAGGACCATTATTGTCATTTGTTTCATTTTCATCTTCCTGATATAATATGGCAAAGCACAAGACCACAGCTGCGCCTTTTCTCAAATCCTTTTATATTTAAACTTGGTTTTTGTTGATGAGGAGAAATTTACCATACAACATGTCTTTTGGACATAGCTGGCAAAGCCAAATAGGATGATATTGTCACCTGGCTTTTGAAGAGACTTAAACACTGATAGGCCAGTTTACAAGCCTCACATATTTTGTCGCTGACACCACGCTGGGAAAGAAGCTAAAATATTTTGATCACTGTGTATGGGTGTTTATGGCAGATGGTCTCTTCAGCAGCATTACATTTTGGGGGTCAGTCGGGGAGAGAAGAGGATATTCAAATAGAATATTTAAAGTCAAAGAGAGAGAAAGTTGGCCTCATTTTACAGGGCTCCTTGCCAAATCTTGGAACACCCATGCATCTCCAGTCAAGTGAGAAGAGGTTCCCAGTCTGAGCAGTGTGGTGAGGATGACAGTTCATTTAAACAGTCTGCTGGGAACATTTGCTATGTTCAAAACCCAGGACCCAGACAGCCTAAAGAGGATGGGAAAATGCATATGCCCATACCACCCTATCTAATAAAAGAGTACTATGCAAATTAACCATAACTCCATTATACTCACCAGCCACACTCACCAGCCAATCAGAGTGATTATGCAAATTAACCCCAATCAAGATGGCTGTGGCTACAGAGAGTAGGAGGGAGGCTTTGGTTTCCTTGGCAATGGAGGAAGCCAAGCTTCTGCAGCCCTGGCTGGCTCAGGCCTTCACTCCAGGCTACAAAGTTTCAATTATAGAAGATACATAAATTACAACAGAAATGGCTGCCACCACGGAGCAAATAGGAGGCTTGGTTCCACTCCAGGCTACAAAGTTTCAATTGTAGAAGATAAATAAATTCCAGATACCAGGGCCTCTTCTTGGGTCACCAAGGGGCATGGCTGGCCTGAAAACCACCACAGGCCCCTCACCCAGGCCACTCCACACCCTAAGGGAAACCCTACCCTTATCCAGGACACCCTTTAGGGCAAACCAGCCGAGCCCCACCCGTGTACCAGGCCTCTATTCTCACTAATAAAAGAGTAATATGCAGATTGATCATAATTCCAACACACAAGATGGCTGTCTCCATGTGGTCAAAGATCCTGCCCCCATGTGGACACAAGATGGCCACCACAAGATGGCCAGCATGAGAGGGCAGTTGGGAGGGACCAGGCCTGCAAGGGAGGGCAGTTGGGGGCGAGCAACCCTGCAGGGGAGGGCAGTTGGGGGTGACCAGGCCACCAGAGGAGGGAAGTTGGAGGCAAACAGACTGGCAGGGGAGCAATTAGATATCAATCAGGCTGGCATGGGAGTCGTTAGGGGGTGATCAGGCTGGCAGGCAGGTGAGCAGTTGGGAGCCAGCAGTCTGGATTGTGAGAGGGGTGTCTAACTGCCCGTGTAGGCCTGATCCCAGTGGGCAGTCAGACATCCCTTGAGGGGTCCCAGATTGGAGAAGGTGCAGGCTGGGCTGAGCTTCCTGCCCCATGCAGGAATGTCATGCACTGACCTCTAGTTGGTCATAAAGGGGTGGGTTTTCAGAGTGCCTGCATAAGTCCTTGGTAGGAAGAACACTGTAAGGGGTATGTGTCTATGGAAAAGGCTTTAAGAAATGCAGCCAAGGACTGAGCTGAGTCAGCTGACCTCACCTTAGGTGACTTTGCATGCATAGGATTGAGAAATCTCCTGCACATCTCCTTATCTCAAAACCTAAATACTGCCAGCTGATCAGCTGGCTAGCTGGCGGGCAAGGGTGCAGAGACTAAGTTATCTAGAAGATTTGGCCCTACCCCCATTCTGACCAAAAACCATTATGATAATGCAAATTTGCTCAGAGAAAGCATGGACACTGCGAGCTACATGTAGAGCCAGGGCTCTTTGAGGTCACAAGACTTTGCCAATTCCCACTCACCTGGGTTTTCTGTCTTGATATTATTTCTTTATGTGCCTGGAAACTGCAGGGTTGTTTTGTTTGTGTGAAAACTCTTGGGCAGTGGCAAGAAAATAATTTTTTTGGAAAATCATGTTGTCAGAGGAAAAGCAAGAGAATGAAATCAGTGTCTACAAAATGATATCAGTGACATTATGATGGGTTACTATTTCCCAGCAGGCCTCCTGGTTAAAGGTATCTTTCCCAGTCAGCTTTAGTCATTGGTGGACTTGAACTTAGATGAACCTTTGTTGTCTCAAACATAAAAGGCCTTTTTGAGGCTCCTCATAAGGCAGCTTAGTGAACCATAAAACACTAGTGCTTACCCATGACCAGCTCAGGTAATTGTTAGCTCAAGTGATAATATTTTTCTGAGCAGTAGTTGTGCACTAAGATTTGTTTCACTCTTAGGGGAAGAAAAAATAGGAAGTTGAACTCTAAGGAGCATACTGCTTATAAATTATAAAAATTGTAATTTGTTGCTCTTTCTCTTTGTGCAAAATACCAACTAAAGCCACAAGGTCATTATTCAGAGCTAGCAGTAGAACACCTGGTTTGAACAGCTCTTCCCCTTAACCATATGTTAAGAGTGACAGGAAGTCGAAACCGGTTTGGCTCAGTGGATAGAGCTTAGGCCTGCGGACTGAAAGGTCCCAGGTTCAATTCCGGTCAAGGGCATGTACCTTGGTTGTGGGCACATCCCCAGTTGGGAATGTGCAGGAGGCAGCTGATGGATGTTTCTCTCTCATCGATATTTCTAGCTTTCTATCCTTCTTCCTCTCTGTAAAGACTCAATAAAATATATTAAAAAAAAAAAAGATTGACAGGATGACAAGATAGAGATGAGTTTTCTTTCTTTGGTACACTCATCTAAATAAACAGTAACATGGTATATTAATTTTGTGAAATACTTCATGTACATTTTTATGCATTTCATATTTGCAACAATAGGTATGGCTGCCTCTGTTTTCCAGATGTGGAAACCGAGTTTAAAAAAGGTCACATGAGTTGTACAAAGCAGAAGAGCTCATTAATGAACAGCTGGGATGAAAGGGCCCAGATTCAGGATTTCTGAAACAAAGCCTGGCATTCTTACTCCTTTTCACAGTTGCCTCACTTACATAAAGAAAGTGCTAAGTGAGTACATCACCGTGAAACCTATAGATTTTTAACTGGGGAACATTTAAAATGGAAATAGCCTAGCACAAAACGAGGCTAATTTTCCCTGTTTGCAGACGGAGAGGTTAGCATGGGAAAAGCTGTACTGGCAGCCAGGATATATCTGATGTGAAGAGAAGACGTCCTTACTGGCCCTCCCTCCCCTCTTCTGGAGCACAGAAGCTACTGGAAGAAAAGGTATTTTTGCACATTATTGGCATGTATTGCCAATCAAATTTCATCTCTTGCTATGATTATGCAGCTTAGGTCTTGGGTGGGAGGTGAGACAGGAACTGTGAGTTTCTCTGTCTTACCTGAAAATTCCAACAGAACCTGCTGGAAAGCTTTAAGGGGAACACAAAATATTCAAGTTATCTTCTATTTTTACTTTTAACTTCTATATAATTTCAGACATACAGAAAAGTCACCCAAATAGTATATCAGATTGCAATGTATATTTCATCCCATTTTACTACATTTTCCTTTCCTTCTTTCTATTTTATTTTATATGCATACAGATGCATATATACATCTCAACCCATGCATATTTTTTTTTCCTAAACTTTACAAGTGTAAGTTGCTGATACATTGATAATAGTGTTCTTTTTAAAAAATGTCTTTTTATGCTCTGGTTCACGGGATGATGCCCTAACCAACTGGACCACATTGGCCAGGGCAGTGACATAATGTTCTTTCTACTCTAAATACTTTGCTGTATTTCCTAAAAATCAGGACTTTTCATAGCACAAATATCAAACTCAGAAATTTAGCATCAACACAATGCTGCCTAATCTATAAAGATGTTGGGGCAAAAGCTGGTTGTCCTAATATTGTAATTTATAAAAAAGAAACTACTAGATCATGCTTTGCATTCAAGAACCTGTCACTTTAGTTGTCTTTAATCTGGAAGACTTTCTCAGTCTTTCTTTGACTTTGATGTTCTAAATACTTTTGAAGATTACAGGTCAATTATTTTATAGACTACTTTTAAATTTGCCCTTATCTGATAATTCACATTCTGGTTAACTTCTAAAAGTGAAGAAAACTGTCACTCTAATAAAAGCATAAATTAATAACTGTCCATAATTTAAAAGTTGCTTGTTTCTTTTCTTCCCCCCCCCCCTAATTTACTGTTTTCCATCCTTAATACCAATTTCCTTTAGGTCAAGAACACTATATATAAACTAGAGGCCAAATGCACAAAGATTCGTGTAGGAATGGGCCTTCCTTCCCCTGACTGCTGGCACCGCCTTCGTTCTGTCCAGAGCCACCTTTCCACCTTTCCATCTTCCCACACTGCCCAGAGGCCTGGAGTGGCTGAGGTGGTGTGAAACACCCCGACTCCAGCCACTAGGTGCCTGTGTATGCAAATTAACCCACCATCTTTGTTGAATTGATTTGCATATGCACTCCTGATTGGCTGATGGGCATCACGAAGGTATAATCGATTTGCATCTTTATTAGTGTAGATGCTCATTTTAACTAAAAAACTCTTGCTTTGTGCTCTTTTAAAGTATTCTCAACACTTTCTTTGTTTGAAATGGAACACGTTTCTTTCTTTATCGTCTTTCTCATTAGTTTCTTGAATGTGTGTGTGTGTGTGTGTGTGTGTGTGCAGTGTCCCTAGATGTATAAATTACTTCTTTTCTTATGCACTTGCTCTGTAAGTTCCTTTTGTCCCTTCTATAAAACACTTCTATTTAGGGTGATTGTTTCTCATTTGCTTAGAGATGTGACTCTAAGGGTATGAATCTGTGTGGTATTTAGCAAAGTGTATAAGCAGTATGATATCTCTTGGATGCCAGCTCTGAACCTCTGAGAGTCATTAGCAGTGAGGGCCTCTGTAATTGGCCATGGAGGGGTGGGCTGGACAGAAAGTGCCTTGTGGAATAAGTAGGCTACACTCATTTGGAAGTGGAACACTTTGTTTGTTTTTACCACTTAGCTAAAGGTGGCTCTGAGAGAAATATCTAACAGTTTCCTGGGTGTTTCCCATGTCCCCTTCCTCACAACCAACCCATAATATACACACCCTCTCATATACCCAGTAAATACTAAGGAGGGACAGGAATTATCAAGAGCATGTTCTGAAATTATTGGAGAAGGAAAAGAGAAGCTCAAATATAAATGGTCCTAGAACATAAAATATAAGTACAACCATTCTGCTCTTACTATTTTTATCATGGAATGCTGGTTAGAGACAGTGACAAAGAGAGCAAGGTTGTGGAAGTTATGGTTTGCTGTAGAAATGCATCAGAACAGTAGTAAAAATACAGTAGTTAAAAATGAAGTGTGTATTTCCTGTGTCCTCATAGATTTGAACATGTTCACAAATGTGTCATGTAGAACAAATTTTGTGAGTTATCTCTGATTCATGCCAACCCTCCTGCAAATTTACTCTTAAACAAGATATATCAGAAGGGAGGCCAACTGGGTATAGGTTGATTAAAGGGCTGCTAGCTAAAGGTTATTATAACTGTTGTTGTAGAGCCAAGTTGAGCTCCTTCCATTTTATTGGTAATTCAAAATTCAGGATCCATTATTTGGAAGGAAACACAAAAAGTAGGTGATGGAGACCCTGTGAAAATACAGCTTTCCTTATTTATGTTCCTGAGTTCTTCATCCTAGATGTGTTTTCCTGCACATGAGACTGAAAGCAATAACATAACTCAATGATTTTGAAGGATTCAAATTTTAAGTAAAGGCCATTGACATTGAACCTAATTATGATTATAAAAAGAAGAAACTAAAACCATTCTGTATATAAATAAAAATGTTATTTGCACCCTTACTCTGTAATGATCTCTTGTTTTGATTCCAAACCCTCAATATGTTTATACTGATCTTTGTCTGTTTTAGTACAGTGTCACATAAAATTTCAAAGCTTTAATGTTTTCACATACTTAAGAACTCAGATTAATTCACACCAATTTAGCCTCTACTTTGGTACAGCATACTATGAGAACTAAATCATGGCTGCACCTTTAACAATGTCATCTTTTAACATAGGATTGCAATCTATAAATCTTAGAAATGACCAGACATAACAAAATAGGAAAATTCAGACGCAGTCATCCTGGCTCCCACAGGTTCACAGACAAAGTCCCAGTGGAAAATTCTCCCAGCTCCTTCCAAGGCCCAGTTAGTCTGGAATACTCTTTATACTCACAGGGTTCATAGGTCATACATAGCCCATCTTTTCATCCACAAAGAGTAGAAAAAGAATGGAAAGGAAATTTTACTTATGAAACATAAAATGGGGGTCAAATTATCCAAGTTTGGTGTTTCTAGAACTAGAAAATCTAAGGCAAATCAGATAAAGTTTTAAAACAGAAAACATATGGAGATATAAAAAGATATTGAGAAACAATGATATGGCCTGTAATGGACTCATTTTAGAACAAAGGGTAAATTAGCAGATTATTTTTCATACAATGCGGTGCAAGGACCTCATCTACTAATACACTGACTCTTATACTGTTACTTATTGGTCCCTTCCTGCAGCACATGAATGTTTTGTAACTATAAACACAATTATGAGTCTAAATGGAGATGCTCTAACTAAGATATGTGAGAGTTAAAATTATAGCAAGATATCTGAAAACTGAGAATACTTATTTCTAATTACAAAATAAACATATTGACAAAAATTTAAAAAGTACAGATAAAAAATTACTAAATAAAATCCATTCACAAAATCAAACACTGATAACATTATATTTATACCATGTGATCTCTCCTCCCAAACTTATGTAGGCACATGTAAATATCAAACCATTTATTTAAAGATGTGTCAGTCTGTCTTTTTCTGTCTTCTATCCATGTCTTTATGATGTCAGTTTTTTTAAAATATATTTTATTGATTTTTTACAGAGAGGAAAGGAGAGAGAGTTAGAAACATCGATGAGAGAGAAACATCGATCAGCTGCCTCCTGCACACCCGCTACTGGGGATGAGCCCTCAACCAATGTACATGCCCTTGACCAGAATTGAACCTGGGACCTTTCTTTCAGTACACAGACTGATGCCCTATCCACTAAGCCAAACTAGTTTCAGCTATTATATCAGTCTTTATTAAAATATTGATCAGTGTAATATTACTTTATATTATGTATCATAATTTATTTAGCTGATATCTTATTGTTGAAAATTATATTTGTATAGTTTTTAATCATTTACTTTTATAATAACATCTACCATTTATTGCTTACAGCCTACCTTGCACTTTATTAAAAAACTAGAGGCCCAGTGCATGAAATTCATGCACAGGGGGAGGTTGTCCCTCAGCCCAGCCTGCACCCTCTAGCTATCCAGGACCTCTGGCTCCCAACTGCTCACCTGCCTGCCTGATCGCCCCTAACTGTCTTTTCCTCAGCCCCCACTGCTATTACTTTGCCAGAAAGGACATCCAGGGGTCATTCGGCTATCTGGTCTAATTAGCAAATTATCCTTTTATTACTATAGATAAGTTTACTGAGTAGTCTCACTAGGCCTTGACATAGAACAAATTCATTTTTCTGCGATCATTCCCCCAAAACTTGTTATTTTAGATCTTTGTTCTTTGTTACACAGCAGTTCCATGCATGACATCCAAATAAAATTTCATAAAATTGATTATTTTCAATTATTAAATATCTTCCTGGTTTAAAAATCAAACTTGAATTCAAGAGATTTCTTTTGAAGGCCCTGTAGGGACTGTTCCATGATGGAGCTCCCTGATGTAGAAGAGCCTGGGACTGAGTCTGACTGAACAACTTTCAAACCCCTCAGTTCCCACCTCCTAGTCTTTGTTCCTAGGTTAGCTAGCAGTCTGGATGGTGGATGGAGGTTCAAGCCTGGTTATCTTTAGCAGTGTTGTTTGGCATATAGCAACTTAGGTATCTGAACCCCTCAAATATAGAATATGGGGGTGACCCCTCTCTGTTTACTCTACTACTTCCTCTCAGTTTCTTTTTTTTTTTATGTCAAGTAGTCACAAATGGATCAGAAAGTTAGCTATCTAAAATCAACTTCCCTTCTGGTTGAGAGCCTAATCTTTTCAAGTGATTCCTTTGGGACCTGTTGTACTCTTTTTGAGCTGCTATAACAAAGTGCCATAGACTGGGTGACTTTTAAACAATAGAAATTTATTTCTCATAGTGCTGGAGATTAGGAGTCTAAGATCAAGGTGACTTGTGAGAGCCCACTTCTTGGTTCAGAGATGGGATCTTTTCACTGTCTTAGTGTCTTCTTTCATATCTACCACCATCATCTTCAATAAACTTTAATAGAAATATTATAATAAACAGAAATAATATTTCTGTTTACCAATGAAGAAACTGAGGCTTTGAGAAGTTAATATCCCAACCAAGGTTACATAGCTGTATATCTCAAAACCAAGAAATAAATCTAGTCTGTCCAATCTCTTTTCAAACTTTTTTCACCTAAGGGTTATTGCTAGTACAACAGTACACACACCTGGCATCCAAGCCCAATTTTCACAAAGACTGTCATGGAATTGTTTGCCTACAATATCAAAAATAATAACTGAAGTTTATTAAGCATTACTAAGTTCCAGAGCAAGTGCTAAGGACTTTATAATATCCTCAATATCTTATTAATTTTACTTCTACCCAAAAGGTAGTACTAGTATAATTTAGATTCAGATATGTTAAGGAATAAAAGAAGCTGGGATTAGAACTATAAACTGTCTCACTACAAATCCCAAGCTGTTAACCATAAGCCTATGTTGTTGTATATATTGATACAATATAGTTTTTGTTTCAATCCTAGACAAATAGATAATTCCAATGGGCTGCAGAAAGGATAGAGAGATGATTGTTAATAAGAAGCTTCTGCAAGTTTTACTAAAGAGATTTGCCCTCAAGTATTTGGTGTTTTCTATAAATTTTTAACAAACACTCATTGAGATGTGATGATACTTTTTTCGATATGAACTGCTATGTGAATTTAAGTGTTTGTAATTACATGAGGCAATATTCCTGGAATTATAAATTTTTATGAGTCTCCTGCTAATTTGAAGTATGAATGGGGGGTTTGTCACTTAAAAATTGCAGATTAATCTTTTCACTTGTAACATATAGGAAATTATAATGGAGTTGAATATCTGGATATCCCAATGGCCTGGTAAAATCTATGTTACTTTTCGGGAGTGACCACTGACTGTTTGGGACTTGACCCAGAATCCTAGTCTCGTGGCATTCAATCCAGGTTTTATTCAACCAGGTTATGTTGCATCTCCCTTTGTACTTACCTTTGAGAAAATGTGCTGGTCCAGAATTTGGTCTCTGTTATGTATTAAACACCCCTCTAAAGGATTGGGTACATTAGGTCTCCAAATTACAATTTGTGCAACTGATACTGGCTTCTGCTCTCTGAGCTCAACTCCTTGCCAACATGTGATTTCTTGGAAAACATCAGGAGGCCCCAGCAAAGGGCACAGCACTTCCTGGAAACATGAGCCTGCTTTTGCTGTGTACCTATATGCTTGTGACCGGGCCTTCTTTTGCCTTTACAAGATTTTGCAGTGACAGGATTGGAACAGATTGCTGGCATTATGGTAGCCAGGATATTGTCAGGAGGAACTTGGCAGTGCTCATAGGTGTTATGATGCTGGCTCTTTACTCAAGGGCAAGAATATTGAAGGGAAAATAGGGATGAAAGAGAGAGTGAGAAGTAATGTCAGAAAAGTTAAGAAGATAAAACTGGTATCAGTAAATACATGGAAATTATTTGAGGTTTATATACTTTGAGTCTTTGGTGACTGAAGACATAGAGCCAAGAATTGCTTCAGTGCTATTCCTTCATAAATCTGCATAATAATATCTCGGTGGGGATTTGGGGAAATTACAAGTATTCATTTACTAAATTGGGTTCAGTGTGTGTATCATGCATGCCATATGAATATTCAGTGCAGTGAATACTTCCCAAGCTATGTTGAAGTTAACACATAAGCTGAATATAATCAAGTAGAACTCAAAATTGCATGCTTATTTTAACCTAACAGAGGTCCTGTCTTAAAGAATTGGACCCACCCCCACCCCTCATTCTCATAAAACAAAATATAAAGCCTTTTTCAGTATTTGTATCTGATTTTTGGCATAAAGTAGTTTTCTTTATAAAGGAGGATTGGGATAATATATATACTTGGCTCTGAATGGTTCCTTAGAACACAGTGGCAGCTGCCAAGCAGATTTAGGACTGTTTAATTACAATGCTCAGCAACAGCAACAAAGGAAGAGTTCAATGAGAAGAAATGACTCTATTATGGACAGAGAGGTCTGTGGTGAGTGGAGGAGGTATAGTGGAGTCTTTTCCAGATCACAGCCATTTCTTCTAGCTGAAGTTGGCCTGGAAGCTGATGGGCATTTTACCTTAAAACAGATTCCCCCCCACCCAAAGAAACTCTGTTGGCCTTTCAGGTTAAGAATACAAAATTATTTCTATTTCCAAAATATGAATTTTTCCTTGAAATGAAAACTATTAATAACTTTTAGGAAAGAGTCGATCACCTCCAGTTCTATAGAATCAAGGATTTGGGGGAGCAAACTAAATGTTAAATCTGAAAGATTTATTTTAGCAGCTGACCAGGTGACAGGCACTCTGAATTCTTGTCCAGACTATAACAAAGCTTCAAATGGATAATTTCTCAGCCTCTTTCAACTATGATATTTTCCATGATATTCTTTTCTAAAATTTATTTTTATTTTAATCTTTAAAGTATTACAAATAGTAGTACATATGCCTCCCTTTTCCCTTATTGACCTCCTTTTTCCTCCTCATTGACCTCCCCCCATGATATTCTGATTATTAATTTATTTTGAAAACATTCCTTTGGGAACATTTTTGGTCATAATATTTTAAGTTGTCCTAAAATATAATACAACTTTAGATCCATGGGAAATGGTCAAATGTAGTATAGAAATTTTATTGAAAGGTAATATTTATACTTATTGCATGGAAGGCATTACGCTAAATGTGCTTCACATGCAAAATGTTGGCATATAATATGGATTTATTATTTCATTTTATATAAAATTGAAGCTCAGAAAGTTTAAGTCACTTGCACAATATCATATAGTTAGTAAGTAGCAAAGCTGACACTCAATCTGAAGTTTCTCTGATTCTAACAACCATAACTTTTACCATTCTGCCTCTCCTTCCTTTAGGAGAACTTCTGGATACCTGGTGAGCTTCAAATGTCCATTACTAGTGTGTGCTGAGGAAATTGGATTGGGTTCTTTATTGAATGCATTACTCATCTGAAGAGATATAGAATAAGAGATGGGAGCAAAATAATTTGTAAAGTACTAAGCTTTGCATTTCAGAGGAACTCTAAGCACATTATCACCGTGCTTAGCAATAGCAAATAACCAGTGAGGTCTGTATTCTTCTCTCTCTAAGGATATTACCTTCTTATCTCTATAACTGCAGGACAAACAGACACAGACTTATGTAAATACACAAATGGTCCCTAGAAAGACAGTTCATGACAGTGGGTTGCAGATACAAAGAAGGAAGAAGTAACCTCACTTGAATGGGTTTCATCAATTTGGGAAAGCGTTGAAAAGATAATACAAGAATCTGGGGAAGCAAACTAAATGTTAGATCAGAAAGAAGATTTATTTTAGCAGAAATAGTATGTACTAATTAGAAGACATAGAGTTGCAGCTAGAGAATGGGTGTGGAGTTGTTTTGAGGATGTAGGATGAGCCAAATCTGAGGAAAAGAATTAGTGGTTATCAAGAGACATGAATAAAATACCTGGAATAAGATTCATCAGTCATAGGTGGTGAGGTCTCAAGACTGAGCTCTGTCATAAGGAATGCCTCTTAATGCGAAGATTTGTAGTTGTAGAGGAGCCAGAAGGAAAGCTGTGTGCCGAAGTCAGCTTCACAGCAACTTACGTAGAAAATAAAACCAGATTTCCCAAATGTGAAACTAAACAAAATTTATTTTTCTGTAAAGAAGTTCAAATTTATATTCCATGGAACATGATAATCACATATGGAAATATATATGATTTGTTAAATAAAATGATAGAAGAAGAATACAAAGATCTTTGGGGATTGATTGTTGCAACTAGTAAGAAGACTGAAGAGTATTTTGAAGAGGTAGGTGAGACTTAATTTGTCAAAGTTGAAAAAAATGTATAGAATATAATTATGCTGGGCAGTTAGCCTTGGCAATTGACCTGAAAGGTTCTGCGGAAACCAAAGTAGTCATGGGCAAATTGAATAGACATAAGTTTCTCCTTCAATATTTGCAACTAACATATACCATTAGGATCAGTGTAAATGTTGGGCTATCATAAAGATTAAAGTAAAACTTTTTTATTCTTAAACTCACAGAATCCAAGTCCAATATGAGGGAGATCTTTCTACATTCAAAATGTAAGCAAAGAAACAATCACATATAAATGAAGTTGTATAAGTGATCTGATACTAGAGGCAAAAATACATATTTTTTGTTTATAAAAATAATTTTTAATACCTTTATTTTTGTTAAAATTATGAATGTTATTATGGTAAAGTAAGCAAATATAAATGTAAATCATGGAGAAAAATAAAAAAGGGTCATTAAAAAGGTACTAATTGTAGCAATGCATAGATGAAGACGGTGCTTATAAAGTCAAAGGGGATTCTCTTTCCATTTCCCAGTAAGTCTCCTTGTAAGAGTGAATCTAGGCAATAATCATTGGAAGTGTGCATATCCAGGGTTAGATGGGCCTTCACTATGCTCTGCTTAGCCAGCTAACAGAGCATGGAGCTCAGTCCCAAGGAGGTCAGACTATTTATGGTCCTTGGTGACTTTACTTAGATTACAAATGAAGTAGCCTTATTTCAGAAAATAACATTCAATAGAGGGCTGGCCTTGTGCAGGCAAGGAATGCAGCTGGAAAGATGCATTCTTAGGTCAGGACATTTTCAGTCCAGTTGACTTAGGTTCTTTTATTTAAATGTTTTTGTTTGTATCAACAAGCAGTTTTGGGTTTGTCTGTAAGAAAAATGATAAAAAAAAATAGTTTGAAAAATATCAATCAAACAAAATAAAACAAAGAAGATATTTTAGGTTTATTCTCTAGAACCTTCTCCTTTGCTAAGGTCATTTTTTTCTGTGGGTATAATGATCAGATCAGTAAAATGGAACCATGAACAAGCAAAAGTAAATGGAATTATCTGATTTGAAAAGAAAAAGTGGGTCATCTTGTTTTTGAATACTTTGGTTATGATATATTAAACTTAATGTGCTATGTAAACCAAGTTGGAGTAACATGTCTTTAAATATGGAAAAGGCTAGGCAGCATATCTTTGTCAGCATTCAATAATTTTAAAAATTATTTTAAAGGGGCTTCGGCTTTTTTAGTCAGATGCCTAGGTAATAAATAGGCTTCAAACTTTTCAACAAATGCCTGCCTTTGTGTCCTGTGGACGACAGCAGAACTTTCTTTAATACTGGTTTAACAGCAACTGAACATATCCAATGACCTTGAGAATTGGTGGAGAGTAGATGAAGTAATTCACATTCACATTTTCATTTCAAGTTTAGTAAACAGAGGTTAGATGCTTTTTTATGAGGGAAACAAATTACAATAGAAGAGTAAAATTTTAAGAAGCAAAGACATGGAAATGCGATTTCTTAGAAGAAAAAGAACGGATTTGATTCAGTTTAAATTTCCCATGGCTGAGTGATTTACTTGAAAACTACATGTATACAGGTATTTTATTATATACAGTGTATCTAATCCTATCTAATAAAAAGGGAATTTGCTAATTAACCATCACTCCATCACAAAGATGGCTACATCCAAGATGAGACCAACCTGAGGCTACACCTTCCCTGCCCTCGCTTGACAGGGGACCTCAGGCCATGTCCTCCACCTGGCAGGGCTTGACAGGGGACCTCAAGGTGTGCTTTCCATCCTGGTGCTGGGCTAGGGGACCTCAGGCTGCTCCTCCTGTCCCAGTGCTAGGCTGGGGTCTTGATGGGGTCCTGAGGCTGCACCCCCCCCTGCCAGTGGGGCTTGACAGGGGACCTGAGGCTGCACCCCCACTGCCTGGCAGGGGGAATTCAGGCCATGCTCCCTACCCAGTAGGACTTGACAGGGGATTTCAGGCCATGCCCCATATCTGGTGGAGCTTGATGGGGGACCTCAAGGCATGCCCCCTGCCCTGGCCTGGACTGGGGGACCCCAGGCCATGCCTCTAGTCCTGATGCTGAGCCAGGGGATCTGAGGCTATGCCCCTGCCTGGCAAGGATTGACAAGGATGGGTCTGGCTGGGTCTGGATCTAGCACAATGGAGAGGAGTGGCTGGGTCTGGGTCTCATGCGATTTTGAGGTGCATGAGACTTGACTCTGGGTCCTGTGGTATATGCCCTAGACTCTGACAGAAAGAAGGTTTTCGTATACATTTTACTAATTTTCTTTCATCTCCTACACTTCTATTATAGAGAAAGGGCAAATAGGAATATTAAATTATTTCCTCTAATTAATCCCCTTTTAATGTGCAAGAATTTCATGCACTGGGCCACTAGTATGGAAATAATAATTCCATCCTGCCCTATGTTAGACATAAATAACTTTTAATGGACTTTGAGATCATGAGCTTAACAATGTGAATGATTCAGTCACTTAAAATAAATCAAACTGAAATTATACTTTTAAAATGGGTTTTTATAAATGAACTAGGGGCCCGGCCAGGTGCATGAAAGTCGTGCATGGGGTGAAGGGTGTCCCTCAGAACAAACTTAACACTCTCCAATATGGGACGTCTCGGGGGATGCCTGACTGCTGGTTTAGGCCTGTAAACTGGCTGTCAGACATCCCTCTCACAATCCAGGACTGCTGGTTCCCAACCACTTACCTGCCTGCCAGCCTGATCACCCCCTAACCACTCCCCTGCCAGCCTGATCAACACCTAACTGCTCCCCTGCTGACCTGGTCACCACTAAGTGCCCTCCCCTGCCAGCCTGATTGCCCCTAATAGCCTCTACCTCAGCCCCCACCACCATGGCTTAGTGTGGAAGGATGTCCGGATGGATGTCCAAAAGATATCTGGACATGGTCTAATTAGCATATTACTCTTTTATTAGTATAGACTGAATCAATTGAAATAAAAACAAACAAACATAGCAATATACTCTGAAGGAATTACTTTTGAGAAGCTAAGCTTTACTTTAATTATTATGAAAGAAATAAATAAAATACAATAGATTAATTTGCATTTAAGATATGACTGTTCTTGCCTTTCCAGAAATTCCAAATGATTGTTTGTATGTGGAAAGAATTTTGCATTTGGGCTATAATTTAAGTACAGAACATTTTTAGGTCATCCATTAAAATTTTTAAAAATCACTTATAATGTATCTTTTGTGTTTTAAGCAACATGATAGTCACTGGGAGTACTGTGGGATGGAAATAAAGAGATGACCTAGGGCCTATATGCAGACCATCATAAAGATCTGATTTGAGTCCCCATTTCCCATGACAAAGACCTATCAAAATACCATTAAAGAATATGATATAAGAGGACAAAGCATCATCACATGAAATGTTTCCAGGACTGTATAGCTGAGTTCTAGAACACGGACTCAAGATAAGAAAATGTAGAATGTAGCCAATGGACAAATTAAGGAGCATACTGTGATGTGTTCTAACTGTTGTTTTTTGTTATTTTCCCCAGCAGTTCTACAAAACAAAGAGTTCCAGCACTGAGAACAATATAGAAATGGTAAGTCTAAATTGCTCTGAACCAAGATATATAAAGAGCTAGTCATGCTGGAGGATTTGGGAATCCTGTATCTTGAGACTAGGAGTACCTTAAAGATAATGATCAGACCATCAATTTGAAACCTGAAATTCATTAGAGGTCTCCAAAGACCACAGAGAGGATTTTTTCCACCCTCCTCTGAGGAAGGCAAAATACTAAATCTACCTGATTTCAAGTATGATGAGGAGACTGACTTGTTATAATAATCTTCTCTATGCTGACATTAGGAAGAGGAGTGGAGTGTATGGCTTGCTCACAATCTACCTTTGCTTCTGTTCTTATTTCACATAAAACAGGAAACTTTTAGATTGTTTCTCTATTGAACACTGGGGTGAGTAGGAAACAGGGGTTATTTCCCCTAATGCCTTCTGGTTGTTAGGGGATCTGATGAGATATTACATGAAATTTAATCTCATCTCTGAGCTAATCCAGTCCTTTCTAAGGCTACAGAGAAATTTATAGAGCCTAAAGATCCCTCACTTTCCCATCATGTGCTAGAAGTGCTTAATGTGGGACCCTTTAACAACTAGTGAAGGTAGAGAATTTTACTTGTGTTTTCTTGCTGGTTAATCCTAGTATAATTTACCCCATTAATTTGTTCTTAATGAGTTCATCAGCAATGATTTAATACAACTTTGAGGAACAGCTTTCTTTAGTCTTTAATTCGCAACAGTTCCCCTTCTATTTGGCAGTACATTAATGGAAATGGAAAATTGCCTCATTCTAAATGTCAGAATAATACTGCACCAAAAACAATTCAGTCATGTCTTTCAAACCACGCACATATGGTTCATCACCAAATGTCACTGTTCTCCCCACTTCCCCCTGTGTACCCCTCCCGCCAGTACCTTCCCTCCTTATTTTCTTCCTATTTGCCTGCCTCTGTGGATCACTGGATAAACTTTGTGTGTTCTGTTATCCAGGAACCAGTTCTCATTACACAAGTTTTACCTAGAACCTTGGAATTGGCAGAGTTCACAGATCAGGTGAACACTGATCAGCTATACCTTTGAGTTTTGCAAATACTCTGCTCTCATCTGTTCACAAGATAAATTTTAAAAGTTTGTTAAGTTTCTTCAAATAATTTTTGTGCATACTTTTAGATGGTTTTGTGAAATTCTCTAAGTAAAGCTATATTTCCACTCTGTCCATATTAGAGCAATTCTTTCTTTTTCTTCTTAGCACTCTGTTCAAGCAAGTTTTTCTCTAAAATAAATGCTTTCATTATGAGTATTTTAGTTGTGATTTATTAGATATGCTCATAATGAGAACACCCAGCAGTTTCACTTACACATAAGGATATACTTTTAATTGCAAATCATATTTCACTAACTCCTTAAAGAACATTTTAATTCATTAAAAATAATTAGTCTATATTCTAAACTATCCAAAGACTATCTACTTTTTCTAAGAGATAGCTAAAAGGTAGTAAAGCTACATTTCTCACTCTGTCCATATTAGGGAAATCCTTTTTTTTCTTCTTTTTCTTAGCACTGTATTCAAGCATGTTTTTCTCTAGAATAAAGGGTAGAGTGATTTCCAAAGTTATTAACAAACCACTTTCATGCGTTTGTTAAGCTCTAAAGACTATCTTAAACTAGGGGCCCAGTGGATGAATTTGTGCACCTCGAAAGGAACTGTAGACCACGAGGCTGCGATGGGCATAGGGGCAGGGCAAGTATCAGCCCATCCTCAACACCCCTGCCTGGCCCCTCCTGCCACAGCCCAGATCCCCTGTCTGCATGCAGCCCCATCCCTGTCACCACCACTCCCACAGGCTGGTGGTGCCAGCCCGCTCACACCCGCTTATAGCACAGAGCATTTGGAGCTGGCGTCAGCAGTGTGTGTGAGCAGCAGCTGCTGCTCCAATAACCCCTTAGGAGCAGAGGGAAATAGAGAAGCCCTCAGAGGTGATTGGGGCCAGACACTGGTAGTGGTGTGAGCAACAGCTCTGGTGCTGGCAGTGGATATGAGCAGGGCTGGCACTGGCAGCAGGTGCGAGTGCCAGGGGGGACTGCAGCGCACAGGAAAAAATAATTTTCAGTAATTTTCAGAGGCTCACCCCTATGACAGTGACTGGTGCCCCGCCCTGGTCTGGTGCCCCTGCTCATCTGCTCCACCATCCCACCAGGGCCAACACCTGCCACTTTCCGCCTGCTATGTTCCACATGCACCCCCCTGGTGGTCAGTGCACATCATAGCAACCTGTTGTTAGGTTGTTTGGTTATTCAGCTATTAGGTCGATTTGCATATTTGCCTTTTATTATATAGGATGATAAATTTCTCTTTCTGTAAAGGACCCCTTCTTTAGATATAGATATAGATAGATAGCATTTTTTAAAAATGTTTTATTGATTTTTCTTTTACAGAGAGGAAGGGAGAGAGATAGAAAGCTAGAAAAGTCGATGAGAGAGAAACATCAACCAGCTGCCTCTTGCACACCCCCTACCGGGGATGTGCCCACAACCAATGCACATGCCCTTGACCAGAATTGAACCTGGGACCTTTCAGTCCGCTCTACCACTGAGCCAAACTGGTTTCGGCAGCATTTTTTAGATTGGTTACAAATGGTGCCTTTCCTCAACAAGTCATTTTTAGACATTCTACCTTTTTAATTATGGCTCTCATTCAGAGCTGTTTATGGTTATAGCAACTGGGGTCATCACTCTAGACTTCATGCTCTGGGAAGACCCAAAATTCAATGGAGAACAAATTCCTGAAATTTATGATAATTGGAAGAGAAAAAAAAAAGGTATGTAATCCTGAACAGGAGCTAAAACTACTTAAAACATTCCTATTGTTACATTCAGCAGATATAATCTTGATGTGATAGAGATATCAAGGGAGACAGGACTTCTACTTCCCTTGGGTTAACTTATTTCCCACACACCTACCCCCCAAATCTTATTCCTTAAGTTTCAGGCTATCATTTTTGGAGATACTGTCTTCTTTTCTCTTTAAGATGCCCTTCATCTGACTTTTGACCTGGCTCATTTGAATACATTTAAGGGAATGTTTGTATAGTGGGGCATATAAAACACTGATTTTCATTGGTCCTCTGTGTCCCTAAGTGTGAACTCAACTGTCTATGAAACAGTCTAGCACATTTTTGTGCATTTTCTGATGTTAGAACTGTAATTACAAGCTTTTATGGTAGACAATTTACAAAGAGGGCCACAATTCTTTTCATTCTTATAAGTACATCCCTTTGCTATTTGGCTTGATTGCTTCTTTCCTTAAGATAGTTTATTTTTCTACCCTTTGAAGATAACTTGGCATGTGACTTGCTTTGGTCAATAGAATAATAGCAATTATGCAAAGTATTGAAAAGTGTTTATACCCTGTTTCCCCGAAAATAAGACAGTGTCTTATATTTAATTTTTTCTCCCAAAGTTGCGCTAGGTCTTATTTTCGGAGGATGTCTTATTTTCAGGGAAACACAATACATTGGGGCTCATCTTCTTCCCTGTGCTGGGGAAGCTGTTGCCATGTGAACAAGCTTGATTCACTTCCTTGAGGAAGAAAGACAATGTGTAGAGAGGTCCATGCCAGCTCAGCCCCTGTCATCTAAGGAAGGCCATCACAGACTTTCCAGCCTCTAATGAACTGATCTAGAGATTAGAAGAACAGCCTATTCAACCCAAAGAATCATACTCAAATAAACTCTTGTTTTCTAGTAGCCAGTGTAACTGCTCTGTATCTCTGTTCTTCCCATATTGCGTGGGAGTGGTTTATTATACAGTAAAATTAAACTGATATGGAAATTGGGACCAGAAGTGACAGGTTGCTGTAACAAAACTCTGAACATATATATAGCAATGTCTTTGGGATCACATAACAAGTGGAATATGAAAAAGCAATGAGGAAACTACTGGTAAAATATGAAGAAGAAAAAAGGCTAACGAGCTGTGAGCAGAGGCTAGGAAAGTGGTGAGAAAACAGCAATAGCTGGCTAAGAAGATGGAGATCCATGTTATGTAGCTTCAAAACAATCAGCAAAACTGTCACCATATAAAAACAAATGTACCCAATATACTTGTAGATATGCCAAAGATGCTTTTATTGCCAAATGATTAAAGCATCCATTGGCTTCTCCTAGTGGTACCTGAATATGCTATTGTGAAAGATGAGCTAAAGAAAGATTTGGCAAGAAGAATTTAGAGATGTACAGGAAAGCCAAATTTTCTGGGATAGAAAATAAAGTTGTTTTTCATCTTTAGTCTTTCCAGACAGTAAAATATTCTTAAAATAAGAAGTGATTCTTGGTAAAGGCTAAATGGAGGCTATGGCTAACAGATGCTTTTAAAAGTCCTCTGGAAGGTTTAAGGTGGTGACTAATAGATTTGAACAAAAGATGTTTTAGTAATTTATTTAGCTATTTTCCCTTATCAGTTCCACAGACTGCTCAAATAGATGGTGTCTATTTCCAAATAATTTGTGGATATAGCTTTTGGGTATGGAGAGGACTCTATTCTGCTTCCTGAGGGAACTTTTTAAAGCTTAATGAAAGCACTGCAAGGTTTGGCTGAAAAGAACAGAAACAGTTCAAAACCAAAGGAGGATTCTGGGCCCCAACTTCCTATGAAGAGGACTTAGGTCTCTAGCAGTCATAGCTAAGATCCACACAGAACAATAGATTTAGGAGCCATTCTTGGGGATTAGAATTGGCCCCCAACTAAGGACCACTCCCTGCTCTAGGAGTAGAGGCCCTTGTTAATATTTGCTTGACAAGATTTCATGACTGTGAACCAGTGTGACTGCTCTGTACTTCTGTTCTTCACATTTTGCGTGGAAGTATCTATTAGTGTTACCTGTACCCTCTCACTATTATATAATATGTATGTAAAGTTAATGAATAATTTTAATGTATAAATGTTTGGATAAAAAGGAGCCATACCCAAGGAACTGAATCTGAAGATCCTCATCCCTAGTTGGACATATTAAGATAAAGATCCTGTACTTCAAGCTTGATACCATAATAAGATAAAATTTGGGGGCAAGAGAGAGAATTCATTTTGCATATGGGAAAGTTTATTTTGTAGCCAGAGGGCAAACTGTGGTAAATGGTTTGCAGAAATGATCACAATAACTCTTGCTCTCTTTATATACACATCTCTCTGTATAGTAACTGTCATTCTTGCTCCTTTGAATCTGGGCATAGCCAGACAGCTTGCTTTGGGCAATGGGAAATGAGGAACATAAAGACCAAACCCAGGCTCATAAACATTTGCACATTAGGAATTGCTCTTTGTGGCTGCACATGTCATCCTCAAACAAGGATGTGACAGTCCTGAGCTAGCCTGCTGGAGAGACCACATGAAGGAGAACCAGGGAGGAGAAGCTGAGGGTTTACAGACTGGTGAGTGAGGCCATCCTGACCATCTACTGTAGCCACATGAGTGAGACATAGAGAAGACATATAGAGCTTCTCAACTGATCCAAGTCCAAACTGCCCATCCACTGATTCATAATCTAGTAAATAATTGTTTTAAATAGCTAAGCTTTAGAGTACTTTGTTAGGCAGCAAACTCTAACTGGCATAGATTCTCTGTTTAAAATACAGAGGAAATAGGGTGGTGACGACCTGGGGAGTAGGGGTTAGATGGAGGACGGAGATGGGAAGAAAATTGAGTTATCAAAATTGTAATACTATCAACAATAAAAATTCTATATAATAAAGGGCTAATATGCAAATGGTTGTCACACCCTCACACAGTCACACCATAACAGATCAGACACTCAATATCAGGGAGAGAGTAATGGTTACCAGCCAGGCACAAATGAGCTTGTGAGAGAGGAATGGGGACCAGCCAGGCTGTGGCCCAGGAGAGACACAACCCACCCGCCCCATGGTCCTGGGCACCAGTGTCTGCACCTACTGCCTGGAAGAGAGACAAGCCACATGTCCCATGGTCCAGGGTGCCAGTGCCTTGTGGCTTCGGCCAAGGCAAAGCTGCCCACAATGGTCCCCTGTGGCTGCGGCTGGCCTGGGAGAAGCCAGCCAGGCCCTGGGTGCCTGCAGCTGGCAAGAGGCAGTGAACCCTGGGTCTCAGGTATGGGGTGAGGCAGAGATGGTTAGGGGCGATCATGCGAGCAAGGGAGCAGTTAGGGGCGATCAGGTAGGCAGGCAGAAGTGTTTAGGGGCAATCAGGCAGGCAGGCAGAGGGGTTAGGAGCCAGTGGTCTTGGATTGAGAGAGGCAGCTGGACATTCCCCAAGGAGTCCCAGATTGGAGAGGGTGCTGGCCAGGCTGAGGGACCTCCCCTTCTACCCCCACCCCCCATCCCCCACCCCATGCACAAATTTCATGCAATAGGTCTCTAGTAAAACATAAATAAAAAATTAAAGTATATGCTATATCTGATGTCCCCTCAGAAACATTTATAACATGCATTAATCTATAAAATTCTTCAGATTAAAAAATAAAATTATAAAGTTCCATAAGATCTACTTTTTCAATAAATATTATGACCATTTTTTTTTTTTTGCTACTGCCTTCATATGCTTGAGTACAACTTTTTTAAAACCTGAATCTCAAGTAGTTCATTAATACTCTACTAGCTTTTCTTCCCTTCTTTGAAGACTTTTGTGTTTGGTCTTGAACTCTCTTGCAAGGTAAGTAAGCAGTTTTGACTTGTGTAATCTTGTGCAAATTTGACCTATCACATTTATAGGATTCCCACTCTTCTTCCTGAAAAATTCTTTTCTTCCCTGTAAAGATTCTTTCACCCACTCCCTCCTTTTTTAAAATAGCTTCTTTCCTTTGCCACTTAGGCATTTAGTGTTTATTTTCAAATGCCTGTTCTTTTTGGGCTGAGGCAAAGATTTTTCCTGAGTTTCCAATCAGCTGTTCTTAAGCAGTCTCTAGGCTTCTTCATGGTTATTTACTTGCAAAACTATTTCTTTCAGGTTTTTATTTTCTCTCTCTCTTAAAAAAAAAAAGGCCATATTTTGTAATAATTCCATTTTCTGTTACTGAGTAACTTCATTATGAATATTTTTGGTTTTTCTTTCTTGCCAGAATGTTGGAATTAATCATACAGTAATTGCTGTTAAACAGGCACTCCTTGAGGGAAAAATTCTCCATTCTGCACATCCCTATAAATGTCCCCTCTTTGGAGGTAGTTGAAAACTAAAGCTTCCTGGTCTATCTAAAGGTAAATCCTTGAGTTATTGGGACAATTCAGATGGAAATGAGGTAAAAAAATGCTATTTTGTTATTTCATTTGGCTTTATTATTATTATTAATTAGCCCTCTCTTCTGAGGACATACCTTTATAACTTTTATTAGTTATTTGTATAATCATTTTATCTTCCACACTAGACTTAAGATATTTGAGAGTTAGGTCCAAGTTTCTGTCATTTTTGTCTTAGAATAAGCCTAGCACATAGAAGATAAATTATAAATATCTGAACAAATGAACAATTAACAAACTGATGACCAAATCCAAGCTATGAACTGGGACAAGATCTCCTTTGTTGGTAAAGAGGGAAGGTTAAACCAGATAAGCATCCCTTCTTAATGAACTGTTTGTCTCTCCACATCTGTCAACTCTTATTTTCCTACCTTAATGTGCACCCTTTAAAGTAGGGGTGTCGAACTCAATCAGAGAAGGGGCCAAAATCTAAAATCCAGCCTAAATCGCGGGCCGAATGGTTTACTGAACAGTCATAAACTGTCATTGTGATGGAAACGCAGTGGAGTGCAGTGATGACAGCGCGGTGCGGGCCACATTGCAAGGCCTGGCGGGACAGATTTGGCCCTCGGGCCTTGTGTTTGACACATGTGCTTTAAAGAAAAGAGACAGTTAAAGAAATAAAAGTTCCATAGTAACAGATACCATTCTCTCCTTATTCCAACAGGCATATACTACAGAGCTACCATGTATTGCTCACAGGGAGTTTGGACCTGCTGTACCTAATTCTGCTGATATTCCTAAAAGGGATAGAGGAATCTAAGATGGCAGTGGCCTAGCTTTGGAACTGCTCAGCCTACCCATTAAAATAAACAAAGCAATGACTATAACAAAACCAAAGACCCATATGCAAAACTATATGAAAAAGCATCTTCCCGAACCTCCAAATGTGAGTGGTAACAAACCACCAACAATTTACAATATGTTGTGTCCATATCTGTGCAGAAAGAAGCAGAGAGATGATTGGGATTCTGTTAGTTCTGAAAATGGTAAGCGATGGGCTAATTTGAGAGTAACAATAAAAAACACAAACAAACAAACAAAAAAACACTATGACAGGCTTTTGCAATATTTAATTTGAAGGTGAATTCAATGGATTGCGTTACTACCAATTCTAATGGTGCTAAAGGCCAATAAACTCTCAGTATTATCAAGATAAATCTATCTTCTCAGACAAAGCCCTGAACTGAGGAGAAACTGCTTGGACTGGATTTGAAATTGAGTAGGATAAAGACAGTGGGGCCAAAGGACTAGACAGGCCAGATTAAGGTGAGGGAAGAGGCAGAACTCAAAATCATATAATTTTTGTGTGGAAGCAACAGAGAGAAAGCTCCGGAACCAGGAACCTAGAAGAGTTCTCTTTTTTATATAAAAGGATTATGGTTGGACCCCCATATAATTGTTAAACAACAAATAAAAGGGTATTATTCCTAAAGAAAATAACATCATGCAAATAACATTTTTTTCAAACAAAACATTTGAAAATTGTATGCTAATTGTATTGCCAGAATAATGACCCCTAAGGATATCTACATCCTAATTCACTGAACCTACAAATATGTTAGGTTGCGTGGCTGAAAGGAACTAGGTTGTAGATGGAACTAAGGTTGTAGATGGACTTAAGGTTGCCAATCAGATGCAAATTTCATAAAATAGGGAGATAAGCCTGGATTACCCAATGACCTAATGTGATCACAAGGGTTCTTATACGTGCAAGAGAGAGGCTGAAGAGAGGAAACCGGAAAGATGTGCACCTGAGGATACAGTTCAACATCGCTAGCTTTGAACATGGATGAATGAGACTATGCCAAAGATTGTGAGTAAGCTCTAAAAATGGACACAGGTTTTCCCTGGGAGTATCCATAAGGAGCTCAGCCTAGCTGATACATTAATTCCAGCCTAATGAGACTACTTTAGGATTTCTGACTTCCAGAACAGTAATGTAACAAATATGTATTGTTTTAAGCCATTAAATTTGTGGTAATTTGTTACAGCAGGATTGGAAAGCAAATGTGTGAATATTTCAAGATTACCTCAAATTAATAAAATTATAGAAGCTATGACAGAAAAACAAATAAATTTTTTAAAATTTGGAACAAATACAGATACAGAAAAAATAAAGAATTAAAAATATATTTCATAAGTAAAGCACTCAGCACAAAAAAATTATTATAAAATTAAAAAAAATAACTACCGTTATTGCCTTAATAGAAATTTGAAGACAGAAAGGAGAAAAAATTAAAAATAAATTATGAAGATTAAAAATGAATTCCAAGAAAAGTGATAGAGATCAAGGTTCATAGAAAAGGTTCAACATATTTTTTATAGGAATCATTATATAAAAAGCAAATCAAGAGAACAAAATACACTTGAACAACTACAAATTTTAACAACTTTGTGAAATGAAAGATTATTTGAAACTTATTAAAATATGTACAAAATATATACCTCAAAAATCTACACAGAAAGACAAACATCAAGGTATAGTCTAGCAATAATATTGAATTAAAATAATCCCTTGGACATCGAGGTAAAAAACAAAGCCATGCATAATGAATGAAAATTAGATTGTCAATGGAGTTTTCAACATCAACATGTAATTTCAGAGATCAATGAAGTAACATTTAAGATACTCAAAAGAAAGAAAATGTAAAATGTGTTTCCTTGTAGACAAATCAACCATCAACATAAAGGCTGAAAAGACATAGCTATGATCATGTAGCAATTTAGGAAATATTATTACTATGAGTTCTACCTGAGTATTTTCTAACGAATGAATTTTGCCAAAGCCGGTTTGGCTCAGTGGTAGAGAGTCGGTCTGCAGACTGAAAGGTCCCAGGTTCGATTCCGGTCAAGGGCATGTACATTGGTTGCGGGCACATCCCCGGTAGGGAGTGTGCAAGAGGCAGCTGGTGGATGTTTCTCTCTCATCGATGTTTCTAGCTCTCTATCTCTCTCCCTTCCTTTCTGTAAAAAATCAATAAAATATATTTAAAAAAAGAAAAAGAAAATGAATTTCAACTAACTGGAAAGACTGGAGAGACTTAGATGTTATAATGTAACATCTATATTTTCTGATAATGTACAATACATAATGAACAATAATTAAAAATAGAGAATATGGAGCATAATTATGAAAATATGAATAAGCTTACTGATTGCTTTAAAAGTATTAATTGAAAGTAAAAAAATATTGCTTCATATCAGATATTGTGCAAAGGGTAAGATGGAAGGAAAGATTACTACCTAATTTTAACATAGATCAAACTAGAGAATCAGTATACTAATAGAAATAAAATTAAGGTGACTATAAAAATATTAATGTAAGCTTTTGAACATATTAGTATGTGTTTATATATATATATATATATATATATATATATATATATACACACACCCCCCGTATTTTTCGGACCATAAGACACACTTTTTTTCCCCCAGAAGTGGGGGGAAAAAATCCCTGCGTCTTATGGTCCAAATATAGCCTACACATATACTTTAAAAAAAAAGTTTTTTTACTTGCCCGGCTCTAAAATGGTTCTAAATGCTGCTGTTTACTTTACAGGGTTGATTACATGTGTTTATGACTGTGATGTTGGGTTTTAATGCACATAAAATATTTTAGGACACTATTTGTTTCAGAATCTTTTTTTCTTCATTTCCCTTCTCTAAAAACTGGTGCGTCTTATGGTCCGGAGCGTCTTATGGTCTGAAAAATACGGTACATTTATTTGTATAAAACAGAACTAAGGCAAAACATAGTGACATATTGATCATGTCAATAAATGTACTCTGAAATAAAAAAATGTGGACTGATTAACAAATTATAATTGAATACTATGATAAATACTAGATATCTGAGAAAGTAGAATTAGAACAAAATTCATTAAGAGACACAAAATGAGGCTGAAACCGGTTTGGCTCAGTGGTAGAGAGCCAGCCTGGGGACTGAAAGGTCCTGGGTTTGATTCCAGTCAAGGGCATGTACGTTGATTGCGGGCGCATCCCCAGTAGGGGGTGTGCAAGAGGCAGCTGGTCGATGATTCTCTCTCATCGATGTTTCTAACTCTCTATCCCTCTCTCTTCCTCTCTGTAAAAAGTCAATAAAATATATATATATTTTTAAAAGAGACACAAAATGAGACCTTATATTGCTAATGCTACAATTCCTCCTATAAACATGGTAATGACCTTCATAAAACAGAAACTACACCAATAAGGGAAAACTCCATGAATTGGAAAAAAATGAACTGAAAAGAACAAACAACACAGAATTATTAAATAAATATAAATGCCAGTTCTTTAAAAAAATAAAAAAGTACCTCGACAAAATAGGAAACAAACCATTGTGTAACTTAAGAACAAAAGGGAGAATGCACAAACACAAAAATCCAAAATCAAATGGAGGAAATGGCCTTAAGAGAAGAACTTTAAAATGAGTTATAAGACAGTACTTTGTATAACTTTATGCAAATAAATTTTAAAACTTTGTGCAGAGTTCTGCAAACTATAAGCTTTGAGCCAAATCTGGCCAGCTGCCTCTTTTTGAAAGTAAAGTTTTATTGGAACATATCATTTTTAAAAATACATTATCATTTATGGCTGCTTTTGCTAAAATGACAGAGTAGTTGTGACAAGGACCTTATGGTCTACACCACCAAAATATTTACTATCATTCCCTCTACAGAAAAAAGAAAAAAGGGAAAAAAAAGTTAACTTTGATCTAGAGAAATAGATCATTTTCTTTTTGGAAAAAAAAAAAAGTATATTTTAAAGTGGACTTCGTTAAACAAAATATCACTGATTATAATTAAGTAAAAAGTTGCTTCACAGAAAGTGTCATCCTTTTCTCCCCACTGAGAGACATCAACAAGGCCAGGAGTTGTTAGCAGAGAGGATTCACAGCAAGTGACCAGCCCATGAAGACTTTTTGCATTACTGAGACTCCTCTTCCTAAGGAGAAACACCCAAGCAACTTCGCAGCACCATAAGCTGAATTCATCACCACAAGCAGACTGGCTTGTGGGCTGGAGACATCCTTCCCCTACCTAGTAGTACCAGGTGACTCAGAACTAGGAAGCTCCTTCTCTCTCCTCAAGCAGCATCTTTAAAGACAGTGAACCTCACAGCACCAAATAAACCAAACACATTACAAATAGCACTACAAAGGCTCAAAAAATTAAATTGTCATTGGAATTTTGTAGCAGGGGTGATGTTAGTACTTAAGGTAATGATGAGGATCAATGATATTACAGGCTTATTGAGGATCTGAGAGAATTTTGGACACTTCAATTCACTATTCAATTGTCTGTGGCCTTTGGGTATGCTCAATGCATGGGAGATTGTAGTAATTTGTTTCTTTGATCTGGGACTTAAAACTGAGCATTTGATGGTATGGTATTTGCTTCTGTAATTCTCCACTATTCATCTGCATTAGTTTTCTGTGGCTGCTGTAACAAATTACCACTAACTTGGTGACTTAAAACAGAACTTTATCACAGTTCTGGAGGCCAGACATCTAAAACCAAGGTGAAGGTAGGGCCATGCTCCCTTTGCAAGTTTTAGGGAAGGAGCCTACCTTCTCTCTTCCAGCTTCCCTGGCTTGTAACTGAGGTGTTCACTCCACTTTCTGCCTATCTCTATTTTCACAAGACCTTTTTCTATGTCTCTGCATATTCTTTTCTGTCTCTTAGAAAGATACTCTCATTGGATATGAAAATGCAGTATGATTCCATTTCAATGCTAACCTCAAGTACTTCTGCAAAGACCCTATTTCCAAATAAAGCCACATTCCAGGGTTCTAGGTTGATATGGATTTGGGAGGATGCTATTTAGCCCACCACAGCATCTAAATATACATGGTAACTATTTTTATTTGGCTTCCTTGGCTTGTGGTTGCATCACCCCAATTTTATATCACCTCTTCCTGTCGTCTTCTTCTCTGCTTGCTGATTCCCCAAACTCCTGATTCTTTCTTATGAGGATACATGTGATTGTATTTAGGGCTCACCAATGTAATCCCAACTGTGCTCCTTCTCTCAAGAATCTTAACTTAATCACTTTTTTTTTTTTTTTTTTTTTTTTTTGCTATATAACATTCACAAATTACAGGGGTTAGGATTGAGATATATATTTTTAAGGACCACAGTTCAAGTCATTACACCAACTACAGGAACTCTTATGTCTCAGGGATCTAACGAGGAGCTGAGGCAAACATAACAGGACTCAACTTCAGAGTCATCAGCTTTGGAGGCAGATAAAAAGGCAGCAGAGTTGCCACAACAGTATCTATCAGCTGCCCCACCTGGCTGTGCTAACCTTGGTTCAGAAAGTGTTGATGTTTTAAATTCCCATTACCATGGTCAATGTCCACTAAAAATGCTACAACAAAGAACTGAATTCTAAGAACATGGCTTTGTTAGCTTTTTTTCCTGGCCTGACTTCAAGGTAGCCCAGCCTGTGAGACCACATTCCTGACTCACTGCGGGTGCTTAGAGCACTCTTTAGATGAGTGGCTCTGACATATTTACTTTATTTTACTTTCAATTATAAAGGTAACACATGCTACTTGTTAAAACCTTAACCAGTTGGGACATATAGGGTATCCCCCAAAATGTATACACACACTTTGAATAATTATAAAGGCAGTGCTTATTAAAATACATTTCATTTTCTAAATTGAGCTATCAGCTGTTAAAATGTGTAGACATTTCATCATATATATATATATATATATAGTTAAAAAGTTAAAAAAAAAACACCTTCATTCCTCTCTTCTAATTATTTTCCTTACCCCATCACCACAACCATCATTATTATCAGTTTGGGGTTTGTCTTTCCATGCCTTTTTATGTATACTTAACCAAAGATACTCATACCATACATATGATTTTGAAACTTTTGTTAAACTTTAATTTCTTTAACATTTATTAATAGCACTGTTTGATTTTCCAGGAACAAAAATATCATCCTGAAAACTAAATTACTACTTCCAAAATCACCCATTCTATTGTAACAATTCAGGTGAGAAATGACAGTGGACACTACTAGTAATAGAGCTGGGAGAATTAGCCAAATAATGGAGATTCAGATGTTAACTGAGCTCGAAGCACCCAATCAGCAAGAGTCTTTGAAACATTTTGGGATATTGGAAATTGAATAAGATTCATACAGGGCTATTAGCTTTATTGGTTTCTATTTACTGCTCAGGAAGCCAAGTATCTTCCCTTTACTTTTGCCTTGATGGGAAGCAGTCACCTACTTTATTTTCAATTTAAAATGCCCTATTATAACTACTAACATTAATTCTAAAGCCTTCCCAACCCCATTAAATATTTCTAGCTCTATTACATGCATATCATTTAAGAATGGAATTTTGCCAACTGCATTTCATGTTGTTTTATTCTCATGAAAAAATTGCTTCACTATTACTATCTTTCAGCATCATCTCCACTGTCATTCTCATCAACATATCCCTTAGTAAAGTCTATGTAGATTCATCTGGTGCTGTCCTGGATGATAAGGGTCTAAAGTTATCTCTAGTGATTAACTTCTATCTTTCCTAGTAGAGAGGGAAAGGGGAGGGGGGGCTTCTATAAATTTATGTCCTGCTTTCAGGAAAATAAGGTGAGCTTTTTTGTATCTACTTCTTTTTAACTACCTTCGACTCAAAATAATTCTTCTGCCAAAATGACAAATTTGAGTGTGGCATAGTGGGCTACTATTCAAGTGCTTTTTGAAGGGGCAGATTCTCTTTAGTTCTCCACATTCATTACTTACTATCTAGCCCATATAGGTATTCAAGCTTGCAACTCCTGCAGAAAACTCTATGCCATTGTGGTTTTAATATTTGCAATTGTAGTCTTTGTAAAAATCCCTGAAAAATATATAGCCCTTGGGAACTATTATCAATACACTTTGTTGAAATTTTTCAAATATAAAATACATATTCTATTCTTTGGAAAAATTATAAAGCTAAAATTTGATTTGTTCATGGTGTACAATTTAGAAAATATATAAAAACAAAAAAGAAAATAACACTTTAATCATACTATCATAAGTGATAATCTGTTTACACTTGGGCAGGTATATTCACTTAGCCTTGTTTTGTTTTTATTTTTCAATGAAATTATGGTATATTTTTTAAAAATGTGCTTATACAATAAATAATGTTGACTAATTTACTCTTTACTTTCAACATAGCAATAAAATCTTTTGAAATCAGCAAATATTCCTATTATATCTTTTGTATGATCTACAATGCCATGTTTATAAAGATAAAAAATATCATTTTATGGATAGGCCAGTATTTGTTTAAGTGATCACCTGTTTAAAATTTTATTAATATATTCGATTATTGAAAAATATAATGTGCTAATGAACATCCTGGAAGTAAACATTTGCATGCATTTATTCCTAAAAGAGGATGGCAGTGCTGCAAGGCTGGTGTGACAAGTGAGTCACTTGGCCAGAGGGTGAACTTGCTGACTTTCTCATAACTCTGTTGTCCTATTAAATTACCCCAATCAATGTTCACCAAAAGAGGCGGGCCTTATACATTTTTTCTTATAAAAAATGAGGACATTTTGGAATAGTCACATGTATCCTAAAATAAAACATGTCAGATGTTGGAAACACCAATGATACAAATAAGAAGTGTGCTTTACATGTAATTTTTTCTAATCTTCCTTTAGCGTTTGTAAATAAATAGCACCAGGTCTAACTGAGTCCTCTCATATATCAAGTCTTCAGTAACAAGTTATTTTAAGACTTTGTTTTGCTGCCCATCATTTAAACTCATTTTTATTATTTAGGTCATTAGCATTTGAAGACTACTGCATATTTTTGCTTGCTTTTAATAAAAAAAAATGCAACTTCTCAAGAAACACATATCAATTGTCTAATTATTGATAGATGAATTGATTACTTTGTTATTTTCACTTTTCTCAAATGTAGCATAAATTCGCTTTCAACTATATTGGAGATGTTTTAATTAATTAAAGTTTTAGGCCTGTCCATACCAAAATCCACTGAGTACTGAACTTTGTAGATTGCCTATATAATTTTCAAATAGTTGGTGCCCATCTTGTCTACATAAGTTTGACCTGGGGCCCCTAGTTCAAAAGCAGCAAAGAAAAGTGCCATTAAAAATTCCAATATAAAGTTTCTGCATTTTCCCCTCACATTCCCTCTCAATTTGTCATGGCCCTTTTTATTTATTATTCAATATTTTCCTAGGTAGAGAAAAAAATTAAAACTTAATGTCATTAATAAGAATATTACTGTTCACCTTTATATTAACCAATTCCAGTTTTAAAGGCATTTTGAAGTCAGATCACTGAATTTACACAGGTTTTAATTTGTGGTTTATATTTAATATGTAATTTGTACTTATCAGACAGTAGAAATGATGCACACAACTAACTCAACTGATCTTTTTTCTTAGTTTGTGATACAATCACATTCTATGAATAAGGAAGGACTGAAAAGAAAAGGAGCCATCTTTCCCTTTCCTGCTATGCCATCATTTTCAGCCTAAATGGTTGGCTAATATAAGGAAACAATACAAGTAAGAAAAGATATGATATGGTTCCTTGACTATTTATATTTCCTAGAATAGCACTGCCTTCTTCTTTATTTGAAGCAAATTCTGGCCATGTGGTTTAGACCACCTGACCTTTCATATCATTGGTCATTCAGTTTGGACCCTTCCCTGACCTTTCCTCCCCTGCCATAGAGCCTCTTAGGGAAGGAACAGGGGGCCAGAGGATAACCTCATACAAGCCCTTGCATGACAATTGCCTTAAGCATTAGCCCTAAAGATAACATCTAGGCCTTAGTTGTATTTCAGCTCTAGGCCCAGAAAAACAGCAACACCAAATGCCTGACATCAGGATCAGCTGCATTGACTAATTACTCCCTACAGTGGCACTGACTGATCAGTGGATACCACAACCCTAAGGGAACATCTGTAAAGCTGGTGAATATTCTATTGAAATCCTCCCCTGACTCCTTCAGTTAAAACCCCTCAAGGCCAGGGACCCAGAATAAGCTTTCACTCTCTGGAGCACACCTGAGTCTTTCTCCCTCTCCTTCTTACAGGTGTGTTTTCTTTGCCTTTCTTTCTCCTTGGATCTAAGTGCCTTTCTTCTGCCTCTGTAACTTGTTTCCTAAGTCCACATAACCCAGCTGGTTCACTTCTTCCAGTGGCTTACTTCTTTGTGACTTTCTAAATAAACTTTGCTTGTATTTATAAACAAAAAATAAAATCTGGTTCCAACAGAAAGCATGGCCTAAAAGGGCTGTCAGCTTATTCAGTTGATTGCATGCTTAATTTGCATTTGCTTTGAGTATCACTGAACTCCTATATGTTGGAAGTCCACCAGAATTTTGTGTTTGTGGAGCATCACAAGCACTATAAGTGAATGGAGCAGCAAGGAATGGAATGGCAAAATATATATTGAACTTATCTCCTTTGCCACATTGTCCTATCCATCTTCAGTTTCTAAACACAAGTTCAAAGACAAAATTGGTAAACATTTCAAGATCATGACCACAGAACATAAAACCAAGCATGGGGCCCTTCTGACTACGGGGTCCCCCTGTAACTCCCCATCATACACCCATTAAGCCAGCTCAAGTTCTGGCCTTTTCAAATGACTGCTTGATCTTCATAGTGCAAAAAAAAATTACGTTCTCTTCTTTATTGATGTTAGGTTGTCTCCATAAGAAACATCATCTTTCTTCAAAGCTACAATTACCATTTCTAATTAACAGATACTGTCAAGTCAGAGAGCATGTCTGGTCCATTAATGCAGAGTCAGTTCCCAGCCCAGACTCTAGCTTGTAGGAGAGACTCAGTAAATATCTGTCATGCCAAGGAATGAAAATGTACTTTTGTTCCAGGCATGGTACTTGCAACTTTACATACTTTACGTAATTTATTCCTCAAACAACTATATGAGGTGGATTCTATTATTACCTCCATTTTATGGAATCCAAGGCTTATAAAGTGTCAGTTATTTGTATACGTTCATCTCGGTTGTAAACAGCAGGATCAGAATTTGAATCCAAGTAGTTTATTCTCTCATTCACTTTAAACAGAGTAAAGGAGATAACTTAAAACTGGACTTTGGAGGGGTAATAGTACAATAGAAGCAAGAAGTTGAAATTTGAGCCAGCATATGGAAAGAACCCTACATGGCTTATTAAAAATTTTTTATTACAACTTCAAATAATAAATATGCAACTCCATTGTTAAATGCCAGCTCTCTTTACCAAAATATTGTGTAGACAGGACTGGCAAAGGGAGGGATATCTGCTAGGCTCTGCAGCAGATTTTTCCTTTCCCTGTCCTGCCATTCACTGATCCTTTTCTGGGTCTTAGATAAAGTATGTCCCATCCAAATCTACCCGCACCCTTCCCATGTGCTCTCCCTGATAGATCCACTGTGAGAAGCTTAATCATCTGTCAATAATTGCTACAGAATCAGGCTGTAAAATACAGAATTTTCATCAACGAAAGTCCAGCTTTTCTCTAGAGCCTGCCCTGCCAAATATGTCTGGCAAAGCTGCTTGGAACATCTTCTTGGTCTGCAACAGAAGGGATAGGAGGGAATTCAAATATCTTCTTAACTTTATGTAAGAATAATATTTCTATGCTGAGTGCCATCTCAGCATAGAAATATTAAGGCTTCCTGTGTCACATAAAATGTGTAAAATACCATTATTCTTCAGGTACTTCCTAGGTTCCACTATTCAGCAGCTGCTTTGTCAGCAAGAGTTGTTAAAGTGTCACTGGCAGCTTTGGGTTTTGTGCTCTAACCATTACATGACTATTTATTTATTTATTTATTTATTTATTTATTTAGGGAGGGGGAAGACTGTGAATTTAATAATTATCTTAAAATAATTTTCTTTGAGCTCTTCAAATTATTGATTGCTGACACTTCCTCCTTTGCTCAATCCCCAAATAGTTTTGATTGTCCATATTTCCTGGTTTGCCCAGTTATTTCAAAGATCTTACAATCTGGAAAGTTAATAATGAAACTCATAATAATGTATGAAAGCTTTCCTTTGAGAATAAGTGTGGAAAAGAAAGACAAATGGTAAAAAGGGGGGAGGGGTAAGTTAGGGAATGAAGTTGGTCACAATGAATATATACATGTGATTCACAAAACATGGTTTGAATTGGAAAGACAGTAGAATCCTCATGACTGGACTTGGGACAAGGTGGTGATGCAGTAGTTAAATATTTTATTAGTAGATTGAACGGGCTGAAGGGCAGAGAGCTTAGAGGTTGGAAGCAAAAAAAAAAAAATCAGGTGGCAGTAACTAATATATGTCAGAGATGAGGACAATATTCTTTTAAATAAAAGTCCAATAATTATTTTAATTTGAAATATGGTGAGGCACATATTGCTTTGACACACTTTCCATCATGGGTAATGCCATTTGTAGCTTGTGACACTAATAAATGGTTTTTTATTTGTCCTTTTTGCTGGCATCAACATATAGGGAAACAGTCAAGGCAAAACAAAACACAAAGGGACTACTGTAAAAATATTGTATTATTTGGATTCACTCACCACTGATCTTGCCAAATCCCTGCAGATTTCCATTGTCCTGCATAGGAAGAATGAAGGAAAATACAGGGGTAGATGCCAAATTGCTTTAAGTTGAATATTTTCCAATGTTTTTTCATGAGATATCCTTAGTTCTTTAAAACCCAATTAAGTGTTTTATAATATTTTTATTTTCCTCTTATGTATTTAACAATTATGTAATATGAATCTGCCTTATTTATTTTTTGGTCATCATTTTCAAGGAACAAATTTCATTTGTGAATATGCTAAATCCCCAAAGAATGGAAAAGAAGAAATATTGGTGTGAAAATTATGTTTTAAAGGCATGGATGCCAGACAGGAAAAGTGCTTAGTCTTTTCCTATATTTGATCAATTGGCATGTATAATTCATTTGATTGTGGAAGGTTGGCCTGACATGACTTCAGATTAGTTTAATAGGAATTAAGGTGGCATGAAGTGTATAACACTATGTATTTGCAAGTACAAACATGCTTAGAAATTCATTTATCTTTGGGGGAAGGCTAGTTCAAACTCTATATTTACAAACAGATTCTAGTCACAGCTGAGCAGTGTGGAGCTAGGAAGAGTAACTGTGCCTGTCTTTCCTTAAACCACAGGGCTTTTGATTTCTGCCCAAATAAAGCATGCCTTTGGCATTCAGTTCTCTTAGTTGGCAAGTTATCTGCATAATGTCTGCAGAATTTAGAATGACCAGGAGGGGCAGGTCAAAAACAGCCAAATTATGATATCACACCCATAAAACCTCATCAGTGGTGACATATAGAAAACACTCAGTGAATTGCTTTCATTAATTTATTCTTATTAAGAAATTCTAAGCAGTGTCTTCATTCTTTGGCAGATTTCAGATTCTGCCCTTTCCCTTTCCTTCATTCATTGCTTTTCTTTAAAAAGAACAGGCTACCATGGGCATTGATTGACAGTAGCCAAAGAAATGTGGCTTGGGGAAGTCTAGGATGCTTAGCCTACCCAGGAGGAATGTTTTATAAATGTTTTGCTGTAGGAAGAGCCAAAAACTTTCCAGAATCTTCTGGTATGGGTTAGAATGAGAAATGCAGAGAAGTAAAAGGAAACCTGATGATAGAGAATTCTGTGTCTGTCTCTTCTCTGGGACACGGTCAGGAACTCTGATATAACACCCAACCAGACCCTTACCTGGACCTGAGTTGCAGTGATCAGATTCTTTTGGAAATAGGAAATGGGGATGGATGTCAAGCTGTCAGGATAGCTGTCAGATCAGGGAAAGAGTGGGATATGCAATTGAATGCAGGCTCAGCTTTTCTTTAGGTCACACATGTTTCTAAAGCCAAAAATCTGGCTTGTCTATAAAAACAACATTAGAAGGTACTGAGGAAAGTGAGAAGAACCAAAGGCAAACATTTCCTGGTAATCAGCTGACCCTGTTAGGAATTTAGAATGTCATCTGTGTGGGGGCAGATAGTCAGAAGACTCAGCTGCTTTGTCTGCTTGTCTGGAGTGGAGCCTGGGAATCTTGACCTGAAAGCTTTACTCAGGGAGCAGCATTTATAAGCCATCAGAGTGCCATGTGGCAGAGAACTTCTGCATGTAGCTACCTAGTGAGAGGAGAGTTCACGAAAGCTAAGACCAAGAGAGACAAAATGAAGAAAGATTTATCAAGGTATGTTTAAGATTGGAATGAGTAGAGAAAATGTCACAAATAACAAAAGCGAGGAGCAAAGATATTGCATGGTTTCACAGGCAAATTTTAAAACAGCAAGAATATAATTTTTGTACTACAAATGAATCCTGGTCTTCTTTCCTTCCTGTGCTAAATTTAATTTACCAAGTTCATAAATATATTTTAATTCCTTTAGTTGTAATAGGAAATAACTGGACTATGGAGTATTTTGGCTAGTTGAAAAAGTACACTTTTAACATAAACTTGCTAGTCACCGGCATTCTTAAGAACTTCCATGTTGAATAAGCAAGTCAATGTCTTATTCAATGTCTGGCTCTGATGTATGATGTGAAACTCTTTGACCATAGGCATGAGGGCATGGAACCTTGATGAGGGAAATACCCAAGTATAGGTGCTACCCACTCTAAGGAGAGATAACAAAAGCAAAGACCCTGAATCATGATTAAAAGATGGAATTAAACTGTGAAAATAGGAGCTCTGTCTCCCCCTTAATATCTGAAACTTATTAATTTGACCAAAATATTATCTGGGAAAGCAGTCTTGTACCAAGAAAATGAAAAAAATAGTCATACTCTCATTCAAATTCAATGTGAATGAACCAAACTAGAACTATGCCCTAAATTCCTAAGGACATCAGGGTCTTGAATGTTTTGGATTGATAACTTAAATACATCATGCTTATTCCATCTAGTAAAGAATCATGACATTCAATAATGGGAGGCAAAACCAAGAGATAAAGATGGGACTTGGCTATTTAAAACAAAAATCACAAACAAATGTAATTGAAAATAAGAGACCTCGATCAGGATTCAGGGAACTTGAAGTCTAGTGCAGGTTCCACTGCTGACCAGCTCTAGAGAGAGGGGCTAGCTCACCTCTAAGTCCACTTTTAGGTTTGAATATTTATGATTCATTTTCCTAAGGAGTATAGCTGGAATCTCAAGAACACTTGAATAGCAGTAAAAAATGAGTGAGTCCAATTTCGGCTAGTGATGGAAAAGACCTGAAATTCTGTCTAAATCATTACTTGGGTTTTCTTTTGTGTGTGGCTTTTGATTTTACTTCTGTAAAGCTAAACTGGATGCTTTATGACTTTTGAAAAGTTCAAACATAAAATGATTATACTACTTAGATTTTTTTTTCAAGTATAAATGATAAACTTACTTCCTGGTTCCAGGCCATATTATTTCTTCACTCTGGCTAGTTAGATCTGTTGTTGAGGTTAGTTGCAGAGAATCTATTGCATTTAGGTAGTATAATATGTTGAGATATTTTACTCATGACCTCTTCCTTAATCTAAAAAGTTAAAACACACAAAACTTGTGTGAGCTAGTTTAACAATATTTTTTTTTAATAATTATATTCTTCTCCCTTATGGTATGGAAAAAATAAATTAAAGAATTCTGGGGTCAAAGATATTCATATTTTTACAACTAATAGCTTGTTCTATGCAACAGTTTAAGCACATTCAAGTAAAATTGGGGGGGAAAGAAAAAAAATGAATAACAAGCTAACAGCAAACTCTTGGCTTTCAGGAGTCTCCTGGCTCATGATTTCAAGCAACAGGGAAATAAAAGGGCTGGAAGAGATACTAAGTGCGAACCAATGTACACTGCAATTCCCACCTCTACCGAGGAGTATAAAGTGGTCTTGCTCTTGTTCATGTGTCTATGCATATAAGAACAATCACCAAACACCTCACCTATCAATGCCTTTAGAAAAATTAATATGTTAACTGAACAGAAAATTTGACCAAAATGGCAGTTTCTCACAACTCTCTATAGAGAAGTGTAAAAATAAAAGCAATGACCTTGTGTCTATCTGTGTGGGTATGTGCTTGTGTATTTATACACAATGGGGAGGTAAGGATATTCAGACTCAGGTTCTTGGTGTTAATTAGTAGACTAACATTTGATCCCTTTAAATTTAATAAGGGCTTACATCTCCAGAAGAAACAAAAAGAATGTCAATCATTTGGTCATCTATCTTTATAGGTTCTCCAGTAAGTGTGGTCTATAGAATAGGTCTCTATCATCTCCAGATAAATTGTTCTCAAGATTTTTCACTAGGTATTGTCAACAAGTTTCATAGTTATTTAGTTAACATTCCTGAGATACTGATTGGATATGGTGTCTGAACATGGCATAAATCATCACTTTGTCCTTTTGTGCATTTGGTTTTTAAATTTATGATTTCTCCATTCTTTTATTTTGGATCAAGAAGATAACAGAGGGAGTTGGTTGTGATTATAAACCACTGTGTCAAGTCCCAGATTCCCATGTGGATATGTCCACGCCTGTAGGAGCAGTCATGAAAGCCCTCATCAAACAGACTTTATTGATTTATATACTGCTATTTTGATGCTGGATTTTGGGTGTTTTTCCCCTCTCACTTTTTTATTATTTCCTTGGCACTTCTAGCATTGTGTTGAAGATCTTATGAGATGGAGACAGAATAATGCATGATGTGAGGAAATTGGAACTGAATGTATTTACTGTACTGGCAGATGAACCACACATTTCTAAAGCTGACAGACTTATATGAACAGCCCATCTTTCTAGGTCATAGCATATTCCTGTAATCCCTGGATGTCTCATTGTCTCTCCTCCAAAAGCAAGAATATCAGAGTAACTTAAAGGAATAACCTCAATTGCTATATGCATTTTTATCATACTGAACATCTCAGTGTTGGCTTTCAACCTGGAATATCAGAGGTAAAAAACTTAATTATTTAGTACAGATAATATTCAAATGAGTGAATAAGATATTTTCTGTTTGAGGTGTTCTGAAAAACAAAACAAAACATATACCAAAATTATTCTATGTACAACTTTCCTGGTTTTAGAAATGTGGATATCATTCTCATCTTTATTAGAAATACATTTAGATATAGATGAATACAATGTAAGGATGGACATGTCGGCATAAGAAAGTCTGAACAATCAACTCTGGTGGACTAGAGAATAAATTAAATGAGAGTAATTATTCAATCACTCTTTATTGAATTTTATATAAAAACCAGCAATGAAAAGCTAAAGGAGCCCTAGCTGCTTTGACTCATGGATAGACCATAGACCCGTGGACTGAAAGATCCTGGGCTCAGTTCTGGTCAAGGGCATAAACCTGATTGGGGGTCCATGCAGAAAGCAACCAATCAACGTCTCTCTCTCTCTCTCTCTCTCTCTCTCTCTCTCTCTCTCTCTCTCTCTCTCTCTCTCTCTCTCTCTCTCTCTCTCTCTCTCTCTCATCTTCCATTATCTCTAAAAATCAATGGGAAAATACCTTCAAATACCTTCTGTTTAGGATTAACAACAGCAACAAACCAACAAATTAAACTAAAGGAAAACATTTCTATGCAGACAAGCTTTAGGCATATGTTCCCTGATTCATGCTATAGAAGTAAAGAGAATGTGATAGCTTGCAAGGCTGCATAGCCTGGAGATCCTCTACTCTCTGACTTAAAAAAAAATTAATAGGAATAGTTGTTTTTAAGTGAGGAAGGCAGGCTTTTCTTGTGTAAGTGGCATTTGAGAGGTCTGAATATCAAGGAAACTTAGAAGCTGAAGGACAGTTGGAAGTGGTGAGTGAAGAAAGATGGATATGTATAAAGAGAAAAACCCAGATATATACAAACTTATTTGGATCAGTTTCTTCAGTGTTAAATCACAGACCCAAAAGGGGCTCGGAGAGAAACTGAGGTTTGCCCCTCTTTCAGAGGGCAACTGCATTTTTTTTTTTAATGCAATGGTGGGTAGGAGAGATCAGTGAGTTGGCATACTGGGAAACTCCATTACTGTACTGGCATCATAAGAGTATGCCTATCCCATGGGAGACAATTTGTTAAATTCCATTCATATGTCCAAATCACAATTAGGGACTTGTAGTAACCACCCATGTTCACACATCTATCATTCAGACACAAAACAAAATACAAAACACTAAATGTCTCTAGAGTTGAGCCAGATCTTTCTTATCCTTGAACAATCAAAATTTATAAAAGCCTTGGGGAACTGAAATGATTTATGAATGTTCAAAGTTGCTAAACTTTTGACAATTGTTCTTGCTAAAACAAAACTGTCTACATTATCTTGTATTACCATACAGTTTTTGATTTTAAAAAAATCTGTTACCCCAAAAATGAATTTTTTTGGTCATTTCCCCCCCTTCTATTTAGACATTGAAAAAAAACAACAAAAACCACTTTCTTTGATTCTTTTCTTCTGAAAAGCTGTTCTAATAAGAGTGTCTGGAAGAAACAAAACCTTCTCAGTACAGTGTAACTAAAATCTCTGTCCTGCTTTGGCCTGAAACTTGCATCCTGTCACCAGACTGAACAAGTGGGCAATCGTTACCTCATAAAATACCAGGGAAAATTTTAGCTATAGAATTCACTTTTACTTTATTTTGCAGAGCAGTTTAGGAATCTTAATTTTGATACCTCCATTTTAATCTTTGGCAAGGACCTATTTTTATAATAAACCAAAGAATCTATTAAATGTTTTTGTCAAATGCAAGAGTAATTAATCTCTTTCTAAAGTTAGATTCTGTTCTCATTGCTTCCTGAAATTTCATAAAAAATCATCTATTTTTTTCCGATATACTGAGAAACGGATAATACTAAAAGTAGTCTGAAAATAAAGTCACCCCCAAAAAAATTAGTGAACAAATTATATCCACAGAATTAAATAATACCATGTAATTATAAATTATATTCATGAAGAAGGTTTTGGCTTACATGTGACTATTTTAAATTACCTAAATGATATCATATTCAGTAGATTATATGATTTTGATTGTGCAAAAGTACTAAAAAATAAGCAAAAGGCAATATACTAAAATATAAAAAGCATCAATTCTAAGTTATGGAGATTTTAATTTTTAAACATTTATACATTATTTATAGTTTGTCTATGATAAACGTATATTACCTTTCTGACTTTAAAAATAAGTTTATTAAAAATTCTCAGGAATTTGGACTTAAACCTATATTTTCCTTTTTACTTTCTCCTTATACTATTTATTGTTTATACTACTTAAACCTATATTTCCCTTTTTACTTTCTCCTTATACTACTTATTGTTTAGTGGTTGGTGTTGGTTCAATCAGAATAAACCTCAAAACAGTTAATGATCTGGAATGAATAGTGGGACCAATTATCAAAGAACTCAGGCAAATAATGATGTAGCTTAACAGGAAAAACAATGAAAAAAAAATCACATGTTATCTGAGGGCAGCCATTTTGAAAAGTCTCCAGAAAAAATTGTTAGTCAATTAAATGCCAAGAAGTTATCATCTATATATAATTTTGTAAATTTCTAACCTGGCTCCAAGTTAGAAACCAATTATAATAATTTCATAGTCTAGTCATGTCCTTTTCATGACAATATAGTCAAACATTCAACTTTTCCACTGTATTTTTATATATAAAGTAGGACCTATGAATTTTATATGTCTAAAGCCATCTATTGTGATCCAACTGTCCCTGATCTGATATCTTGGGCTGCTATGCAACCACACATTGTATATAAAACAAGCTGAAAAGTCCCAATGAGATCTCAGCAAGAACCTGTTGTGTTTTGTGTAGCCTGTTGAGTCTTGTAAAATGCAACTGGCTCTAAAACTGTCCTCACAGCCCCCATTAGATGCTGTTCCAAACATATTATTCACATGGTTCAACATCTTTCTTCATAAAAACAGGCATTGCATCTGGGTTATAACCTTAATAAGCCAAGTAATATAAACATCAATGATACAGGCAACCCGTTTATTGCACAAAGTGTAAGCATGCAATGGTACAGACTATAGCACCAGAAATCCTTACAGAGCAGATACCCCTCACAGGCAATTATATTCTCCTTAAATGCACCTTTCTTTGTGATATACACAAATTGATCCATTATTGGATAATAGATGTATACAATTTCTCAAATTATTTAAATGCCTATAGCAATAAATAATGCTAAGTATAAAGTTCTCTTATCTTCATTAAGAAAAACAGTCTTCAGCTTCACGGGTGTGGCTCAGTGGTTGAATATTGACATATGAAACAGGAGGTCACAGTTCAATTCCAGGTCAAGGAACATGCATGGGGGTTGCAGGCTCAATCCCCAACAGGGGGTGGGATGCAGGAGGCAGCCGATCAGTGATTCTCTCTTATCACTGATGTTTCTATCTCTTTCTCCCTCTCCCTTCCTCTCTCTGAAATAAATAAATACATATTTTAAAAAGAAAATAAACATGTCTCCTGTCAAACTTGGGATATATAATTTGAGACTATGTTTCTCATTCCTCTCCTCTGTACAAACAGGTCTGATGAGTAAGACAGTAATGAGTTTTTCTAGTAAACACATATTTGATGCCTCACTTCAACCCTCTGTTTAAGATAGCAACCTTTTCGCCTTCTGGACCCTGAGTTATACCTTATGTTTGACAAACACAAAGAAAAATAGTCTTTAGTTCTGGGTAGGTCAGGATAAGGCTAACTTGTCATTAGCATTTAGCTTAGTTTACTTTTTTTCCTCCCTGTCATGCAGAAGTTTCTTTGTCCTTTTTTACTTGATGATTTATGCCTTGGTTAAAACTGGCCTCATATCAGGTTATAAAATAATTTCTTTCTAAGTTTTCCTCTAGTGCTTTATTGAATAGTTATTTAAAATATTTAAATACCTTGATGCCTTGGAATTTCCTCTTAGAATATGGTATAAGTACAAATCTATTTTTTCCCCTTTCAGATGGCTAGCTACCTAGTTATTCCATTTATTTAATACTAGAGGCCCAGTGCATGAAATTCATGTGAGAGTAGGCCTTTGCATCCCCAGCTGCCTCGGCCCTCAAAGCCCCAGCCTCATCTGGAGGGTCATACAGAAGGTTGTTCCACTGTTTGGCCATTCAGTTGATTTGCATTATTACACTTTTATTATTAAACACTAGATGCCCAGTGTCTCTTCCGTGGCCCCCACCACCATGGCTTTGTCCAGAAGGAAGCTGGACATCTGGAAGATGGCTGCTTAACCCAGACTAATTAGCACATTACGCTTTTATTAGTATAGATTATATAGAATAGGATTGCTTAAATTGGGGGAGGGGGAAAGGAGTCTTTTTCATCAGGAGGAGATGCTCCTGGCAGGCAAAAACACACAATCCCTACTGATAGCCAGCCATATGCACTATACTGCCAAACCGGTCATTAAAAAATTCGATCACTTTCTTATACTTTACAACAAACAGCGGTTGCCCTTAAAACCCCTCCTCAGCTCCTACCTTAAGTTCTGCCTTCACAGTTCATCCAGATTTGATTCTGATTGGTCGGTTCCTATGGCAGTCAGCATCAAAAGCTCTGCTTCCTAGGCAGCCATTGGCTCCTTACAGTTCAGCCAGATTTGGTTCTGATTGGTTGGTGTCTTTGCCAGTAGGCATCTCTGAGTCTATCTCATAGAGGCAGGGCTGAACAGCGGCCTCCCCAGGCTTCTGGCAAGCAAGCTGAACTGTTGACCTCTGGTAGAGAGAGAGAGAGGTTTGGCTGCTGCTGCTAATCAGTCCTGCTCCCCCCCCCCCTCCAAGAGGTCATCAGTTCAGCCCATGCACAGGCTGGTGTTAAATCAAGCTTCCATTCATTGTGGATGTTATGACCCTGGATAGATTATATATAGGTAAAATTAGAAACCTGATGTATTGTACAAAGATTCATGCAAGAATGGGCCTTCCTTCTCCTGGCTGCTGGCACCACATTTGCTCTGGCCCAGAGTCACCTTTCTGCCTTCCCATGCTGCCCAGAGGCCCAAAGTGGCTGGGTGGTGCAGAACACCTGCATTGTCACCATGGTGATAATGCAAGCATCCATCCCACCCCTGGCCACTTGGTGCCTTTGATGCAAAGTAACCCACCATTTTTTGTTGGGTTAATTTGCATACTCACTCCTGATTGGCTGGTGGGCGTCATGAAGGTATGGTCAATTTGCATCTTTTTTCTTTTATGGGTATAGATATTCTACCTTTAAATGACAACTTTGGGCTATTTCTAGATTCCTTTATTCTTATATAGAGGTCTGTTTGCCTATCTATGAACCAGTATCACATTGTTTTAATTATAGGATTGAGGCTATACATATGAGGTTTTAATATCTAATCAAGCTAACCCCTCCACCATTGCCCTTATTTTTCAGAATTTCTTTGCTATTCTTATTTATTTTTCTCAGATAAATATAGCATCTGTTTTTCTAGTACCTCAAAAATCCCATTGGTATTTTTATTAGAAACTCATTACATTTATAAATTAACTTTATGAATTAACTTTCAGAATATTGACATTTTTGTAACACTGAGTTTCTAACACAGGAATTTAGTATACAGTTACTCATTTGAGCAACATTTCCTTCATCTGGTTTTGCATATTTCTCCTGGAAAATTTCTTTCATATAATTTTGCATATATCTTTTTATTCCCAGACATTTTACTTTTTTATGGCTCATGAAAAACGTCTTTTTTCATAATAATTCCAAATTATTGATTGTGAGTATATATTAAATATGCTTTTCAAATATTAATGTTATGCTATATTACCTGATGAAGTTGTCTTGTTTGTATCAGGTTTCTAGATAGATAAGTATAAATCTACAAAAAATTATAATTTTTTCACTGCCTTTCTTATTTCAGTTAATTAAAACTCACTCTTTACAGTTTGAGGTCCCAAACTTGGGTGATTCTTTACCCCTCTGTTTTTCAAACTTCATATCTAGCACCCTCAAATTTTCTCAGCTCTTCCTTAGAAATATATCCAGAATCTGATCACTTCTTATTAGCTACCAACACATTAGCTTGGATTACTGAAATGTCTTCCTACCTGGTTTCCCTGCTTTTGCTATTTCTCTTCTATGGGCTGGAAGATGGTAGCCAAACTAATACAATTTCAATGCCAGTATTATCACATCATTTCTCTTCAAATTCTTCAAAGCTTGTCTGCTTCATTATGATGAAAAGCCATGTCCTTTCATAATGGCTGCAAATCCCTTCATAATGTGGCTCCCTGCTCCAAATACAGTATCTTTTTATGGTTTGTCAATCATACCACGAAATTTTCTACCTCAAAGCCTTTGCACTTAGGTACTATCTCCAGAAATTGCATTTTCCATTTGTCTTTTAGGTTCACATTCTCATGGCCTTACCATTGTGCTCTAATAGCTCATCATTTAAGGTTTTCTGTTAAAAAGCAAAAACAACCACTGGATCACCTCACATACCAAGTAGTATTATATGTATTTCCTTTTTCCTGCATGATTTTTCTTTATAGTATCACTATTTGACATAGTAGATGCCTGCATATTTATTTGTTCATTATTTTTCTTTATCATTTTGAATGTGCCATGAATGCCAGAGTTCATTGATGTTTTTCAACATTGTCTCTTTAGGACCTAGCTTGACCCATAGTAGAAAGTCAATCGGTGGTAGTTGCATAAAGAAATTAATTGAATAAACAATAAATGTGATATAACATCTTATATGTTATATAAAGATTTAAATCTACAAATTATTATATTATAGTACTTATAAAATATATGGGAAAAGTATAAAAACATCTATGGATGTTAGGGAGGGAGAGAAGTCACTAGGAGAGGTACATGACGACTTTCAATTATATGATGTCTACCTTAAGAATTATGAGAAACAAGTATAACAATATTAGGACTTGTTAATGAGTGTGGATACACTGGCGTTTTACTTATTCTCTATTTTAATTGATGTATTTGAAATATTTCATTTCATATTTTAGGAAAACACATTAATCTCTTTAAAAAAACATATTAATCTCTTAAAGGAACATGAAGCAAATATAGAGAACAAGAAAAACCCATTGCATGAATAAGGAGTTACTATGCCTAAGGACTGCTGGAAGTGATTGAAAAGGATTAAAATCCATCTAAGTTAAATGACTCTGAGGGCAAAGGAATTCTACCTGGATCCTTATTTCATCAGATACCTAATAAAATGAGTCAGGACCAAAAGTGTTATTGATCTCACCTAGAAAAAGCAGTTTATTGTCTAACTTTAGAGATAATTTTTCCTGGTTATTTTTCAAAACCACATATACACAGTTAAGTATATAACGTTTTTTCCCTATGGATCAGATTTGTGCTAGTTACTAGGATTATAAAGATAAATAAAATTAAAATATCTACCTGCAGAGCTCATAGCCTGGTGGGGAGAATGGACAAATAAACAGTTCTAAGACAATAGTGGCATAATGGTGATTTGTGGGGTGCCACGGGGCAGGGAGCTGTGAGAATGAGCTTCCCATATGTCAATAGAGATCTGTGCTCACAGAGAAACTTTACTCAGAGCCATGCTGTTAACAACTATGCTCCAAAATCTACCATAATAATTAGTCCTAACTGCCAAATCCAGGCTTCCCACAAGAATTTGTTATACTTTAGATTTTGTGATTTTTAAAAAGATAATAAGGCATTTGTTGAACTCAACATGATCTCAGGAAGTTTTTATATGCCTAAGAACTTAAGTTTTTATACTGCAACTTAATGAGGTTTTTTGTTTGTTTGTTTGTTTTGTTTTGTTTTTGGCTAATTCTAAAATATCATTACCGAACCAATAAAGCTTTCTCTAGTGCTTTATTGACTGGTTATTTAAAATATTTAAATAGCTTGATGCCTTGGATATCAAGATATCAGGGGAGGGCACTTGGGGGCAACCAGGCTGGCAGGGGAAGGCAGTTGTGGGTGAGGTCAGGCCAGCAGGGTCTGATCAGGCAGGCAGAGGCAGTTAGGGGTGATCAGACAGGCATGCAGGTGAGCAGTTAGGAGCCAGTAGACCCAGATTGCGAGAGGGATATCCAACTGCCGCTTTAGGCCCTATCCCATACTGGCAGTCAGACATCCCCCAAGATTTGGAGGATGCAGACTGGGCTAAGGGGAACCTCCTCCCCGCTCCCCCCATGCACAAAATTTATGCACCAGGCCACTAGTATACCACTAGTATATACAGACTGCCAGGGCAGTCTGTTGATACAATTTACTTCAAGTCTCAATCTCTGCTGATAATCATCAAATAGGACCTTACTGATTATAGAATAATGTAAACATTATTCAGTCTTGAAGGTCATTATCTGACTCCTCACTATCCCTCATTTTTTCCTTTACTAACTTCTTAACTATCCTATTTTCTGTCTATACTGCCTCTTGGAATTTTCCTCTACATCTCTGCTTTCCCCATGTGAGTGACTCTCTTTCCCCATATCTTCCTCCTCCTCTCACATACATACTTCAAAACTCAAATCTTTCCTCATGAAACTTTCTCTTGTCCTTCTGGTTAAATATAATCCATTACACTTTGAACTTTATACTTTTCTTTAGAACTTTCAAATTATAAATTCTTCTATAATAGTTAAAATATTTTTAAATTTTTTTATTTATTTCAAAGGTATTTCTTAAATGCCTACTATGTGCCGGGAACAATGCTGGTATTAGAACATGAAAGAGAACAACCTTATTGACCTTATATTCTATTGGGAGGAACAGAATATATATATATATATATATATATATATATATATATATATATATATATAATGAAAGAAGAGGGGAAAAGGACATGAAGAGAGAGAAGGAAAGAAAAAACACAAATAAAGAAATGATATACTGTGAGAAATGCTATAAGAAAACAAAGGGATGATATTATAACTATCACAGATGCCAAAACACTTTAGATAGGAGTATACTAGTTAAGGTTCTCCAGAGAAACAGAAGAGTGTTGAAAGAGAGGTAGATTATTAGGAATTGGGTCACAGTATCATGGAGGCTAAGAAGTTCCACTCTCTGATGTCTGTACACTAAAGGACCAGAAAAACCAATTATGTACTTTATCTAAGTCTGAAGGTCTGGGAACCAGGAGAGAAGATGGAGTAAATCACAGTTGAAGGTCAGGAGAAGACCCAGGTACCAGCTCAATCAGTTCAATCAGTTGTACAGAAAATAGGTGAATTTTCCTTTCTTCGCCTTTTGTTCTATTCAGGCCCTCAATGGATGGGATGATGCCTAGCCACATTGAGGAGTATACATACTCAAATGCTTTCTCATCCAGAAACAGCATCACAGACACACCTAGAAATATAATTTAGTCAAATATCTTGGTATCTCATGACCCAGTCAAGTTGACACACAACCACTACATGTAGTCACGGAGGGCCTTCTGAGAAGATGAAATTTAATCTGACCAATAAGTAAGAATGCAGCTTTGGAAAGATTAGAGGAAGAACATTGCAGACAGAAGCAAAGGTGAGGAGGAAAGAGCGTGGCATGCTCGAGGGAAATGAAAGACTACTCGTATATAAAGCAAGAGAGGAGCATGCAGGGCTTTCCCTAATTTCTTCCACAGCACAAAGCAGTGTATTTTGAGTATCAAGTGCAATAAATATTTCCCAAGTTGAACCATGAAGAAGCTACTGCCCATTACTGCAAAAGTAAGATCATCCCTTCTGAAAGCATTTATCTACAATATATATGGATATAAGTAAAAATGCATTCTTAACATTTGCATAAAAAGAATTGACAGATTATATCAATTAATCATATTTGGTAAAGGAAGTATAATAAATTTACTTGCTGTCTTTCAGACTTTAGCTGCACATAATTTGATAGAAGGAACTAGAAAATGAATGGTTAACTTGGTTCTTGGAGACATACATATATTAAAATGAGTCATATCAGTCACAAAAATGAGGAATTGTTGTTCTACATAGTGTTCTGTAAACAAAACCTCACATTTCTCATTTGTGGCTAATTCTAGCTTGCATGACTTTGGCTTTACCTTACAATGCAGTTGGTTAGATTTGTGTTAATGAAGGCTTCCTTATAAAGTGCCTAATTGAATATATTCACTCCAGAGTTTCTGGGAACTTCCCTGATGGGTCAAGGACTTTAATTAGATCCAATATCAGAGGTGACATAACTGTATTGTCAGAAGGATCCTTTTACCAGGAACTCTCCAGAGTAATATGTAAGTGGCAACTACATCTTTCTGAGTTTCTTCACTTTCTGTAGCTTCCAAGGGGGAAAAGCCATTCAACCTGCATTCTTAGTGTTTGACTCAAGGATTTATGAAAAACTTGACCACTTGGCAAATACCTTCACAAGGTCTGGTTATTCTTTTCTTTCTGGCACCTAAGTTTAAGAATTTATCCCTCTTAAAATATTTTCCAGTTTCATTTATATTCAAAGGGCAAACATGAACTCTGGAGACATCTCCTCTGGTTACATTATTTCCCTCTGTGTTTCAGGGCGAGAGGGAGGGGGAGGGGGCAGGGTGAAAAATGCCATGCTGTGCTGTGGGTGCAACACAGCATGCCCATGTGGAGAAAGGCAAGGCCTTGAGACTGTGACTCACAGGCTCAGCCTCTGGGCACAGAGACCCTCTTTCTAAACTGTTCATATCCAACCCAGGGAAAGCTTCAGCTCTCCAATGATAAAGATGCTTAATGACAAAGACATTTCTCTTCTGATTATTTTCCTTTGGAAAGGAAGCTCATTTAATCAACTCATTTGGCTTGGCTTTTAAAAATGATGGTCTTGTGCAAGATGTTAATGTTTATCCCTTATTAAATGCTGATTCTAATTAAACAAACTCTCCACCTTGAACAAGAAAATTGATTTTCTGTTTGAGATTTTTGTCCATAAAATCATGGTGATTAGTGAGGTTTCAGTTAGTTATTAACTCTTAATATACTAGTATAGTGGTGACTTAAAGGCCATTATTTTTCAAATAATGTTCAATGACACCTCAGGTTTCCTAAAATCTTTAGAGTTTTCACAATTCATAATCCTATAATGTGCTGGAAGGATTATGAGGTGATCTAGGGAGCAGTCCTAGTTTATTTTAAAAATTTTCCCCCAACAATGAGATAAGTATTTATAAAGGATCAAGTTATTCTACATCTATTGGCCTCAGGACATCTCATGCTCACTGAATGCAGCACACACAGACTATTTCTTCTTAGTCACTGTTTTAAGGTTAATATGCATGCATTCCGACTTTTTTCGTTTTCTATATGCACCCACAAGCACATGTACCATATACATGTATGGCTGTGGTGTTATTATTGGGATATTTTTGGTCAAAATAGAATTATACAATAGAGTGCCTCCAGCTAGCTTTTCACCCAATAACGTGCTATGGACAAATGGCATATCATAATATTCAATAATAGATTATACTAAAAAGTATATACAGAATTCCAAGTTATTCTCAAACTAATTATCATCTAAAATTGTTCTCTTTATTCTAAATTCATTGGAACTCTAGCTACCTTGTTTTTACAATACTATCATTTTTGAAATACTAATAGTAAAAGAAGCAGATTAGGCGATTCATGTGAGATTAGATTATGTTATTTGGCAGAGATGTTTTTAAGATCCTTAATCACGTAACTTTGAGTTAATCAAATGGGAGATTACCTTGGGTGGGCCTGGCCCTTTAAATTTCAGTCTAGAGGTCAGAGACAATGTCAGACAGAGTCCATATTGCAGCAGATATTTTCCTATTGGCTTTGAAGAAGGAAATCGCCTTGTTTGGGGGGAGGACCATGTGGCAGGGAATGTTAGGCAGCCTTTAGGAACTGAGAGCGACTCCTTGCTGAGGACCAGCACAAAGTGGGCCTTAGTCATACACCCTCAAGAAACTGAGATCAGGCCTGGCTGGCTGGCGTGGCTCAGTGGTTGAGCATCGACTTATGAACCAGGAGGTCATGGTTCGATTCCTGGTCAGGGTATATGCCTAGGTTGTAGACTCAATTCCTGGTGTGGGGCATGCAGGAGGCAGCTGACCAATGATTCTCTCTCATCACTGATGTTTCTATCTCTCCCACAGCCTTCCTCTATAAAATCAATATATATATCAATATATCAATATATCAATATATCAATATATCAATATATCAATATATATATATATATATATATATATATATATATATATATATATAAACTGAAATCAGCTAATATTTAGTACACTTGGAAGAGGACTGGAAGCTTCAGATTAGACTGTAATCATAGTGGATACCTTGATTTTAGTTTGTGAGAGCCTAACCAGAAAACACAACTAGCCTAGGTAGGAATCCTGACCCACAGAAACTATGAGAGAATAATTTTGTTTTGTTTGAAGTTGCCAAGTGTAGTGAACTGAATTGTGGCCACAAAAAATAAAAAAAATAAAAAATAAGTAAATATATATATATATCTCCCCACAGGAACCTCAGAATGTGATCTGTTTTTGGAAAGAGAGTCTTTGCAGATATACTTAAAGTAAGAATACTAAGATAAGATCATCCTGGATGAGGGTGGGCAGAAAAGGTGACATCACAGAGAAACAGAAAGGAGGCCAGGTGAAGATGGAAGCAGAGGTTGAAGTTCCTCTTATCAAGCAACACTATGGGTTCTTAGGAGGGAGTCACTGAATAATTTCTGGCTCAGAATTTAGAAACAAAACCAACCCTGCTGACACCTTCATTTTGGACTTTTGGCATCCAAAACTGTGAAAGAATAGATTTTTGTTTTGTTTTTTTAAGTCTCCAAGTTTGTGGTAATTTGTTATGGCTGTCCTAGGAAACTTACACACCGAGTTTCTGGTTATTTGTTATGCAGAAATAGAAAAATAATACACAATATTAAAATGTCAGGAGATTTTTTTCCTACACAACACTGCATCTGACATAGCAATAATTGTCTAAACAGGCAGCTGCTGGAGTCCAAGTGATCTGGTGGTCTCAGTGGGCAACACCACTTCCACCACACTGTCATGCACACTCATACCTGGCCTGATTCCTTATCTGCTGAGCCTTATAGTCATTTGCAGTTTCATTCTTTGCTTTATGGTTTCACATTTTTTTTATATATAACCTCAAATATTGCCTATTTATTGGCATTTTGTTGCTTCTCAGAATTGAAAACACTCCCAAACAGTATTGAGGATATTCAGAATGGAAATCTGTAAATGATAAAGAAAATTCTAACACAGTTCCAAGATTATGTTGAACCAAAACAAACTATTTAGAGCCAACTTAGCCAAGCAGTCTCACTGGACTTGAAATGAGGTGGCCCTTTGCACTCAGATCTACGTATTTTTTAGTATAAATAGTAACAGTTTTCTCAAACACACAGTATGGTTTTCTGCCCTGAAGCTATGATACCAGCACAGAATACATAGTAACCTTAACTTCTATGGAATCTGAACTTGTCAAAGAAAGCTGACTCTTCAAAGATACATTCTAGAGGAGTCCACTTTGCATTAGGTTCATAGTTCATGCTATGTAGTCTGCTGACTGAAGCTTCTCCTTTTCATACTTGAGTTGGCAGCAGGATTTGAAATATGACCTGCTTCTGAAGAATGGGTCTTTATTTTATGAAAATGATTTATGGCTTCAGCTATTCTCAACATCAAGACTTCCAGTTCTTTCTATCTCCTTCAGCAGAGGACAACCTATCCTAGTTACTCATGCAAATGGGGAAAAACTTGCAAATGGCTTTAATAATTGCTTATTTCTTTGTCTGCCAATAGTGAGAATCATTTGAGTTAATTTAAAGAAAAATGTCAAAAGAGCAAATACCCCCTTTTTTTTCTACTTGTGTGTTCCCTTAACAGGGAACTAACTGGTATAGTGGAGAACCAAAATTTTCACAGCTGGCAAAGGAGGAATTGATAAAGCTCTGAGGTAAAAATGATGGAAGAAAAAGCTATGTTAGAAAATAAGAACACTTTAAATTTTATTCTTAACCTGAATTAAGAATAAAACCTGAGCCCCGCTAGTGTGCTATGAACCAAGAGGTCACAATTCCTGGTCAGAGCATATGACTGAGTTGTGGGCTTAATCCCCAGTGTGGGGTGTGCAGGAAAGGCTAATCAATTATTCTCATCCTCTCTCTCTTTCTCTCTCTCTCTCCCTCCCTCTCTTCCTCCCTCCCTGAAATCCATCACACACACACACACACACACACACACACACACACACACACACACACAGTAGAGGTCCAGGGTATGAAATTCATGTAAGGGGCGGGGGGGGGGGGGGTTCTCCTCAGCCCTACCTGCACCCTCTCCAATCTGGGATCCCTCAGAGGATGTCCTACTGATGGTTTAGGTCCGCTCCCTGTGGTTCTCTGCTCTCTGTGGACCTGCCTGCTCTACACTGCCACTGCAGGCCCTGGTGTCTGCTCTCTGTGGGAGCCTGCTTGCCACTTGCCATCACAACTAGGGGCAAGCAGGATCCTGCTGTCTGCTCTCTGTGAAGGCCTGCTTGTCCCTTGCCACAGCGAGAGCTAAAAGGACTGGGAGACTTTGGCGGGGCTGAGGGGACTGGACGCTGCCATCTTGTGGCTATGAGTGGTGCCATCTTTGTGACAGAGTGATGGTCAATTTGAATATTCCCTCTTTTTAAGTAGGATATATATATACATTTAAAGAATAAAACCTGAGTCCCTTTCACTTAGGATACAGGACAATCTGGAAGTTGTGTTTTAATTATGGCTGTGGTTAAATTTCAATTGAAATACAATGTTCAGATTCACTGCTATTAGAACCGTTACTATTTTATCCTGACATGGCATTGGAGGGTAGGTAAACCTGGACATGCTACTTTTCCCAAGTCTGCTGGGGTTTGGTGTAAATGGGTTTCTCTGATGATCAGCATCACCAATCAGTATTTATTGAGGGCTGAGTGCCTCAAATTGTGTGAAGCCATTTCATTTGTAAAATTATTTTTGTACCTTATTTTATTTTTCTTAAAGAGAACTAATGTATACTATTATGGTTGACAATATACACATAAAGATACTTCCTTTACTATCCTCACTTTCAGCTGGAAAAAGAATTAAAGCATGTATATTATACCATCTCCCAGTGAATCCATATCCACATATGTCACCTTAGATTTAATCTTCTTCTGAGGTGACTGGCTTTTATTAGGACCAGTGAATAAACTGCTCTCCTATGCCTCTTCTGTTCTCTAAAAATTTCAGATCTCATACCCATTTTGACTTGCAGGTTCCTCAGCTGGGTTACAGATAAGGGACAGGGACCAAAGAAAAGAAACAAAGTGCAAACAGGAAATGACACTGGACACAGAGCTTCACATGGAAATTAAAGTAATACGTTTGACACAATAACTAATCATCCAATTTTGCAGCTTTTCAGAGGATTTCTGTGTACCACAGTTTGTTGTCAGAGGAAGCAGGAAATACAATATTTGTAAGGTATATAAGGAGAGTGCTCAAGATAACTGGGTTCTTGCCTAAGAGAACAGCAATATTTATTAGTGTTGTTTATGTAGAAGAGTATATTTCCTTTCTTTTTAAAACTCATTTCCAAAATTTCCTTCATTTTGCTAAATCACTGGATAAAGGAAAGTATGAAATATTAATTTTGGAAAATCTTAGAACATGCTAAATTTTTCAATTAAAAATTTTACAGGTTTGGTTATTGAGTAAGGATGAGTTTTAACATTTTTTTTGTTATGTATGACACCACTCCACTTTCATATTTCTGCATTATCTTTTGAATCTTATTTATCCATTAGGGGCCCGATGAACGAAATTTGTGCAAGGGGCTCGGCCCTCTGCGCTGCCACTGCCACCCGCCACCAAGGCTGCCTCTGCCTTCTCTCCCCACCTCCAGGGCTTCATCCAGAAGGTTATCCACTCTAATTAGCATATTATGCTTTTATTATTATAGATTACTCAAAAGAACAAACAAACTAGATGCAGTGAACAAAGAATCATTTTCTTTTGTGGTTGTTTCATTTTTGGCTTATTCAAACAGTACTGGGGCCAACAGTAATTAGCTGTCATTGTTTGTTTTAGTTTTTTGCCTAGGTGGGTGGATAGAAGACCAGCTTTTATGCTTCTGTTTTTATTTATCATTTTTTTTACTTTTCCTTAGGTTGAAAAACCTTGCCTTTCCTGTTTTATTCATTGTGAACAAAATGTGCATAATTAAACATAAGATTTTTACAGATGCTTCAACAAATGTCGTTTAGTACAAAAGCACCTATCTGGCAGAGAGAAGGGGAACTTTTTCTTCCAACTCCTTTTGCATTTAAAGAAAACAAAAACAACGGTGATATTGCTTGGGTCCAAATATACATGTATCAGGAAACAATCGTGTTGCCACAAAAACTCAAATTATCTTATTTATAAATCTCACAAAAGCTTAAAGAAATATTAACCCAATAGGATAATATAAAAGGTATTATTCCATTACATATATGTAGCTATGTAAAACAAGGACAATTACAATATATTGAGGATAGTAGATAAATACTTTATATTCTTTACACAGTAATGCATAATGGCAAGTGTTAGTAAAAGAAAATGCTGAAAATAATTTATTTAATGGAAATATGTTTTCTGGTAGCATTTTATTTCAGCATTCGAATTTTAAATGAACAGTTAAACATACTACTGCAAATGATTAAAGACACTGTAACTTATCCCCATGGCTGTGAGGGCTATGATCCTCCAAGATACGGCTAGTCCAACTTCCCTCCAGGACACCACATAATGTCCTTTACTCCAGGATATGTGATAAAGATTGCCATCTATTATATTCATCCTATTTTTCTTTTATTTTTTTACTCTCTCCCTTTTTGCATAGTTTGATCCAAATTTTCTATACTTGTTACACTCTTTCCTGTTTCAAGAAACTTTTAAAAAATGTAATCTTATAATTTTATGATTTACAAATAATTAAAGATAATTGTCTTTTTAATTTATTTATACTGCATTAAATTGTAGTTGCAACTACAATTGAAAAAGGAGAATTTGTGACCAACTCATGATTAGGACACTGTTAAATTAGATTGGAAAAATACCCGTGTGGAGAGACTGGCCTAATATCCTATTAGTGAAGCCCATTCTGAGGATTATAGTATATTAATTTTGCAGTAGAATTAGTTTATGTAAGTTTTTTGCTCTGACTAAATACCTAAAAATATTTCAATAGATGATACAGATAAAATGCCTCAGAAATAATGTCATCTCAAAAATTTAAAAAATGAGAAAAGCATGTTTTTCCTTCAATTTTTATATAAATGAAACTCCAAACAAACAAAAGCAGGAATAAATCTATGTATCTGTGAGTTCCCTGTTTAGGCTCCATAGGATGATTATTGAAGACGATACTCACTGGAAGGGTGAAATTATCTCCTTTAGTCAAATATGATCTTTTCTGTTACAGGGAACTACTAGCAACATTCAAATTGCATTATGTTGTTTCAGGGCACTCTGCCTACATCTCTTCTGCCTAAAGTGCCCTTTGCTATTTCTTCATTTTAACACATTCTACTAACCCTTCAAGATAAAGGTCTAGCATCATCTCTTCAAGGAAGCAAGCATTTTCTGGAACAGCCCTCCACCCTCCAAAAAATCATTAGTGTGTAACACTTTCAGCTCAGGTAGTGCTTCATATGAGTACTAGAGGTTGGGGGTGAAGGCTGGGGGGTGTCCCTTGGCCCAACCTGTACCCTCTCCAATCTGGGACCCCTCAAGGAATATCCACCAGGATCGGGCCTAAATGGGTAGTCAGACATCCCTCTCACAATCCAGGACTGCTGGCTCCCAACCACTCGCCTGCCTGCCAGCCTGATCCCCCCCTAACTGCTCCCCTGCTGGCCCAATTGCTCCTAACTGCCCTCCCCTGCAGGCCTGATCACCCCCAACTTCACTCCCTTGTCAGCCTGGTCACCCCTAACTGCCCTCCCTCCCTGCAGGCCTGATTGCCCCCAACTGCCCTCCCTTTCAGGCCTGGTCCCTTCCCAACTGCCCTCCCCTGCTGGCCAGATTGCCCACAACTGCCTTCCCCTGCCAGCCATCTTGTGTCCACATGGGGGTGGCCATCTTCTGTGTTGGAGTGATGGTCAATTTGCATATTACCTATTTATTATATAGGAAGTATTTTTATATAGGATTTATCATAGTAAATATGTGATGCCATGATTTTGATTTATTGTGTCTCTTAGATCACAAGCTTCTCTGAGGATAAGATCATATCTTTCTTAGCTTTATGTGCCTAATACTTAGCAAAGAGCCTTTCACAGAGGAGGTGCTAATACTAATTTGTTGAATGAATAAATTTGGCTAATGCATTTGACTTACAGCATTTCAGAAACTAGTTGGCCGAAGAAGTTAATCAATATAATGAGATGGCGTTTTATCTAAAAATAAATCTGATCTCAGAAGTCCATTTAAATTATACCTTTCAAATGAAAATCATGGAATTAATTTATCTGCTTTCCATTTACAAACTGTATATTTTATAACCATGTCATAAAATCCAGTTAAGGGAAACCTTTATACCTTAATAAAATTATATTAATAGTTTTAATATTTTAAATCCATATTCTGGCCAATTATTTAACAAATATTTATTGATAATTCACTATGTGCCAAACCCTCTCTGCTTTGGGCACTAAATAAGCAAAGTACTTGCTCTCATGAAACTTACATTCTAAAGGGTTAGACTGATACTACACCAAACAAAAACATATACAGACAGAGACTCTCTCTTTAAGGAAATGCATTTTATAAACTTTGGGCTTAAGTTGAAACTAACTATTAAGAAGAAGCTTTCATTTATCTAAAGGAGCTGTTAAAATACTAAAACACCTAATTCAGATCACGGACTTCTGTTTGCTCCTCTTGGGGATGCCTAACTGTAGAATTCAGGAGAGGCATAGTGACCAGAAAGACAGAGCTTCTTTTTCTGAGAAAACAAACATGGATATTTTGAATTCTTTACTATAAAATAGACTGAGTGTGGTTCTGAATATGGTCACAAAATTGTTTGGCTCTGTGAATCCACAGCACTATAAAATTAAGCTTTCTGGTAAAAGGACTGTTTTTTTAACCTTAAAAAAAAATTGGTAGGGATATTTTTATTTTTTCCAGCATCATAGACCCTCTTCTCCTTACCCCTTTCTTTGGGGTTCTTGGCAATGAGCTCTTTTACAGCACAGCTTTTCTAGCAGGTAGTATCTATTATTTTTAGCCTAGTTAATGGTTTTCTTACAAACCAGTGAGACTAAGTCATAAAAATATAAGGAATGAGTCGCATTAATTAAAGAATTGTGATACATTTGCTACTTTTATAAAATAGAAGGACATCAAGAGGCAATTAGAGGACACGGAATTCATTAATCCATGAGGTGATAGTGATACCAAGTAGAGAAGGTAGACATTTCTTTTTTTAGGTTCTTATGAAGAAAGCAATATCTTCTTTAAAAGATATACAGTTTGTGAACATCCACTGAAGGAATCCCCCTTCAGAACTCAAAACCAGAATACCTATGAGGAATGTTTCTGAGGAACTAATCCAGATGCATGAGTTATTATGGTTTATAGTATCCATTTTAATCCCCAAATCCTTTTGCATGTCACTTAACTGGCTTAATTTGGATTTAGGCAGGAGAATTGCCTGAGCATCAGGGGAAAGGGCTGAGATAGTCCTCACTGGCTCTAGTAATGAGTTAGAGATGTTTGGGGACTTGCTTCTGTCCATAGATATGGATTGTTGAATAGACTTGCTCATTTATTTACTTCAAGACTGGAAACAACAAAGGAAAAGCTCTGTCTGTTTAGCACAAAAGATATTTGTTATATGGAAAAGTCTTCTTGACAGAACCCACATTATTACTCATTGAGCCATTTTTCCAAAATATGTTCTCAGCTCAATTCAGTCAATCTAAAACAAAATATAATAAAATAAAAGTAGCTGAAAAAAGACTCATAGACACAAAGGATAAACTTATGACTGTCAGATGGGTAGGGGGTTGGGGAAACAAGTTAAAAAAAGTAAAGGAATTAAAAACTATAAATTGATAGTTACAAAACAGTCAAGGGGCTAAGGGCTGAATTCTAGTCAAGATGGCAGCATAAACAATAAGTGGTACTTAAATTCTCCCACAACCACATCAAAATGAAACTAAATTACAGAACAACCATCATTGAGAACTGCCTGAAGTCCATCTGAACAAAAGTCCTACAACCAAGGATATAAAGAAGAAGCCACACTGAGTCTGATGGTAGGGGTGGAAATGCCAAGAAGGCTGGTCCCACACCCACATGTGGTGCTTAAAAATCAGGAGATATCTCAACTGCAAAGGTCCCCCCCAAGGAGTGAGGGGTCCCAACCCACACCAAGCTCTCCAGCCTGGAGTTCCAATGCCAAGAAGAAAAGTATCCATAACTTACAATTGTAAAAATCAGAAGGGATTATGGCTGAGTGACATGAAAGTTCTGCTGGAGTCCTAGGAGTTCCTCTTAAAGAGCCCATGCATGGAGTACTTGGACTCACTCTGAGATCCAGCTCTGGAGAAGCAACTAGAAAGCAGAATAAGGGGAGGAACTAAATTATCTGGCTTCAGGATGATGGCTGAAGGGCCAGCTTTCTCCCAGACAAAACAGCTGGCAGAGGCCATTGTTCCTTTGATGAGCATGTCTCTCCTCTCTCTGTGCGGGGGAGCCCCCCCCCCCCCACACACACACACAGGTTTCACAGGCAGGTGCCATATCTGAGTCTCTATCAACCTTAACATTGTTCTCCTGCCCTGGTGAACATGAAACCCTGCCCCACTCAACCTGTAGCCCACCCATTATGTTTCAAGTGGCTTTCCCAAACAAACATTTTGCAGACTTTCCTAAAAACCTCTCAAAGGTTAATAAACCCCAACAAGCAGCATCTGGACTCAGTATACCCTGTACTTCTTACAAAGTAATCTGAGGCTCACGACTAGTGGTTACAAGCCTTGGTTATCAGCTTGGCCTCTACTGGGTACCTCCACACCCAGCATAAGCAGCAGTCATTTGCAAACTGCTTTGTAACTCATGCTGGGTAGCCCAGGCAGGGTACCAAAAGTAGCTTATATCGGCCTGCACCTCCTGGGAGGTCCCACAGCCAGAATATCTTGTGGCCAGCTTCAGACCACTTGGAGCACCATACAACCATCTCCATTAGAAGCACATTCAATGGATAGATGCATCAGGCACAGGAGTCCTATTGAAGTGAATCCTGCTCTGAGGCATCAGCCCCTGCACAGCAGCTCCTCTATGTGAGGTTGCAGCTAGTCCTCTTAGCCAGTCAGCCTAGGAATAAATCCCTCCAGTTGATGTATTAACAACAATGAAGGCCCAATACAACAAGAGGGTGCACACAGCTAACAAGGTATGTGTAGGCACACCTGGGCGCCCAGCTAAGGTGACTGGGAAAGTGGTGCCACTGGCCCTATTTAAATCATTCTATCAAGCCTTGGAGATACAACAGCTTTACTTAATACTTAGAAAGAAACACAGAAATTCAGCCAAAATGAGGAAACAAATTAACATGTCTCAAATAAAAGAACATATCAAAATTCCAGAAAAGAACTAAATAACACAGAGTTAAGTAATCTTCCAGATGAAGAATTCAAAACACTGGTGATAAGGATGCTCAATGATTTCAGTGAGAACTTCAACAAAGAGATAGGAAACATAAAAATGGAGTTAAAAAATATAAGAAAGAACCAAATAAAGACTATGATAACTGAAATTAAGAATAAAATTTCAGGACATTAACAATAGAATAGATAAAAGAGAGGATCAAATCAGCAATTTGGAAGATAAGGAATAGAAAAAACCATAGAAAATAAAGTAAAAAAATAACTCAAAACAATGAGGACAGATCAAGGAGCCTCTGGGACAACTTCAAGCCCACCAACATTCACACCATAGAAGTGTTGGAACTAGAGGAGAGAGATCAATAAATTGAAAACCAGTGTGAAAAAAATAATGATGGATAAATTCCCTAATTCTATGCTTCCTGGACTTGTACGTCTATTTAAACTATAACAAGAGGGTACACACAGCCCACCTGTGCACCCTCTTGCTGTACTTGAAATAGACATATAAGTCCAGGAAGCACAGAGTGTCACAAACAAGAAGAACCCATGTAAGTACAAACTAAGACACATAATAATTAAGATGCCAAAGGTTAAGACAAAGAAAGAATCTTAAAACATCAAGAGGAAACAGTTATATTCAAAGTAATGAAAATCAAGGACCTAAAACCAATATTACTCTACCCAGCAGAGCTATTTTTTAGAATTGAAGGTCAGATAAAGAGCTTTAAGACATGAAAAAACTAAAGGAGTTCATTACCACTTATATTATAAAAAATGTTAAAGGATCTTTTAAAGAAGAAAAAAGATTAAAAATATGAATAATAAAATGGAAACAAACACATATCTATCAACAATTAAATGAAAATGTATTAAATGTTCTAGCTAAAAAACATACAATAGCTGAGTGAATAACAAAACAAGACTTACATATGCTGTTTATAGGAGACTCACTTCTGATCAAAAGACACATACAGACTGAAAGAAAATAGATGGAGAAAGATTATTTTATGAAAACAGAAACAAACAAAAAGCTGTGGTGGCAATACTTATACCAGACAAAACTGATTTTTTAAAAAAGGCTGTAACAATTTAAAAAAAAAAAAGGGACACAGCAATTTTACTTCTGAGTATTTATATGAAGAAACTCAAAACACAAATTAAAGAAGACTTATGCATCATATATTTACTGCAGCATTATTTACAACAGCCAAGATATGGAAGTGACCTAAGTGTCCATCAAGAGCTAAATGAATAAAGAAGAAATGGTGCATATATACAGACGCATAGATACAGAGAAAATTTTCCTGGTTGCCAGATGGGAGGGAGTTTGGGGAATAGTGAAGGGATTAAGAAGTACAAATTGGATATACAGAATAGTCATAGGGAAGTAAGGTACAAGATAGGGGCTATAGTCAATAGTATTGTAATGGCTATGTATGGTGGCAGATGGATACTGGATTTTTCAGGGTGATCAATTTGTAAGTTATATAGAAATTATACACTTGAATAATATAATATTGTACATCAACTTTAATTGAAAAAATTTTTTAATTATTTTTAAAAGACTATGTTGAATAGTTGTTCCCAGAGTTAATAAATGCTAACTATATTATGGTATATACCAGGATCCAATTCATATCAATTACTGAAAATGTAAAAAAAATATATTATTCCATGAACACATTATGTAACAACTATTTTTAATTTATTTTCAAAATAAAGTTAACTTTTCATCTTCACTCTAAAATGCTTTTGTCCTTTCTTACATAAATGTTCTCTAAAATTATTCTACTCTGTAAAACATTCCTGAATTAAAATATTTACTCTTCAAAAAATAAAATAGTCACAGGAATATAAAATATAGCGTAGGGAACATAGTTAATAATATTGTATTAACTATGCATGGTGCAAAGTGGATACTAAATTTATTGAGGGAATAACTCAATAAGTTATATACATGTCTAGCCACAATGTTGTACACCTGAAACTAATATAATATTGATTGTCAACTGTAATTTAAAAACATTAGGTGTGAAATTGAAAAAACAAACAAAAAACCCAACTTAAGTAGGACTATTGCTTTAACTAATTTTTTTCTGCCTGAATAGATTCATTTTCTAAATAAATTAATAGCCAAAATAGTTGGTCTGGTCACAGGATAAAGAAAATCATAGATGGGGGCCCACATATCATAATTTCTTTCAAAGGGGCCTCATTTTGGAAGAATATAGATTTACTCAAGTGACTGGAACACAAAGGAGGATATTATTCTATTGATGTTGACAATGTGGGTTACCCACTGAAGAAGCTTTGCCACAAACCAGGTTACTAACAGAACCTGAAAAGCTGCAGGAGGACCTTGGGCAAGAGCTGGAGGATGAACAAAATGATTTCCGATAGCAGCAAACAAACAACATTACTGCCCATAAGATAAAAATAAGTGCAAGATTGTTCCAATTTATACTGACATGCCTGGGAACATATACAGGAAGAATTAAAATGTATAAAACCATTATTAATACTCATGTTTAATTTATCCTAATTATTACCTTCATTAGTGATCCTCACTGACCTCAGTAGAAGAGAATTTTTGTTGTTTTTGTTTAATATTTTTATAGTTCCTGTTGAAGATATTTTCTTGGTATTTTCATCACAACTCTCAGAATAGTTTAAATTCTCATGTTTTAAAAAATATATAGCGATAAATCAACAAAGAAGGTTTCAATTAATGAATGTGTTAATAGATATTCCATACGTACACAAACTAGTTCAAATTCTATATTGCGTATAAGTGAAAGACAGAAGGAAAATAATCTCTTTAATGAAATTTAAAAAATGAAAAAATAAGAGTAATTACTTTCTTATAATGTTTAAGAATAGATCTTCAAGATTGTGGCTGGCCCAACTGGTTTGGCTCAGCAGTTGACTGAACCAAGATGTCACAGGTTTGATTCCTAATCAGGGTACATGCTTGGGTTGTAGGTTTAGTCCCCAATGGGGCTATGCAGGAGGCAGCCAATCAATGACTTCCTCTCTCATTGATGTTTCTCTCTATATATCCATCTCCCTGCTTCTCTCTCTCTCTAAAAAAATAAAAATATGTTTAAAGAAAAAAATAAAGATTGTAGTTGGATCCAAATACCTATTCCTAAAATCATCCCAGTATCATAGACCTAACCTTGAAATTAGAAGATTACAAATGGTTCATAAATTGAACAAATATATTTTCAAATAAGACACATCCTATGAATAGGACTGCTTACCCACATCTAATTTGAAAAAATAAAAATCCATTTTACCCACTTATGATGATCACATACTCAGTAACTGGGTCACTTTCTCAACAGTCAACTGGGATTGGAATCACAAGGAGTCAATAATTGCCACCCCCACCCAGTCAGGAGTTGGAACCAATTGTTAAATCAGGAAATGGAGAGTTGAAATGTCAGCTTTTATTTATTTTTTAACTGATAAAGATGGATTTTTTAAAAAGTGTGTAGGAGGGTAAGTGTCAAGATGAGCTTGCTAAAATGGACAGACTCATCCACATAGTTACAAATAGCTAGTGACAACTCCAGGCACCACTAAGGTAACTTCATAGTAGCCCAGTAAAAGAGATAATAGTTTTTTCTCAGCTATTTTTCTATGCAATTAGCAATTTATCATATGCAATCCAACCATCTATTTGCCTTTATCAAGCAGTGTCTCAAGGTTTCCAGTAGATTTAAATGTGACCCAGACCCTTCCAGTAGATTTAAATGTGACCCATTCTTAGGATGTTTGAGACCCTGATAACATTATTTCCAGTACTTGATGTTATTTTATGTAACACTAGAGGCTCCGTGCACGAAATACGTGCATGGGTAGGTTCTTTAGGCCTGCCCAGGGATCAGAGCCAATCGGGGCCTTCCTTTCCCAGCTGCCGGCTGCTACCCAGGGCCTTCCTTTCTTCTGCACCACCCCTGGTGGTCAGCACACATTATAGCAAGCGTTTAAACTCCCGGTCTCCTGGTCAAACTCCTGAGAAACTTTTATATATATCCATATATATATGCTAGAAGCCTGGTGCATAAATTTGTGCAACAGTGGGGTCCTCAAACTGGCCTGCAGGATCGGGCCAAAACTGGCTCTCCAAAATCCCCAGAGGAGTCCCAGATTGTGAGAGGGCACATGCCAGGCTGAGGGACCCCACTGGGGAGGGTCGCAGGAGGGCTCCAGAGCATTTCCGGCCATCTTGTTCAGTTGCGATTGGCCAGACCTCAGCAGCAAGCTAACCTACAGGTCGAGTGTCTGCCGCCTGGTGGTCAGTGCATGTTGTAGCAAGCATATCATTAGCATATTATTCTAATTTTAACTCTATTCATTGATTCTTATATCGATAACAATCCTATTTAATAAAGAGGAAATATGCTAATTGACTGCCACACCTTCAAAAATGGCAGTGTCCACAGCCACAAGATGGGGCAGCAGGTGAGTGGCATGGCCAGGTCCGCCATGCATGCCTGCCTCGAGTCCCCTAGTCCCCTCAGTTCCCCAGCCACCCAGGGCCAGCCCAAGGTGCAGGCAAGTCTGGGATTGTGGCTGCCCAGCCATCCAGCCCCGCCCAAGGCACAGGTAACCAGGGCCGGCCAAGGCTTGCACTGCCAGCAGAGGCAGCAGCTGAGGTGTGATGGGGGCATCACCTTCCCCTGATCGCTGAGTCGACTCCCACCCGAGGGCTCTTGGACTGTGAGATGGGCAGGCCAGGCTGAAGGAACCCCTCCAGTGCATGAATTTTCATGTACTGGGCCTCTAGTATATAGATAGATAGACATAGACATAGACATAGACATAGACATGGATATAAATATAGGTATAGATATAGATATAGGTATATAGGTATATAGATATATAGACAGATAGATTTATAGATATGTATATCTATATATATCAATAGATATATATGCATCAGCTCAGCCAGTGTTCTCAGCAAAATATATTTGTCTCCTGTGAAAAAGATCTAAAGGAAATTTAAAGTGTCTCAGTAAAATCAAGAATCAAGTATTAGATTAAGAGAATTTCAACCAGACTTTTCTTCATTCTTTCCCATTCTGGTTTTCTCTTTTTAGAAACCCATGCTCAAGGAAAGACATGAATCATTTCCCTGTCATTGCTCCTACTGATTTCACATTGGTGGGATTCTTCAGTCTCATGTGACCCTGAAAATCTGTCCACTTTATACTGATAGCAATACATTTGCATGGCTCCCCACTAGACCACCATCTAGTGCTATTCCTCAGATGGACACTTTGTTGCAGTGCTCCTCTCTGATTACACCAATGATCAAAATTTCTCACCAAACTTATCAGTTTGGTTCTCCATCCCTTACACCACTACCTAAAACATCATCTCCCTGATGGGAAAGGCTACCCATCTTACATTGGAATTCTTGGAACTTATGTCCATTTTTTTTGGCACCATTCTATCTGAATACACCTCTTAATGATAAGGTCATTTCTTGTTTTAAAAATGTTCACTATTTTTTTCCCATCTCCCCTGTGCTTTGGTGTGCTTACATTTGGGCTTCTCCAAGGCTAATTTACCCAAATCAATCCTTTTAAGAGAATCTTTTCTTTTTAAAAGCTCCAAAAGCTTCTAGTTGTCTTGTAATTTCTAAATATAAGCCTCTCCAGGCTTAACTAGGCATTCTATAATGGAGTTATAGTATCTACATGCAATTTACTTCCCTTTGACCTTAACATTGACCCTTCACACAATCATGTTAATTCCCCATTCCTGCCAACTTAAATTTTCTTCCAATATCACCCTTACAGAATGGTCCTCATTCTGCTCTTTTTTAAATCCAAGTCCAATAACTTTGACTAGATAAAATTCTACTACTTCATAAAACCTTCGTTTTAGTCCATACCAATTTTGCTTTTATGACTCCTCTCATATTTTATATTTGATATCAGGTCATTAATCTAATTGCTTCATGTGTGTTAGATCTACCTCTCATATTAGACTATATACTTTCTCAGGAGAGCTTTTATTTATTATTTTTTTAAATATATTTTATTGATTTTTTTACAGAGAGGAAGGGAGTGGGATAGAAAGTCAGAAACATCAATGAGAGAGAAATATCGATCAGCTGCCTCCTGCACACCCCCAACTGGGGGTGTGCCCGCAAACAAGGTACATGCCCTTGACTGGAATCGAACCTGGGGCCTTTCAGTCCGCAGGCCAATGCTCTATCCACTGAGCCAAACTGGTTTCGGCTTAGGAGAGCTTTTATTAGACTTCCTTTCTGTTCCCTAAGGTATCTGCAAGGTGACAACTTAGTAAGTTTAGTATTGATTGCAAAGTGAAGAAACCTTCATCCCCCTGATTGCATTCTTAAAGGAAGATATTGTAAGTAAAGAAAGGAACTGAGTTAGGAAGATGATAGAAAGCAGTGCAATATAAGGGAATGAGACAAGAAGAGTTTTGAAAACTATTTTCAAGCATGAGCCAATGTTACCATGACCAAGCTTATCAATAACCACCTGCTGTGGTAAGAAACTGTTTGGAGCTCAAAGAGAGTGAGTGGTTGCTTCAGATAACACTCTGACACTAACACATTTCTTTATTTATTAATATTATTCTGAGATCCACTAGCTGATTTCTGGGCAAACTTTTATCTCATACCTGTGGAGAAAAGTGAGGGTTGGGATTGTGAGCACTTTGACATCAGACAGACACAGACAGAAATTTCTTGCCAAATCTCTAACAGTGATAGAACTGGGAATAGAAACCAGGTCCCATGCCTTACCATCTGGTGTTCTATCAGCTAGACCACACTGTCTCTGTAAATTGCCAATTACGTCACATGCACAGTCCATAACTGCATGTATTATAACATAATTCTGGGCTTTGTTTTTCTATGTTGTTGAAGATAAGAAATCTTTCTTTAAAAAAATATATTTTATTGATTTTTCACAGAGAGGGAGAGGGATAGTCAAAAACATTGATGAGAGAGAATCATCAATCAGCTGCCTCCTGCACACACCTACTGGGGATTTGCCCACAACCAAGGTACATGCTCTTGATGGAATTGAACCTGGGACCTTTCAGTCCACAGGCCGACACCCTATCCACTGAGCCAAACCAGTTTTGGCGAAGATAAGAAATCTTTCATTGGACATGGAGAAAATGTTTATGTCCATACAAATTTGTAATTAGTGATGTTGGTCCTTCATACATAACAACAAAGTATTTTATTAAAGTTTATTTCAATGCTTTAAGAAAATTAAGAAATTCTTTATGTAAGAAGATATTTAATTACAAATTATTTAAAGGAATATATTTTGAGAACTGGCAAATCTATTATTTTAATTTCTACACATCTATATTTTTCTACTAGAGTTTGAGCTACTTTGTTCAACAAAGTGGAATTCTGAGCACTTAGGACTTCTGTAGCTTTATGCTTGTGCCATACCATGATTACAGAAATAGGAATACTATTTTTTTTCCATCTTCTAGCCTGCATGCACACTTACATATATTGATCACCAGAGTTGAAAAACTGCATCTTTGACTCAGAATGAAATGAGAATTTTCTAACTCCAGACAAATGAAGGTTTAGGATCAGTTAAAGTATTTTTCTTTAATTACCAAGGCAGAGATCTATTTGGGGTTGCCAAAAGGAGGCAATACTTGATACTTGTATTTAAACCTTTACTCTTTCAAATATCTATGTGTGCTTCAGCCCAGCTGTTCACTACAAATTGCCCTACAGCTACATGAACAAAGCATTTTTGATGGTGGCAACTGTAATGGTGTTTATAGAGGTAAAGTATAGCTGAAAACTGTACAAGCTGATGAGTGGTGAAAAGGCTGGATCATTCTCTAAAATAATTCAACAATATTACAATCTCCTGTTTATACTTTTATGTATTGTCTGATCCACCACGACAAAGAGAGAAAATTGTAGAGAACAAATTATTCAGTTGAAAATAATTAAGGGTTAAAGCAGTATAGGTTATTGAGAAGAAATATCATAAACATGGTTCACTTAAGGGACATTTAAAATCAGTAAGTGCCAGGAGGTGGTGGATGCAGGGGAACAAATTCAATAGGAGGGCACATACACCGAGTTGGTCTCTAAAAGGTAATAGGGTCACTGCCCCTTTTGTTCACTGGTTCCTAAACATGGTTTGTCCTATTTACCAGTTCATGTTTTAAAGGAAAAGATAAGATTTTGAAATTTCAATAGTGAATTTGAGGTAGACATGATATGACATGCCAAGAAGAATTATTTTAGCCCCAAATTATTATACATACTTTTTTCCAGGTTAAATTTATTTTGTTCTGCTTAATGAGTTTTTCATGATGTGTGTTGTATTTTATAAACTAAGACTGAGATAGTAGTGTGAAGGTAAATTCCATCTCTGATACTATGTAGTCTTTCCCAAGTTCACTAGATTGGCAAAAGATAGTGAGGACTAAGAAATGAAGGTTAGAAAGTGCTTGTTTCACTAATAATAATGATAGCTATCATTCAGTACTTCAAATGTGCCAGGTTCAGGGCTAGATAAATAACTGATTTTTGTAATAATGATCATAATCATAAGAATCATCATTATAATGCTTCCCTCCCCTCCCCTCTCTTCCCTTCCCCTCCTCTCCTCTTTCCCTGCCCTTCACTCCCCTTCCTTTCCCTTCCCTTCCCTTTCTTTCCTCCTTCCATTCTATTTTTCTTAGGAAAGTAGGACTAGTAAGTACCATGATATAAAAACATTTTTAAAAATTTCTCTGTGCTATATTGATGCAAATTGATGCAAATTTTAGGCTTGCACTAGGAAGTCAGTAACTTGATCTATATGACATTATTTTAAAATTTTATTTCATTCACATGCTAAATTTGTGATAAATCTATAGGTCTAAACATATCAGCTTATACAGTTTGAATCTCTTTCCAGCCATACTAAAACCTTCCAAGTCAGTGGGAAATGAAGTTATTTACTGAGCTAGATCCTGTACTGTTATCAATTACTTCAGAACATAATTCAGAAAGGCTTGGTGAACAATTAATAACAGATTCTGCCCTGCTTTTTTAAGCTTTACTTATTTTCAGTTATCTACTGTTATTATAGAGTATTACATACAATTTACAAATTCCATGGCCCTGAGAAAATCACAGACTAAAGTCTGGGCTTCTCATCTATTTGTCAGATTTGGCCAAGCGTTTTTATAGCATGACTATCACAGAGCGGTTGTGTATATATCCTTTGGTTCAGGCATGTACTCAATATTTGCACTTCTTTGTTAGGGCTAGTTGGCAGTCCCTTGGCAAGCTATATATCTTTGCTTAAGTTCTCTTAGTGATTAGCTTGTATTATTTTTATTTTTAGGACAATAAAGAACAGGTAATGCTCACATATCTAGTTCTAAGATGCAAACTCTTCAAATGCCTTCAGGCTTTGAATTTTTTTCTCATGTTGATATTAATTTAGTATTCACTGGTATTTTCTTTTCAATTTTATAAAATTATTTTCACATTAATATCATGAATTCTATCTATCTATCTATCTATATCTATCGAAAGGTAATTTGTATGATGAAAGGCAGAAACACAATTTATTTTACCCCAAGTGGCTATTAACTGACACACTAGTAGTTTGCACTATTTTCTGCCTCTTGTATTCCAGAATCTGTTTTAGGGTTATCTGCTCTGTTTCCTTGATCTGTCAGCTTATTCTTATGCCAATATCACACTGTTTTTAATTATTGGCTCTTATAATAGAATAAGTCTTCTTGTTCCAGTATTTAATTCATTATTTTGGACAGTTCCCACTGTTTATTTTTTTTCAGATGTAATTTTGAATCATTTTCCCAAAGTTACAAAACAAATTCCATTGGGATTTTATTTTGAAAATACAAACTGATTTGGGAAGTACTGGCATTATTACAATACTTAATTTTCCCAACAGTATAATCTAAACTTATGTATGAAACATGAAACTGTTTTCTTTCTATAATTTTGGGGAAAATAGCTGTGAACAAAATTTCAAATATTCCAACAGTGCTTGTATGATTTATGGATGAATAGATCTTCAACTTCTTTAATCTCACAGCCTCCTCAATTGATCATGGAACTTGCTTTTGAGCACCTTCTTTGAGGTGAACTGAGTCCAAAAGTGAACCCAGGTTAACAGTTCCAGAGTCAGGCTTGTCAAGAAGGAGTTGATATACTTGGGTGTGAACAGGACTCCTTTATATCTGGGAAGAGATCTATCTGCCCATGATGTCACTAATCATTCCTGTTCTTTCTTGTATATTTTCCTGCCCTTTTGTGGCTGCCTCTCCTCCACCACCTCCATCCTGCCAGGCACACTGGTTCAATATATATATGAATTGAGTTTAGATGCCAAAGGAAGTTTAGCTCTTAGCTTTCCCACTGCAAATGAAAAGAACACAGATGTAGAGAATCAAAAACAAACGCAGAGCATAGTTTTGAGGGTTAAGTGTATGCCTTTAGTAACTTTTTTTAGTATTTAGAAGAGGCTTCATTGCCTCTTGTCATATCTATCAAAACTATCTGATTCATGTTTCTTTTCCCCTGTTGTTAGAGATTACATTGTATTTTTAAGGAAAACACTTTCTAGTAGCTACCTTTCTCCCCTATGGATACTGAATGCTTTCTCTTTTTTGATGAAAATGATTTTTCATTTCAAGGAGACAGCTAGGAAGGTACAAGCTCAACCATCAACAGGTTGTCGGCCTTGTGGTTGACGAGGTTGAAAGGTCTATGGGTTTCATTTCTGTCCTCCTACAGTTCCATCAATTGCTGGTAATGTATGTGATTCTACTGATCTCTGATGTGAGCCCACAACGGCTATGGAAAATAAATAGCTTTTAAAATGCAAGTTTGGGTTTTAGAAATCTATAGATCCATGAAATCTAGAAGTAAGTTGCATAGTTCTTGCCTGTATTAATACCCGGTTTCTGCATTCTCCGCAATCTCCCTCTTATGTTTGTTAACCCCAAATTCTTCTTGAAAAATTTGACTCTACACAGTATTACTAATAAAAATACTCTTCCCTCCCCATGGTTGCATTTAAAATAGCCATTTAAGCATAATCCACAAGCTTATTTTAAATGTTTGCAAATGTAGTATTTATAACAGAAAATTGGCACTATATTTTCATAGGTTCAAATAATTCATATATTTTTTTAAATGTAAAGCAAGTTAATAAAATCTTCCAGTGTTAACTTATTGTGTTAAGAAAACAAGAAACAGAAAAAAGTGAGATGTAGAGTTGACACCCTTTTCCATTCTATTTGGTATTAGTTTCCTTAGGGTGACTCCCAAAGTTGAAGTCAAATTCAATTACCTGAGTGTTGGATCTGCTCAGCATAGACCAAGGGTGACTGTGCGCTCTATACATGGCGGCAGGTGTGTGTGTGTGTGTGTGTGTGTGTGTGTGTGTGTGTGTGTGTGTGTGCGCGCAACCCAGAGGCAAGTAAAATGTGGGCTCTTCTGAACAGTCTTCAGTTATACCTTGGTTACTATCTAACCAATCTGCTTACTATTCCAGAATTGTTACTCTACTCTCCTTAGACGTCTGATGTCCTATTGCATTTTCACAGCCCTCCACAGCCACTGCTTGTTTTGGACCTATTTTTCACGATAGGATGATAGCTTTCTCTCCTTGCTGTTGCTTCAACAAAAGGCTGTGAAAAAAATGTTTCATAAGATTTTCTTTTGTTCCTCTTTTTTTCTTCTTCTTTGTTTGCCCTTTGGGTAACTCCTGTATACTCCTTTCACATGCAGCATGAGATTAGATTTTTCAGAAATTACACTGCATGTCAGTTATGTATTAGAGCAATTTGTCATCTTCACATTGGGAGCACTGGATGCTGTCTCCAGCACCTGGTTCTCTAGACTAATATTTCAGAAAATATAGTAACGCATGTTATGTGAGCAGTGTCAGCAAGCCGTTACTCTTAATATGAGGTTCTAAATTATGAATATTATCAGACATCCCATTGCCGCATTAGGCGGTGATTCTGTGGTTCAAACAGAACATTCACACAAGACAGAGGCAAATGAACAGACTAAAAATATATTGCTTCTATTAGCTTTAAAAGCTGAATTGGAGAGCAGAAACCACTTGGTCATATGTAGCAATAATTTAGGACTCTATATAGTATTTTTCTTCCCATTTTATAAATAAGTAAGTAAACCTATGGCATATTTATACCCCACCTCTCCATGCCTCTCCAAGTTGGTCAGTGCCTAGCTTGGGCAACTATCAAATCAAAGGTCTGTAATTCTTTTAGGATGTCTGCTAAAGGTGGGAGCCCAGCAGCAGCTACATAATAGTATATATTATTAACGCACATCCATTTTATAAAAAGGATCCATGCCAGGAAGCACTCCAAAGGACCCAGTCATATTTTGTCTTAGGAAGGTTGATATTTAAAACATCAAAATAAAATGGTTCACACAGCTGAATGGAAAGCAACAACAAAACAGCCAATAAAGTGGTGCAACCCGAACTCCAGCACAGGCAACCAGGGACTTTCCTTGCACACAGAAGGTGTATGCTATTTAGGAAATGGCTCTTTCTGCAGCAACATGGATTAAGGAATAAGTGATTATGGAATCACAAACGCATCAAGTTGTGAAATGTAAGTCTCATCCATTCATTCATCCATGTTTCTTGCAGACAGTTATTTACAGGTGCAAATAATGGGGGTCCATCATTAAGTACAGATGCATATTATAGTCAATTAATGGTGACTTGAATTTTTCTGAGTGAAACCAGAATTTATACTATGTTAAATATACAAAACACTGAGAATGATCACAAGTGAAGGTTATAAACCCTCACTCATATGCTCCTATGATTATTTTATGAAGCAATGTTATTTGAAATAAGCTTATTTAAAATTCTCCCAGTACATGATTAGTTGTCAGTTCACAATTACATAAAAGGTTTATTCTAAAATACTATGGTTATGACATGTATCTATGAAAAGAGACTGATACATTCATATTGTCTTTAAAATCTGTTGTTTTAAACAGTATGAGGCAAACATGAAAAGTGCCCACGCAGTCCAAGATTGCTTTGTTCATAAAATACACTTTTCTTAAAATGAATTCACAATCTTACTATCATCTCTTCATTATATATTTGGTATAAGTTTTCTACATTTTGAAATATTTGACCATTTATTTCCCTTATATGACAGAAATGCAACCACACAATTTTTTTAGGCTGTGACAAAATCTATTTGAAAAACAGCATTTTTTGTTTGTTTGTTATTCTTTAACATTCAGTAGCACAGTAATTACAAAACTGGGAATGTATTTTTTATTTCTTACTCAGGGTCTAGAGCACAAAATTAGTGCACTTAGGGGTCAGGGGGGCCATCAGCCTGGTCTGCACCCTCTTGCAGTCTGGGAGCCCTAGTGGATGTCCAACTGATGGTTTAGGCCTGACCCAGGGAACGGGCCTAAGGTTTTGTCAGACATTCTTAGCCCTGCCACGGAGGCAGGAGAGGCTTCCACCACCACCACTGTGCTTGCCAGCTGTGAACCCAGCTTCTGGAGGAGCAGTGCTGACCACCAGGGGGCAGCTCCTGCATCGAGTGTCTGCCCCCTGGTGGTCAGTGTGCATCATAGTGATTGGTCATTCCACCATTTAGTCAATTTGCATATTAGCCTTTTATTATATAGGACTAGAGGCCTGGTCCCCTCAGCCCATCATGCATCCTCTCCTATCCGAGACCCCTTGAAGGATGTCTGACTGCCAGTGTAGGCCCAAACCCAGGCATGAAACCGAAGATGACTGCTGACAGGAAGGCAGACTGCAAGATAGTGTGTGAGGGAGAAAACAGAGAGTGTGGTCGCATGGGGAGTGTTTGTTGGTTGAGGGACAGCTATACTCCAAGAGACTGTGGGCGACTGTCAAATGGGGCTCCCCTTACTGGGCAGCCCCCACTCCTGCTGGGTTCCCTCATGGAGTGATTGGCTCGGACACAGAGACCGCGCCATCTGTGAACAAAAAGATAGATACAGAGGCAGTAAAGCACCAAACAGACTGTCAAATTGCAGTGGGAAGGTTGGGGAGTGTTGGGGAGCGGGTGAAGATATCAACCAAAGGACTTGTATGCATGCATATAAGCACACCCAATGGAACAAGACCCGGGGGGGGGGGGGGCAGAGAGGGATGAGGGCATGTCACAGGGGCTAGGGAAGGCTGGGGGAAGATCAATGGGCGGGGAGGAGATATATGTACTACTATATGTAATACTTTAAACAATAAAAAAGTGAAAAAAAGGAAGGCATGTGCAGATCACTCAACTGTAATATTAATGTCCTATTGCTTTATAATAGCCAATACTGGGGTGTGTTTCAGCTAAAATATAAATATATATATATATATATATATATATATATATATATATATATATATTCACTCTCACACACACAATACTTCTTCCTGGAGCCCAAGAATATTTTTTTATTTACTCTCTCAAGGAGGAAATTCCAATTTTGCCAGTTCATAAGTATACTGCATTTTTGTTCTCTTCAAGTAAACCAAGAAGTACAGATAAAATAGTTTTTTTAAAAAAACAAAACAAAACTGTCCTATAGACTGAAAATATTTTCTGTACTGCAGATGTTGAGCCTTATGTTATGCTTCTTCCATTCAGTCATAGCAATAAAAAATGACTATGATTACTAGATGATCTAAAGGAAGTAAATTAACCTTTGCTTTCAGGTTTAAAGAGTGTACTTGAAATAGTGAAACACAAAACAATGCATTTGTGCTCTACAGGATGGTTTGAGAGACCTCAGAAACAGTCTCAATGCTAGCAAACAGTGTCAATTGGTATTATACTCTATGAACGAATCAATATGCTACAGTACAAAGTATTTCTACCACCTCTAAAACACCTGTTTTCTAAACCACTTTTCTGCTCTCTACTCTGAAATACAAGGGTGGAACAGGCTTTAGGCTTTTTTTGTTTATTGATCTGTTTGTTTTATTCTTCCTGAGTTTCAGTGAAGTTACAGATTTTGAATCTATAAACCCATTTCAAGTCTCCCTCTAGTAATAGAGTTGACATAAAAGGAGCAGCCTACAATTGAGGAGTTAAACAGTGACTTGCATAAGATTGCAAGTCTGTCTATGCCTTCTGGGCAGAGAAAATGCAGTGGGCGTCGGCAAGCCCTCACACCCCACACAGTCCAGCCACGCCAGTGGTGGAGCAAAGCTCTGCTCCTGGGCTCCCCTTAAGGACTCCTTTCGCTAGGCCAGCTTCAGTGGTTAGTAAAACACAGCGATGGTGCTTCTTTCCTGTGTTGTTATGAAAATGAGATTGGCGGAGAGGAAATATGTGAATGGCCTTTGGAAGGTCAAGCTATTTCTGTCCTTAGGGATGTAGTAGCTCAGAGCCAGAAAAAGGAATCACAGGCCAGGGGAGCTAGCATCTGGGCACTAAAATGTCTCTGAGGCCATGGCAACGTGACTGAAAATGCTGGGAGCTGTAGCAAATTGCATTTTTCAAACCCGTCTCAGAGAGAACTGCAAATAATGGCCATGAGAAGGGACTGGCTTCAGTTTTGTAGCCCCAGCCAAACAGAGTGCCTGAAACAAAGTAGGTGCTAAATACTGGTGGTATTCTAGAAAGAATATTCATGAAGAAGAAATTATGAGAAGCATGACCTCTAGAGCCATGTTCACGAGGGAAATGATCACTGTATGGTCTGTGAATTTTTTCTAAAGAGGGATCCCTCTAAGGAACATTGCTCTCATTCTAAAATGCCTTGTAAAGAATGTTTGTTCCTTGAGTGGGGGATGCAAGCTAAATTGCTCTAAACATTAGAGGAGAGGCTGATTTCTAAACCAATACTTCTCAGCTCCTACACCTCTAAGTGTTCAGCTTGTCTGCTAATATATGTTCATATTCAGAGAATATTACTTTGAAAGATTGCCAAATTATTCATTTGCCCTGTATGCTCACATATTTCAATTTGACTCTGAAAGTGATCCTATGACTTTGGACTTGTGTGTAGTTATATTTTCTTGGAATTCTGGCCTAGCTTTGTCAATACACTTATTTTTGAAGTCTGGACAAGAACCACTGTTCAGACACATGATTCAATGGTTCATTTTGGTTCAATGAAAAGTCTTCCTCCAGGCCCCGCCCCTGAAAAAAAAAAAGACTGTACTTCTAGGTCAGAAGGTTAGAGCTGGCCACACTCTTTCAAGTGAAATAATTAGTCTAAATTATATAAGGCAGAATGGATTAAATTTTTCATTAAATTTCATTAGAAATGAATTCAAAATTCAAAATATCTGAGGCATGAATTTATTTCTGGACATTAGATATTTTTAACTCTAAGAGTAAAATGATTGCAAAATATATATATATATTTAGACAGTACACGTTGGCACAATTTCATTTTAATGCATTAAAACAATAGGTATCTAGTAAAACACCCAATCTGTTTTTAACAAATCATGAGATACACTCAAGATGACAGAGATTTCTTAGTGGGAATCTATATAACCTTGCTTCCTGCAATGTTTATTGAAAACAGTAGGCCACTAGTACAACAGATGGGGCATACATTATCATGTATAACAGATTAAAGAAACTTTCTCTTCATTGATTACAGAAGTTAGATTTAAACAAAGGATGCTTTTAAAAAACAAACAAAATTCTAATGCTTTAAAGAATATGTTTCTTTGGTATGGAATGTTTCCCATGATGGGATTTCTAAATGAAGCATACTTTACTGTACAATCAGAAATCATATGTGCGAAGGATAGACTAAAGGCTCAAACATAACCAAGCTATAATTCTTATAAAAATGCCTCCTTGGTGAAATTTAACCTGCAGTGCTTCTTTCTTCATTGCCAGAATTCTGAACATTTATGAAAGGGGATTAGATAAATCCTTCACTGAAATGTTAGAGTGTCTGATTTCTCTGACTTTTGTTTCTGGATTACCACTTTTAAAAACCTCTAACAAGTCAAAGAAGAATGTGAAGCACAAAGCCTATTAGATCAATTTTAAAACATACCCAAATATACAAACAATGGAGAAACCCTGAATATATTAAGTGCCATGTATGGAATTTGGGAATATTAAGACATTTTTGTTAATTTTCAATTTCATTTTCTTAAAGCAACCAAATTGCAAAAGGCCCAAATTTTGAAGGTTATGGAAAAACTTAAAGAAACATGAATCTGATAGTGAATGTTTAAAAATTGCTTTTGTTGATCTAGCATTAAACTGATAAAACTAATATTTGACTCTCTTATTGTTTTCTTTTTCCCTTTGAGATTCAAAGTGCATTTTTTCATTTAAAAATATTTTTTCAACTACATTTGGCATATATTATTACATCCCAGTGAGTAGACATTAAAGTTTATTATTATTTTTAGATCAAGAAACATTACATTAAATAAGATTCGTGATAATTGGCAATATGTGGAAATTACTTGCAAGCTTTTCCTCCACCATCCTACTCTTTACCCCAAAAGCAGGATTAGTTTAAGGAAAATGTTTCTGCCAAAGTATTATCTGATCATGGGCTCTAAATTTACTAATCAGCTAGTTATAAATATCAACAGCAAATGCCCAGACTGAATCAGTATACACTTAAAAGTGAGAGAAACACAGAGCCAGGTAGGATAAAAGCAATTGGTCACCTATATTGTATACCTGTTCTCTGCTGGAGCAGTTTCTTGATCTGGGACTACCACTGGCCATTTCCCTGACACTGAATATTCGCTACTCTAGTATGTCAATTCTCGAAGTTCAACTAGTTGTTGTCTGTGAGACTTTTAAAAATAACATAAAATGCCTGATTATAGATATTGTGTGTGTGTGTGTGTGTGTGTGTGTGTGTGTGTAGCTACAATTTTTAATACTGGAAAACTCAAAAAATAACAAAGAAGATAAAAATCACTCCTGAGTCCATCAACCAGAGTAATCATTTAACATTTTTACACACACACACACACACACACACAAATATATATACTTAGAATAATTTTTCCATGAATAGATGTAATTTTAAGGCTTTAGATAGCCTGAACTTAGTCAAGTACATGTGAACATTTTTCCCAACCCATTTAAAAAAAAATAAATATATATATATATATATATATATATATATATATATATATATATATTATTGATTTTTTACAGAGAGGAAGAGAGGGGGATAGAGAGATAGAAACATCGATGAGAGAGAATCATCGATCAGCTGCCTCTTGCACACCCCCTACCAGGGATGTGCCTGCAACCAAAGTACATGCCCCTGACCGGAATTGAACCAGTCTGAAGGACTATGCTCTATCTACTGAGCCAAACCGGTTTCGGCACCCATGCCATTTTTAATGTCTGTATAATATTTCATCCTAAAAATATATCATTGTATTAACCAATGCATATTGCTGAACAATTAAACTGTTTTACATTTCATGTTACAATACTTCTGCTACAGACATTTTAGGAAATCATTGTGTATTACACCCATAACATTTTTCTAAGGTTAACTCTGAAAAGTAAGGGGAAAAAACGAAATTGACTTTGCAATAGGTGATCTTGGTATTTCCATGATTTTTATCTGTGTTACTCGGGGTCAACTAACTGCTGTAACAATGTCAAACACTCAGAGACTTAGTGTAACAAAGATTTCTTTTTCACTCACACTGAGTCTCATGATACTGATAGTGGTTCTCCTGGGTGGCTCTTTTCCAAGCAGCAAACTCAAGATCCAGGCTCCTTTTACTGTACGTTTCCAGCATCAAAGGGTCAATGGAGACCATCTTATGATGACTCAGGATATTTTATGGACTGAATATTTAGATGAAGGGCTTAACTCTAGTTTTCTAAAATAGCTTAATACTAGAGATAGTTTCAATGTTTAAAAATGTGGAATTTCCGCTCTGTGCCTTAGGGGATTACCAAGGGAGAATATATAATACTGTGTCTTTTCAACTCAACTAATAAAAGCATGACTCTTTTTGAAAATATTCTTTTTTAAGCTTACCATATTGTCTACAATTCTAGTTATGTTTCCTGCTAGAGAAGGAAATTCTGTGATTAGCTGCATTCTCATAACGTAATGGGTGATTGCTAGCTCTGTTCTCTTTCTTTTTTCCATCCCCTTGCAAAACTAGCAACCAAACAAGAGGCTTGCCTCAAATGCCTCCGACATTATTTTATCACTGTAAAAGTTAAAGGAGAGGAAGCAGAGTGATAGTAGGAGAGAGTGGAAGGAAGGGATGAAAAGGGAGAAAAAGATGTATCAAGGGGGTGTAAAAATAGAAAACGAGAAATAGCGAAGTGATACAATTGCTATGCTTTCCAATTATGCACTGGTAGAATTGCCTAGTGATGAAATAGCTAGAAATATGCTGCAAAATATGTCTATTGTCAGGCAAACTAGAGAAGAATAGTACAATTTCAGAAAACAAAACTATCGATATCATTAGGGACACTGAAAAAAATGAATGCAAAATACAGCTAAGTTTCTGTTTTGACTTAAATCAGTATGAAGAATAGCTTAAAATCACATATTCATATTTATTAATTTGAAAATAGTCTAATATGTTTAAAATTGTCAACTGTTTTTTAACTTCTACTTAGTTTCTTTCCATTTTTTGAGGCGCAGACCAAACCCATCCACAGACTGTAGCTTCCTGTTTATGGAGTATAAAGAATAGCTTTGTGGTTGCCATCTGCCTGCTTTATCTTTTGTTTTCTTTTTCTCTTTCTCACTCTTCTCTCTTTTTCAACTTCTCATAACCCAGAGATAATCACAACAAACTTGGGCTATATTTCCTCAGTTGTTTTACCTTTAAGAATTTACCCGTATACCATCTGCAAAATTAATTTCAAATGATCTTAGTCAAAATGGCAAATTTTATCTTTAAAATCCTAGGAGTAATTTCAAATAAAAACAACTTTAGAGGTCTCAGTAGACCTGCTAAATATGGTATAACCTAGCAGAGATGTGAGGAAAAGGAATAATAAAAGGAAAATATCATCTCTAATAATGACCCAAACAGCAAATACTACATTATATGGTAGTCTTTGATAACATCAGATTACTGTATTAGCTCAGTGTCTGGCCAGGATTAAAGATAGTACATTCAAACTGATGAATTAGGAGACATTTTAAGTAAGACATTACTTGAACAGGTATAAGCAGATTTATATAAACCAACAAAGAAGACTTTTATAACCCACAACTACTAATATGGGGAGTCATTTCCACCCAAAGACATGAAGAGACAAAGGGAGGGAGCAGGTACCAATATTCAGGGAAATTAGGCACTGCCTGACTTGAGCTGTGGCCTTTTGATGTGGCAGAGAAAAGGTCAGGTTCCAGGGGCCCAGAATGGAGCCAGCCAGAGAGCGACTCCAAAGTAGCAAACAGAAGTTACCGGGTGAGTGGCCACCTCACTCCTATGCAAGACCCCCTACCATCTGTTCAGAGCAGCCAGAGGGACCCTTTAAAAATATAAATCTTTTTATGTCATTCTAGTTCTTCAAACATTGACGTGGCTTTTCCTGACACTTAGGATACAATTTAAAATCCTTACTATAATCTACAGTCCCTACATGATCTCATTCTTGGCTACTTTTCCAATGCAATCTCTAATTACTCTCCATCTTTTTTTCTGCTCCCGCCACAATAACCTTCCTGCTTCTCCTCAATACTCCATATTATTTCCTGCTTTGCACTTGCTGGTCTCTCTGGCTAAAAGCTTTTTCATCATATTCCCTCATTGTCTTTAAGAGGTCTTCTGAAATTCACTCACATTATTCTTAATCTCATTGCCTTATTTTATTTTATACTTATTCACAGAAGTTATTGCTGCTTGTTTATCATCTTCCTCCATTATAAGCTCCATGAAAGCAAGAGCTTTGGCTATATAGATAACTACTATGATCCCAATGGCTAGAACAGAGCTTGTTCAATTATAAATAGTAAATATAAACCGAACAAGTAAAGGAATACCAGACAATTCTGTTCCTCTTTTCTTAATTCAGAGAAATTTTCTTAATGTCCCTTCCAATCACTGTGTCTCATTGTGCAATACTAAAAACTTCCAATCAGTCTAAGTAATGTTCCTGCCACAGCGGAGAGAAGAGGAAAAAGGCAGACAATTATGTGGGGGTGGGAGGAGGAGTGATCCCTCAAAAGAAAGGTTGCCTTGTCCAAAATAAATGGAAGGAGTCTTGGAAGAGATAGAGAACAATTTATGAGTTCACGGATTGCCACTAGTCTTAAATAGCCTTAACAAGGAACATATTAGTTGTTGGAAATGAGCTATGAACAATGCGTTTTATTTTTGTTGTTGTTGTGAAACCTCACCTGAGGATATTTTTCCATTGATTTTTAAAGAGAATGGAAAGGAGAAGAGACAGAGAGAGAAACATCAATGAGAGAGACACAAAGATTGGTTGCCTCCTACAGTGTCCTGACTGAAGCCCTGAATGGAGCCTGCAACCAAGATACTTGTCCTTAACCAGAATTGAACCAACAACCCTTCAGTCCATAGGTAGGCTGATGCTCTAACCACCATGCAAACCAGCTAGGGCAACAATGAGCTTTTTTTTTTCTTTTCTTTTTTTTTTCTTTTTTTTAAACAATGAGCTTTCTTAATGTGGAAGCAACTTGGGAGCTCTGTGGTAGCCTGAAGAATTTCTATGAATAAAACAGAACATACTTGTTGCTAATATTACTTGATGATGGTGAGGGTAAAGAGAATAGGATTATGACCATGTCCAAAGAGTTGTTTTATTTCAATATTCTAAAATAAAACATATTCTTCCTCGAGCTTTTCAGAATGCCTTCTAAATTTATCTTTCCAGATGGAAAGTATTTATATACTATCAAAAAGCAATTATTGACCACCCCTTGATTTTTATGGTTGCATCCCTTTCCAGTTCACCTTAATATAGTCCATGTTCAGGTTCAGACCTTGTTTGAAGACCTATGATGTGTGAAATAATCATGATAGGTTAATTTTAATCCTTATAATAGTTCTGCAAGCTAAGTATCATTATCCACATTTTATAGATGAATAACTGTGTCTGTTATATATTGTTGTATAATAAATTGCCACAAAACTTAATAGCCTACAAACATTTACTATTCCATAGTCAAGACAAGATAAAATGTATCACAGACCTGACCTCGAAGTGGTAAATTCAAGATATACTTTGTATGTAGTTTTGGCAGGACTTACTAGATGATTCAATATGAGGTAGGTAAGAAAGCAGAAGAGATAAAATATAACTTCTAAGTTTGACTTTGGTAATCTTTATTAAAATAGGAAAGAGCAAGATAGAACTATATTGCATGGGGATAATGAGTATTATTTTGAATATATTAAGTTTGAAGCACCGATGAGACAGCCAAGTGGAGATGTCAAGGATGAACTAAACCTTCAAATTGTTCAAATAAGAGGTCTAGAGGATACTCTAGACCTAGAAATACCTTTTTCTAGTAGCTGAGACTTGGGACCTAAATCTCAATGGGATTTGGTAGTGAGGTAATCTAGATTCATATAGAAGACTAGACAAAAGGCAGGAGAGAAATCAGGTCAGAAAGCTTCCTCTAAGTGTCTAGACCAGAGCTAGCCCAATTTCATGCCTTAGGCTACTAATATTATTTTTAACTAGAGGTCCTGTGCACAAAATTCATACATGGGAGTTGTCCCTCATGGCCTGCGGAGATCAGGCTTTAGCTTGCATCCCCAGCCTCGCAGCTCCACAGCCCTGCCTGACACTCCACTTTGGCCTGGTGCTGCCCACTCACTCCGCCCAGTGGGGCAATCTGGGCACCTGTTCATATCTGCATTGGTCTGGTGCCGCCTGCTGGTTGCTGTCTGTGGACAATCTATTGGGGCCTGCTCAGTTCCCTCAATGCCTGGGAGCTGGTCGATGGTGGCATGATTGATCGGGGGCCCCGTCTGGTGCCACCGCTCACCTGCTCCATCATCCCGCTATGGTCCCGCTCTTGTCAGGGCCATTGGGGCTGGCAGTGCCTCCATTGCCGCCTGCTGCCACTGCAGCATTGCCAATGCCCACCATGTTTTGCGCCGCCCTCTGGTGGTCAGTGTATGTTATAGTGAGTGGTCGAACTCCTGGTCAGTCAAATTCCCACCCGAGGGGCAATATGCATATTAGGATTTTATTATATAGGATATTTGGTGAGGATGGTACAGGAATAACATCTCTCTCAGCTGCTGGCAAAGAAACACAATATTGAGAAAGAGAGATCTCAGATTCCAAGAGCTGGCTGCATCAGGGCTTTAAAGAGCATTAGATACAGATTATTTTGAAATACAAGTGGTTTCCAAGAGAGAACAGATCTGGGGTCTTGCCTTACCTCCCTTGAAGTATAAGAGAGGGGTTTAAAGATATAAAAGTGAAAAAAGATCACCTCCTTCCCAACCTCCCTGTTGATGTTTGAGCCTCTTAACATAATGAAAGCTTCTATCACCTAACACAGTTTCTATAAAAACATCCTTGACCCTGAACAATTCAGAGTTGCATTCATCCTATCTGGTAGTGGAGAAAATCAGAAGACAGCCTTACAATTCTGTTTCCTGGAGGCCTCCTTCATCTGTAGGCTGGCTAGGAACATTCAAGTTATCATGGTCAGACAACAGTGGCTTTTTTTTTTTTTTTTTTTTTTTCCCTAGTAAATGCTTTGACTGCATCATTCCACTCTCTCCTGACATTTTGGCATCCTTTTCTGTTCCTGCAAATGTCCTGCTTTTGGCATAGATCTCACACACAAATAAGTTCCTTATATTCTTAACTAGAGGCCTGGTGCATGAAATTCATGGATGGGTAGGGTCCCTAGACCTGACTGGAGATCAAGGCTGATCTGAGCCTTCCAGCTGCCGGCCAGAGCCTTCCTTTGTTCCACACTGCCCCCTGGTGGTCAGTGTACATCATAGTGGGCAATCAAACCCCTGGTCAAATGCTCGAGGGGACACTTTGCATATTAGCCTTTTAGATGATAGATAGATAGATAGATAGATAGATAGATAGATAGATAGATAGATAGACAGACAGACAGACATAGATATAGTTTTAAAGTGACAATAGATGTCTATGTCATTGGTAAAACTATTCAAAAGTAATTGTGGCACATTTTTTCCTGCTAATTCCTTTAATCAGAGTTGGGTATGTGTGTGTAACTTCCCTCAGAGGCCTTTTTGGTTACAGTTCTTTTATCCTAAGAAAGACAAAATTTAAGCCATCTTCATGGTTCAGAGTTTAAAAATCTCAATCTGGTCGTGTACTTAAGACTTACTTCTTCCATCTGGACTCACTCTGTTCTCCTGAGATACTCTGAACAGTCTCTCAAATTCATCAACAACTTTGCCTATTGAGTGATTCTTTATATATCCTTTTATGAATCCAGAACTGTCAATGTTTCTTCTGTAATATTTGTTCTCCATTCAAAGATTACCTGCTGGATAATTCTTGAGGTAGTTTGCTGGTGATGGATGATAATGGCAACAGTTGTCCAATCCCCATGCTGTCCTCCATAATCAAAGTTGGCAGTGCAAATGCAAGGCTGTCTGTTTTTCCATTTGCGAGAAACCTCTTACAGACAGGCTGTAAACAGCTTGGGTGGTATTGGCACGACACTAGCTAACTTTTCTACCTACTCTTTTTAGATTTTTCGGCTTCTTACTTTGCTCATATGTATCCTCATGTCTAAATATGTTACTGAAGGCCTTGGAGACAGTTCTTATTCAATTTTTATACTGTCTTTTTAATTTGGTAAATTTTGCATAGAGAAATTTATATATCTTATGTGTACAACTCAACACATTCCAACAAATTAAACGCTGTAGTCAAGATAAAACATACTTTCTACCATACATCCAAAAAGTTTCTTCTACTTTTTATTAAATAAATTCCAACAACTCATAAGCAACCACTATTTTGATCTATATCTCCACATTCTTGAACTTTCTATAAATGTAATTGAACAATATATACCCTTATCACTGGCTTCTTTTAGTTAGGCTTCTTTTAATTTTGTGATTCATCCATGTTATTGGGTATAGCATTGGCTTATTCTTTTCTTATTGTTGAGAAGTATTCTGTGGTGTGAATATACCATAATTTTTTTATTCATTCTCCTGTTGATGGACATTTTGGATTGTTTCCAGTTTGAGGCTATTATAAATGAAGTTGTTATAAATATTCATATACAAGTTTCTTCTAGATATTTATTTTAAATTATCTCAGATAAATATGTAAGATTTTAAATGTTGGGTCATGGGATAAGTGTATACTTAATTTCTAAAGAAACTACCAAAGAGTTTTCCCAAAAACTGTACCATTTACTATTTCTATAGCAATATTTGGATGGTCCAGTTTCTCTTCACATTCTCACTGACATGGGATATAATTTGTCCTAATTTTACCCTTTTTGAGCAGGTGTGCAGAATGTGATTCTAGCAGGTGTGGTTTCCATTTATATTTCCCTAATAATGAGAATATTTTTTGTGCACATTTTCCACTTGTTTATCTTCTTTTGCAAAGTGTCTAAATCACTTGCTATTTTTATTATTCTTTTTATTTTTATTTTCTATTTATAAGAATTATTTGTATATTGTGAGTAAAGGTGCTTTCTCAGCTCTCTATGGATGTATTCCACAGTTAGTGGCTTGTCTGTTTTTTAAATGGTGTCTTTTGGTGAGCAGAGTTTTAAGTTTTTAAAATAGGTTTTTATTGACTTTAGTGAGAAAGAGAGGAAGAAGAAGGATAGAAACATTGGTGAGAAAGAATCAATACTTGGCTGCCTCCTGCACACCTTTACCAGGGATTAAGCCCACAACTCGGTTATGTACCCTGATTAGGAATTGAACCTACTACCACTTGCTGCACAAAAGGATGCTCATCCAACTGAGCCACACTGACTGGGCTAGAGTTTTACATTTTAATGAAATCTAACTTATCATTTTTTATAGTTATTGGTTTCTTCATACTCCCTAAGGAATATTTGCCTACTTCAATTATGTAAAGATATCTGCCTATGTCTTATTTTTGAAAAATTTATAGCATTAGAGTTAATGATTATATACATAATCCTTCTGGAAATAATTTTTGGTTATGGTAAATGATAAGATCTGTGTTTCATTGCCTGACATATGCTTTATCTATTTTTTTAAAGCACTCTTTATTAAAAATATTTTTCTAACTCCTTTGGCACCTTGATAGGGAAAATGTCTCAGGTGTCCCTTCATTTTCTTATAAGGACATCAGTTATATTGGACCAGGGCCCCACCCGTGTGACCTCATTTAACAGTAATCATCTCTTTAAATAATTTTTTCCAAGACAATTACATTGTGGGTTAGGGCTCTCAACATTATTTATTCCTCTGCATTTAAAGCATGTTGCTCGTATACAACATAGAATTAGACATTAATTTTCATGCAGTCTGATAATCTTTACTTTTAAATTGGAGTGTAGTCTATTTATATTTAATAAAATTTTTGTTATAGCTATATTTAATTCTAATATATATATATATATATATATATAATTTGTTTTATAATTTTTCAATCTGTCTTCTATTTTCTTCCTATCCTGCATTTTGTTTTTAGTAAAAAAAATAGCCTATTATTTGAATCTTCTTTTGTCTTTCTAGCTATACCACTTAGTATTTCTTAGTGATTGTTCAGGAGTACAATGTGCTTTTTTATTATAATGTTCCTAGAGTTAATATTGTTATTTTAACATTCACTTAAAAATGCATGAATCTCTAAAAATATTATTTCATTTATTTTCCCCAATACTTTGAGCTACTGTTGTCATATATTTAAATATAATATTTGTTATAAATCCTATAATATGCTTTTTCCCCTCTAAAAATTAGGTTAGCAAATTTCTTTTAGAACAAAATAGTAAATATTTTAGGCACTAGGGGCAGTATGTGGTCTCTGTTACATATTATTTATTTTTTTGTTGTTGTTGTTGTTTGGTTCACACTAGCTTTTGTGTTTATAACCCTTTAAAAATGTAAAAAGCATTCTTAGCTATCAGACCATATAAAATATGTTGTGAACTGGATTTGGCCCATGGTTCCTAAAGTTTTCCAGCTTCTATTCTAAAAAGTTAGTTATCTTTTAAAGAAATTAATGTAAGAAAAATAATTTTTATATTTATAATTTTAATGCTATTTTTTCTTCCTGCAAATGTGAATTTAAGCTGGCATCATCTCCCTTCATCCTGAATAACTTCCTTTAACACTTCTTGTGGTACTTTTGGTTACCTGAAAGTGCTTTATTTTTATCTCATTTTCAAACAATATATTATTGGATAGGAAGATCTGTGGGGTTTTTTTTTCTTTTATTCCTTTTTGTCTTTAAAATGTCATTTCATTGTCTACTGTCACACATTATTCTGATAAGGAATCAGGCATAACTATTCATCTTTATGTAATATTTCTTTTGTAGTGTATGTGGAATTCTAAAATACCACCTACCTCCCAAGATTTGCTAGTCTAATTCTTGGGACAGAGTACTCTGATTTTGTTATATTAAATGACAAAGGGACAGTGCAGATATAATTCAGGTAATTAATCAGTTGACTAAAAGTTAGTCCAAAGTAAGATTATCTGGTTGGATCTAATGTAAACATGTGAGACCTGTAAAACAGAGAGTTGTATACCTTAAACTAATACAATGTTATATGTCAATTAAATCTTAAACTGGAAAACGTTTTAAAAAACTGACTGCTGGATTACTCAGAGCCCTTCAAGCTTGGTTTTGTTTCTTGTTTGGTTTGTTCTTAGTCCTAGGGCATGGTCCTTATTTAAGGACTTGCTTCTTCTAATACACGAACTTTTTGATACCTAAAAAGAATTACTGAAAATCTCAATATGGTTTCTTCACTCTGGTTGAGCTAGAACACAAATGTCTCCTCGACTTGCATTGCCTCTGCTATCTGTTCTATCATACCTCTGTTGTCTCTGTTCAATTCTCAACCTCCTAGAAACTACTCTGCTGGCCTCAGATTATCTGCACTTGAGGTTGCACAGACAAGCCTTGGGCGTAAGACCCAAAGGGAAATCCCTTGTGGATTTGAGCCAACTTTTCACAGTTCTCTACATTTTGGTGCCCTGTTCCACACTTTAGTAGCTCTGAATCGTGATCTTTCCTTGATTACCCCTCCAGAAATTACCCCCTTCAGGCAAAAAAAAGCAAAGACAAATATGGGTTGATACCTGTAGTTTCCTTATCTAAAGAATTATAGTCTTGGGTTGTCTATTACCAACTCCTAAGAAAAAGTTGTTTCATATAGTTTTTCAAGTTTTACAGTTGTTTATGGTGGGAAGGCAAGTCTGGAATCAGTTATGCAATTATGGCTAGAAGTCGAAGTTGCCATACTTGTTTTAAATGATCTTTGAAGTCTTCTCAGTATATTGCCATTATTTTCCCTTACAAACTAGAAGTATCCAAACTGCAGGTCATGGAATTTTAGAGCTATTAAGAGGATTCCATAAATAAATATGTGTACCAAGAACATATTACTCTTTTTCAGATTTTTCCACTATAAAGTTAGTTGTTTTCCCTCTTCTTCATACTGTACTCTTTGGAAGGAAGTCATTGTGCATGGCCTACACTTGCAGAGTGTGTAGTCACTCATTGGAGGCAGTATATCTACATGCATTATTTGGCTTTCTTCTGCATTCATGACTTGTCTTTTCTTGTCTCATTTACTGGTATGTCAATTATTGGTGCCAAGTCAGGGTTTGATTATTTCTGTTTGGAAGACACATGATGCAGACAAAAGGACATTAAGTGTTGGGTTTGAGTCGTAGCTCTCCCATATTATTGTTCTGTGGCTTGGCTTATGAAATTTATTTCATGTCATTAATGCTCAATTTATTCAAATGTGAAATAGGAATAATAATATTTACTTCATAAGGTATCATAAAGTTACAGAAGAAATGAGGAAAATATATTTAATACATTTTTTTCTACCTTTATCCCCTATAAGTAAGAGGAAGTGGGTTGTTTTAAAGAAATCATATCAGAAAAGGGATAGAGTGATAGCTACGTACCAGAAAATATTCAGGCAAAGAATAACAGATTAAATTATTGAGATGTGAGCATGTGTGTGGGTATGTGTGGATGCGTGGGTGATGTCTATAACAAATGTTTATACCGTTAGAAAACCAAGATCATTTATTCAAATTTTGCTTTTCAAAATTTTGGCACTACACACAGTTGAAAGATAATTAGTCCTCTTCCTTAATTTAGTATCAACCAGAAAGTTGAAGACAATTACTAATTTATCTTTAGCCCCATTAACTCTAAGATAAGGCAAACACCACTTTTCACTTTTCACTATATACTTTATAAATTCTTTAATAAACATTCCAAAAATACTCCAATTTTACAAACCCCTTTAAATATTTGAAATAGGAAATTATCATACTTTCCTCATAGATGTCTAATAAAAAGAAGATATATTCTTTGAGAATGGTATATATAATTGAGATTTAAGAAGGTTGTCAGCAAGTGTAATAAATTCTATTCTGAGAAGAATTAGAGAATTATCAGCCCAACAATGTTGATCTCTGTTTCAATTAAAATAGAAAATGGGATGAGAAATTCAGATATTCTGAATTTTATTTTTGAAAGTCAATAAAATGTTTTGAATAATTATATCCTAGAGGATTATCCAGGTAGAGTGAGAAAAACATAGGACTAAGGGATGAAGAGACTATTGTTTAGATCAGGGCAAGAGAGGCTCCTACTGCAGGCTCCACAAACCGCCAACTCTGGCTCTGCTCTGTCTGTATGCCACTAAGACAAACAGTCTTTAGGGCCAAAAGGCTGTAACCAGCCATAGGTAGGACCCACCTCACCCACCACCACCACCAGACCACATTCAGGTTAGCTGGGATTCTAAAATATTCAGAGCACCTGTTATGAGCTGGCTCTTGTGGACTGAGCAGGCCTTTAGAGCCAAAAGGCAGATGATTTCTGTCAAGTGCTCCCCTAGGTTTTAGAGTTTACCGGGAGTATAATGGGTCTCAGACATGCCTGAACATGCAGACTAGGTTGTCCACAAGTATGTCTGTCTGTGAGGCCTAACTGATGTGGAATGGAGGCAGGAATGAAAAATGGCGGTGAGCTGCAGACAAGGGGCTGGATGCAAAGGACTGGTTGTCATGTGCTGTGAGGAATTCACAACAAAGAATTTCATTTAAACCTGATCTTTCAGGTAAAGGTGAGATATGCTTGTCGAAGGAGAAGTATAGAGCATATTTCATTTAACAATTTGTGGGCTTGGTTAATGATGTTTAAGTCTTTAGCGTTATGACCTGTAGCTTCCATATGTACTCTTGCCTTAAGTTCAGAATATATCAGGGACAGCCTGGAAGTGACCCAAACTTTAGTTTTGGCCCTTCCACCAGCCAACTTAAGCTTGAACAAATGACTTCTAATTAGAAGGGGGGCAGAGGGGTTTGACTTTTATACAGTAGCAGAACTTATTTTCACTACTATTTCTGTCACTTTTTAATGGTGTAATTTCGAGCACACTGTATAAAACGGAGTCTTGGTCTTTTCATCTGTCAGAGTTAAAGTTTAGATCAGGTGACTATGTGGTCTATTTTAGCTCTATTCTATGAAGACTTATGCTTTATTAGACTAATTACAGACATTTTATTAGAAGGAAACATATTATTAAAGCAATAGTGAAAGTGGATAAATGTTCATCTGCTTAAATCAAGTCTCTTCTTCCCTGCAGTGCCCTCTTTGCTGGTTAATAATCACCTGATAGCTCAGTTTTGCTTTCACTTCAATTAAAATTACAATTTAAAAATGTAGTTCATAGTCAAAAATCAATTAAATGGAAATTACAGTTATTTGTTTTAAAAGTTCAGGTAATATTTTATATCATGAATCTGTTGGATGATAGTTGATATGGATTAATTACTAAACTGACTTCCCTTTGATCATGATTCAAATCTTCTCTGGACATGAATGATAATAAGGAAGTAATTATGAACCATTCCCTTGGAGTAGTGCACTTGGAGGGCTTTGGATAAAAAGCCTTTCTGAGTACAAAGTGGTTCCCCTATTCTTATGTAGAAAAATCTGATTAATTGTTTCAATTTGTGTCATAGAGCACAAAGGGCGGCTCCTGGTCAGTCACATCAATTTTTTGCCTTCACAGGTAATTATGCTAATTACCTGTGAGACAAGGTTGATCTGTTTCTTCTTCTTTTGCAAGCCATGGAGAGAGACAGTGAGGTTCTCTAGGTTATGTGATGGGCTGTGAACTCCGGGGCTATGTTTCTGCCTCCAGTTTTTTCCTGAACCATAGGAAAATCATAGAATTTAGTCTCAGAGGGCTGTGCTACTTGGGGCAGTAATTATTAGGGGAGAAATAGGAGTTTTCCAATTGCAGCCACATAGACCACAAGGATGGCATATGATGAAATTTTATCTCCTCAGACTTTGTGCTTCAAACTGTTGATATCAACTTCAAATATTCTCTATATCATTTATTTCACCTATAAAATGAGCTTTTATTTTCACTTCCCTGAAAAGCTATGATGCATAAGAATGATTAATATCAAAATTTCCTCTTGATCTTCCCTTTTACATAACAATGATCAAATGAGCTTTCTGCCCTCTCTCCCGCCTTCTTTGGATTAAAAAAAAAAGAAAGAAAGAAAAAAGAAAAAAAAAAGGAAGAAAATAATATAGAGCCCATTCAACAAAAATTATACTTATGTTTCATATTTGATTGATAAATATGATGACAACTAGAATGTCACAGTAAATGTGTGTGATTTCTCTAGAATATTTACAATTCTGATTTAAAGAGAGGAAAAAAAATCACAGGCTATATTCTACTCAAGGACAATCCTTAAAATATTACTATCACAGCTCCAGAAGCAAAGATTTATAACTTTTCCTGTACTTTGGATAAACTGTCCACACATCTATATTTAAAAACTAATGAGAATGTTGTTCACATATTGTTGGGGGTGATGGATAGGGGAGTAGTTGGGGAGGGATGAGAGGGAGAGCTGAATTCAATAGCATTCATTTGAAGGTAAAATGAGGGATTCTGCAGCCTACTCAAGTTTAATTAAAAATAAATGTGGAAAATTGTTTTAGAAGATTGTACACAGTGATTATCTCAAATTGCCATGGGAAATACAGAAATGCCTCATTAAAAAAACACATTTAGACACTTTTTATATAAAAACTCCATCATTTGTATTCTAACTTAGAAAAACATTCTCACTTCTAAAAAAATAACAAGCTGAAATATGTCATCATTTTTATGTATCTTAGAATATTATGTATATGTTCAGACTACTTTTGGTATACATGGACATCACAAAATTATTTTAAAGGGAAACTGTAGAGAAAAACAAAAAACAAAACACAGGACAATTAAAGGATTACTAAATTATCCACAGCAGTGAAACAAGCAATAAAACTGAGTCAAGCCTGGGTAACCTCCAAAAATTAGGCTGCGTAGATATCATGATGTTACTTCCCGATGCAATTTCTTGAAATTAGGTAGGAGTTTTATATCTTCTCATTTCTAAGATGTATTTGTATGCTATTTAAACATCTTGATGTTTTTAATTGAAAAAATGAAGTTGACTAAAGATAAATTTTATTAATGTTTTTGTTATTGAGTTAAAGAATAGTTTGGTATTGTATAACCTGCACAAACTCCGGTTTTCCTCAAAAGCTAAAAAGAAATCTGCTGTTTTCTTTCTGATTCTGAGGAGCCATAAACATCTCCAGTGCAGTTGAGTGGCTGAAGATGTGAGCAACAAGTTATGGAGTAGACATGATGTAGAAAATAAATGACTCAGTTCAAAGTTAAGACTGATAGAATAAGTTTTTTACACATTTTAAATAATTTAAATTTATATTTCATGGTTTCAGGAAGAAATGATATCAGTATTATTGTTATTCATCAATAACAATTAATGATAGAAATTGCAGAGAAAATATAGGTGCTATATAACTCAATTATTATTAGTTAACATATTGCTTATTTTTAATTGTTGTTGTTTTTTTTGTGGGTGATAACCTTTGGTGATCCAGTATATCTATGACATATTTCTTCCTTGAAATCCCCCAAGTTGTCAAAGTATGTGACGAATATAATACACATAAACATGAAACCGAGAAATATTCATCACTAAGAGAGATTTCATTCTTAGGTATAACTATCCATCGACAGTTTGATCACTATCAGTATCATGGGCAGTAACCCTTTTCTCAGCACTTAACGTTTCGTGTCAAAAGCTGCTGTTTTATACAGTAAGGGTCAATGGAACATGAGGGCAACAGTAGAAAAGTTCAGACTAGCAAAATACATTTTCATTCTTGGTAGGAGTTATATTTGTCTGGGGATATGTTTTGTTTGGCTAACTCAGACTCTTCAAGCAAGTTGTCTACGTGGTACAGTTTGCCTGAGGCAAACCTTGTACAGACTTAGGTTGGACTTATATTTTTTCAACTTTATAATGGTGCAAAAGCAACATGTGTTCAGTAGAAACTGTACTTGTAATTTTTAATTTTTCTTTTTTCTGGGCTAGTGATATACAGTACAATACTCTCTCTTGATGCTGGGCAGTGGCAGTAAACACAGCTCCCAGTCAGCCACTCAACTATAAGGTGGAACAACTAATTCTCTACAGTGTATTGTATTGCCAGAGTTTTCTGCATATTGTAGTTTTACATCTCATGATGTCCACAAAACACTTACCTGTGTTTCATGCATCCAGTGAGAAGAGGAAGGCTATTACTTCTAAAATGAAACTCAAGTTAATTACCCGACTGTAGCCTAATGTAAATGTTCTGTGCACATTTAAGGCGGCCTAAGATAAACTATAATATTCAGTAGGTTTGGTTAGAAAATGCATTTCCACTTAGAATATTTTCAACTCACCATGGCTTTATCGGGATGTAGCTTCATCATAAGTTGAGAAGCATCTGTATTTATAGATAATGAACACTTGCCAGGCCAGCAGCTCCTATGGCCTCTATAAATCCAGACTTTCTAAGGCAAAAGCCTAAAGGGTGGAATTTGAAATTAAAGTATATCCCTACCTTACTTAGGTGCAGGCGGTTTCTGTGGGAAAGATGCACTGTGCTTGGGATGCTTTGGGCTGATCTCTCTGGGTCCAGCATACCATGCTGTGGAGGAACAGCTAGAGGATGGGAATAGGGAAGGAATCGTGAATAATCAGAACTGTGTCCTCATCATCAATCATTTGTCTTTCTTCTTCAAACAATTCAACCACAAAATTTTCATTTTTAAAATGACTATAAATAAAACATTTTAAGTTGGAACCCAGTAAAAAAAAGAGGACACAAAAAAAATTGCCTAAGAAATATCTGATTAAACATTAACTCTATGGGAAATAGTCAAACAATCCAGGCAACATAGAGATCTATATGTGATTTATTGCTCTAATTGAATCCAAGTTTCATCGTATACTATATGCCTACTTGATTGGTAATGTTTAGAAAAGAATCAGGTAATACCAAGCAATGGTAGGGATATGGATCAATCTTTTTCTCATAAACAACTGGTGGAAGTATAAACAAGTGAAACCATACTGGAAATTAGTATGACATTATTTATTAATGTTAAAAGTACAAGTAACCTATGAGTAAATATTTCTACCCACAGGTAAGTAGAAATGTTTGCATACATAATAGAAAGGCATACATACTTGTTAAAAGTATGTGAAAGAATATTTACAGCAACATTATTTGCATTAGCCCCAAATGAAAGACAACTTAAATGTCCATCAGCAACAGAATGAATTAAAATTTGGTCTTTTCTAATAATGTAGAATACTACCAGCAATGAAATTAAAAATAAATGTGTAATATACAAAATAATGTAGCTAAACCTTAAATATATAACATTGACCCCACATTAATAAACCTCAAGTTATAAATCTATATACTGCTCTATTCTTATAAAATTCAAAATAGTCTAAATAAAATTATTTTCTTTAGTGATGCATAGCAGATAAGAAATGTATAAGGAAAAAAAGAAAAGAAAATGTACGTCATAAAAGTCAAGGAGGTGATCATCACTAGAGAAGACAATGCAATAGTAATCCAAAGAGTGGGTACCTATAGTTTCTGGGGTATTGGCAATGGTCTAATTCTTAAACTAGGTGGTAGTATCTGGGTATTTACTTTACAATATTTAACTGTATACTTATGTTTTATGCATTTATTTCTGAATATGTACTATTTTTCTTAAACAGAAAAGCATCAAGACAGACTTTATACTATGACTTACTGCTTTTGGGGGGAGGCATATTTTTTGTTCCCAGAATTCAAAACACATGTACAATCATACCTAAGTCAAAAACATAGTGAATATATTTTTAATTAAACTTTTATTTTGAGATGTCTATAGATTCATGTGTAGTTTTAAGAAATAATGTAGAAAGTCCATGTGTCTGTACAGAGTTCTCTCAATAGTAACATCTTGCAAGATTATACTACAATATCACAAAGATTTTGACATTGATAAAATCAAGATACAAAATATTTCCATCCCCACAATATCCCTAGACCACATTCACATCCTTCTTCTCCCCCTTCCCTCCTTTGGCAACCACTAATCTCTTCTTTCCCCCTTTTTAAAATCACATCTTAAAGTGAGAACTTAAATAACTGATTACATAATTTTCTTTTTTAATATAATATTAAAACTATAAAATTCTTCCTAGGAAACATTCTAGCTGTGTCTCACAAATTTGGTAAGTTTCAATTCCATTATTACTCAGTTAAAATGTGTTGTTATTTCCCTTAAAATACTTTGAGCTGTGCATTATTTAGTAATTTAATTTTAAATAGAAAGAAATATATCTATCTTATTTTATTGATGTCTAGTTGTGGTTAGATATCATTGTATGCATGAGTTTAATTCTTTGAAATGTATTGAGATTTGCTTTTTGGCAAGCATATGGTCTATTCTGGCGAATATTATATGCACATTAAAGAAGAATTGTATCAACTTGCATGATAATAGTCAAATATTAAATATTTACTGAATTATGTGTGTTCTATTAATTTCTGAGAGAAGAGTACTGAAAAGTCAATTATGACACTGGCCAGTATGTTCAGTGGTTAGAGTTGTGGGTTTGATTCCAGGTAGTCAAGGGCACATAAGCCCAATGAACATTCAATTCCAGCCCCAGTTAGGGCACAAGCAGGAGGAAACCAATCAATGTTTCTCGCACATCAATGTTCCCTCTCTCTCCTTTACTCCCTCCCTTCCTCTCTCTCTTAAAAAAATCTATGGAAAAAATATACTCAGGTGAGGATTAACTAAAAAAAAAAAAAAGCCAATTATTTTTGTGATTTGTTTAGTTCTAACAAATTTCACTCCATGTGTTTCAAAGCTTTGCTTTTAAGGGATATGCACTTTTTAAAAAAATATATATATTATTGATTTTTTACAGAGAAGAAGGGAGAGAGATAGAGAGCTAGAAACATCGATGAGAGAGAACCATCGATCAGCTGCCTCTTGCACACCCCCTACTGGGGATGTGCCCGCAACCAAGGTACATGCCCTTGACCTGAATCGAACCCAGGTACCTTTCAGTCCTCAGACCAATGCTCTACCACTGAGCCAAACCGGTTTCGGCGGGATATGCACTTATTATCCTGATCTCTTTCTGGAGGATTGCTCTCTTATCATTATGGAATATTCCTTTTTGGTCTCCAGTAATACTCTGACAAAATTCTTAAAATTTACTTTATCTGATATTAATATAGCCACAGCAGTTATATTTTTCTACCTTTTTAATTTCAATTTAAAGTCAAATGATAGACTGAATGTAAAGACAGGACCCAGCTATTTGCTTTTTATAAGAAATGAACTTTAACTTTGAAGATGTAGGTAGGTTAAAATGAAAAGAGCAAAAAAAGATTATATCATGAAAAAACTAAGCCTAAGAATACTTACTATGATTTAAGTAAAAGATAAATTTCTCTCATTTATTTCTGAGATCACTGAGCTGATTAGGTGCTTTTTTGGAAGGTTTGGGGGTGGGAACTACTGTTTTCTCATTATAAACTTGAAAGAATTGTTTGATTTTCTTTTTTATGTTCATGTATAATTTTGATGATAATAATAATAATTTAAAAAGGGAAGTTGTAAATTTGTGTGATTACATTATACAGATTTTTACTAAAATACTGCTTCTCCAGAAAACAGGATTGTGATGTTTAAATTAGAAATAGAGAAAAACAAACAAATAAATAGGACAATAAATAATATGTTGTGGCACTGGGAGGTCAATATAGAAAATTATCATCCACAAAATGGCTACATCATTTAGCAATTTGTTTATTTCAGGATTTGTTCTCAGGAACATGGTGAAGGGGACCAAGCATCTTCTCCCTTTTTGCAGAAGCAGAGAGAGAGGTCACACATTGTGTGCCCTTTTCAGAAGCCCAATATAATGAAGCAGACATTTGGGCAAACTTTGTAGGTAGAAATACAGAGCATGCTATCAACCGCAGGGAAATTTCAAAACAATATTCTAACAGATATGGATGGCAAATTTGAAACACACACACACACACCACTACATGCAACATTTTGTTTTTATGAGTAATGGTTAGTCACTTATCAGAACTCTAATGAAACCTGGACTACTGCATTCTTTGGCCTACAAATATAAAGAAACAATAAAAGGAAGAACATTTCCCCCCAATCGATGCTGTGTATTTTCAAGCCTTTCTGCTCAGCACAGTCAAGAGATCCCAAAGGAATACAAACCAGAAATCTGGAGAAACTCCAGAATCCATGAGAAAAGGACAGAAAAGTCACAGGAAAGAAGAGAGGGGAGAGAGGACAGAGCAGATGGAGGAGAATGACTTAAACCTGCCCTGCAACAAGTCTCTTGAGGGCCTTGAGAAAGTTTGGGAAGTATCTGAAAATAATTTGTAGATCATCCTGGTGAATATCAGATACTACCTGAGGGAGCCATGAGGTAGCAGAAACGGGATCTGTGCAATGCTCCTTCCAGAGGCTGTTACCTTAAAAGAATTGACTAATATCCATAAATGGTTCTCTTTAAAATATATATATATATTTTACTGATTTTTTACAGAAAGGAAGGGAGAGAGAGAGAGAGAGCTCATTGATCAGCTGCCTCCTGCACACCCTCTATAGGGGATGTGCCCGCAACCAAAGTACATACCCTTGACCAGAATCGAACCTGGAACCTTTCCGTCTGCAGGATGATGCTCTATCCACTGAGCCAAACCTGTTTTGGCTGTAAATCATTCTTAATAGACATATATATTACCTTGAAATTTTAATTTTAGAGAAGACAACTCATTCTTCCATTATGGCTTGGGCATTAAATATGACAATCCTGCTCTGTTCTACAAGAAGGCTCTATGACTGACATTGCTAAAGTAACATTGGAGAATGCTTCATTAAATGAATGGCAACATTGGGTGGGGGGAATAAAAAAGAATCCCTCCTAACACTTTTTCCCAGCAGTTCCTTCCCTCTTTTCTTCTTCCAGTATTAAAGCTATTCCTGGAAAAGTTAAAATTGGTCCCTGCTCCATAACCTTTTATTTCGCATCCAAGTCAAAACGCCTCAGCAATGCAATACTGCTTTATTCCATCTTCCCAGCATTGTTTCTGTCCATTCCCCCAAACTAATACCCTAACTGTTTTATCTCAGCAGTCTGACACCAGCAATTTCTTCTGGCATTATCATACTCCCTTCTTTGTAAAGGCAATTTCAATACCACCTCTTTTCTGGTAATTTCCCTGGCTTCCCTAAATTTCATTACTTGTGGTGCAATATCCCCGTAGTTGACTATAATACCATTGCTTTTATAAAATTATATTGTGATTAAATGTAGGTTTACAGTTGTTCATAAGGAAAATACAATAATTAATAAATAATAATGTGAGAAAAAACTGTTTTTCATACCTACAACTGTAAACCTACATCTGCTGACCCCTGTATTCCTTCCACTAATCTGACTTCTTCCAAGGTAGAAACATATCTTATTTACCTTCTTCTTTGTCCTCAGTATATTCCAGTTACTCACACAAGAGAGGCACTTCATAAAAGTGTGCTGATTTATTAATGAATACAAGAGGAACTGAGATTTTCACAGTGAAAGAAGAGAAAGTGGCTAGATAGTATTCTAAATTCTTGATGTAATTCATGGTCAATCTGAAAAAAAAAAATACACCCCACCAAAAACCTCTCATTCTATTCTACTGTTCTTAGTCCCAATTCATTAGAAATTTGTCTTTGTGTCTGTCCCAGTCATCTTTGTGTCTAAATGTCCTTTGTTTCCACTACAGCCATATTGAATTTGATGGGCAACAGCCAAATATTTCCAACTGTGCTTTGTAGAGAGGGTAAGTTAGCCCAATCCTGAAGAACATGACAAAATAAGGGAGAGTGAGAGAAGATAGAATTAACCCAAGTATAGAGAAAATTGCCATTGTGAGCACTTTATATTAACCTTTTTCAATGATGGATTACCCATTCTGAGCACAAATATATCAATCAGGGAAATTATAGAGCAAGGGATATGACAGCAGCTGTGTAGTTTGCCTAATGATTCTGGACTCCCAACACTTCTCTGCTTGGTAGTACAGAAGATGAGTACTGAAAATTATGTGAGGCTGTGAGGAGAATACAAATGTCTTGAACACCAAGGAGAAAAAAAGTACCCTAGGGATTAAGACTTTAAAGTTGCTGGTGAAATGGCTTCTTGGTTGTTGAGGGTTTTTGTTTTGTTTTCACTCTATCACTACATTTCAATATCTGAAACCCTCCAATTTAGGGGACCTTTATGACTCTTATTAAAAAGAAACATGAGCCCTTACTGGTTTGGCTCAGTGGATAGAGCATTGGCCTGAAGACTGAAGAGTCCCAGGTTTGATTCTGGTCAAGGGCATGTACCTTGGTTGCAGGCATATCCCCAGTAGGTGTGTGCAGGAGGCAGCTCATCAATGTTTCTATCTCACTGATGTTTCTAACTCTTTATCCCTCTCCCTTCCTCTCTGTAAAAATCAATAAAATATATAAAAAAGAAACATGCAAATTAACTGTTCTTAGGTAACAGAATTGGAAGAAATAACCAAATATATATTATGCATATACATAAGTTTACTAATATACACACATAATAAAAAAACATCAAACTCTGCAACTAAACACCAAAGAGATCTGAGAATTGCCTATTGTTAGATGATCAGAACATTTTCAACCTAAGATTATATGAGCTCTTTTGTATCTAGCACGATGTTTGCTATATACCTGATTTACAGCAAATATTGAAATTTAAACAGAGGATGAAACATAAAAAATAAACCTTTTTAAAGTTCAATTCATATTTGGTGCTTTTGGAAATTCAAATTTGCTTTTCAACCTTTTGTTGTGCTTTAGTAGATCCAGTGTATGTTTGATAAGAGAATCTGTAGTTTAAAAAGTAAACTAAAATTGATGATTAGGTCCCAGGATGATGATGGGAATGGGCAGAGCATGACTTCCACAGTGGAGCAGGAGGGCTGTGTAACCACACCAAACAGATCTCCTTTCCGTTATTTTTAAGTGTAATAGCAGGAAAATTTTAAGAACATAGAGATAAATAAAGCAAGGGTTGTTGCCTTCCCTTAATATACTATTGATAATTTACACACAATATAAAGTTGCATCCTGAGCTAAATGATGATTTAGTAATCCATTTGATGAGTGATTTTTGAGCACCTATAGTGTGCTAGAAACTGCTGTTACGGGTACATGAGACACACCAGAAAATAGAACAAAGATCCTGCCTACACAGGGCTTATTTCTAACAGAAAGATCATGGTTTCTAGAGGTGCAAGTCTTTGGGACGCGCAGAATATATGGTGGTTTAAAAAAAAAAAAAAGTCACACTGTAATCTCATTAACAATTCACCTATTGTCCTAAAGGGGAGCATTAAAAATGTTAGGAGTCATGTGAAATGTACAGATAACATTAAGGTTAAAATACTTTTAAAAAATTAAATGACAGCAACTTCTTGCCTCAAATGGTAAAATCCTCTAATAAACTTATATTTCTCTCAAATTCCAGTCATTCTTTAAGGTGGGGAGACAACTGAATTGACAAAATAGCCTACTAGGAAGGAATATATATATATGTCTTAAAGTTTTACATACGTCTCCTTTTTCCCACAATAGACACTCCCCAGCCATTCCTACCCCAAGAAAGCCCCCACTGCTCCAGTGTCTGTATCCATTGGTTATGCTAATATGCATGCATACAAGTCTTTTGGCTCTTTGGCTATTCTCTAACCCAGCCCCAACACCACCATTTGTCTCTGGATCTATTCTTGTTCATCAAATTATATCCCACATATGAGTGAGATCATGTGATATTTATCTTTCTCCGACTGGCTTATTTCGCTTAACATGATGCTCTCCAGTTTCATTCATCGTGTTGCAAATGGTAAATGTTCATTTTTTAATGCAGCACAGTATTCCACTGTGTAGATGTACCACAGTTTTCTAATCCACTCATCAGATGATGGGCACTTAAGGCTGTTTCCAAATCCTAGCTATTGTAAATTCTGCTGCTTTGAACATAGGGGTGCATAAATCCTTTCTGAATGGTGTTTCTGGTTTCTTGGGATATATTGTAGTTGTAGAAGTGGGATCATTGCGTCAAATGGGAGTTCCATTTTTAACTTTTTGAGTAAACTCCATAATGTTTTCCACAATGGCTGCACTAGCGCTGCATGGGAGAACATATTTGCTAATGACATTTCCAATAAGGTTTAATCTCCAAAATTTAGAGAACTCATACAACTTATCAAGAGGAAGATAAACGATCTAATTAAAAAAAAATAGGCAAAGCATCTAAATAGACACTTTTCGAAAGAGGGAATACAGAGGGCCCAGCGACATATGAAAAGATGCTCAAAGTCACTAATCATCTGAGAGATGCAAACCAAAACAATGAGATACCATCTCACACCTGTCAGAATGGCTATCATCAACAAATCAACAAATGATAAGTGCTGGTGAGGATGTGGAGAAAAAGAAACCCTCCTTGCACTGTTAATGGGAATAAAAAATATTTTTATTGATATCAGAGAGGACAGGAGAGGGACAGAGAGACAGAAACATCAATGATGAGAGAGAATCATTAACTGGCTGCCTCCTGCCCCTTACTGGGGCATGTGCCCTTGACCATAATTGAACCTGGGACCCTTCAGTCCATAGGCTGATGCTCTATCCACGGATACAAACTGGCTGGGGCTAGGAAGGATTTTCTTTAACCATATAGGTTGTAGAGCACAGAGCAATTATAAGTTTACTCCTCCTCTGGAGAGATGAAAATTCCATGAACTATTATTTGTGGTTAATAGTATATGAACTTGTCCAAGAACCAGAAAAATTAAAATATCATAGAGTTGAAAAATAAGAACTATTTATTAGAATGTTGCTTTTCTGAAATATTTGCCTAGAATACATGTGACCTATAATACAAAACTTGTATTCATTACTTAGAGGAACCAATATAGAAAAAAAAAAAGCCACCTTTTAGATATGTGACTTCTAAACATCCATTATTGAAAACCTTTTCAATGCACTCTTGAATATTTTAATGAGTCATTCTCCTTCTTATTACAGGGCTGAATTTGTACAGATAGAAGTATGCATAGGTTTCAGAATAGATCCTTAGAGCAAATCTTTGAAAATATTAGCAATGACTACTATTGATTAATGGCCCATTAAGTACCAGTAGTGAGTTTAAACTCCGTACCAGTTACTTGATTTAATACTCACCACAACCTTATGAGGTAGTCCTCAGAATATATATACTTAATAGATTAGGAACTCAAGATTATATAAACACCAAAACAAGACTTGAACCTCAGTCCAACTCCAAACTGCATGCACTTTCTACAATGCAACAATGCCTCTTTTAAGTGAGTCTGAATGGATGGAAAGCTAAACAATTTACATAATCTTACTGATGCATGGTTTTAAGAGAGCTTCTTTACTAATATGTGGTACCAAAAAGCTGGCTGTCAATATAAGAACATTCAAGGGACTAGAAGTCTTTCTGTGTATTTTCAACATGCTTTATAGAATAAGAGATTCTTCCCCTTTTTGTTAACATGAGCAGGCAAACAGAATAATCAATATATTTTTAAAAAAACTATATTCTGAGCATCAAATTATAAACAAGATTACAAAAATAAAAATTTATATAAATAATAAAGTTCACTTTTAAAAAAAGTTTATTGACTTTTAGAGTAAGGAAGAGTGAAAGAGAGATAGAAATATCAATGATGAGAAACATTGATTATCTGCCTCCTGCAACCTGGGCAACCTCTTGGTACATGGGATGATGTTCAATCCACTGAGTCACACAAGCTGGGCATAAACTCCTTTTTGTAATATGAATTCATTTCAATTCCACAGAAAGGTAAATGCTCTAAAGCTGAACCCATTAAAATATTATAAAATATATTGTTTGGCTTATCAGGTTTTATAAATTAATGGAAGGTAGAAGAGAGTTTGGCCATAAAGTAGGTACTGGCATGCATTTTTGGATTACATGATTTTGTGCTTGGTGGCTTAAGTTTCTACTGTACACGTCCTTTAAAAAAATTTTATTTTCTAACATAAAACCTCAGCAGGCATGCACTTGGCTAATGAGGAGAAAAATCTGTCCCAGTTTTCCATAATAAATTCATGGAGGGATTTGAAGCAACCAACAGTTACTGCAAAAGAAAAATGAAAAAAATGTTGTTCCCTGGTATTTTTTAAACAAACACAAAAATTCAAGTTCTACAGCTATTAAGCTCTTCGGAGGCAACATAAACACTGGCTTGTTTCTAACCCACGATAATCCCTGAATCCAGCCCAGCCTTCATTCTCTGTTGTATAATAATTTCTCCTGCAATGCCCCAGACAGCAGGAACTCATGGGGCAGGGTTGCCAGCCCTGGGTCTGTTGGATTTCTACAATAGCCATAACAGGGCCAAGGCTTTCATTTTGTATCTCTCCTGGTTGAGAGATCTTACATAATAAGTACCTTCTTTTCTCCTCTGTGTAGTTTACAGAAAGGCCTTTTTTCTTTGGGGGAAAAGTACCATTTATTTTCATGTTCTTTTTCTTTAGGAAAGGAAGGGGCATGTCCAGGGAGAATGTGGTTGACATATTTGTCTTTCGTGCAAGCAGGAATAAGAAAATTCTTTTCAAGACATAGTTTGATTTTTACAGGATCTCCTAGGATATTATAATACTAGAGGCCCGGTGCACAAATTCATTCACAAGTGGGGTCCCTCAGTCTGGCCAGCGATTGAGGCTTACCAGGGGGCTGGACAGTTGGGGAGAGAGATCCTGGGAGGTTGGCTGGCCGCCCTCCCCCCATCGGGGCCTATGGGGGGGGGGCAGTTGGCTGGGGGTAGGGGCCTCGGGAGGTTGGCTGCCTGGGGAAGGTTGGCTGTGGGAGCACACTGACCACTCCTGCATTGAGCGCCTGTCCCCTGGTGGTGAGTGTGCGTCATAGCAACTGGTTGACCAGCCATTCCAGTCATTCAGTCCTAAGGGTTGCTTAGGCTTATATATATATATATATATATATATATATATATATATATATATATATAATCACTGTGCTCAAGGAAACCTCCAGGGAACAAGTCCCACCCTCTACCTCTCAACAGGCTGAGTACAAAAATAGTGAACAAAATATGCAAATGGAGCTACTTTCATTATTCTGGGTACAAAGTTGCCACAACTAAAAATCTACAGTCAAGATTTTTGCCTGGTTTTGTCTATAATTCTTTTTGCCATCACCATATGGCTTTCTATAAATCCTCCTCTCAGGAGAGAAAGAGAGAGAGCAACTGACCACCATCATTCAAATAATATTCCCACAGATTATTTTTAAATGTGGTATTAGCATAATGGCATAATGGGTACCAGAAAGTGAAGTTTCCTAAGTGGACATGGAAGTCCTGAAAAGGATGAAGTATAAGCAAATGTTACTCAATTGACTATTTTCAGAGCTATAACCAGGCCCAATGATTATAGGTGAATAGTGTAGACCTACATTTAAATGCAAGGCCAGAGGGTCTTTTTTCCTATTTGCAGTCTTGCACCAGCAGTCAAATATGCACAACAGGTGATCATTACTAGCAAGGAATATCAACCCTGATGACACAAAGGCTAATTTCTATAGAGATAAATACTGGTACAGTAGGTAGGGGAAGAAGAAAAAGTTAACCAGAAAGATCTATGCGCAAACTTCATGAAGCAAGGGTAATATTTTTATATTTTGAATTTATATTTGTGGCTTCTTAATAGCTATTAAATGAGTAATGAGAATTAATATTTATCTACAGTGCAATGGTGATTTGCTTCTTAATTGATTGATGCTTGCAGAGCTCTGTAGATAAAAGTTTCAGTAAACAGTACATGCAAATATTTTAAAAATATAATTCTTTAATTAGCAAAAAATTTAAGATTCATCTTCTCCTGTTAAGAATTCCTTTAGGGCAGCAGTCACCAACCAGTGGTTCACTGGTGGTCCCTGAGGTCCAAAAGGTTGGCGACCGCTGCTTTAGAGGGACTTTGAACAAGGCACTTAAACTTTGGTCTAGACATTGATTTTCCCACATGTAATAGAAAAATGTTTAAATAGATGCTTTCTAAGGTCTCTTTTATCTCTAAGATAGAAACTGATAGAATTTTGGATATAGAAAATATTCTGAAGTGGGATATATAGACTCATTCTCCTGAAAATGATGGAAGCGTTTTTTTAAAAAAACATTTTAATTATTGGGTGCATACTATATACCAGACACTAAACTACCTTCACATATACATCTCAAAAAAGTCCTGTGATTAGTCATTGTTATAATCCTCATCTAATGGAACCAAAGTTCCTGAAAATTAAATAAGTTGCTTAAAACACAGAAAAAGGGCAGAACCAGAACTTGAACCCAACTGTCTTTGGCTCCAAAACCTAAGCTCTTAACCATGAGTAGCCTACATTTAACATGGCTTCTCCATTATCCCATGGTCTGGGGCAAGTCTGAATTTGCTCTTATACACTTCCTACTCACCCCATGATCTTCCTGCTTCCCTCAGCTCAGAGCCCAGGTTCTTTTCATCTCAGAGAATCTAGTTTCTTATAAGAAAGGTGAGCCTCATTTCTTCTCGGTGTTTGTGCTCAAATATCTGCACGCACAGGATGAGACAGGTGGCACACCAAAGTGTAGGTTTTTCTCCTTCACTATGGGCTGACTAGTGGAGGGTCCCTCTGGCAGACACCTTCCCTTCTTTCCTCCTCCCTTTGTTCTTTTTTCTTCTTCTACTATTATGCAAGCAATTAATGCAACCGAATCCTTAATAAGCCAATTTAGTCCAGTCCACATTAGCTATTTTGTTCCTCATAAGTCAATTAATTCAGGTCACATTTGAAGGGACTGTCATGTTTACAAAATCAAAATCACTGTCTACACATTTCTGTAGGAAATAAGATGGTAAGGAGTACTGTTAAAATCTCATCTTTCTCTTTATGGAGTAGCAGTTTGCTATTACTGGGAGATCCTTGCCTTAACCCACATGTGTCAAACACAAGGCCCGCGGGCCAAATCCGTCCCGCCAGGCCTTGCAATGTGGCCCGCACTGCGCTGTCATCACTGCACTCCGCTGCGTTTCCATCAAATGACAGTTTATGACTGTTCAGTAAACCATTCGGCCCACGATTTAGGCTGGATTTTAGATTTTGGCCTCTTCTCTGATTGAGTTCGACACCCCTACCTTAACCAGAGGCTTGACAAGATGACTTAGCAGTCATTTACAATATTTATTTCATGGGAGGGGAGTAAACAGATAAAAGTGAACAGAGCTTTGCTTATATTGGGTACAAGGGATTCAAAGAAGGATGAACAGCCTTTCTGTGAAGACAGCCCTCATTACTGGATACTATTAAAGAACCTAATACCTAAAGCTTATCTTCAAATGACTTGTAGGAATTATTGATATCTATCAGTCTCTTTTGATTTCTTCAACCATGATAGCAAGATAAAGCTTAATGTTATTCAATTAGAATTTGAAACTTATGTCCAAAATATTCCCAAAGCTCTACCCTAGAATGGAGAAAATTTTGGAACCACATACATAAATGTAATTTAAAGAATTTCCTTAATAAATAGCACTAACCGGTCAATAATGGGATATGGTTGCTCATATAATCCATTGGTAAAATACCTAAAATGAGAAGGGTATGCTCTTACTTTTATCTACATTTTTCAGATAATTTGACTCAGTATTGGGAGCCAGTAGACTCTTATTAAACTACTAGAGACCCGGTGTATGGATTCGTGCACAGGTGGGGTCTCTCCACCTGGCCTACACCCTCTCGCAACCTGGGACCTCTCCAGGGATGTCAGACTGCCAGCTTCAGCCCGATTCCTGCAAGCCAGGCTGAGGGACCCCACTTTTGCACACATCTGTGCACTAGGCCTCTAGTATGCATATAAGTTTGTTGGTTAATCTCTTCCCACATCCCTTCCCCACTTCCATCTGAGATTCATCAGTCTGTTCCACGTTTCCAAGTCTGTGCATTGAGCATCTGCCCCCTGGTGGTCAGTGCACATCATAACTATCGGTCGAATGGTTGAAAGGTTGAACAATCACTTAGGCTTTTATATATACACACTAGGGGGCCAGTGCACTCCCACCTCTTGCACCCACTGACAGTGCTGAGCGATTGGGGGTGGTTCTGGGTGGTGGTAGCGGGTGCGAGTGGCAGCTCTGGTGCCAGCAGAGGGTGTGAGTAAGGCCAGCGCCGGCAGCAGGTTCAAGTGCTGGGCAAGACCACAGTGTGCAGGAGTAAAGAATTTTCAATAACCACCAGAGGCTCACCCTGATAACAGTGACTGGTGCCCCGCCTTGGTCTGGCACCCCTGCTCACCTGCTTCACCATCCCACCTCGGCCACTGCCCACCATGTTCCATGCAAGCCCCCTGGTGGTCAGCGCATGTCATAATGACCAGTTGTTCAGTTTGGTTTTTCTGCCATTCAACCTATTTACATATTAGGGTTTTATATAGATAATTAAACTACTATTTTAAGAAAAATAAAAACAAACAAATGGGGTGGCGGGGAGCAGTTAGACATCAATCAAGCTGGCATGGGAGTGGTTAGGGGGTGATCAGACTGGCAGGTAGAAGCTGTTAGGGGCAATCAGGAAGACAGGCAGGCAAGCAGTTGGGAGCCAGCAGTCCTGGGTTGTGAAAGGGATCCCAGATGGGAAAGGGTGCAGGCTGGGCTGAAGGACAAATTAAGCTGCTTTGATGAAAAACTGTCCATGTCATCTGGTTTTGCTTTCTCTCAGTTCATATCTACTGTGGGTTGGCCTAATAAACTTGTGTGTGTTTGAGTAACTTATCTGAAAAGACATCCCTATTGGAATTCAATGGAATAGCTCTACTTTCATAACTTTTTCAACTAAATAAAAAAATTTGTATAAGTCTCCATTATTTGGTAAAAACATGTGGAATTTCCTTAAAATATTTCATGTTAAGGTACAATTTTATCTTAAAGGACACACCCAGCATTTTGCATCCAGAATAACAAAGCTTTTTCTCCTTTTTGAGGCTCTTCATGATTTTATTTTGCCTTCCTACAGTTTTTTAATCACTATCTTTCTGATCTAAAAGGCAAATTAAATTGTCTCTGAATTCAGCTCTTTGATCATGCAAATAACTGAAATCTCTTTGTGAATCCCATTGTTAACACAAAAATCTAATTTTGAATTCTTACTTACATCTAATATCCTACCACAGATAACATCACAACTATCAATTAATTAGATTCCTTCCATATTTTGGTTAAAATAAAGAAAAAAAAATTGCACATGGCCAAAAGGAAGTTTCTGTAATCTTGGAAATATTAAGGTTTCCCTGGCAGCTAATTTTAAAAACATCTATGGCCTTTTGTGTTATAAGCTGAACATGACTGCAACCTAAATCATCTTTTTTTTAGGTGGGAGGAATTTTCACCTCTTTGAAATAGTACGTATCATTTATTTTATACAAATTAATCTGCAGTAATGAAAACCTGTCCCTGTCATCTGGTTTTGCTTGCTCTCAGTCCATATCTACTGTGGGCTGGCCTATCTGGAAAACCTCTGCTGCTTCTCTTATTTATTCAGTGACCCAGGTTGATTGAACAGCCCCAATCAGGGACTGATGAACTCATGACAGAGGGAAAAAGAAAAGGCACATTGTCAATTCTCACCATCCATTGGCCAAATCAAGCCATAATCATGCTGTCAGTCAATGCAGAGGGGGTAGGCATGCATATGGAGGAGCTCCACAGGCTCTGGCTATTGAATGTAATGCTACAAGCATCCAAGGGAGACTATAATGGACCAAAAGTCAGTGATAAACTGTTTTTGCTTTATCTTAATTATATTACTGATGTGATCAATTGAGGGACTTTTACCAAGTCACCAATATCTCATCATTTTTTTTTTACTATGTCCTTAGCTTTAGGTAACTTCAGATTATTTGCTAGAAAATGACAATTTAGTAAATTTTCATTATGAATAAAGGAAAAAAAAAAAAAAATATATATATATATATATATATATATATATATATATATATATATATATGAATAACCAGGGAAAATGGTGCTGTATTTAAGGCTTTCTTTTTTCCTTGAAGAATACACAAAGCTTCCACATATATTTTTCTCATCAACACTTCATAGTAAATGAATATTAATTCTTGTTACTGTAAATTACAATGGCCTGTCTAAACTGCTATGGAATTACACCTCACAGCTGCACGAATACCTGGAGAGTTGCTGGGGAGTAATGTGATTCTCAGAAGCAACACTGGGGAAATAATATCATTTGTTGCCTACTATAAAAGGCTACCCCATTTTTCTTAGAAGCTTGGCAGGTTGAAATAAATTCTTTTTAAAGTCAATTTATTAGATTTTTAAGAAGTCCCACCAATTCCCCCTTTCCTTTCTCACCTGGAGACCTTTAACAAGTAAGTGTGAAAAATCAGCAGGCAATGAAGCTTCCTGAGGACCTTTTTTTTTTTTTTTTTAGAAAAACCTTTCAGAACTAGCTAGGATAGCTATATTCTAAACATTGCTCTGATTACTGCCCCAGTGATTTGTACTTGGTTACTTTGAAGTACACTGTGAAATTAAAATCGTGATCACATGGGTACAAAAAGGGAGTGAGGGCAGAAGGAAGGGAGGGGGAGAGAGGAGTAAGAGAGAGAAGGGAAAGGGGCAAAGAGGACTGGGAGAGAGCCTCAGAGAACAAGATGATTTCCTACAGGTGGCACAGAGGGGTCAAAGCAGGGGAGATTAAAGGGACGCCAGGTGCTGGTATAAATCCGCGCGTGTGCCTCTCCTTCATCAGAAAGTCACACCAGCTGAAACTGGTTTGGCTCCGTGGATAGAGCATCGGCCTGCGGACTGAAGGGTCCCAGGTTCGATTCTGGTCAAGGGCATGTACCTTGGTTGTGGGCACATCCCCAGTAGGTGGTGTGCAGGAGGCAGCTGGTTGATGTTCCTCTCTCCTAGATGTTTCTAGCTCTCTATCCCTCTCCCTTCTTCTCTGCGAAAAAAAAAAAAAAAATCAATGAAATACATTAAATAAATAAATTTAAAAAGTCACACCAGCTGCCTCAAGGTTTCTACGATCACCCCTCACCTGGGAATGGTCTCTTCCCCCCGGGGCCCTCCCGCTCACCTGAAAGCACAGAGGCTGTGCAGCAGCATCTAAGTAGGAATGAGGGTTGTCTGGGGGCTGATGATGTTTGCTACATTGTCCTCTGAGTTTGCTACATTGTTCTCTGAGCCCGGATGCCTTACTCCCTTGCAATCAATCAATCAATCTCTCTCTCTCTTCAAATTAACAAGGAAGCATGCAATGTGTGTTTCCTGTCCACAGCCCATCACTGAAATAGCTGCAGGCACGACACGAACAGAGAAAGAGCACCGGGACAGGAGGGCAGCCTTTTCACCTCTTACCTGTGTGCATGCGGGGCCACGAACAGGGAAGTCCCGGAGAAGCAGGTGTGAGAGGCCGAGACCCAACCTCCTCAGCAACCCCGGACTCACAGCCACAGGGACGCTCAAAACCGGGCTTCTCTCTGAGGAGAAGGGAGTCTGCGCCCCAGGCGGCACCCCAGCTTTGGCTTTGCGGACAGGCACCTGCAAGGTGAGACTTTGAGCTGGCTTTGAGGACCAACATGGCTCCCAGAGACCCAGGAGGCTGTGCTGGGCGGAACAGTTTCTTAAAGGGGCCGCGCACACGCCCTCACACCCATGTGCAAGGGGCTCCCATTCTAGTTTGTAAAGCATTGGTTTAGGAGCTGGTGCCAGCTGGGACACTCTCTGGGGGTAAGGCTGGTGGACCATCTTCCTGCTCTCCCTCTGCCTTGCTAATACTCGCAGATGCCATCTTATCCCCCCCCCCCCCACACACACACACACCTTTTTTTTTCTTTCTTCTTTTTCCCCTTTATTTTTTTCTTATTTTCACCAGGTGCCATCTTTGCACTAATAGCTCTAACCAGTGTGCCATCCTCATACTTCCCTTCAACACACTGGGGAATTTTGTTATCTTCCAGATAGGAGCTTCTGTACACACCTGGCTTTTGAGGACAGGTTTTGAGGACAGGTGGGCTTGTGTTCCTTGGTCTCAAAGGAGTATCTCAATCAGAGAGACAGTTCTTGGAAGACCACCCCTTCCCAGGACACTGAACAGACAGCGGACTGAAACACACCTCAGTCTTTACAAGAAAGAGGCCTTATTTGCTTGTCTAAAAGTTTTATAAAAAATTATTGATTTGAGAGAGTGGAAAGGGGAAAGAGAGAGAGAGTGAGAGCGAAAGCAAGAGAGAGAGAGAGAGAGAGAGAGAGAGAGAGAGAGAGAGAGAGAGAGAGAGAGGGAGAGAGAGAGAGATTTGTTGTCCCACTTATTTATGCATTTGTTGCTTGATTCTTGTATAAACTCTCAAACCCACAACTTTGGTATTGACACATGGTCTAACCAACTGCAGTACCCAGCCAGGGCCTGTCCAGGAGCGATGGCCTGAGGAACAGGCTTCTGCTTTGGCACCCTTATAAGAGGCTATGAAGGTGCTCTCAGGGAATGGAGCCTGGGGATGAAATCTTTGCCCTCTTCCTCTGCCTTACCCCCACACTCCACTGTTTTACAGAAAGAAGCCTATACCCTGATCTGGTGCCTTGAATTTTGCGGCTGCTGTCAGGGGACAACCGTACATTGTCTGGTTTTGAAACTAAAGGGTTGTGCTCATATGCGCAGGTCCCACAGGGCTGTAACAGAAAAATAATTCTTAAATAGCTACTACTTCTAGGGCATAGCATAAAACCTACGAAATCAATCTTTCTGAGGAAGAAGCCTATTAGTTCATCACTATAGCTGTAGCCAGAGAGGCAGGCTTCTGTTTACATACAAGGAGATGGAAAATATAAGAAAGTTACAAACGGAAGTCATAGCATTAAAAACTACAAAACTCTGAAGAATATACTAGAGTTTAGCAATGGAATAGATGCAGCAGAATAAAGAATCTGTGAACTTAAAGACAAGGCAGAAGAATTTTTCCAATCAGAGCAGCAAAAGGAAAAGTGAATTTTTAAAAAAGTGAATATAGCTTAAAGGACAGCATCAAGCAAGTTAACATTCACGGAAGACAGAAAAGGAAAGAAAACGTATTTGAAGAAATGGTGTCTGAAAACTTTCCCTATAAAGAAACAAACATCTATAACCAGAAAGCCCAGAGTTCAAAATAAGATAAATCTAAAGAGACCCACACCAAGACATGTTATAATTAAAATGCTAAAAGTTAAAGGCAACGAGAGAATCTTAAGAGCATGAAGAGACAAATAATTCATTACAAGTAATTCATTACAAATAATTCATTCCACCCCCATAAAACGGTTAGCAGAATTTTCAACTATTCAAGTGATGAAAGAAAAAAAAATTCCAACTAAGAATACTGTATCCAGCAAAATTACCATTCAGAATTGAAAATGTGATACAAAAAAAAAAAAAAAAGTTTATCAGACAAACAGAAGCTTAAAGGAGTTCATCATCACTAATCAACCTCAACAAATGGGTTTCTAAAAAGGGGTTTCTAAAAAGCTGAATAGATTTTGGATATCTTCAACACTAATGGAAATGGAGCAAAAACTAAACATTTACACTTTTCAACTCTGTGATAGGCAACACTAGCCCTAAGGTTCAGAAAACAGGAAGGCCCCACCCAGCAAAAGAAATGCTCCTTGCCTGTTAAACTCACAAATGGATAGAGAATTGAAACCATAATGACTATTGCTACAATGCCATAAGGATTCAAATCTGGTCTATATTATAAAGGCTGAGGGAGCCTTAACCTCCTTTTAACACACACACACACACACACACACACACACACACACACCCCGCCCCTCAGTCCCTGCTGTTCTTGACTTGAAGCCAGGGTTTTGCTATACATTTTGGAACATAGTTCAAATATTCTCCTGCTCTCTTGTCTATATAACAGTCTGTCTTGGGTAACGTGTCTGTGAGAGAGTCCACCTTCATGTCCAATACAATCCAGGAAAGCTATGTCACTGTATATATCCAGCTCTTAACAAAACAACAAAGCCATATTCCAGGACAAAAGCACTGGAACTTTCCATGTGAAAGACACAGTCTTGCTATTGTGGAGATAGCTCAGGGGAGAAAAGGGTGGTACCGGAGGTTAGGATATAAGAACATGAGACCTCCAAAGAGAGAGGCCAGAACTGGATGTATGAAGCTTTGGCCCAGTTTATGCACAGCTGTGTTATAAATGTGATGAACTAGTGTTTCTTGGATCATGTTCAGCCTGGGTTGCAGGGCAGTAAAGGTGGGATAAAAATGTTACCTTAGGCCTGCTCTCCCCAGCATGTCTATTTTTAACAGTTGAAAATGGCTGAGATCTGTCCTCACAGCTATAAGAACTCAGAATAGTGTGAATGATAGGCATTTTGTGACAGTTTCTAGTTGCCTATAATTGAGGGGAAGGGGAATTCCTCTGTCTTTCTCTGTCTCTGTCTTTCCCACTCTTCTATCTCAGGATTGGTGAAAGAAGAAACTCCTCAGATTAGCTCAATCTTCCTTCTGAGCTCGAAAGGTGAGAGGGAGCAGCAGTGGTGGGAACTCTGACATATGCCATTCACCCATTCATTCCAACAACCATCAAATAATCTGCTGATTATGGTGTGACTTATTCAGTAAACTGCGGCCAAACAGTGATTGAATTAGTAGACCGCTTGTTCATATTTCAATGGAAAACAATATTCGAAATTAGAAAACATAGAAGCCTCTTATACAATGCCTGCTTGCTCTGTGTCCCCAACATAAACTATATCTAATACTTTCCTTCATAGACTATAGCTCCACAGATCCTTTTTTTTTTTTTTTTTTTTTTCATTCCAGGAGTCGTAATTTCTAGAGATGGAGGCCAAATTATAGGTGGAAAAGCTGAGTACTGCAGATGAGGTGTTGACTCCAAGCGCCTCACTGCAAGGTAAGAGCGGAGACAGACCGGTATTTGCACATCGCCCTGGGCTGCCTTTCCCCCCTGAGAAAACCAGCACATCCTCTATTGATTTCCATGTTTTAATGAACCAGATGTAATTATAAATATAAGGAAGGGAAGACACTGAGGGAAATTGATTTTGAAAAGAAACAGACAACTCTCTCTGTCAGATGAGTTTCCCCTGTTGAAGACTGAGCAGGCAGGGAACAGCAGCCACAGGGTACACTCCCTGTGTTTCTTGTCAGCCGCTCACAAGAACATTCTCTAAGTAGAATTAAGTTTAAAATTTATGTCAGTTGATGCTTGTTTAAGCTTTAATGTTGAGCCTAAGTGAAAAGACTCACTCCAGGGACTAGCTAAAAAGGTTCAAGTTGGATATGATGAACTTTTCACTTTCTTGTGACAGATGATGAGTGAAATGACTTACGCATTACGCTCTAGCCAGAAACCCCACCCCCTTAAATAAGCCTTTGGTCCTAATGGTTGAATCCATTAAAAATACTGCTATGGATTTAAGCCTAATATATCTGATATGATAAAAAAAAAAATTCTTGACAACCACATCTGAAGCGGCAAATGTTCTAATTACCTCCCAAGTCCTTGAGATTGACAGCAAACCAACTTAATTTAATTCATGTGCCATTCCTTTACAGTAGCAACTCTTTTTTTTTTTTTAAATCCTCATCCAAGGATAATTTTCATTGATTTTTAGAGAGAATGGAAGAGAGAGAGAAATAGAGAGAAATACCAGGGAGGAGCCTGCAACTGAGGTACATACCCTTGACCCGAATCAAACCTGAGACCCTTTGGTCAGCAGGCCGACATTCTGTCCACTGAGTTAAACCAGTTAGGGCAACAATAGCAATTCTTGAAGAGGGCAAGGCAGGTTGCTGGCACAGGCAGATCCCTTTAAGACAGTGCTCTGAGAGCTGGCCAGGGACATCTGTTTCATTCTGTTACAGAATCCCAGACTATGACACCACAACAGTTCCCGAGTCGTGTAGAAAACCACGCCCCGTTGTTTTTATTTTCTGAGAGAAGTAAATTAAAACCTCCCCTCCAACCTAATAAACTCCATTGTACTTAATCCAGTTAATGTTCATTACAAAATACATAAAATGAGAGCAAAACATTAGAGGAGACTGATCCACTCTTAAAATAAGAGCCATTTTCCAGGGCCAGAACTCAGAAGGGCTCATGGTAACGCTAATGAAATGACACTGAAGAACTAATGGAAATTTTCTAACAAATGTCTTTCATATTCTCTTTATCTTTGCACTTGAAAATCTATTTGACACAGAACTCTATGTGTGTGTATTTGTGTTTGTAGCAGGTGTTTTTTGTTGTTGTTGTTGTTGTTTTTTATTCTAAACACTGTGGGAAGGAATAGAAGTAATTAAGGAATAAGGAAACAATGATTTAAACTGAAATGTGAGTTGTGTCAATGTAAAACATGTCACATATAAATTTTTATAGCTGATGATTTAAAAAATGTACTTTGCATTTCTTCAACCTAATAATTGAGACCCCCCACATACACACACACACACAAAGAGCAAAATAATCACTTTTTTATAGTGACCCAATGTTAACTGAAACTGATTTCATTTTGAAGCACATAGGATTTTAATAACCTCTTCAAAATGAAAACAAAAACTTACCCTCTTTCTTTTTATTTATAATTAGAGGCCCAGTGCACAAAATCGTGCACAGATAGGATCCTTAGGCCTGGCCAGCAATCGGGGCCTTCCCACTGCCTGCCAAGGCCTCCCTTCCCTGGCTCTGGCTGCCAGCCAAGGGCCTTCCCTCGTTCTGTCCTGCCTCCTGATAAGGAATGTCATAGTTAGTCATCAAACTCCCGGTCTCCTGATCTAACTCCCAAGGGGACAGTATATATAGACTAGAGGCCCAGTGCACTAAATTTGTGTTTGTGTACGGTTCCTAGGCCTGGGCTGTATCAAGGCCATCTTCCCCAGCTGCCCACAGCTGGCTCTGCCCCCAGCTGCCACTCACCCCAGGTTCCCTGTTCGCCATCAGATGATTGGTGCCTGACAGCTGGGGGAAGGGACCAAGAGGTCTGCTGTTCCTGCTCACTCGCTGGCCCTGCCCCTGCACAGGTGGCCATCAAGCAATCAGAGCCTGCCAGCTAAGGAAACAAACCAAGAGGTGATCAGTGTGCCTCAGAGTGACTAGTCCAGCAGTCATTCTGCCATTAAGGTCAATTTGCTTATTATCTTTTTATTATATAGGATAAAGTTGAAAGTGAACTTCATTCGGACTCTTGTCCTTCAAAACAAACTTTCAAAAGCTACTCACAGCCAAAACTGCTTTGGCTCACTGAAAGGTCCTGGGTTTAATAACGGTCAAGAGCATGTACCTTGGTTGTGGGCACATCACCAGTGGGAGGTGGGCAAGAGGCAGCTGATCAATGATTATCTCTCATCGATGTTTCTAATTCTCTGTCCCTCTCTTCCTCTTTGTAAAAAAATCAATAAAATAGCTGAAACCTGTTTGGCTCAGTGGCAGAGCGTCAGTCTGTGGACTGAAAGGTCCTGGGTTCAATTCTGGTCAAGGGCATGTACCTGGGTTGCGGGCACATCCCCAGTAGAGGGTGTGCAAGAGGCAGCTGATTGATGATTCTCTCTCGATGTTTCTAACTCTCTATTTCTCTCTCTTCCTCTCTGTAAAAAAATCAATAAAATATATATATTTAAAAATCAATAAAATATATTTTAAAAAAAGAAGCTACTCACAGTTTCTCCTCCCCACATTCCTACTTTCTCACTCTCCTAATTGTCTTTTGTTCTATAAGCACCTTGACTGCTAATTTTCTTTATTAGCTAGTTAAAGAAATGGTTTTCTCAGATGATTTTTTTTTTACATAAAAAGGGAAATAGAAACTTATTTCTTATGATCTTTTCTTAATTTCTCTCAGTCCTATAAGGCTTAAGTCTATGAGAGTAAATAGATTCCCAAATACATTTTTTCAAACTCTATCATGTGTTTTAATACTTAATTACAGGCATTTTGAATGCTCTAATTTATATTAATTGTTTTTTTTTCTTTTTGCACTCCTTTTCTTCCATCATTATGCTTTCTGTTTTTCTTATTTTATTTCCATCATTCCTGTCTCATGGCCTAGTCTTCTTTCTTCATATATATGGTCTACATGGCTAAGATCCATCCCAAGCATTTCCAAAATCATTTTCACCCATGATTCCTTTCACAGAGTGTTAGCCTATTATAGAGGGTGACAGTAATATGTTGTGGTAAAAACAAAAATTCATAAACAGTAAGGAACAATTTGTCAGTCTTTCTTGGATGAATAGGCTTTTTAGGCTGAATTACATACTGAAATTGTTAATTAACTGTCTAGATAAGAAATAAATCAAAGCAAAGCATGACTAAATAAAGCATCAGAATATCCGCTCTTGACAATACAATGTTTATCTCAAGGTTTTTGCCCTCATTGTCAAACTCCTTATAAGAACTGAATTTATTAAAGTTCAAACTCTTTTTCCTTTTTGATAATATCCTTCCTTAGAATGTAGAAGTAACTGATTATGAAAGTGGAAGAATGCTAGTAAACTGAGGAAGCACTTTTTTTATGTCAAAGGATTCTAGTAGGTAGAATAATTTTTCCCTTAGTCCATGCCTCAGACTACTACTAAGCTGCTGTAAAAATGAGAAATGTGTTTCTTAGTCTTAATTCTTTAATTTTATCTTGGAAATAAACAATGTAGAATGCTAAAGGTGTCTTTAATTTTCTTTGGAGTTCTTATTTGGTTCCAAGAAAAAGATAGAAAATATTATATCTAAAGATGGAAGGAAACTACCTTAAAATAGAACAGATCTTCTTAAAGAATATTTATTGGTTACAACCTTCATACACTGTGAGCTCATTGAAGAAAAAGGCCAAAGTTTTCAATTTTTATGTTTTGCCTACCTGGCTTGATGCCTATGACATTACATTGCAGGTGCTCAGTAAATATTTGTTGAATGAATGAAGATGACTGTAAGCATTAACCTTTTTAAAGGAACACAATCTATAGTGAATACATTGGAAAGATATCTGTAACTTATTTAAGTTAAATCCCAAACTTCCAATTAGTACTTTGTGTCTGTTGCCATTCAGCAAATAAGTGATCTTAAATAAATTGTCATATTCATTCAACATTAACTTCCATCTTTCCCTGATGTATGTGTTGAAAGTCCTTTTCTTTGTTTGTTCCCAATGAGCTGCCTAAGGAAAACTGTGTTAGTTATCAGACCTTATACAGTTTATTTTAGTCACAGAAACTTAAGATACCTTGTAATTAAGTGACAAACTCTGAAGACTATCTACCTAATAAAAGAGTAACATGCTAATTGACTGTACTTCCATGATGCCCACCAGTAAATCAAGAGTATGCAAATTAGACCAACAAAGATGGCAGGTTAATTTGCATACGTAGGCACTGAGTTGCTGAGGGAAAGGCAGGATGCTTGTGTTATCACCATGGTGACAACCCAGGCATTCCACACCACCCCAGCTTCTCTGGACCTCTGGGCAGCATGGAAAGGCTAAAAGGCGACTCAGGCCAGAGTGAAGGCAGTGCAGGCAACCAAGGGAAGGAAGTCCCATTCTTGCACAAATCTCATGCATCAGGCCTCTAGTCAAATATACATAAGCCTTTCAATGAAAGGTTAGTTCTTTATGCTCCAAATCAACCCTGGGTTAATGAGCTAGATCTTTGTTGGGTTGCTAAAGATCTCAAAATAACATGTATACAGCCCAGGCTTGATTTAAGCCCATACATATTTTGTCAAGGGATTAGTCTTCATTAAAAGCAAAAACACCCTGAAAGTTCTAATACAACCTGAGTCATTGAAGTCATCAAGGTTAATATTTAAGATTTATAGGATCTCCAGGGAGTCTTTTGAGATGTATTTTGCCAGGTGCAAACAAATTTAAACACCCAAAGCCTTATTTTTCTGTTCTAAACTACCAACCATAGAAACAATTTCTAGATTTGGCAAAGCTCCCCTTCCTGGTACACCAGAAGCAATTATCTATCCCCTGAGATGAGCAGCCCTCTATACTTTATCAGCAACAACACAAGCTTCATTGAAAATACATTAAGCTATTTCTTGTGTAAAGTTGGAAAAAGCTGAGGAAAACATGCACCTTATGATTAATCATAACAAATGAGAATTTTATTTAGAGCAAATGCTGTCTGTTAACTAATTTTGAAAATACACAGTAGATTAAAAGTTTTACTGAGGATATGGGAGAAAACACAGAAACATGAATATATTTATAGATATGCCATCCTGGGATCAGTGAATATCCATCACAGCTAAAAATGACAGCTAATATTTACAAAAGGGATATATATATTTTTTATCCTAACATCAATCCTCAAAGAGAAAAAGAAAAACATAAGTGTGATTTGACAGGCTCATAAAATACTATTTTGATGCATTAAAAGCCCTTAATCAGAAGAGCTAAACCACACGTTCATACATAGGGACCATTTGCCCTACAGAGGTCTGTTAGAATTCAAGGAGGTTTGCACATTTAGATGAAAATAAAGTACATTTTTATTTTTGCTAAACTATCGCTCAAATTTTAGCATCTCCTTCCATTATAAATGTAGGCAACAAACCACATTATTATTAGCAATATCTACAACTTTGTTCACAACAAAAATTAAAGGTATTTTCATAATCTCATATTTACATGTATTATGGATATATAGAAATTTCATTCTTCTTACTATTTTTAAATTATGATAGTTATTAAACCAATTGCTAGATCTTGTTTTTTATTTAATGTTTAAATAAGGAAAATTATTTGTCACAAATATTTTCTTAATACTTGACCCTATCTATAATAATAAAAGCATCATATGCTAATTAGACCAGATGTCCTTTTGGAGGACCTACCAGACAAAGCCAACGCTGCGGGGAAGCCCGGTTTCTGGGTGCCTGCCAACGGCTGGAGGGAAGCCTGGGTCCCAGGTGCCAGAGGGAAACCGGTACCAGCAGCCAGGGGAAGGAAGGCCTAATCTTGCATGAATTTCATGCGTCAGGCTTCTAGTCAATTATATTAAAATAGGGTCAAATAGGAAGGAAGAAAGGGAGGAAGGGAGGGAGAGACAGAAGGAGGGAGACTTAATGCCTGAGAAATTAATGGGCCAGACTTCCCAGACATGAGTAGGAATGAAATTATTGTGATTATATTCAGAAAATGAATTTTCTAAGACTGGCATGGGAGGATGGGATGTGGAAGATTCTACTGGCCTGGAGTTACATTTCTTGGGTTGCAATGTCCCATTTCCTCCAAGCCACTCCTGAAAGAGGGGCAGCTGGGAATTTAGCAGAGTTTAGAAACAGGGCCTGAGTTTCCCTTCCATGTTGCAGCTGGGCGTGGTTCAGCATTCAGGCCGGATTAAAGTCCATTAGTTCATGTGTGGAGTCCAACATGGTTGTGCACCGTGTGGGCACAGGGGAGAGCATCCCCTGCCACAGTGGTCCCAAGAGTGAGAAGAGAGAGGAAGGAGCGAACTTCTTTTGTTTCAAAGTTTATATATTTAGACTTCTGGAGCTTGCAATGGCCATGCCTATTCTGGCCACTTACTCACTGGAAGGTGTGACTGACAAGCAGGTGTGATTGGCAGGCAGGTAGGCACCTTCCCAAGTTGCTTAGGTCTTACTGGGCATGCTTTTCAACTGCCTTTGTCTAGTCTCTTCCCCCATCAATTAATGAGGAAAAGACGGGAGTGTTAATTGCAGCTTTTTGGAAAAGCTGAATAAATGGCAGGTCTATATTAATTGGTTTCCCTTTTACTCATTTTCTGTTAAATAATAAACAGATTATTACAATGGCATTTGAAAGAAAGACTGGATTCCAGATGTCTGAGGTATGGGCATTCCAGGCAGAAGGAACAGCAAAGGTCTTAACCTTGGAAATGTACTTCAGGGGAGCCAGTGAGGCTGGGAGAGCTGGAAAGATACTGGGATGAGGGAAAATCATGTACTGGGTCAAGACTGTGGCTTTTGCTTTGAAAGAGGAGTGACAGGAAGGTTTTAAATACAAGGGCAACATAATTTAACTTACATTTAAACTGATTGCTGTGATGAGAATAGGCTGGGGGGTAGGGGAAGGCAGAATCAGAGAGACCAGTTAGATCAGTTGTAAGTAGGTGATTTCTTGATATATTTTAAGTTAAGCCAAATGGGATTTGCTGATGTTTGAACACAGGTTGTAATAATAAAAAAGAGGAGTTAAGCAATATGAAGAGGTTTGAGGCAGGACAACTAGAAAAATTAAATTTCTGTGAATTTTGATGGGAAAGCAGGTTTGGGGATTGGTGGGTAGACATAATAGTATGTGACGTATTAAATTAGAGCTGCCTCTGACACATCCAAGTGGAAGTATCAAGAAGGTGGCTGGATATATGTATGCAAATTTGAAGGGAGAGGTCTATACCAGTGATATGAATTTGGAGTCATCAGCATACAGATGATAGACATGAGGCTAGATGAGATTGTCTAGGGAGGGAATATACAATAAGTATGAAAGACCATAAAAGAGAAGAGGCCCAAAGTTTGGACTTTGAGACACTCCCTCAATTAGAGGTGGGGAAGATGAGGAAGAACGCTCAAAAAGACTGAGAAAGAGCATGGAGAAAGACAGGAATACCCATCAGTGGTTCTTTCGGGTGCCTTTCTATTCCCTGAATTGGCACTATAAATGTGAGCAGTTAAGTCCTGGAAAATTCTATAAGGATGATGATGTTTAGTCCAAATATGTCTAAAGAGTCTGAGAAGTGTGTCATATGCAGTCCATTGATACTTTTGTTTGAATTAAGGCTTGCCGGCTGCAGAGAACTAAAAATACATCATGCTGAAAAATGGACACAGAACACTGTGTGTGTGTGTGTGGTGTGTGTGTGTTTTTCACAGTTTCCCATGACATTTTAAGGAAGTGTGGAGGATATTGTTCTTCTTTTCCTCACACTTGGTATGGCTAACGCTGAATGTGTGTGGATGGCAGTCATGCCATGTGACAGATTGCAGTGTCACACACACAGGATTTTGCTTCCACTGCAGGGAGGAACAGAAGGACATCGTGGCTGTGAGAGAACTGTTTATTGAGCTGCAAATAGTGTCAAAAGGGGAATGTAAATTAGGAAAGTCACCAGGTAAAAGCACAGCTTCCTTTAGGTTCTCCCCTCATTATCATTACTTCAAAGTATACTTTTTCTTTAATTCAAGCTATATGCATCACTACTGGGACAGTTCATTATATTTTTCAAAAATAACCTCCTTTATGATATTTTGTGCTAAAGATAGCACTCAACAAAGCCTGACATTTAATTTGGGAAAATCTGATTTGTTTGGGAACTCAAGTAATGGTACTTATGAATATAAAATAAGAATGAGGAAAAGAAATAGAGAACATACATTGCTTATATAAACTCTATTTAATTTTTGGAAGCCAGATACATTTGATTTGGGGGAAAAAGACCCAGCATCCTGGTAAGATTATGATAATCTAGGATGAGGCATTGTGTACAGTCTGTTCTTCTTGTTCCTTTTGGGGAACTGAGCATTTTTCTTTGAGCCATAGCACCTTCCTGTAGACAGATAAGGAAGGCAAAGAAGGCAGACAATAAATGTCTTAGGTTTTTAAGTGGAACATATCACTCATCTTAAGAAGAAGAAAGTTTTGAAAGAAGAGCTAAATTTTGTCTAAAATGAATTTCTGGATAATTTGTCAAGTTAATTCTTTTACACTTTCTCTGTTCTCCATTCTGGAATTAGTATCTTGGAGATTCAACCCAAGTGAGCAGATGGCTTCATGTAGTTGTCAGGGGAAAATGCCTTTCTCTCTAGTGCCCTCTCTTTCTGATTTGTTCTCTGTCTATTTGTATTGGCTGTTTCAGTTTCTGTCACTCTCTCTCTTGTTTTGGCTCTCTTTCTTCCACAGTCTCTTTTCATATTTCCTCTGCAATAATATTAACTTTACAAGTAACTGATTATTTTTCTAGGTAAGATTTTATGGGTTAAAATATTCTATTACTTGCTCCTCAGGCTTGGTAAAGATATATTTCTCAGGCCTCACATCATACTCAGTCAAGGGGAAAATGTCACATCCTAACTGATTTATGTTTTGTGTGGTAATCACTTGTTCTAAGCACTGTGTGAGTGATGACATTGAATCCCAAGGTTTAGGTATAGTGATCTGTGAGGTAAAAGCTAACAATTAGGCCCCCTGAACATATACAGGGGTGGAACATATACAGGTAGTTTTCAGTAGTAATACAAATAAATAGAAAAAGCAAGAATAAACTCTGTTTCATGTACTCACAACAACTCTAAACCTACTTTTGCCCACCCCTATAATTTCAAAATTTGTTGACATGACATGACATTGTGAATACCATCACCCCTTTTATTCTTCTTAGATAATGCTCTTGATAAAATTAAATAAAATAATAAAAGCAATTAATATTAATTCCTCCAGCCTTCTTACTCTTAGAGAAACAATGCATCATAAAGGAAAGCTAGAACTAATTTAGCTTAATGTATACTTTTCTGAGCAACAAAATGTATTAATAGCAATTTATAGGAATTAGCATGAACATCAGATTTATCTCATGGATTAAACTTTTTTTTTTATTTTATTTTATTTTACTTTACTTAAGTATCCCTTTGATGCCTTGAACTCCATGATAAAATTAGGTCAATGAAGGTGATACAGTTTAATGATGTGATAAAAAAACACCCTAAGGAAATAAAAAGTCAACAATAATTCAACTTGTATTCAAGATTTATAGTCACCAACTTGGTGACACTGAAGAAAATGCCATTACACATTTACTGCATCTCTTTTTCTCCCTGTAGGGAAACCACGTATTTATCTCCTTTTACCACCATTAGAGCATTGTCACCTTTAAAGAACAATGTCCTTTGTGCCCAAAGCAGAAACATAACAAGGAAACTGCAAAGCATTTTCTTCTGAACTTCTTTGGAATTATGTTTGGTGGTCCCTTTACGGAGGCACTCCTTGTAAGTACACACAGAGGTGCTCTTTTATTGAATGATACCACGTGCTAGACACGGAACTGCACACTTTCCCTACTTTAAGCTTTTAGACAACAGTTTAAAACGTGTTTTATTACCCTTGTTTTCCAGAGTAGAACACCAAGTTTTAGAAAATTTAAATGACTTGTTGGATGCTATAGTTGGCAATGCTAGTGCCAGAATTTGAACCTGAAACTAGAGGTGAAGCTATGTATGACAATTTATTTCATGCTTTAAACTACATATGTACGTGTGTGTGTGTGTGTGTGTGTGTGTGCGCGCGCGTGCACGTGTGCATGTGCACACATATGGTGGGCAACCTATTCAAGCCAGCCAAGGAGCTGAGAGTATAGTTCTGTTATCCCAGATTCAGAAAATGAGATATAAATGAATAGAAGTGATGTTATGATTTGAGGCTGAAATGCAGCTGTGCTGTTGAGTAATCTTCTGCTATGCATATGAGGGCAATTTCCTAGGAATAAGAGGGGAGCAAAACAGAAGAATCTCAGGCCCCAAAGCCTTTAAGCCTGGACTCCAATTCAAAATATTTCTGAAAATGTCGTTTCTCTCATTATATTTCCCCAGAGCAAATCATAACTAACAGCAAATTGAATAAGTTAAACATGAATTGACGGGTTAAACAATTATATAAATTATAATCAAGGAATTAGAAAAATAATAAAGTGAAACTGAAGAAAGAATTATAACAAATAGAAGAAAAATTAATCTAAAGGAAGACAAAAATAAAAGTAAGAAAATAGATTCCAATTAAATAAAAACTCAGTTTAGAAAAATACTATTAATATAGACAAAAATATGTCAACATTGAACAGGAAGAGACAGAGAATGTGACACAGAGAATGCTGAGCATTTTACAAATTCTCAAAAGTATGAGAAGCTTTATGATAAATTTTAAGACATGATAATTATCTAAAAATGGGTAATTTAACAAAATGTACTCAAATAAAAAAAATCTAAATTGATCTATAACAATTGAAGAATACAATCATTACAGAAAAGTCTACATGCAAGTAATTCAGCAAGTCCTTATTTTTTAATCTGTGTGCTTTGCCAAGTTATCAAAAAATAGATAACCCTTTTCTTATAAAACTCTTCCAGAGTTCAGAAAATTTTATAAAACTAGTATGAATTTGCTAACAACACTGCAAATAAATAGATTTAGAAAAATTATTAGCAACCATAATTTATGAAATAGACACAAAAATACAATATAAAATAGTAAGCTGATTAAACTGTGTGTGAATGCACATGTGTACACAGGTAAGACAACCTCATGACTAAATATGTTTTATCTTGAAAGATTAAGATGACATAAATTTAGAAAGGGTAATATTAATGCAACATAACAACTGACAAAGTAAAGAAACATTTTATATCAATAAATGCATCAATCATTTAATAAAATTCAAAACCAATTTATGAAAAAATAATGAATAAAGTAGCAATACAAGGTAAATTTCCAAATTGATTGTTATAACTACCCAAAAGCAAAACAATGCAGTGATGTTGAAGTGTTAGAAGCATCCCTACTTTAATTAAGCCTCCACACATTTCTTTCTAAGTCTAAATTTAAGCCAATAAAATATAAGTGCAAATTTTATGTGGCAGATTTCAAGAGCCTTCCATAATAAATACTTGGCATGAGGCTTTTGTCCTTTTCTTTTCTACTCCTTCCTGTCACTGCTGAGGTGGAGGCTGCTCGGAACCAAGGGTGTTTATAGGACTGGAAGATCTGAGTCCCTAACAACTTGTAGCACCATATCAGGTCTAAACTCACAGCTGCTAGACTTCTTGAAATTTAAAAAATAAACTATTTTCTGTAAGCTGTTGTTATCATAACACTGCCCGGAAAAGTACTAGCAAATAATAATGAGAAAATAAAAAAAAGAGATATAAATGATAAATAGTCCTATCTAATAAAAGAAAAACATACAAATTGACCTTACCTTCACTACGCCCACCAGCCAATCAAAGTGAGTATGCAAGTTAATCCAACTAAGATGGTGGCATCCATGGAGCTGGAGTGAGCAGGAGGCTCTCTGCCTGCCCTGGCTGGCCCTGGCCTCCACTCAAGGCTACAAAGTTTCAATTATAGAAAATAAATAAATTCCAGATATCTGCTTCCAGCCAACCCTGGCCTCTGCTTGGATCACCGGGGTGTGTGGCCAGCTTGCAAAACACCACAGGCCCCTTGCCCAGGCTGCCCCACGCCCCAAGGGCATCCCCACACTGATCTAGGACACTCTTCAGGGCAAGCAAGCTGGCCCCCAACTGTGCACCAGGTGTCTATCCTATCTAATAAAAGAGTAATATGCAGGTTGACCAACACTCCAGCACACAAGATGGCTGCCCCCAAGTGGTCAAAGATGGCTGTCCCCATGTGGACACATGATGGCTGCCAGAAGATGATCAGCATAGGAGGGCATTTGAGAGTGACCAGGCCTGCAAGGGAAGGCAGTTGTGGGTGATAAGGCCAGCAGAGGAGGGAAATTGGGGGCGGCCAGGCCTTCAGGAAAAGACAGTTGAGGGGCACTAGGCCTGTAGGGGAGGGAAGTTTGGGGCTACCAGGCCAAGAAGTCTAGCAGCAGGGAAGGGCAGATGGGGGGGACCAAGCCTGCAGGGGAGGGTAGTTGGGGGGAGGGACCAGACCAGCAGAGGAGAGAAGTTAAGTGTGATGAGGTTGGCAAGGGAGCAGTTAAGCATCAATGCAGGCAGAAGCAGTTAAGGGCAATCAGTAAGGCAAGCAGGTGAGCAGTTGGAAGCCAGCAGTCCTGGGTTGTGAGAGGAATGTCCAACTGTTCTACCAGGATTAGGCCTAAACAGGCAGTCAGACATCCCTTGAGGGATCCCAGATTGGAGAGTATGCAGGCTGGGCTAAGGGGCACCACCCCCCCCACCCCCCAGGCACAAATTTTGTGCACAGGGCCTATAGTCTATAATAATAAAAGGGTATTATGCTAATTAGACCCGATGTCTTTCCTGACAAAGCCAAGGCTGTAGGGAAGCCAGCCTGGGTGCTGAGTGCCTGCAGGAGGCCGGAGGAGGGAAGCCTAGGTTCCGAGTACTGGAGGGAAACCAGGGATGGCAGCCTGGGTCCTGGGTGCCAAAGAGAAGCCAGTGCTGGCAGCAGGGGGAAGGAAGGCCTACTTTTGCACTAATTTTTGTGCATCGGGCCTCTAGTCCTATATAATAAAAACCTAATATGTTAAGTGTCTGGTTGTCCAGTCGTCCGTTCAACCAATCAAAGTGTAATATGCTAATGATATGCTAAGGCCGCTTAACCGTTCCCTATGCCATGCACTGACCACCAGGGGGCAGACAGTAGACTGGTCGACCAGTTGCTATGATGTGCACTGAACACCAGGGGGAAGATGCTCTAATAGGTAGGTTAGCTTGCAGCTGGGGTCCAGCTGATTGGGTCTGAGCAAGATGGGCCAGGCACACCCTGGAGCCCTCCTGCAGTTTCTCCCACAGTCTCTCCCTGGCTCCTATGTCCCTCTCTGGACCCTATCGTGCACCAGTAGGGTCACTCCGCCTGGCTTGCACCATTTCACAATCTAGGACCCCTCAAGGGATGTCAGAGAGCCAGTTTCAGCCTGATTCTGCAGGGTAGGCCAAGGGACCCCACTAGTGCATGAGTTTTTGCACCAGGCCTCTAGTATACCTATATTGAGGTTTGGAGAATTATACAATAGAAAATCACAGAGATTAACATTGGAACATCAATAAGCTATAATTTCACATCCATGAGATTGTCAGAAATTAAAAGATCTGATAATACAAAGTGTTGATAAAGTCATGGAAAAATATAAACCCTCACATTGCTAGTGGGAATATAAATTTTTGAAACTATTTTACTGGGTATGTAATTAGAATTTTTTTTTGGCTGTAGGCAATGGAAATCTTATTTCAAATTGATTTATTTAATATTACTTAAAATAACATCTATTATTGCCTAAATCTAGAGTTTAGGTAAAAATCAGACTTACAATGATCAGGAAATGAACAAGTCTTTAAGAACTGAGTGCTTTCCAATCCTTTTCTTGCAATTATTAATATATCAGTCCTATCTTTTGTTAATAAGAACGCCACAGATTTTCCATGAATCTCATCCAGACAGACAATATTCAGAATAAAAATAAGTCCCCTATATTACTATAACCTCTTTTTAGGATTGAGGAAACCATTTCTAAAAAGTCGTGTTTCTTTGGTCAGCATTCATCATGTGCCCATTCTCAAACCAATAATTGACAAAGAAAATGGGAATAACATAATCATTGAAGCAAGATATGTTTTAGCAAAAAATTGGACTAAATATTCATTAATAAGCAAATGGATCAAATTTTATATTATAGCATTACAATAGAATATTATATACCACTACTAATAAGAGTAATATGTAACATTTATGAATATATTACTATGTGCTAGGCATTCAGCTAAGCACTTGCCCAATATATATTCATTTTTCCATAAAAAAAAAAAACCCTATATAGATTGGACATTTGAAAAGAGACAGCAATTTCATCCTATTTCATACCCATAACTCAGGCAAAAATGAAAATAATCTGGTAATAAGTGTTGGTAAAGCTATATGTTATGCATGTTTATATATATATATGTATATATATAAACATGCATAACATATATAAATATATATATATAACAGAAATCTAATGAAATACCTAAGTGTAAGTTTTCAGATGAAAAAAATATTGACACAAAAATAATTAAATAATTTACCCATTCACAAATCTATTAAGAGATATTAATAAGATTTGAATCCAGTATTTAAATAGCAGTTTAATATAAATAAATTTGATTCATGTGCATCAGTTTGGAAAATATTGAAGGCTTAATCGTGAATGTAAAAATAAGAACAGACTGCATTTGTTGAGAGGGAAGTAATCTTCATGAGTTCGTTTTCGAGTAGGCAGTATTGAAGATAAGGAAAGGACCATGCCCCATAGTCATATATGCAACTTATCCAGGAGGAATAGTCTGGTTAGACTATTCAAAAAAGATTTCAAAAAAATATATTTGGTTCTGAAGAGTTGAGAGTTATTAGGTAATAGTGGGAGTTGAGCAAATAGATACAATTTGAAAAGAAGGAAGTAGGAAATAAAAAAGTCTTGAGGATGGGGAGAACAGAATCAGAAAAAGAAAAAATATAAGAGTAGATGCAGATGAGAAAATGATATGTCAGATATAAATAAGGGGTGAGCTTCAGGGACACTGTGACTGATAATGTCAAAATGCTATCAAGAGTAGTGAAAAATATTTGGTATATTATTAAAGATCTTGATGAAACCTGTCTCAAATGCAATTCCAGTTGGAGACCTGAATCCATGCTTTGAAGACAATAGGAGATGATAGTAGAAGGGCATGTGAAATGCAGCCCATTATTCAGAGGAATTTGCTTAGTGAAGGGAAAGTAAATATTATAGTATTAGCCAGAGGGAATAAATGGATTTTCAATGGAAAAGAAATAGTAATATTTTTAGTTTGTGTGAAAAGAATTATTAGAGGGAGGGAGCTAAAATAATGGGAAGATAGGGAAGAGTAAGATTTACCATAAGAGCAACATCTGGAAGAAAATGGGAAGCAGCGGATCAGGAGCACAGGTGGAGAATTTAGCCTTAAACGTGAGAAGTAATTGGGAAGTGAACAAGAGATCTCCCAGATGAGAAGAGAGACAGATGGAACAAAAAAGAGGAGAAATGAGTTTTATCCTGCTGTGTTTCCCATTAGTTTTTCCCAGAAGGGGTACTTGGCGAGGAAAACAGGAAACAGACAGGTGGTCCATGGTCTGTTGGGTAACGTTAATATATAGTTGTTTGATTATTCAGGTCTGAGTTTTAGGACAAAAAAATTACTGAAAATTTATGAATCATATACAGTTGCCCAGACATCAGTCTCCTGACCTAAATTTCTCTCTCCCTTAGTGAGTGGAGCTGGAGTGTTGCCTATTTGGAGGCCATTCTAAATTTATACCAAAGAACTAACTGAAATAAGAAGAGTTATAGAAAAGTCTCACTGAATGTCAGTGTCAAAGGCCACCTAGTAATCATCCACAGAGACAATCTTTCATGGAGAAAAAAACAGATCTCAAAAATGTACATGATAACCCCAAAGTCATCAAGTCCTATATAATAAAGATGTAATATGCAAATTAACCCTCACACCCTCACAAGATGGCTGCCTATGACCAGGCCAGCAGGGGGGTTAGTGAGGGACAAGCAAATGACTAAAGATCAGGCTGTGTGGGGTGACCAAACCGCTTGGGGGGGTATGAGAGGTGACCAGGCTGGCAGGGGGGCCAGTAAGGGGTTACCAGGCCAGTGGAGGGGGGAGACAATTAGGAGCAACCAGGCTGGCAGAAGGGGGCAGTTAGTAGTGACCAGGTTGGCAGCAGAGGGCAATTAGAGGCAATCGGGCCAGCATGCAGAAGCAATAACGGGAGATCAGGCTGCAGAGGGGGCAGTTAGGGGCAACCAGGCAGGCAGGGGAGTGATTAGAAACCAGCAGTCCAGGATTGTGAGAGGAATGTCCAACTGCCTGTCATACATCCCCCAAGTGGCCCTGGATTGAAGAGAGTGCAGGCTGGGCTGAGGGGACATGCCCCTGTGCATGAATTTTGTGCACCGGGCCTCTAGTTATTGATAAGCATTGGTGAAGATCCCATACTTCATTTTTATCAAACACATTATATATTGTCCCACTTACTGTGGGAACATGGTCTCTCTGGGAGCAGGAATTTTTCTCTCTTTTGCTCACTATTATTGTCTAAAACCTCAAAGTGTGTCTCATATCATTATTTGTTGAGTGAGAGAATTGAATCTACCCAGTGCACTTTCTACTTTGCCATTACACATTCAAGGAGCACTTCAAAGTGAAACTGGTACTTTTAAAAACCACCTGCATGCAAACAACTTTTTAATTAACTATTTCTTCATTGAGTAGAGATGACTCCAGGGCAGAGCAGAACACAATCCTAGATTGCCTGATCTCAGAGCCAAATTTGAATAAATTCAACCCATTCAGTTAGTTCTCCTTCAGAAGAAACTGAAGGAATTTTTGTGGCAGTAGACAAAACAATAGCAAGGTAAATGAAAGCCAAATCAATATCATTTCATAAATAATTTAGAATTTGCACAAGGATGAGCTTCATGGCATATGTTTTTTACACATCACCATTTATCTTTCCCCATACCTTCATGTCTATGTACATGTTCATGCCACCCTCCAAAGAAATATGATAGAAAAGTTTCACTGGGTTTGTTGCTAGGACAGTGTTATGAAAATTCTAACTTCTTATGACCCTTTCTCTAATAAAAAGACAAAATTTGTGGTGTGTGTGTGTGTGTGTGTGTGAAAAGATGAGAAAAATGCTGTGAATCTAGTAACTACAAAGAAGAAAGTTGGTGGATCCTGAGTGAATCTGAGAGAGGTCTTCCCTGCTCTCTCTGGAATCTTCTTCAGGCATAAGAAATACTGTGAATGGAGGTGTGTCCATCTCAAGGGAAATGTATTGTATGAAACCATAAAAGCAGCTTACACAACAAAGTATTTGTTTGTGGAGTCAAAATTCTGCATCTCTTATAACTTATGGTTATAAGAGCATTTGAATATTTAAAGATTCATATTGCTTGAGATATTCTAGTAGTTTCATAGCCCAAATTCTTAACAGAAAATATATAGATTAGTACTATCAGTACATTGAACTTTATAATACCCATAATAGGATGTCAAATAGGTTACTCAACTTCCAGAATTTTTGCTAAGATTCAAAGCCCAGCATCTTCCTGCCAAGGATTAGTGAGTCAGTTCAGAAAATATGTAGCCAGCAACTCTCCCTGCTCCCGAGCATCATCCCAGTCAAAGTAAGAGGAAGACTGAATGGGGAACGAGGTAATAAGCTTTGTGGAGGGAGCAGAGTTCAGGAGAGAAATGAAAGCACCCCCTTTCCCTTTTATAAACTCAATGGGAGCATTCCAGAAGGTCTCATAATGGTTGACAGTGCTTGTAAGGGGAGCCTGGCAACCCAAATCTCAGCAGAATGTGTTCTGGCTGTTAAATACCATCATTAATGCTGAACATAGAGAGAGTAGACTCTGGAATTGGTGTCTGGGAATCTGAAGTTTAGAACCTTATCTTTTGCTGTCCTCTTTATCCACTATGAGGACGACTAAATGTGTCTCTGAAGTTTGGAAGTGTACATGGAAGTACAGTGTTGTTTTGAGCTGTCTGTAACAAAAACATCCACATCAGCAACACTAAAGGAATGGTGATATAGTGTAGCTGGGAGGAACATGGTGCTAATCCTTCCCCATTCCAATGTTTTTACGACCCTCCATAGTGTGACACGGACTCCAGTGGTTTCTACAGCTGCATGGAAAGGATCATGAAGGGTAGGAAAAGAGAATGGACTTTGAGACTGCTAGGTGGCTACTGGATCATTTCTTTTGGTTCTATTTAGAGAGGTTGTGGTGTCCAATCTGCTGTAAAAGTCAAACATTCCTGCAGGGATTTTCATAATATTTGAGTATGGTGAGTTAATCAAGTTTCTGAGACAATGTCACGTCACCCACATTTCTTCCCATTTAAGGGAGACATTCATTTTCTTCTCAATCCCTTATCAGCAAATAACCTAGTATTGTAGCTTTATTTTTTCCCATCATTTTAGGAGATTAAGATATTCTTTATTGCTATGAGAGGCGAGAAAACACAGAACCCAGAAGCAGAGAGCCAAAGAACACAAAATAAGAAGGGAAACATCAAGTAGAATGTTAGGGTCGCCAAAACATAAAATAAAACAAATAAGCAATTCTCAGAGTACTAAGTGATTAGTGGAATAAATCTTGCCAGTTATATAGAGAAAACCAACCTCCTAAGGAACACTGTTGATAAAGGTTTGGTACATACAAGTGGAAAAGATGGATTGTTTGTAGTTATTAATAAGGGCTCAATATACATGTAAGCAACCACCAGAGCAAATAGATGTGAGAAAATAAATGGTGTAGGAAACATCAACAGAAACAACAATTTGAATAATGCAAGAACTAAAATCTGGATAGGTTCTATAGTGGATGATATATTCTGAAGACCAACACCATAGTAGACTCCATCCCCCCTGCTCCATTTACAATAATATTGGAAACCCTTCCATCAAGTGGGAGGATCTCTGCCCTTCCCCCTTGGACCCAGGCAGACCTTTGTGACTGCCTTCTCAAAGAATATAACAGAAGCAAGGCTATGGGACTTCCAAGTATAGGTTATTTAAAAAAAAAATGCCTTGTTCTACTTATTCTCTTGGGACACTCTTTCTTTAAAACCAGATACCTTTATAGGAGGAGAACCATACAGAGAGGAACTGAAGATCCAGACCCTCAACCCTCACTGAGCTCAAGCTGGTGATCAACATCAAATTGCCAGCCAAATAAGTGAGCCATTCTGGAAATAAATCATCTGATGTCCAGTAGTGCTGATGCCACATGGAACAGAGATTAGCCCTTTCCACTGAACCCTGCCCAGACTGCAAATTCTGCACTAAATATGTGGTGGCTATTTTAAGTCACTAAGTTTAGGGGAGGGTTAGTTTTTTAAGCAGCGATAGATCATCATAACAGAACTAGCAAGGGTATTATTTACCTACCCTGAGCGAGATGAATTTCTGCATGTTCCTTGGGAGGAAGAATTGAAAGTTTTCGTCAGTATTATATTTTGTATTATTTGTGGTTTTCTATAACTTATTACTTCCTTAATAAAGTATGTATAGAGAATTATCACTTGATTATGCATGCAATCCTTTTTAAATTTTGAACTAAAAGACAGCTTAAGTATAAGTAAAGCTTTAGTTCACTATATGGAATGTTCAAGTATAAATAACAATTTGGTTAAGAACCTGTTGCTTCCAAAGCAAATTACTGGCCTTATGAAAAAGAGGAAAAGGAAGATTTACCTTCCTCTGAAATCACTGAGAGAAGGCCATGTAAAGATACAGGAAGAAGGTGTCTGTCTACAAGTCACAAATAGAGCCCTCACTCAAACTGACCATGATAGCATCCTGATCATAACTTACTGGAGAAAATAATTTTTTGTTGTTTGAGCCACCCAGTATATGGCACTTTGTTATCATAGCCCAAGTCAAGACAATATAGCTTTAGTCATGGTGTATGAATGATGCTCCAACCAACTGAGCCACCCAGCCAGGGCCGTTAGTTTACTTATTAATTAATTAATGGTTTCTCCTATTATCAGCTATTTCTTATACTTAATACAGATGGGTTTCTTATGGCTTTCTTTCAGGGTTATCTACCTAATTTCATATATAAGATATGACAATGTCAATGTCATTTTTTTTTAATTCAACATTTAAATACAATTTTCTTTCAAAATATCCTATTTTTTATTCTCCTCTTACTTCATTGGTCCACTTCTACTAGCTTACTGGTAACCAAGGTGCTAATGGCACTGTTAATTGCCTGAATTGCTTAATGATAGGTTTCAATTCCAATTTTCAAGTTATATTTCTAATATTCTATTTTTGTGAACTATGAGCAAAAACATGAACTTTGGGAAGTGAATGTCTCTGCTAATTGGAATGTCTGTCTCTGTTAAAGCCTTTTCTAAACGATCACAAAAATTAAAATAAAAAGTATTCTCCCATATCCATGTTACAATTTTACTGGTAGAGATTTTACAGATTGCCCTGGCTTTAAGAGAAAAACATGATTTTCTTGTTTGAATGGAAGATTCTTGCCCCGTAGGTAGAAATCCTTCTGTCTATACTTATTTGTTTGTTAACTTACTATTATTAATCCTTAGCTGAGGATATGGTTTTAGAGAGAGAAAGGGGGAAGAGGGACACACACAGACAGAGAAATATTGAAGTGAGAGAGAAACATCATTTAGTTATCTCCCATAAGGGCCTGAAATATAGGAATGTGCCCTGACCAGAAATTGAACTTGCAACCTTTTGGTGTATGAATCATGCTCCAAATGAGCCACCCAGTCAAGGTTGTTTGTTTACTACTTAATTAATTATTTCTCATATTATCAGCAGTTTCCTATGCTTAAGATGGATGGGTTTCTTATGCTTCCTCCCCCGCTCCCCCCCCCCCGCCCGGCTTTATCTAATATCATATGTATGGCAGAGTTCAATTTTGTCTACTAATCCAGGTTCCCCTGCACTCAGGTTTATTTTTAGCTTCTCCTGTCTACATTTATTGCTCAGCTAGTTTCTCCTGAGCTCTACAGAAGTCCCATTCCATCTTTGTGATTCCTGCTGTGTTCACAATCTCTCAGTTCCTGCCTTTGTTTGTTGCAAGAGTGCTCAGGCATCACACAAAGGTAGATCTTTAAAGGACATCCAGATTCACTGCCCATTTTGAAGCACCTCATATTCTCATTTCCTTCACGGTTTTCCTTATTTCTTTTGCCATTTCTTCCTCTCTTATCACTATTTCCTCCTCTTCCCCTCCCTCTATTCTTTCTCTCCCTCTAATATCTTGTCTTTTCCCACTTCTATCTGCTCTCATGTCCAATGTTTGTATTCAGGCTACTGAGCTCAAGTTTTTCTATATCTCTACAAGATTTTCAACAACTTTCTGTATAATACAATGGGAGGGGCTATTTATCATTTCTCAGTTAGTACTCTTTTTAGGAGAGAAAATAATTGGCTTCTTGGCATTTCTCTCTAGTAAACAAACATACAAAAAAACAAGCAAACAATCAGCTTTTAGCTCTGGGGGCTTCTTTTCCTTGCCTTTAAGACTCATCTAGTGGTGATGGGCCAGACATCATAAATGTGAAGTTGGGACAGAAATGATGCTTTGGAAATTGCTGTTCCTTAACTCTTAACTAACGGGTTCTGTAAGAAATTTTAATTTTCAAACTTAAATATCAGTGAGAATGTTAAAAATTAGATAATTTATCATTCTAGGGGAAAATGAACTTCTCATAAAGAATGTGGCTCACCCTAGCAAGGTAGCTCAGTTGGTTGGAGCATTGTCCCATACATCAAAAAGGTTGCAGGTTTGATTCTTAGTCAGGGCACATACCCAGTAGTGGGTTCAATCCCCAATCAGGGCACATGTGGGACGCAACTGATTAATGTTTCCCTCTCACATTTATGTTTCTCTCTCTCTCGGATCAATAAACCTATACTTGAGTGAGGATAAAAATAAATAAGAATGTGGCTCACCTATATGGTACCTACCATATATACATGAACATGATATTTATATCTTAGAGAAATCATGGTCATATAAATAAAGCAAATGACTGTTTTGTTGAAACTCAAAAACTAATTTTTCTCTAAATTAGTTTAGATTCTCTATCTTTCATGGCAGCTTTGATTTTTATGCTTATGAGTCATAGTAAGAAGATTTAAAAACACAGCTGACAAGATTTATGGAAATTTTATTCCATTACTTTTAAAAGAAACACTTTTACTGGAGGAAAGTAGACATTCATCTCTTAAATATGTCCTTGTCTCGAATGCATAGAGTGTCATGGCAAAAATGTTCATCTGGTTGTTTTTTTCAGAAAAATGAAGGATCCTGGTAAGTTACACTAAATAATTCAAAAGAGCCACATAATTCTGAACTTTGGAGTCAAGGGGATCTGGCTTTGTCCCTTGTTCCTTGTGTAGCCTTAAACAACTTATGTAATCTCATTGGGCCTCAGTTTCTCTATATGAAAAATAATAACATCAAGGTCTACCTCTTATGTTTATTTTAAAAATAAAATTAGAAAATTATACATAAAGCATATTTAGCAGAACCTCTGGCACAGAGTAAATTATCAGCAAATATTAGATAATGTTATTACTAAGAGCATTGTGCATTTCCATTTTTTGTAACTGCTGAATGTCAGTGTAATGATGTATTTTCCTCAATTCCTAACTGAAAACTTTAGTTGAATCACTTAGCCTTCCTTATTTTTCATAAACTATGTGAGATTTTTTTTTACATAGTGGATTATAATAGCTATTTAACCCCCCAGTAAACAAATTTGAGATAAGATTATGTTGTTTAAATTATATTTAATAACAGATGTTCATTGACTTGCTAGTTTTATGGTCAGAAGTCAATTAAAAAAGGAACTTCAAGGTGTCCTGGTTCTCTTTATTTCTGTTGTTGAAATCCAGGGTCTATACTAAATTAAGACATAATCACAATGGCTTATCCTATGCAATAAAAGCCTAATATGCAAATTGTCCTCTTGACCTGGAGTTTGACCAGGGGGTTGTGGCCGATGGCCACATCAGGTGGCCAGAGAAAGGGAGATGATCCAACTTATAGCCACTAGGGACCCTACCTGTGCACAAATTTCATGCACTGTCCTCTAGTTATAATATACAACCTTTCATGGCAGTAACATAGTTTTGACCACTGTAATTTCCAAATAAAAACAGCGCATTTCCCCTGGTCTATGAGGCTCAGTTGGTTGGGCATTATCCAGTGCACCTAAAGGCTGCAGGTTCAATTCCCAGTCAGGGCACATGCCCAAGTTGCTAGCTGAATCCTGGATAGGGAGTGTATAGGAGGCAGCCAATCAATGTTCTAATCTTACACTGATGTTTCTCTCTCTCTCTTTCTCTCTTTTCCTCTCTAAAATCAATTTTAAAATCCTGGGGAAAAAAACAAAAAAAACATACACACACAAAAACCCACCCAACTATCTTTTTACTCCTGTACCTTCTATCTAATTATTGACCTTGATATGTATTCAATAATGATAGAATAGAATACAGATATTATAAATTAATCATTCTTCAGATAATGAAACTGACATTTAGTATAACCAAATTTAAAATGTCTTGACCAAAACAAAAAGCAGCAAAGAATAAAAGGTGACACCAGGATTAAATTCTTGGTCCGTCAAGCATAAAGGAAATAGCCTTAATCATTACTCATGACTTTACAGAATACCAATCACTACTAAGGGAGATTTTCAGACAGCCATAATAGGAAAAGTTATCTTCCCAAATGAACAACATCAAACTGTGGTGTATATGATATTGCTTTCCTTTTCTTATGCATAATTCAGATAGTTTTTGACCCATAGGGGCTACACCTGTTACTTTATAGACAGCCTACAAATCTTACGGCATGAATAATAGAAGAGCTTGATGGATTTTTGTGAATTTACACACCAGGCCAAGTTTCCAGCAGCCTTGCTGTACCACACAAGTAGAATATTTACACTGCTGATTTCTAGGAGAAGTAACAAGAGCGGTGTGGCAACAAAGAGTATTTAACTTATCTATTGGATAGACCTTATATATTTTTTAAAATGTGGACTAGATGCATTCTTAACAAATAATCTTCAAATCACCCTACCTGCACTTGATAGATGGAGAAAACAGAGGAGATGCTCTATGTTTGACTGGCTACAGACTTTTGCTGGGGCTGTTTTGTTTGTTTGTTTTTTTGCATGTGTGTACAAGGATCCACACATGTAATTTGTCTTCCAAAAAATAACATTTTTGCAGCTTTAAATGGATTTGACATGAACTAAGGCATCTTTAGTATTTATGTAAAGAAAATTAATTGTGAAAGATATAATGTTATCTATAAATGACTGTTTTGCTAAAATAGTTTTGGATGCAGACAGGAAACACTGTCTTTTCAAAAGTGTGTCAGGTTTACACTGCCTTCAGATAACACTTAGAGAGCAGAGTTCCAATGGCTTGTCTGTGTGCACGGACACACACCCTTCTTCAGTGTGTGGTTAAGAAGTATGACTTAGCTCTTCTGACAGAGACCTTCCTTGCTAAACATCTAGGATCCCAGTCCTTGGGTGTCCCATTCTCAGAAATCCTTCCCTTAGTAGTTCTATCTTCTTGATGTGATGCTCCTTCCATGTCAAGGAGATAGCTTCCAAAAGAATGAACCACACTTAGTGACAAGACTAGAATGACTAGCCACATTTGTTATTGTCAGTTACTAATAATGATACCATTAAGGCCAGTCTTTGTCTAGACCCTTAAAGTTTATTTAATGCACAAAGACAAGTCTTTGTCTAGATCATTAAAACTTATTTAATAAACATTAATAGAATTGCAATGAATTTTTTCTCCTAGTTTATTAAATAATATTCTTGTGCTATAGTCATATTTTGATGATTTGCTACTAAAGTTTAAATGAATGTTTGTATTGGTATAAAAATTTTTCATATAGTCTTCTCCACTTAGATTTGACAATGAAAAAAACCCCACCCAGAGTAATTTCTTTCCATTAGTTTCTATGTCACTCCTTTTGAATTTTCTTCATAGCCCTTGTTCATCACAATTTATAATTAATTTGTTGATTTACATCAACTGCAAAGGACACAGATCCTACCAGTTTCCTCACCATTGGATCAAGAATGCTGACTGAAGGCCCTCAATAAATATTTGTTGAATGAATTAGTAAAGGATTGAAATAAAAGACAGGTATTAATAGCTTACCTAATCACCGTTGTAATATACAAATACTGGTTGAGAAGGCAAACAGGAGGCAGCCTCTAGAATATTTAAAAATATTTTTCCACAAACAGTGAATCTGAGAATGGTAGAGTTTGGGTGGAAATATTCAGAAAAGGAAGTCAGGTAGTTTAAATAAGTATGGCAAATACAATTGCTTCCATCTGAGTTCAAATTTCATAATGAATTGTAGATAGAACAGCCTTTAAAAAATAGTTTTGCAATCTTTAGGCCAAACTCTAGAACAAGGATGAAAAAATACCAAAATCCTTAATCTGAAAATTGGCCTTAAGGAAGTGTCCTCTCTGAGTCCTGTCTTCTCAAAGCAAACATTCGAGATTTCAAGCTGGTCTCAATTGACTATGTGAATGCTAATCGGTGAATCAAAAGGGTGCCTACTGATGGTCAACTCTTCAGAGTCAATATTGATGGTTAACAAATGGAAAGAAAGCTACAGTGTAAAGTGACCACATTAGTCTTCCTCAGTGCAAATGCGAGCCTGCTCATTAGGCAAGTAAATGTTCATCTTATAAACACTTATGTGAAACAAATTGTTTAGGGTTTTAAAAATATATTTTGCAAACAAAGTTGATAAAGATAGATAGATGATAGGTAGATAGATAGATAGATGATAGATAGAAATACATATCAAATGCTTTATATTTACAAATGCATCATTTGTGTTAAATATTAGACACAGATTGATTTTTTTAAGATTCTGAAAATGGCTCAATGACATACGATATGTCTTCAGGATTGAATATTTTTACAGATGGGAAATCTTTTCCCTAGTGTCTATGCTCTGATTCTCACCCTCATCTTTTCCACCCTTTGGGAACTTTTGCCTTCTTCTCTGTGTCTTATTTGGAGGAGTTGCTAAGCTTGTCAGTAAGAAGTCAATCTTCATTAGTTTACCTTTTCACTAATGTTGAATTACTTTATCTTACAACTAGACACAGAGTTTTAGTTCTTTATTTTATTCTCTCTTTCTTTCAGATGCCCTTGTTGGGACATGAAAGAAAGTTAATAAGATCCTTACCTGGATGTTTTCACCATGGGAAGGCAAATCTAGCTCAGGCATCAGTGCCTGCATTTTAGAATGTATGTCTTAAAAGCTGGTAGGACAAGTTTCCCTTTTTATTCTTTATTTTGAAGGGTAAGGTGGACCACAATTTCCCAAGTAACTTTCAATTAAATTTGTGAAAAATCTAAATAGATCTTAAATTAAGTTTGTATTCATTTTCTAGAAGACTATATGTAATATTGTCATCTGTATAATAATGAACTTCTATTCATAATCATAGGTGCCTCTACATTTGACTTTTATTGGGAGTTTTCCCCCAAGGGAGTATGAGGTAAGTAGTAAACCTGGGGAAATTTGTTAGGATTCTTCTTTGGGTCCCTTTGTCTTTAAAAATAAGGTTTCTCTTTTTCTCTGGGTTTAGGGAGGGGATTTCTCACATTAGGGTTTTATGAACTGTTTTGTGGCAGAAGAGCTGGTAGTGGGATAAAGGTCTGGGTAATCTTCCTGCCTTTGTCAGTTTTCAAACTCCTTCAGCTTGAAATATCCATTATCTCAAGACACATATTTTTAGATTAGCATGTCCTGAACCCCAAAGAGAAATCCTCAAATATTACCTAAATATAAGCCTCAAGAATGCTACAGATCATTTTTGAAAGATTTAAAAAATGAACAGACAAACAATTATCTCTGCAACTAATTTTTATTTTCTGAATCAAATCTAATTATTTTTAAAAGTAAATCTTTTACTTAGAGTTACGCCAGTAGAAAACCCTATCTAATAAAGAGGTGATATGCAAATTGAGCATCACTCCAACACATAAGATGGCCACCCCCATATGGACACAAGATGTTCACCAAAAGATGGCTGGCAGAGGAGGACAGTTATGGGTGACCAGGCTGGCAGGGGAAGGAAGTTAGGGGTAACTGGGCCAGCAGGGGAGGGCAGTTGGGAGAAACCAGGCTGGGAGGGGAGGGGAGTTAGGGGTGACTAGGCTGGCAGGGGAGGGAAATTAGGGGTAATCATGCCAGCAGGGGAGTAGTTAGGCATCAATCAGGATGGCAGAGGAGTGGTTAAGGGCAATTAGGTAGGCAGGCAGGTGGGTGAGCACTGGAGAGGATGCTGGCTGGGCTGAGGGACACACACCTCCAGTGAACAAATTTCATGGACTGGGCCTTTAGTTATTAGTATAATTCAATTTACCTGGAAAGTAACACTTTCTAAGTAAAAACAACACAATCTATTTCAATCTATTTTACTCACTATGAGTAAATCCCAATAGTGTTCTTGCTTAATTCCTTAGTACCTAAATTTTCAGTATGGAAAACTTTTATAGAAATGTTATTTGAAAAGACAGAGAGAAAGACGAGAGAGAGAGAGAGAGAGAGAGAGAGAGAGAAAGAGAGAGAGAGAGAGAGAGAGAGAGAGAGAGAGAGAGAGAGAGAGAGAGAGAAACTTTTCTATTTACTATGTTCTTTTTTATCCACTTTTCCATTATGTGATAATTGAGTCTTGCCAATATAATTCTACTTAATCATTTTTATGAGAATTAAGTTGCCAAATTTTTCATCAAATATCAGCTAAATATTAGAAAAATAGAGAATTTGTGGTCACATTTAATTTAGTGTTCTATAAAAATGTGTAAAGATTACATTAATATATGCAAAGCAAAGGGAAGAAATGGGGATATTTTCTGGTCATCTGTGCTGACATCAAATTTAACCTTGAGATACATGGAATGAAATATCCTATGATGGAAAGTAATTAAGAAATTAGCCCCATTGTTTCACTTCATTCACAGCAAACAATACCTATTTCACTTAAATTTTAAGAAGAAAAAAAAGATTTCATCTTATGCTAAGAAAAAAATTACAGAAGGAAAAGCTAAACACATTAGGAGTTGAGGAGCTAACTAATACTCTGTAAAAGAGTTTGTTGGAAATCACAAATTGGATCACATAACATATTTCTACAATTTAGATTATTTTTCTCTGTGATTCTAATCTAGAATAACATAACAGTATAACTGTGCTAAGATATATCTTTCCTTCAATGGCATTTTACTAACCAGCTGCCTTTATGAGGTAGAAAACTGAATTTTTAACATGAACAATGAAAAGTGTAAAAGGCCTCAATCTAATTTTTATTAATCTTCATCCTGGGTGGATTCTCTGAAAAAAAAAAATAATAATAATGAAGAGTGCAGAGGAACATTCTTATATTTTTTTTTTTTTTTTACTTCTTACAATTTATAGTAAATTGTTTTTTTGACAGCTATTTTGGGCTTTGCTCCTCCTCTTCTAAGGAATCATGGGAGAGTCTAAGGTGTATTTCTTTAAAAAATTTTTTTTTTAATTTATTTAAGAAAGGAAGAAAGAGGAAGAGAGATAGAAACATCAAAGAAAGAGAGAATCATTGATTGGCTGCCTCCTGCACACCCTACACTGGGGATTAAGCCTGAAACCTAGATATATGCCCTGACCAGGAATCAAACAGAGACATCCTGGTTCATAGGTTGATGCTCAACCATTGAACCATGCCAGCCAGGCTGTAATATATTGTAAAATGGGTAATGAACACAGAGCTAACATTGAAATCCAAGGGTACAGATGATGGAAAACACACCATAGGCATTTTCACTGCCTTTATGTTTTTAATGATGTTTTCATTGTGTCTTGTTGAGTTTTGTTTTGTTTTCTTTAGACAGTCACTTATGTTTCCCTATCTTTGTCATATGCTTTCTGGCTGGTACTAGCACTTCCATAAAATATTTTAATGGCCCCCTGCAGGGCTTCTGCAGTGAAGGGTCTGCTAATGTGTCTGTTATGACCCTGGTCTCTGAGATATTTATATCACCATCATCTTAATTTACATTAGACCATGGGGAACATGTCACATAGGTCAGTCTTGGGAGCAATATTTTTGGCACATTTAAAAAAAAATGATAGTTTAAATTCTTCAGCAGTTGTGTAGCTCTAAAGCACTGAATCTAGTTATAAGAGCATTTGCTGGTGTTTTAGCTGAGTTAGAAGTTAATTAAAATTACCTGAATAGAAGCCTCAAAAAATGCTTTGAAAATAGAGACTAACCTTGTAATTGCCCTGTTCTCCTTTCACCTTCTTCTCTTGTCTTAAATAGTAATGTTGTAGCTGATTAGCTAGAATGTCATCTTACTAGTATAGATGAAGGTAAAATGACATAATGATTAAAAACAAATTATACCTTAGTTTAATAAAGGATCCCAATAAAACATAAGGCAAAGCAGTTGTTTTGAAATGTCAAGGTGACCTAGGGTAGTGATAATAGAAAGATGCAAATGTCCATGGCACAGTCCCCAAGAACAGATACTGTTCCAGCATGGTGGCCATGCCCTGGACTTGGAATCACAGGAAATTAAGCACTACTTTGAAAAATGTTTGAGAGGCATTTTCTTGTTATAAAATGTGTTAAATTCTTCAAAATTTGTATTTAAATCCTGAATTAAAGAATTAAGAATCAATGGAATAATATAAGGAAAGGATTCTGTAATACCCAAATATGTAGTAGATTTTTAAAAAAACATTTAGCATTCAATTATTCTTTGAATCTTTACAACAATCTTTGGAATCATGGAAAAAATTCCCATTTTTAAGGTAAGTAAATGAATGATTGGGTGGCAGTATGGACTCTGCAGACAAAAATGAATATGAATCCTGTCCTAACATTACTTGGTGAGAGTTTGAAGCAAGTTACTCAATTTCTAGGAGCCTCAGTAATGAACTTGTAAATGGATAGTGTAGTGTTACTTTGCAGGTCTACTGTAGGGGGGAAATAAGATTTATATACAGCCTCACACAATCTAAGGACAAAGAAAGCACTTCAAATGCCCTTTACTGTGTTTCTTTGAAAATATGGAGGCTTAACTAACTTCATTGATGATTAACAGCAAAGATACAATTAAAATATGAGAGTTTTGACTTTTGGTCTGAATTGGTACACTCCATACCTTGCTTCTCACAATTAAAGATAATTTACCAAATATTTGCACATAATTATAATTTACTAATTTTCTAATCAAAACTATAGATGAAAAAGCATGTCTAAGAAAAGGGTTATGTAAGTAAAAGAGCAATATATGATCTCAATAAGGAACATTTCTTTTTTTCCAAATGAATTGGAAAAATAAGAAAAACATTCAGAAAAACTAGTACTCTGCCATTAGTCATGAAACAAAGTGTGCAGAATCTACCACAAAGTTCTACAGAAAAGAAAAATCAGGAATATGAAATTGAAAAAGATAGAGTTAAGCTACATAGATAATAAATACATGTGACATTTCAGTCTTTTTTGTTCTTGTTGTTAATCTTCACCTGAGGATATTTTTACCATTGATTTTTTTTTGAGAATACTAAAAGGGAGGGAGGGAAAGAGAGAGAATGAGAGAGGTGAAACATCTATGAGAGATATATAATTGATTAGTTGCCTCCTGCACATGCCTAGACTAGGCAGGGGACTGAACCTTCAACTCAAGTACATGCCCTTGACTGGGAATCAAACCCTTCAGTGCTTGGGCCAACACTCTGACCATTCAGCAACACAGGTCAGGGCTGACTTTTTATTCTTGATATCTAAATCATTCTCTAGTGAATCAGTCATTTCACTTTATTGCTCATTTTATACATAAAGCATCTCCATAACCTAGACCAAAACCTAGATTAGGAGTTGAAGAGCAAAATGGTTTTAGCAAAGCAGGTGCTTGCCCTTAGCAGAGGACTGACCCTGGTTCCTCTGATAGGTGAGGCTGAGCTAGAGTTGAAGGTCAGTGTTTGCTATCAGGTAAAGGCTCTGATAACAGGGTTTTACTCTGCTCTTGCTGATATTTGGGTGAAAGACAGCGAAGTGATTCACAAAGTAATCACTTTATTTAATAAAAAACTGAAATAAGTTCCTGGAAATAAGTTCCATTTTGGCATCTGGAAAACATATTTTAAACAGTTCTATATTTAGAGCACCAAATAGTGTGGTTTTAAAGGTGCTTCTCTACTCTCATACCTGCCATGAGCTCACTGGGGTCAGAGGTACATATTTATGTCTCGTCCATGTTGTGTCTCTCAGCACCAGGCAGTACTGGCCACAAGTAGGTTACCAATAATTGTTTGTGAGCTTAATGTAACTCAATGTGGAAGGTAAATCCATCTTAATTTTCATTATAACCTTAAGTTAGCTTTCCATTTCCCTGAAAGAGTATAAATAAAGTGAAATAAGAGTAATGTGAGGGGAAATAAGGTAATCAGATTTACAAGCATTTCAGTATGAGCTAATATTTGCTATGTGCTTATTCATGTTTCAGACAATTTTTTAGGCAGGTAGGTATTCTTATTCATCCAATTTGACAGATAAGGGAACTGAGGCAGAGAACTATGAAGCATTTGCCTAAAGTCAATGCTAAATGTCAGGGCCAGGATTTGATCCAGTAATCTAATTATAGATCCTGCACTTTTATTTATTTATTTACTTACTTACTTATTTATTTATTTATTTATTATTTTTTAAAAAATATATTTTATTGATTTTGTACAGAGAAGAAGGGAGAGAGATAGAGAGTTAGAAACATCGATGAGAGAGAGTCATCGATCAGCTGCCTCTTGCACACCCCCTACTGGGGATATGCCCACAACCAAGGTACATGCCCTTGACTGGAATCGAACCTTTCAGTCCCCAAGCCGATGCTCTATCCATTGAGCCAAACCGGTTACAGCAGATCCTGCACTTTTAACTGAAGAGTCAGTTTCCTCCAGAATGTTACAATATCAAACTAAGTTATAAAAATCATGAGGAGAAAAGAAAAACAACTAAATAATATTCATAAATTTGGCAAATTTGTATAACAAACAAAAAAGTGAATCTAGGTTTTGACAAAAGAAATTCAGCACTAAAGGTAAACTATATGCCAGTTGGCATTTTACATGCTCATGCATGCGTATTCATTCCACTAACAAATATTGAGCAGTTATCATCTGCAGGTGTTGAGGACAGGGTGTACAACGGCAATCAAACTACTAGCAGACCTAAGAGACAATGATAGGTACATGAATAGCTTCTGTGCACAAGACTATTGCAGGCAGTGTGCTTGGGAGAGGGAGAGAGTTGTTCCTCCTGTGGGGAGCTGGGATGTGTGAGATGGGGGACATTGTGCAGCGAGAAAGAGAGGAGCATTCAAGGAAAACATATGGTAGTATGGTTCACCAGGTGCATCCAGTGCATGAAGATTAAGCATTTGCAAGACGATATTGTCCCTGTTGGTGAAGGCTTTGAATTGAGATGAAGGAATGTGAGTGTGTGTGAGAGACCATCTTTTCCTCTATGTATTATTATTCTTCCATAATCCAGCCTCCTCTTAACAATCTGCTTATTGTAATGTATGTGTAAATACAAATGCATCAGGTTGTGAATGAAATGATATGGAATTTGGCCTGAGATGGACCTGGATCCAGGCTTCATCTCTCTAGCTCTGAGATCTCAGGAAAATTATTTGATATCTCTGAGTCTTAATTTCTTTACCTATAAAACTGGGATAACACTAACTTGCAGATTATGATGACTAAATAAACTCAAACCTCAGTGCCTTCATTAATAATTATCCAATATATAGCTCTAGCTGGTTTGGCTCAGTGGATAGAGCTTCAGCCTGTGTACTGAAGGGTCCGGGTTTGATTTTAGTCAAGGGCACATGCCCTGTTGCAGGTAAGATCCCCAATAGGGGGCATACAGGTGGCAGCTGATCAATGATTCCCTTATCATTGACATTTTTATCTCTCTGACCCTTTCCCTTCTTCACTAAAATCAATAAAAATATACTTAAAATAATAATAATTCCACATATATTTATGTATTTTATTTACGAGTATAAGTATCATCCTATAAACAATGCAAAGTGACAACAGATTTTTAGGGAAGGGAATTGCATGGTGGATACTACATCTTGCTTCTGATTTCTGTATAGCGAAGAATAAAGATGTTTTTAAACTTAACTGAAGAATTCACCAGTAGCCAGTGTGTATATTATTCAGTGCTCTATTTCTTTTGCTGTTGTTCAGATGTGGAAAACACAGGTTACTCTAAGGTCACATTGTAAGCATCAAGGGTTAAGAGAGACGGTCTAATCCCTTCCCCTGACCACAGGAGTCATCAGGGACTGCTAGTCTTCCAAGAGCATAAGTGAAATGTGTGCAAGCTAGAAAATATCACTCTGCTCCTCAGCTTCCTTTTTACTTCCTTATTAGCTTAGATAACCATGGAAACTGTGAATAACAATAGGGACAAAATACCTTTTGGCTACTTTGGTGGAGCTTTCTGTTGTGTCTTTTGTTTTAACTGTTTCCTGCACACATATAGTCAAGGTAGATGGATGCCCACTATCCTAATATTCTCCAGATTACCTAAGAGTAAAAAAGGAAGCAGTGATAGTCCCAACATTATGAACTGATTGCATGTTGGGGATGAAAGGAGAAAAAAATGAGGAGGTGGTTGTGAGCAACTGGGGGTCCATGAATTTCGTGGCGGAAGTGAAATTTTCTATAATACTGAAACAATTTCCATATACGGAATGCCTTTTATATTTTCTCCCTATATTCTTTTCATCTGAGCATATCTTGAAAGGTTTACATTAATGTATTTCTTTCAGAGCTCAATCCTTTGGAGGTTTTAGGAGTATATATTCTTTTTTGATTATGGTTTTAAGTTCCTGGAATTTTTTCTTTAGCATTGAATTCAGTAAGCCACTTATCACTCCACACTTTCAGCTTGTCTATGTCAGCCTGAGATCTCCTGTGACTGCCCCTCAACACCCCAAATCTCCCTGAGTCAGCAGATTTCATCCTCTTAATGCACATGCACTCTTTTAGGTCATTGATGTATAAAGTGAACAAAACTCTATCTTAATATTTATACCTGTAGCAGTTCTTTGTTAGCCCTGACCAGTTACCCTTTTCAATTACTTTCAGTCTTACTTATATAAGCTAATTTTTCCCTCATTCACATATTTCATCCTTCATACTTGCATAAATTGCTGAACTTATACATTCATTTCTCTGTATTCTTTTATATTAAGAAATAACTTAAATTCCAGGAAAGTATATGTTTATTATATATATTATCTCTAGATAAAGGTGTCATGCCCTTTGTTTGAGAAAATTTTATCAGTTTTATAATGCATGGCTTCCTTTAGTATATCAGCATTCTCTCTCCATTTTAATATACTAGTTTTTGTATATATTGGTATTCTTTCAGTTTTCCTTTTAGAAAAAAATACTGATTTGTAGACTGTACTATATCTGATTTGCTGTATATAAGCTTTAAAATTTAAACCTAAGCATAGGTTTAAAATATTTACAATGTATATTGATTTCAAATTTCCAAATGAAAATACATATTTGCCTGAATTAACTGACAAGCTATGAAAGTAAAACTGCCTTCTGAGAATTAAAACTCATGGGCCATCTGAATGATTTTGTCAGTGAGCCGCTTCCTAAAGTGAGGCTATTATTTGATAAATGTGAACTGCTTGATTGATTAAGAAACATTATCTACATTTTATTAGTGATAAGTGTGAAACATTAACTTATTTTTAAGTATTGCACTTTACCGAGTGATTAATCCAGGGTTAGAAATTTGCAGTACTTTTTTTATTTTAATTGAAAACCCTTTTTAGGTCTGAATGGAGCTGTCACCTGTTGGAGGCTCTCTGGAATTGCCAGATATACTCTTAAAGGGTTTATTGACCTCTTGGGTATCAAAACAACAAATCTATGTCACAAAACTTGTTTCTGACCTTTTTTTTTTTTTACTACTAATAGAAACTATAAACATTGCTCCTATATATTAAGATACCATGCCATTATCATCACGTAGAAACCAAAGATGGCATAAATGGAATTTAATCATTCTGATTCTAATTATAAATATATAAAAGTTGTAGCCATTGCTAGAAGACCATTACATTTAAATTTTAGGTCAAATCTAATGAATGTTTACAGCTGGAAACATGTAATAATACTAAGAGAGTAGAGGGCATTTTTAAAATTTTTGACTGAATTTTTTAAAAAGTGACTATAAGAACTCATTTTTAGTGTAGAGTTGTCACTTTATAACTTTAGTATTAGACCTCCAGTATGCCTGAAATCCAGGTCATCTTAAGACAGTGTGCCTGAGAAATGACTTTTCAGTCACTCATCACACAGTGAATACTCAGCAACATGCCTGTATTGCTTCTAGTTGCTCACATCTCATTGAAAGAGAAGCTCAGAGCCAGATTTTCCAGCATGAGAAAAAGGGTCTAGAAGTGTATTTAAAAAAACAAACAATGAACAAATAAACAAAAAAATGCACTTTTAAGGATTTACTGAACTTTCCACCCTAATCAGGGAGTATATTGGTGTGAAGACTTACATGCCAGAGAATTAGGGACCTTTGATTATGAGTGCTGCTGTGTTCCTGCATTTTCTTTGAAACTTTTACAGAGACTATCAATTATGGTATAATTCATGAATATGTTATAATGATCTGAAAACAACATGGAAAATTATAAAAGTGAGCCAAATATTTCAACCCCATTCCTTGTGATCTCAATCCACAATGAGCTTGAGTCTTTCAGTTTGCTTGCTATGGCTGAGATATTGGGGAGTTTTTCTTTTTGGGCCTTTTGGTTTTGGTAGTGAGTCCCAATCAGAAAGTATATGTTCATTATATATATTCTCTCTAGATAAAGGTGTCATGCCCTTTGTTTGAGAAAATTTTATCAGTTTTATAATGCCTAGCCTTTGCCATGCGCTGGCCTCTCCTTTTTTGTGTGTGAGACTGAAGAATCCAGGTTGATTACCTGTTTTCTTCATAAAACAAAGGTGGTCACCATCTTCTCTTCTTTCTTTCTGGATTTCTTTCTTTTGTCCATGGCTTTGTGCCAGAGAAAATTATTCTATACTTCTCTTGCTTGCAAATTTTCATCCTTCATCAAATAATAATTCCTTGTTGTACCCTAGTTTCTATTCGATTAAACTCCCAGATTTGTGTGTTATGCCTATCCAGGAGTCCATTACACAAGTTTTTTTGCAACTCTGTTTTTGATATTTTGATAATGTAATGATTTTTTGATGTGATGCATAGCAATCTCTTATCAATTTCAGTAGTAAAGGTCTGAAATACTAATTTTATTTTGATGTTAATTTCATCCTTATTGCATGGTCATTTTAATACATAATAGTTTTTATTGTCCTATAACTTACTATATCAAATTAAAAAATGCTTTTCATCCATAAATTTTACATTTTGTACTAATCTCAGTTAAATGTTGTTATTTTTATATTGTGTATAGGAAAAGGCCACAATCTCTGAGATTTGCTCTAGAAGAGTTGGATGTATATTTCTGGTGCTAAAATATCTCATGGCATTAACTGATTTGGGCTTTCATTGGTGAAGTCTCCACATCTGGCTCCAGAGTTGAGATTGAGTGGAGGGTCCTCACTTGGGGACAAGATTACAGGTGTCAGAGAATGGAATTCTCAGCTGGGAAGGAGAAGACAGGGCAGCTGACTGCAAGCTGTAAAGAAAGGCAGCTCATAAGAGGATCTGCTCAATTGGTATGACCAACTGATGCTGGTAGCTAGAATATTTCATAGTTTTAATTTTTTTTAAATGTCCATTGTGTCATTTCATTATTTATCTTCAATCCCATGTATCATCTAGGAAAGTGCAATCTGAGAAATAAAGAAATATCCAAATTCATGTTTCAGAGATGCCGTTGGCCAAAAAATGCTAGTATAATAGAATATTTGACTTCTAGAACATATATATTTATATAAGGAAGCCCTAAAAATACTCAGAAATATTTGAACAGGAGATTAGTTTTCCTGAAGCCATACATATAAGATTTAGTTCACTCAAAATTAAAGGGGAGGATAGTTCCAGAAGGATCTTTATAAATTGAGTATAAACCACTTGGGTTATATAACTTTTTTTTTCTCTTTGCCAATTATTATGCAGCTCTAGTCACACAATGTTTTAAACAGATATCCCTTTTATTCTATTTGTATATTTTATTCATCATATAGAATCCTTGTATAGCTTAATTGATTATAATTTCTTCCTTTTGTCTATAATCCTAATTTAGTTATATAAATACTACACTGCTTTAAATTATGGTTGTTCTTTTTAAAATATATTTTTTATTGATTTCAGGGAGGAAGGGCAAAAGAGAGATAGAAACATCAATGATAAGAAAGAATCATTGATTCACTGCCTCTTGCACACCTCACACTGGGAATCAAGCCCACAACCTGGGCATGCGCCTGATTGGGAATCGAACCATGAGCTCCTGGTTCATAGGTCAATGCTCAGGAAATTGCATGACTTAGTGGTTGAGCATTGACCTATGAACCAGGAGCTCATGGCTAAATTATGTTTTAATTAGATTAAGTATTGTATTAGTTTCCTATTGCTGCTGCAACCAAGTACCACAAACATGGTGACTTACAACTACAGAAATTTATTGTCTCACAGTATTGGAGGTGGAGTCTAAAATCAATGTGTGAGTAGAACAAACATGCTCTCTCTGAAGGCTCTGCGGGGTGAATCTTATATCTTCCTATCTTGTGGTGCTTGTGGGCAATTCTTCGGGTTCCTTGTTTTGTGGAAGCCTAACTCATAGGTTCATAGGTTTGTGTGTCACTGTGTCCAAATTACCCTTTTTTTTAAATAAGGATATGTATTCAATAATATTGGACTTAAGCCCCACTCTAATCCAGTATGAGCTCATGTTAACTTGATTATGCCTACAAATACTTTATTTCAAATAACATCAACTTCATAGAATTTGGATGCATTCAAATTTTTGGAGGATAATTTTAATCCAGTGCAAGTACATTCTAATATATCTCATTGTAATATTGCTCTTTTCTTATACAGACTTACGGAAATATATAATTTATATTGCCACTACTATGACTTAAGATTTTAAAAATTTGTCTTACATTAATTAAGCAAACATTTATTAATGAATATAACTGTGTGTCAGGCACTGTTTTAGGAACAATGATAAGCAAATAATGTGCCTCACATCGTAGGGTTTATATTCTAGTGTGGTGATAAGGAACACAGATAGTAAACTAGTAAATAATTGGATACTGTCATTTCAGATATCAGAAGAAAAGTCAATATGCAGTGAAAGTCACTTGGGGTGGCATTACTGAGGAGTGACGTTCAAACAGAGATCTGAAGAATGAGAAACAGCCAGTCATGTGAAAATTCCAGGCAAAGATACTTGAGTGTGAAGTCATAGCCAAGGCAAAGATCTTAAATGATGACATGTTGCATATTCGAGGGACTGTAAATAGTACATTAATGTGGAATGTAGTTAACAAAGAAAAGTGTAGGCTTTGAGACCCAGATAGGAACATATGCATCAGGTTTCCAGGGTCTTTTAGGTTTTATTCTATTTATAAGAAAAAACACTGGGGATATAAGTATGGAAAAGGTATGATCTGATTTACAGTTTCAAAAATATTATTCCACAAGTGGTGTTTGTAACCATTCTCCATGACTCTTGGAGAGTTAGTACCCTTTCTTTATGTCAGGATAGTCTGGGTTATGTTGAAATAACAGATATAAACTCTGAAATTTCAGTGCTGTAATACAATAAAGATTTATTTCTTCTTCACATAAAGTCATATAGGTCAGCAGTCTCTCCTCCATCCTGTAGCTGCATGATTTAGAACATGTACTTCCCTAAGGAAGCCACGGCAAGGAAAGAAAGAAGACTAGAGGATCATGTAAGATATTTTTATGGGCCAGACCCAGAAATGGCTATATTGTTTCTGCCCACATCCTGTGGACCTGCACTCAGTCATATGGTACCAAACTCCCAATAAGAAAGTCTAAGAGTCTTCGTGTGTGACTGAGAAGAGGAAACAAATGTTCCTGACAAACTCCCTGAGCCAAGATAACTCTGACTTATTCTTATTACCTTTAGAAAGTTTAGGAGTCAGTAGATACTCTATTCTTTTCTTTAGGAACAGTGAGGCAGGACTTTCAGTTCTTTTCATGGTCTTGGCATCAACTAGCAAACAGGAATTCCGTTAATCAGATATAGTTCCATAGTCTACAGACCTCCTAATTGATCTGGGCTCTTTAAATAATGGGGAATGTTCCCTGGTCATTCTAGACCAGATCTGACTATACCAAAATGGAATAGCATAGGTCAAAGACATTTATCCAAGACCAGAACCTAGAATGATATTCATCTCAAACAACTCAGACTCCAAAAGATAAGTGAGGCACTGAGCATGAGGAAAATGAACTATGAGCAGTTGAATCTTTTCCTTTGTTAAGTGAGAGGATGGCAGAATGAGTACATGAAGGTGAGTCATCTCCCTAACACTTCTTTAGAGTCAGCAAAAGCATACTTCTTTCCCAAATTTTCTTTATATGGCTCCCTTTTCTCTGTGAGAATGAGAAAGTTATTATTTTAGGACCACAAAGGGAAAATTATAGTTATGATCAATGAGGCACTTGCCTCAAAGTCAGTAGTAGCACAGATACTAGTGATATTGATACTATTTTTAATTCTTTCTTTTTGTCCAGGCTTTGTGACAAATTCTTTAGAATATGTTTTCTCTTAACCCTTACCACAAATGTATGCATTAGGAACTACCAAAAAGTTGAAACTGCGCAGAAAGGTTACATCCTCTTTCTGATCATACACCTAGTGAACAATAAGCCAGGATTCAAATTCATGGCTTTACAACTCTTAATCCCATACTCTGAATCACAAGAAAGAGATAAAACAAAAACAAACAAAATGTAAACAGACTCATAGACACAGAGAGTGCACGGTGTTTGCCAGAAGGAAGGGCTGAGTGAAAAAGGTATAGGGATTGAGAAGTACAAATTGGTTGTGATAAAATAGTCATGGGATATAAAGTATAGCATAGAAAATCCTATATAATAAAAGGCTAATATGCAAATAGGCCAAATGGCAAAACAACTGAACAACTGATCACTATGATGTGCGCTGACCACCAGGGGGTGTGCACAGAACATGGTGGGCGTTGGTGGCAGAGCATCGAACATGCCAGGCATCAGCCACAGCGGGATGGTGAAGCAGGTGAGCGGGGGCACTAGACCAAGGCCAGGCACTGGTTGCTGTTATTGGGGTGAGACTCTGGTGGTTACTGAAAATTCTTTGCTCCTGTGCACGAGGTCCCATACAGTACTCATACCTGCTGCTGACACTAGAGCCACTGCTCACACCCACTGACAGTGCCACCAGCTCTGCTCATTCCTACCTCTGGTGCCAGCCCCAATCACCCTGTGCTGTCAGTAGGTGTGAATGGGGCCATGTCTTCAGTATGTGGGAGCAGTGAGAGGGGCTGGGTGGGGGTGCAGAGGATGGGCCAAGACCCACCCCTGAACCCAGCACAGCCTTGAGGCCCACTGTTCCCTTCAAGGTGCATGAATTAGTGCACTAAGCCCCTAGTATAGTTAATAATATTATTGTAACAACTATGTATATTGCCAGGCGGGTACTGAAAATACTGGGTGTAACACTTTTTAAAGTATATGGTTGTCCAACCACTATGTGGTATACCTGAAACCAATACAAAACAATATTTAAGGTAAACTGTAATTGAAAAATAAAAATAAAAAGTTTAAAAAATAAATAAAACCGATCTGCCTATTTTGATTCACTAAAATACAAATATTTAGCTGAAAAATTTCATATCCATTTACCAGTTTTCATAAGAGCTAGAATTCTGGAGTCAATAGTTTGTCTTTTAATGACAAGCAAATCAAATGGGTATTAACTTTTTTTTTACAACAGAGATATTAAATATAAATTTTCTCAGAAATTGTAAGTGCCACGGAAGCATGAGGGTGGAGTGAGCATGCCTTCTCTGATCGCATTGACTCCCCAGACTTATCAGCCCTCCCAAGCCACCTTTGTCTTTGAATCTCAAACTTCTTTGCACATAGAACACTTTTAACAAATGCTTGTTAGGTTAGTAAGTTGGTATTGCTGTAAGTATTACATGGTTGACAATACATAAAATAAAACAGCATTAATGTCTTTTAAAAATACAATATGATGTGTTTTCAAACAATATCTAACTTTATAAGGCTAGTCAGTAAACTTTTCAGTCTATTTTTATTGTCATTCTTTAAAGAGAAACATGTGAAATCTGGTCTAAATCTCTCTGTGAAATAGTTTAAAGGTTTTACTAATGTGCCAATAAAATGTTCTTACCTCAACAAGGCATCTCAAAAGTGAGATTCTTTTTCACATGTAATATGTACATTGCAGGTTTATGCAAAACCTCTATTGGTAAACAGCCAAACAAAAGATGGTACCTTCATTCTGAATGCAGGGAAAATTAAGAAAAATAATTAAACAATTGTAAAATCCACAAACATGGTGCTCACTCACACACACACACACACACACACACACACACACACACAGTCTCATTAACTTCAAACCATAAGAAATTAATTACAGATTCACTGCTAATGAACATATGGGATAAGTGCTGACACTCAACTGGTTTCAGTTCGGTGATCACAGAAACAAAGCAATGCTCACAGACGGATGGCGGGGGAAACGTCAGTGAATGGGGGCCAGGAAGCTAGATTCCTTCATAGCTATGGAAAACGGTCCCAAAATATTCACACAGAGAAAAAAGAGCTTCAACAGTCATCCAGTTCTGAACATCAACAGACCTTCTCCATCACTACCACCTGCTGTCTCTACCTCAGAAGCTGAAACATCTGAAAGGAAGAAGCTTGAGCACAGAGGATAGGGTAGGCAGAGAGGCACTGGCAAAGAAATGGGACTCCGGAGCAAAAGATACTTACCTCCTAAAAAAATAAATAAATAAATAGAAGAAGAAGAGGAAGAAGAAAGAAAAGGAGAGGAAAAATATGGTAGTATCTACAAAGAAGAGTCATAAGCTAGAATCAGACAGTAATGTGTGTGTACAAAGAGGTTGTGAGTTAAATCCAAGCGTAAATTCACTTAGCGATCACAGAGAAGTTCAGATGATGATATTATATGTCCTTTTTCATGTAAATGTGCTGACAATTTGAAACACCCTCATTGAAGATGCAGATCATGAACACACCTGCCTTTTAATATGCCGAGTTACAATGTCAAACTCAAAAGAAATCACAGCAGCAGAATCAACACCACTTTGTCTTAAGGATTCTGACCTCACTGAAAACAAGAGGCAGCTAGTCTGGGTTGTGTATCTATTAGCAGGTTGTAAAAGCAAATAATACCACCTAGAATTACAAATAATGCTCCCTCCTATATTAATTTGAATGAATGCCTCTCCTATTTCTGGGCATGTCCAGAATCATCAGTTCATTATTCAGGACCCGTGACCATGCATTTTATACCCATGATTAAATATTTATTCACTTATATTGGTGGTTCTTCTTATTGAAAATACTCTCCTACTCCTACTCCTACTCATCCCTGTTTAGATCCATTGAAAATGGCTTAATTTAATTATGAGATCGGAAAATCCTAGCCATGTGATGTTTACGTAAATTACCCATCTTCTTATAGTTATTTTAAGAAATTATTTTCCAGGTCTTTTAAATTCTTTGGATTTAGGTCCCTTTAATATTCTTCTTAGTTCTAGAGTAATTTTCCATCAGTTTATAAGACCTCTAACTCTACGCTGATGATTTTCAGCTTAATATGGATACCAATAAGTAACTTCTGGTTAAGATCTTTATCTTCCTATCTGTCAGAACTTTACCAATCTTGAAAAAAAATAGATACTGACTTCTTTTCTTTCTTTAAATCTTTATTATTGAAAGTACATACCCCCCTTTTCTCCCAATTGATCTCATCCAGCTGTTCCAGTCACCTGTCCCCAAAACCCACCCAGGCCCTCACCACCCCATTGTCTGTGTCCAAGGATTATACATACATGCATACAAGTTCATTTGTTGACCTCTTCTCATCCGCCCACAATCTCCCATCTTCCCTCTGAGGTTCAAGAATCTGTTCATGATTCTGTCTCTATGCTTATTTTTGTTCATCAATTTATTCTGTTCATTAGATTCCACATGTGAATGAAATTATGTCATACTTACCTTTCTCTGATTGGCTCTGACTTTCAATTATAAACAAAATCTCACATTAATAATAGTCTACTTCATTATATTAGTACAAATCTATCATTTTTACCATATTTTGCATAAAAACATTCCTAGAAAGCCTTAATTTAAATAATGAAAATGGACACTAAGAAAACATGAATTTCTTACTACCCTTTTTTAAAAATATATATATTTATTGATTTTTTACAGAGAGGAAGAGAGAGTGATAGAGAATTAGAAACATCGATGAGATAGAATCATAGATCAGCTTCCTCTTGCACACCCCTTACTGGGGATGTGCCCGCAACCAAGGTACATGACCTTGTCCAGAATCGAACCTGGGACCTTTCAGTTCACAGGCTGATGCTCTATCCACTGAGCCAAACCAGTTTTGGCATTACTACCCTTTAATGGGCATTTGGAACCTTTGTTTCTTCTTCTGGCTACTAGAGAATAAATACAGCTCTAGCTAATGCGCTTCCAACTAAAGTTTCCAGAACACAAAATAGTATAATTATATATAGATAACTATGGTACTAAATATGTACACTTTCTAGAAATTTCAATGACAAGGTCTGATTAGAGGGTTGTTTAATCATTACTTTGCTGATATTGAAAAAGGATGGCGTGGTAATAGAGGATGTGGCTTTTAATATTTAACTGTTTGCATTTGAATCCCAACCTTTCCACTTGCCAACTCAGTAACTGTGACTCCATTTCCTTTTATGTAAAATTAGGGGGGGGGGGGGGACTAGTTATTTGGAGGAGAATTATTTTTAGAGCAAGCACTCAAGGAATGCTGGTATCATTACTTTGATAAATTAGTTTAAAGAGAAAAAAACTTGTTCTGAAAAGGGAAGTGTGTGTGGTGGGGTTGGGGGGATGTAGGGAGGAAAATTGGACTTCCCAGCCCCTAAGAGAGGAATGCTGCTGTCTCACTTTATGCACAGCTCATGGATGTTATCATCAGGCTCAGTGTGTGCATTAGAGGGGCACGGGACTAAAGAGAACCCTCAAACTAAAGATAAGAGAATATCCCCGGTGGGCTATCTTTCCATGTGAAGATTTGTTTAGAAATATTATCTAATCACTGCAATCACCAAAGGAAGGAAGGTACCAATTAATTATTTGCTTTATTCTTCTTCAAGTCTCTAGGCTGCATTTCACAGACCTTTTAACTGTCATGAATAGCAAAAAATGATATTCTTTCTCCTTCAGCTCCCTATTCTTTTTTGGCTCTCCTCCCCTCACCCTGGGTGTTTCTTCTGTCTCCTACATAGAGTCCTCTTTCACTCACCTCAGGTTCTATGCTCAACCTTGTTTTTTTTTAAAGTATTCTCTCTGAGAAATACCTACCCTATTAGCTCCATCTGCCACCTAAAATTTATATTCCCCAATATCATATATTGAGCTTCCTTCTTAACATCCTCTGGATGTCTCATTGAGAATTCAACATCAACATCCTATATAACAAAGAGGTAATATGCAAATTGACCCTCATGGTCTCGCATAAGATGGCCACCCCCATGTGGTCAAAGATGACCACCACAAGATGGCCAGCAGGGAAGTACAGTTGGGGGCAACCAGGCTGGCAGGGGAGGGCAGTTAGGGGCAACCAAGCCTTCAGGGGAGGGCAGTTGGGGGCAACCAGGTCTACAGGGGAGGGCAGTTGGGGGCAACGGGGCCTGCAGGGGAGAGCGATTGGGGATAACTGGACTGTCAGGGGAGTGGTTAGGGGATGATCAGGCTGGCAGGCAAGTGAGCGGTTGGGAGCCAGCAGTCCAAAACTGTGAGAGGAATGTCAGACTGCTGGTTTAAACAGGCAGTGGGACATCCCCTGAGGGGTCCCAGATTGAAGATATGCAGGCTGGGCTGAGGGATACCTCCCCACAAGTGCATGAATTTTGTGTACCGGACCTCTAGTTTCTAAAATAAATTTATGCCCTAGTCAGTTTGGCTCAGTGGATAGAGCATTGGCCTGCAGACCAAAGGGCCCCAGGTTTGATTCCTGTCAAGGGCTTATACCTCGTTGCAGGCTCCTCCCTGGCCCTGGTTAGGGTTCCTGGAGGAGGCAACCAATTGATGTGTCTTTCTCACATAGATATTTCTCTCTTTCTCTCTCTCTTCCACTTTAAAGTATTAATGAAAAATATCCTCGGATGAAGATTAACAACAACAAAAAGATACTGCGAATAAAATTTTTTAAAAATTAAAATAAACTTATTTTCAGAACCCAAGTCTGTTTCACCTCCTAAAATCCCTCTCTGAGAAATAGCCTGCTATTCATTCATAGTCCAAGCAAGACATTTGGTAGTTATCTGCTTTCCTACAACTCCCTAACTCAGTCATTTCATTGTCAATCAGTTTCTAAGAGTAATGTCTTAACTCACTCCCAACCTTTGAGTCTTCGGGTATCTTAATTCAACTTTTCATTATTTCTTATCCAAATCTCTACCACATTATTGTACTGATCATCTCCAGGTATTTCTCTTTTCATACTGTTTTCCATTCCATAGTCTGAGATTAATTCCTTATCATATTACTCCCCTGTTTAAAAAATGTTTATTCAATAATAAGTATTTATTCAGTATCCACTACGTGTCAGGCACTATGGTAGGGCCCAGGGCATTACAGCGACTGTGCCCTTTCCTTAATGTTCTATACAGATAATTAATTTTAAAAATATATATATACACATACACACACACACACACACACACACACACAGGATGGGGCAAAATCAGGTTTATAGTTGTGAGTACATGAAACACAGAGTTTATTTTTATATCATTATTTATTAATTACTGTATTATTTTCTATATAATCAACTATAAACTGACTTTTGCCCTACCTTGTATATCTATACATATGATGCTGTATCTATATTTATGATATGTCTACCAGTATTATATATATATATATATATATATATATATATGCATATATTATATTTATACATGAACCAATCTGTGCTTATATTATATATATTATATGATAGTATATATATATATATATTGTATACATACACACATATATATATATGTACTCACATATACACATATAATAGATATATAAGAGCATTAATGTTGCCCAAAATTTCAACTTCAACTTGGAAATGCATTAAAAGTACTCTTGTCTTACATGTATGTTCACTTATTTAACTATTCAGCAAGTATTCTTTGGTGTCTTTTGAATGCTTTCATAATAAAGTTCCAATTTATTATCATTACATACAAATTCCTTCCTGATTTTATATATGCCTCTCTCTATGGCTACATTTTCTGCTACTTTTTTCATACATCTTCTATATTCCAATCACAAGTTTTGTGTGCACTATAATATTGCCTGAAATTTGGCATTTCTATCCCCTTCTACTGGAATATTCTTTCTTGCCTTACTCAGGAAAACTGAAACTCACTTATTCAGAGTAATGTCTTGACCCTCTGCAACTTTCAGGCTGTTAGAGACCCCTCATTGTACATAAATCTATCCTGCCAGAAATCCAATTGCAGGATAATTGTTAATTTGCTGATCTCTGCTGTGATCTCCCTAACATATCTCCATCATATTCACTTTCTTACACAATGGCTGGCACATAGCAGCAATCCATAAATGCCTTCTGAAGGAATAAATGGCAGAATGGATTAGTAAATTCACTACTCTATAGGCACTTGGTCACATGCTTACAGAACTATTCAGAGTTTTGTTGAACAAGATTCTTTCATTTCTTTTCTCCCAGAGAGTTCTGGAATGTTGGCCTAAAGTCTCTATAAAAAGTTTTCCTAAATTGAGAATCAATTTAGCAGCAAAGCCAAAATTCCAACAAAATTACCATCTTTAAAAGATCTAAAAATACATTTAACAACAAAAAAAACTCACCAAAATTATACTTTTTTTTTTTTAACAAATTGGCATAAAAAAATATTTTTTGGTGTGTCTCTTCTTATCTCCTCCAGTTAAAAATGCTTGTACCTCTTAATAGCCATCATTCTCTTAGGTCTGCTGTTCAGCTCAATGCATTCAAGCATCAGCCCAATCTTCTTTGTAGTTTCAGCCTTTTCGTAGAAAAATGGTTTAGTCTGCCCACCATAGCCACTCTGCTGCCTGAAAATGCACTGCTTTCCCTGAGCATAAAGAGGATCCTTGCCCTTCTTTCTGTGTTGCTTTGTGGGGTTCATGCTTGCCACACTTCTTACAGAAAATGCCATTAGTTTGGGGAACAGAGCGTTCACCATGTTTGCAAGAACACTATGGGCAGGGATAGGAAAGGCAGGCCCATACCTTCTGAAATCTCTTTATTTCACTAAAAAGGCAGCTTGTCTGGATATTCATTCTTGAAATCACTTTTACTTCATTCACCTGCAGTTCTGAGAACTGATAAAATCTTTCGGTTCTTCATGCATACTTTTCCTCATGTTTTGTTTTGTTTTGTTTGTTTTTTAAGTGGGAGGATGGGCATACCTTGGAGATATTGCAGGTTTGGGTCCAGATCACTGAAATAAAGAGAGTATTGTAATAAACCAAGTTGTAATCTTTTTGCTGGTGGAGAATCTTGTCTTCAATTTGTAAAACAACAACAACAACAAAACAACAACAACAACAACAAAAAAACCACCACAGAAAAAACACAATTATCTGTAAGGTGCAACAAAGCAAAGTACAATAAAATGAAGTGTGTCTGGGTCCTGAAAGCATCCAACATTCAAATTTGGTTTAGCTGTTGAGACTAATCTCTCCTGTCCAAATACAGTGAAAACAGTGAATGGGACAATCAATTTTGCAGGTGACGTAACAGAAGCCCCTGACTAACCTCAGGTCACACCACAGCTATCTCTAGCCTCAAACCTTCCCAGGGATCCTTCTACATGGAATGCACTTACCTTGCTTTCTTTGACCATTTCCCCAAAAGTAAGACTTAGAAAAATTAGAATTCTTCAAATAAAGGGTCATTTATCATTCCCAGCTTCTATAAGTCTGAGTCTACTGCAAATTGCACATAATGCTTAGCATAGTGAGTGTGCTTAAAAATGCTTTGTTATGAAGCAATAAACATATGAATCTTAAATTGAAGACTATTACTTTATGCAGGAAATATAAAAATAATATCTATTTTACATGCAAGATATTACATATGTATTTATCTACCTAAAGCCAGATGAAGAAATAGCATGAATAATATATGGATTAAAGTTCCATCTGACTTGAAATAATTATCTTATGTTCTGAAATCTCCTAAAGTTATAAGAAAGTTAAATTTCCATTAGTAAGGCTATTCTGTCTTATTGAATTGTTCATTAATTGTTGCTTCAAGATTGAGTATGAAGTAATGGATTCTATGGTATTTACTAGTACATAATATTTTACATTTGCAAAGTGCTTTGCAATTGTATGATGGTTAAATGTTAACTGGCCCTATATCCATAATAGATAAGAATAAGGAATTCCCTTACACAGAAAGATAGATTGGAACTTCTTTATATGAGACCAGAAACCTTTGAGTTAGCTACATATGTCCTGAAAATCATTAACCTGTCTGCCTCTTAAATTTTATGAACAGTCTTTGAAGTTAAAAGTTTAAAATATGCCTAGTCATTCTTCAATTTTCACTTGGATCTTAGAACAGAATTCTCGCTGATTCCAGAAATCACATATTTCTCTCTAATTAATATTCATCTCAAGTTGTCAATCTACCCTGAATTTTACTGCATATTAGCATGACTATCTCTTCTTCAACTCTATACCAGTGATTTTCAACTGGTATGCTGCAGAAGTTTTAAAAAGTGTACTATCTGTCTAACTAGTCAGGGGCACTGACCTCTTTTCTCTTATACTGTCAAATAAAAATTGTCAACAGCAAACACAAAGTATGTGTGGTATGAATGAATCAAAATTCTACCTTTTTTGACAAATTGGCATAACATATATTTTTGGTGTGTCTCTGAATTTTAATAGTTTATGTGTGCAATGAAATAAAAAAGGTTGAAAATTGCTACTCTGTACTGAAAACCTTTGTCAGTCAGTAATAATATCTTCTGTTTTATTGTTCTCTGTATTCTTTATGTCAAAGTTTTTCAGGCCCTTGCTTATTATGTAAATATGTTCACCCTTCAATAATATTACTCAACATTTATGAAGTATATATTATCTCTTCTCACTCCTTCATATTATATCATTCTTATGAACATGTAGTCTTTTCATAAAAATTGTATTTACTAATAAATATTATTCAATAAATATTATTTTATCCATACATATTATTTAATAAATAATATTCTAAATATGTTTAAAATCTTATATAAGAAAGAGGTTTTTTGTTTAATTTAATTTTAAATAAAATTGAATAAACTAAAATAGGGCATGATAAATTTACCAAATAAAAGAAACTCTTTAAGAACCCACACAGGCGAAACCGGTTTGGCTCAGTGGTAGAGCATAGGTCTGCAGACTGAAAGGTCCCAGGTTCGATTCCGGTCAGGGCCATGTACGTTGGTTGCAGGCACATCCCCAGTAGGAGGTGTGCAGGAGGCAGCCGGTCGATGTTTCTCTCTCATCGACGTTTCTAGCTCTCTATCTCTCTCCCTTCCTCTCTGTAAAAAAAATCAATAAAATATATTTAAAAAAAAAAGAACCACACAAATCACACCTTGAAAATTTCTAACTCAAAAGAGGTATTTGTTGAGAAATAATTGAAAATAGAACTTATATTGATATTTCCCTAAAAGGTGGTGATTATAAAATGCTCATACAGTTTAATTATATAGCAATGTGCTTGATTCTTTAAGCAAAGAAACCAGAATGTTCACATTCTTTATTGAAGTCAAGAAGACCAAGTAGAAGGCTCTAGAATGGTTCAGGTGATATCCATTAAGATCCGGAAATAGGATAGAGCAATGCAAATAAGAAAGGGATGGCAAGGTAAAGGAGAGGTTGCTGTAGAATTGTCACAGTGAGACAAGGCAGAATACAAGTATTAGGGAGTGGGCGAAAGCCTTGCAGGAAAATTAGGCAACAGAGCAAATACTTGAGTTTAATTTCAGACATTTAAGAATAGAAGTAGAGATGTCTGAGGGTGTATGGAAGTATAGAACTGAAGTTTGGCAGACGGAGAGAGTTAGGGACAGGGGAGTAATGGATTTACAAGTCATTCGCATAGTAATTTCTATAGGTTTATTTTAAACAGAGCTTTGGGTTAGCAAAGTCAAGATGTAAGTTCTGCATACTTCTTTCCGAGTAATAGTTGGCTAAGCTAAGGTAAATGCATATATCAACTATTGTATTATACAACTATATGCAAGTAGAGAAAGATTTAAAGAAATAAAACCACCCAAGTACAATTTAGGACTATTTGCTTTGATTCTCAGGGATCATCACTTACTACCTATTAACTTTGGATTTCCACACAAAATGCCTCAAATACAATCCTTTATAGGTGGCAAAGTCCTTTTCCTTGGGGAGAAAATGAGATTGGGGTTTGCCTCAGTTTCCAGAGTGTCATGTCTCCAGAACAGTAATTTTTTAAATTTGCTTTTTCTTTGACCCCTTTCAATAAGCTATATCTAACCATGTACTTGTCCCCACTTCAGGAAAAGTAGTTTGTTTTTTATTAGCATTCTCTGTGCTCTCAGAGTTCTGTCCTAGGCCCACTTCTGATCTTCAACTTCCCTGAGTATTTAGACTTGAAGAGTAGAAATACAAAAATAGAAAGTTAAAATGAAACACTTGTGCTACATTATCTGTGACCATAAAATTTTTCCTAATGAGAAAAAATCATTCTCTCTTTTCTACCTCAGCTTTTTGACCTTAGTAGCTAAATCTAATTATCATTTATTTGCGTTAGATAGTTCATTCTCAGCCACCTCTGACACATAACTGACTTCAGATACCAGATTCTGAAATATTCATATTTTTCATTTTTACTAAAGGTTCTTTTTATAATTTTAAAGTACAGTTAAATGGAACCTTAAGAGAATTTTAAAATGAAGATGAAAAGAAGTTTATAGTAGGCATCAATACATGCTCAATATATTTGTAGCAGTCTTATATTTTTCTAAGTAGAATACGTAGAAAGTTACATAGGAAACAACTTGGCTCTTTTCTATTAGCAGAATTTATGTCATAGGGATGTACTCTAATGAGAAAATCCAGTCCTAGATTAAAGATAAATCCATCCATCAATAAATCAATCAATGTAGCTGCTGACACAATTGGGACTGTGACAAATAAAAGAATAAATTCACATCAACTTAAATGATTACTTAAAAATAGGTAGAACTGTATTTGTGAAAGAGATTCAAGGAGGATATATTCCAAGTCATAATCAACAGGCACTTGTGTGTGTTACTCAGTATAAGGTAACTAGTATCCTTTGAATATATTTAGCAAGTTTACTGGCAGATTTATTAGCAGATTTGTGGTATTTTTGTCCTACCACTTGGAAAGCATAGCTTCCAACCTACAAGGAATGCTTCTTATTTTCCTAGGATGTGCTAAGTTTCAATATCCGCTTTACAGTTTGCATTCTAGGGGCATCCTGTGTTCTATATACGAACTATGAAAGATGAAAATGTGTTGTAACACTTGATGTGTTAGCAAGAAATTTTGTGTATCATGCAAGTTATTTATATAATTTACTGAGACTAAAACAGATGTAATACATTGCCAATTTAAATCTTTACATAAGAGAGAAAATATGTGCAATTTGCAAGATAGTGCTTGAAAGCTGTTAAATCTGACACACTGCCATGACTTGCATCAATCAATTGTGGATTCTCTGGTGCAAGAGCTTTCAGTTTTGCACTCTCTCAGTGAGAACACAGCAATACACACGGCTTAATATCTTTTTTCTTCTTATAGCTCTCTCATTAAAGCAGACTCAGGCAATGCATATTTGAAAACATTTCTTTTCCATGGTGAATATGTGAGAGCAGCAACATAGCAGTGTTTTCATTTTTATCTCAAAATTCCACTTAATATCCAAAGCACTCACATGCAAAAAATAGTGGGCTCAATCATGTGGGTGATCTAACAGTGTTATTTATCAAAGATTCTGCTGAAGAAGAACGAAGAACAAAAACCTGAAGGCTGAACCTATTAAACCCTCCCACTGAGTGTAGGTCCCCACAGTGTAGAGCCCTAACCTGAGACAGTTCCTCCCAAGGACAGTTTTCCCACTTTATTCAGTACTTTACACAAACCATTATTTTAAGGAAAGCAGTCAATGTTGGAGTAGGAGGTGAAGGTAGAAATGTGAGAACTGGGCAGAAAGGTACATGGCAAGCAAATATTTCATTATTGAAACTCAGCCTATTAATAACCAGAGGTAGCAAGGCCAGCCTGATTCATTTGGTAATGTTTCCCTTGTGCACTATTATTAATTACACTCATTTTCTCTGCCCACTGTTAAGCTCTGATGAGATGAATTGGATAAGATATAGATTGGGTTGCCAGATTTAGCAAACCAAAACACAAGAGGCTCAGTTAAATTTAAGTTTTAGATAATCTCTCTGTCTCTCTTTACATACACTGGTATGTGTGCAATATACATATATTCACACATAGTTATACACCTATATATGTATAAATGTATATGTACAATATATATACATATATACACATGTAAACATGTTCATATATAGGGTGGTGCAAAAGTAGGTTTTTATATATATGGAAAATAATGCAATGATCCTAATATATAAAAACCCAGGGTCTGTAACATCCAAAACAATCTAAGGCTCGACCTAACAGTTCTGCAGTCAGTGCAAGTGCAGAGACCCAGCACTGGGAGCTGCTGATCAAGCTCAGAGAGAGGCCCAAAGAGAGAGGCAGGGTCTGATCTACAGCCTCCGTGGCAGCTGTTGACCAGCCCTTGTCTCTCTCTCTTCCAGCTTTGCCAGCAACCACACCTGTTTCTCTCCAGGCCTCCATGGGGGCTGCTGATCAGCCACATCTCTCTGAGCAGGCCCAGAGACAGGCCTGGAGATGCTGGTTGACATAGAAACTGACCAATCAGAACCAAATCTGGGTGAACTGAGAGGAGCCAATGGCTAGCTAGGAGGCAGAGCTTTTGATGCTGACTGGAATAGAACTCGACCAATCAGAACCAAATGTGGGTGAACTGTGAGGAGCCAATGGCTACCTAGGAAGTGATTTGGCCTAAATCAGCAGTCTGATATCTCCCAAAGGGTCCCTGATTGGAGAGGGTGCAGGCTGGGCTGAGGGAACCCCCCCACATTCATGCAGAAATTTTGTGCACTGGGTCACTAGTTAATAAATAATAATACAAGAATAAACTATTTCATGTACTCACAACTGTTAACTTACATTTGCCCACCCTGTGTATGTGTGTGTGTGTATATATATATATATGTGTGTGTGTGTGTGTGTGTGTGTGTGTGTGTGTTTATATATATGTGTGTGTGTGTGTTTATATATATGTGTGTGTGTGTTTATATATATATGTGTGTGTGTGTTTATATATATGTGTGTGTGTTTATATATTTATATATATGTAAATAAATATTTTTTAATAAATAAAATTACTGTATACCCAAAATGCAAATTTAACTGAGCATTTTATATTTTGTTAAGTAACCTCATGTTTGGAGAGAACACATGGAAGAAGATGAGCATGTTAAAAAGATAGGAAGAGGAAATGCATGGAAGCCGAGGTCATATCTCTGCTTCCAAATGAACAACCTCTCATTGAGCCCTACCCTTCTTGATCCTCCCTCTCCACATTTATTTCAGGCCCATGCAGAAGAATCCTCATGAGTTCTCTTCGACTCTCTTTGAAATCTGAAAGCCTATTATGAGAACCACAGATATATTTTACTACATTTTGTTTTCCAAACTACTTTGCTGTAAAGCTATGCCTTGTGAAAACCTCCTCCTGATGACCTCACACAGTTTGAATTATTCATTCAACATATATTTTCCTCTTGTGAGCAAAGTTTGTTTTCTGAAATGTAGAAATAATTTGGGACTAATGAGAAATAAACCTCTAATGTCCTGAGCTCAATTCTTTCACATTTGCCATATGTTTTTAAAAAAAAATCTCAAGGGAATTTTAACCCTCTTCATAAACCAACACCTTAATTTGACTTTTCATCTAAAACTTGCTCATCACCATTACATACAAAAAATTCTCCACATATTTTGGACAACTCAAGTAAGATGCTATCACAAGATTCTATTACATTCTTAAACTCATGAGTGTTAGCCAAATTTTATAAACCTGGGGTTCTTTAGCTATCTTGGTTGAGAAGATGATGGTGCATTTTGGAAACTTCAGTCCAGTCAGCGATGTAAATGTTATTTGCACTTTGTTCTCCATGCATCTGTTTTAAAATCAGTCTATCATCACTGGGGCCGTGTGAAGTGCAGAGCTATATCCAGGGTTAGGTATCCTAAGGGAGATGTTTAACCATGATGGATCTGGTTGAATTCTTGGTAGCTAGAGGGTTAAGGAGAATCTCTTTGCCATTTCTTCAATGAACTCATGCATTGGCTCTTCCCCATGGATATAGAATGCAGCTCACATAGAGAGTGAGCACATGATGTTGTGATCTCATCCTATAGTGGGACATTACTTTGTTGGCTCCTGCACTTGAAGCAATTTGAAATTCTCAGCAGCCATACATCACCGATTTTGACAGAATTTGCAGGTCTATTCTTAACTCCAGGCCTAATGGATGAAATGAAACTTGGTGAGCTCCCAGAATTGGACAACCTTCAGAATGCTGAGACAGACCAATAAAGGCAAGAGTGCTTGTGTTCTCACAAACTCATCTCTCCCAGTGCCTGTGACAGATCCTGTTGTTTCTTTTCTTTTATCCTTTTGTTTTTTTTAATGTTTTCATTGATTTTTTAGAGAGAGAGAGGAATAGAGAGATAGAAACATCTATGAGAAACATCATCGGTCGGCTGCCTCTTGCATGCCCCCCTACTGGGGATGGAGGCCACAACCCCAGGAATGTGCCCTGACAGGGAATAGAACATGTGGTCTCTTGGTTCCTGGGTTGACACCCAACCACTGAGCCACAGCTGCCAGGCCAGGTTCCTGATGTTTCAGTGAAAAGGTATTGAGCTTTGCAAACCAGCAGGTAGTCTCTGGGATGACAATAGCTTCTGAGATTCCAGATTATTTTATAGACCCCACTTGTTTCTTAAGCTAAGAGGATGGCATTTAATGTAGGAATAATACCTGACCTGAACTATCTAGCAAAATGACTGGCACAAGCAAAGTAGATTCTCAATGGTTTATGCTTGATTATCTCCAAGAGAAAAGACATGTTATAAAACCAGTTCAAACTGTTAGGGTTAAGTTTCTTTGTTTTGGGGTTTTGCTTTTTTTATTCACTTGTTTATATTAAAATTCATCTTAACTTCTTTTGAGTAAGACTGTTTTTAAGATTGATAGCCCTGAATTTATTTTTGTTGTATTTGTGTGTAAAGAATAATAGCCAATAACACAGTTTTCAATGAATGAGTCTTCAGGTACATTGATTAGATATACTATTTCAGATGCATATTTGTTTTTTTTCTAATTTCATATGAAATATACAAATTTCCTGTGTAGTCTATTTATTTTCAGGTCAGAAATAGCATAAAAACATATATCATATTTATTTTTGTTATAATTTTGGTGTTTCCTCTGATAATGATTGAAATGGAAAAATAGATAAAAGCCATTGACCCAGATAAAACAACTTGTTTTTTAATGCTGAAAGGGGTGTTGGATTTTAGATGAGATCTTGCCTTTTGCTTTCTCAAATATAAATCATATTCAGAAGGAAATCTAATAAACATCTGATTGGGGTGAAAACATTGTTTCGCATAATTGAAGTTTGCTTTATTTACTTATTCAAGCTCAGCAAGGATGAAGGGCAGGGCTGGCATGGAATTGATGTCTTTATATATTATGAAACATTATAGCTGAGCTATATAGCCCCTGAGCTGAGGTCAAGTGAAGGTGGAAAAGATGACTTCATGTAGACTCCTGCCAGAAGCTTGATATCTGATGTCGACTGCTGACAAAAAGCCAAGTGAATTCACTAAAATTTGGCACTGTACAAGTTTGGTGCCTCATCTTACTGCATAATTGGTCTACATACCCCAGATTAAACTACTTATAAAAACTGAGGAATTATCAGGGTGGTACAAATTTTACTACAAAAGAATAGATGTGCATTGCACAGTATTCACAAACAACTGCACTGACCTGACTCTGAGGTGCACATATAATAAGTATAATTGAGCCCATGTACTTTAAATGAGAATACATTTGAGAGCTAAACTCCTTTTTTTGTATAAAATTGTCGACTCTGTTGACATAATGTGCTGGTTTATTTGCATGTTGCCTGTCCTCTTCCATGTTAGAATATAAGATCCATGAGAATGGGAATGTTGTCTGCTGTGTTCACTGCTGCATGTATCCCCCAGCACATAGAAGAGTCTTTGGCCCATAGTAGGCACTTAAGAAATATTTATGAAGTGAATGATACATAATGGAAATAAGAAATGCTAAACTCAGGTCACTACTGGGTAGAAAAGTGGTAGGAATAAACTGTGAAGGGTTACACAGGGCCTCACTTGTATCTGTAATATCACCTTAAGACAAGATCTGATATAAATATGCCAGAATATTGAACTCTGACACCTTTCTGCCACAGCTAAGGGGTAGGTCCTAAAAAACACCTTCTTTTTTCATCTTTTAAGATTAATCATTTTAAAGTTAATTCTTTGCTTCCTTGATCAACTATGTCTTTGTCCCAGTTTTATCAGAAATAGCCACTAGAGCCACCTTTATTTTTTGCTTAATTTATATAATATCTTTCAGATTGAAAATTGTAATTGATAGTTTCAGGATATTCAACAGTCAAAGGTTTAACATTTACCGGTGTATTTGAATAACTTAAATTATTCAAATCCGTCATAACTAAAGAGTTGTTTTTTTATGAAGTTTTTATTTATTAAATTAACCAAATAATGTTAATTTTCTATTAACTTTACTTAGCTTCCTTCATTCTTTGAAGACTAGAGAAAACTTCCTGACATATATTATATCGTAGATACTATTCATTTACAAAAATATATATACTTTAAATCTCTTGGATTATAAGATTTCAGAAGTTGAACAAACTTCTAATGATTTTTCTGAATACACAAAGGGCAATGCCAAACAAACCTCACATATTGATATTGACACATTTAGAGTTCAATAATTTCATTGGCAACTGTTGGTTGTCAGAAATATTTCTTGGCTCTTTATCTTGGCTTATCCATGCCTCAAGCTTCAAGAAAACTCAAATGCTTCTGTGGAAGTAGCATTAGCAGATATGTGCATATCCCAAAAGCACTTGGAAGGGATTTTACAATATAAGAATCTAGAACACGTTATAACCCATTTCTAAAAGAGTTCCTCTAAATGGCACCATCAAAAATGGTCTGCTGGTTTCCTCTCCACCCACTCACTCATTTATTCATCCAAAAGACACTTTCTGAATTCCCTGCCTCAGGAAGATGGACCTAATATGGGGTATTATGTTGGCATCGTCATTGGACAGAAACATTCTCATCTCTACATAAATTCATATGGCAAGTCTAAACACATCCCTTTGGAAATTTGGGGGTTCTGTATACCTCCAGATGGCAAGTGAGGAGGAAGAGAGCTCCCAAAATTCATGCAGGGGGAAAAAAACAAAAAACAACAAGATTATTAAAGGCTGCCAAAATATGATATTATTCAATATAGCTAAGAGATTTATGAATGATACTATCTAAGGCTTTTCTTGAATTATTTTAGATACAACTCTTCTTCCCCAAGCAGGCTTGATGCAGTTTCTTATTTTGTGCCTTTGCTCCTGATGTGCCTTCTGTCTAGAATGACTTTTGTATCCTCTGCCAGATGGAATATACCTGCAAGGCTCAGTATGAATAGAACCAAACCCTCTCTCCAAAGCCTTCTATAAGTCTTTCCGGTATAAGTCAGGTCTCTTTCCTCTGAATTTCCTTAGTGTTTTTATTTACTGATCTAATGATCTTTAGACACTTTCAACATATTTAACAGTTATCTATGTACTTTAGACAGACTTTTGGAAAGTAGTGGGTATTATTTATCTTTGCACCCTACATCTTAACCACATCAAAGTTTTACATACAATAGGTTGTCAATATACATGGTGAATGCTAATTGAATAGCATATCTCTCTTTTCCATAGAAGAAATAGCTCAAAATTACACATTTTTATAGCATAGTGTTTTGTTTTGTTTTCCATTTCTAGCTAGTCTCTGCCCCAGTTTTCTCAAAAAATTAAAAATGGAACTCCCATTTGACCCAGTAATCCCACTTCAAGGAATATATACCAAGAAATCAGAAACACCAATCAGATGGATAGATATATACATCCCTATTGTCATAGCAGCATAATTTGCAATAACTAAGATTTAGAAACAGCCTAAGTGTCCATCAGCAGATGAGTGTATTAAAAAAGCTGTGATACATCTACACAATGGAATACTAGGCTGCTGTGAAAAATGTTACCATTTGCAACAGGATGGACCTGGAGAGCATTATGCTAAGTGAAATAAGCCAACCAGAGAAAGATAAATATCACATGATCACACTCATTTGTTAAATATAATGAACAATATAAACTGATGAACAAAAATAGAATCAGAGTCATAGAAGCATTGAACAGATCATACAACCTAAGAGGGAAGGTAGGGGGTGGGGGTGATAAGAGAGGAATAGAGAGATAGAAACATTTATGAGAAACATCATCAATTGGCTGCCTCTTACATGCCCTCCACTAGAGAAGCAAAGGACTTATATGCATGCATATGAGCATAACCAATGAACACAGACAGTAGGGGGATGAGGGCATATGGTGGGGGGTGGAAGTGGTTGGGGAGAGGTCAATGAGGAAAAAAGGAGACTTATGTAATAGTTTAAACAATTTAAATTTAAAAATAAAATAAAATAAAGGGCTGGAGATTCAGCCTAAATAAATAAGTAAATAAATATAAAAAAGAAAGAATGAAAAAGTAAAACACACACACATAAACAACACACACACAAAACAAACAAACAAAAAAACAAAACCCACATACAAACTAAATAGCAGTATAAGTACCAGCTGCTATCTCTTTTAAGCTTCAGGAATTCAACATTATCTTATTTCCCATGAATCTCAGAACTGTGGAATGTTTATTCCACATTAAATTCTCATTGACTAACTGATCATTCATTCAGTTTCCATTTCTTGCCATATTCTTCTTGGCTCTTAGGTAAAAGTTAAAACTAAAGCTCTGTCCACCGAAACCAGCATGGCTCAGTGGATAGAGCGTCAGCCTGCGGACTGAAGGTCCCAGGTTTGATTCCAGTCAAGGGCATGTACCTTGGTTGCGGGCACATCCCCAGTATGGGGTGTGCAAGAGGCAGCTGATCGATGTTTCTCTCTCATTGATGTTTCTAGCTCTCTATCCTTCTCTCTTCCTCTCTGTAAAAAAAATCAATAAAATATATATATATTTTAAAAACAAAAAACTAAAGCTCTGTCCAAGGACTATATAGGGAAGGAGGTGGGGGTTAGTGAATAGATCGAAATGAGATTCTCACTTTGAGTTAGAAATGAGATTCTCACTTTGAGTTATCTGTCTTCAATTATAAGTTAAGTTAAAATGGCAAATATATGAATCAAACCTTTTACTTAAGTAATCTGAATTTTTCTATATTATTTTGTTTTCTCATCATTTTTGCCTAAATCTGATGTAATTTATTACAATCTATATATTTCTATAATTTATCTTTCTGATATACTTCAACTGGCTATTTATATATTGTATTAAATAATTTTTCTCAAAAAAAAAGTTCCTTCTATCTTATGGGTTAATAATAATGTCCAGGTCTCACAGTAGGTTAATAGTGACTCGCATAGGGAATTAGAGATCAGCTTTGGAATCAGGTTTGCTTTTCCTAACTCAAAGCTTTTACATAAGTGTTAAGATCCAGATACCATTAAATATCAAGCTCCTTTAAAAACACATAAATCATGATTCCATTAACAAATAATTCAACACAAATGGAATTTTTCCAGAAAACATCTACTACCAAGAGATGAAAGTAATAAGACAAATTTAATAAAATGTAAAACAAAGGTAGAGGATATAGTCTGGCAGTTAATCAAAAGATTAAGAGTAGCCCAGCTGGCCCAGTGGCATCAACATATGAACCATAAAGACTCAGTTTGATTCCTGATCAAGGCATATACCCAGGTTTTTAGGCCAATCCCCAGGGTAGGTTGTGCAGGAGGCAGCCAATCTCATCATTGATGTTTCTATCACCCTTTCCTCTCATTCCTTTTTGAAATCAACAAAAATATATATTTTAAAAAGATTAAGATTAGAATTATTATATGACTCAGTAATTCTACTAGATACAAATAAAATCTGTACACAAATGTTCATAGCAGCATCACTCCTAATAGCAAAAAAAAAAAAAAAAAAAAAAAAAAAAAGTAGAGCAACTCAATTTTTCATCAATTGATGAATGGATACACAAAATTTGGTATATCCATCCATACAACTGAATACTACCTATAATAATAAAAGTGTAATATGCTAATTACACCAGATGTCCTTCCAGAGGAAGATAGGGCTGTGAGGAAAGCCCTGGTCCTGGGCGCCAAAGGGAAACCAGTGCTGGCAGCGGGGGAAGGAAGGCCTACTCTTGCATGAATTTCATGGATCTCTAGTTCACTATAAAAAGGAATGAAATGCTAATACATGCCACAGCATGAATGAAATGAAACTTAAAATATTAAAATAGAAACTCAGTCACAAAAGACCAATATTGCATGATTCCATTTATATTAAGTTTCCAGAATAAGCAAATATATAGATTCAGAAAGCAGTCAGTGCTCACCTTTAGGTTGGTGGGGGTAGGTTGGGAAAAATATGGAGTCACTGTTTATAAGTTTATTTTTTGTGGAGGAGGAATTGAGAATGTCACAAAATTAATTGTGGTGATGGTAGCCAACTCTGTGATTATACTGAACACCAGTAAATTGTGTACCTTTTTGTCCCCAAAAATATATTTTATTGATTTTTTTTTTTTAACAAAGAGGAAGGGAGAGGGATAGAGAGTTAGGAACGTCGATGAGAGAGAAACATCAATCAGCTGCCTCCTAATTAAAATATGAAACATTGTACAATAAATAGAAGTAACTTAAAAATCCTAATATAGCATATAAATAGATAATTTTGTGAAGTTAGTGTAATAATAAAAATAAATAAAATATAATATTAATTGTCTTTCATTGAAATTTTAACCCAAATTTTCATAGTTTGTTTAAACTATGTTTCAAGTCAAAAGAAATCATGGGTTGATTTCAGGGAGACCATGATGTTCCTCATATAAGTAAAAATGTATTTATACATTTTCTATGAGACTATATATATATGTTTATATTTTTAAGTAGTTCATTAGACTCCAAATGGTCACTATTAGAATTTGATTAAAAAGCTTCCAAATACTAGTAAAATTCAAAACAGTAATTGTTCACAAGTTTACTGTCTCTATTTCCCAACATCAATCCCTAATTATAATTAACTGAATTTGCCCTTATGTTACTATTTCTACTTCTATTGATTTGGTTTAGGCTCTTATGATTTCCTGTCAGAACCAATTTAACAGCAGCCAAAACTATTCTCCTCACCACCAGCAGAGAACTGCTTATGTTCTTCCATGAATTAGCCATTCACAGATGCTATGCAAACATACAACCCTGGGGTGACTATTGTATACATATCTACAATTGTTATTGTTTTACTTTGTTTTCAGTTAGTGTATATAAAAGAGACAATCAGATTCCTACTAATGAAGGTCATGATTAATCATCTCTATACTCACGCCTGGACTATTGTAGATGTGAATAGTTATTATTTTAATTGAATGAACCTGTAATCCTCAAATGCCTAATATGGGAGAAGCTTAATAACATGTAAGAAATGAATAATATTTCTATATGCTATCTATCTATCTATCTATCTATCTATCTATCTATCTATCTAGATAACATATAGCAAACATATATGCAAACAGCATATAGTAAAATGTAACGTATTTATTTTGCTATATGCTATGTTTGCATATAAGATTGCTATATGCTATGTATCCATATTACATTTTCATTTTTAAGGTTTTCTCCAAAGCCCTCCTAAGGGGAAAGAAGACAAAAACCTTGAAAACAGCAGGAGTTTACTTCTACATATGGTCTTAAAACCAAAGCAAATCCTATTAACAAAATAAAACCCTAATATACACATAGTGTAGTGGAAGAAAATTAATATAGTCCTGGAATTAGCTACCTTGAAATTATCAACTTGTTCCAAGGAGATTTGAAGATTATTTTAGTATTTTATGTAAATTTGTAATTTGAACTCTGAGAGGATTTTTACTGTGTAGAATTAGCACATTAGGCTTAGTTAATTTTTGCTTTTTTGAAAATCCTTAATATGTATGTAGTGTGAGTTTATGAAAGAAAGATCTATTACAACAAAAACACTGAAGCCCAAGTAGCTGCTCTATTGTGGGGCCACAAACAGCATAAAGGGCTAATTTTGCTTTTGCTTCTGGTTTCATGTTGGCTAGTTATCAGAAGTGTTTAGCTCAGATAATTAGATTTTTGTAAATCCCTTGGTAGATGATACATTTTCAAACATGGAGGTAAATGCTTAGATTTGAAAAAGTTCAACATGGCATTATAAACTAAAGTATGGGAATAAAAAAAGGCACTTACAAACTTTAAGGACCTAACCTATGTTAGATTATCAGTGTCCAATCCCCTTTGCATTATTTTATACACAATAAGCAGTTGACAGTTCCAACTTCCCAAACCACATTTTGTTAAATGAATCCCCGGCAATCCATCATCCCTGAGAATGTGCTCATCATGCTTTCCAGGTGGCCCTTTGCATCCTGAAACCCTATACTACTTATTCAGTCATTAACTAGTTATTGGTCTTGGGCAAATCTTTGAGGCTTGATTGCATCATCTAATAAAGAATCTAATATTTTAATGTGCATTTAATCTTGGGGGCTGAAGTAGATCAAGTGTTGAGGCCCTTTCCAGTTCCAAGGTCTAGCAATCCAGAATTTTAAATTTCTAAAGTCTCTCCCCCTTCTCTCCAATCCAACTGCCATTGCTTTAGTTACCCTGATGTTGTTAGGGGAAATAAATCATTGAATTTCTGATCGATGTTCTTAAAAATGATTAGCTTTATTCTCAGCTTGTCCTTGCAAAGTAAGCACTTGGATATATTTCACTCACCTGCCATTTCTTACCTTTGGTATTTCCCAAGCCCTCTAAATAACTCTGAGCTTCTCACTCTTAGCAGATAATCTTTCCTTTAAAGTTAGAAGAGTCCTTTCCCCCAAACATGAACCTATTAAGAGGATATTAAAAATAAGTTAAAAAGAAAAGATCTTTTGTGTACTCAGTACTTCAAGAAGTAACAGAGCCAAATCATTTTAAGGAAATTGGGAGAGATTTACAAATCAAAGAGCTAAAAATTGCTACTTTTAGAAATTTGAGTACACCTAATTATTAAACTGATAGTGAGACACACTGTATCACTGCCCTCCAATGGCACATTGCATACAACCTCTGTTCCAGAACACTGGCTGGCTTGATTCAAAATGGAATTTCTTATATTCACAAAAATGTGAAGAAAGATATTTTATATAGTGGGATACAGTGCATTTTCAACCCAGATCCTGAAAAAGATTCCAATTCTTGGTACTGTATATCAGAATCTTGTAGTTGGGACAGGAAAAGGGAGGGAGGCATTATGGGCTCTAGATCTAGTGTGAAAAAAATGCTTCAAATATTAAAACTATATATTATCTATGAAAAAAATATTTATTTAAAAATTGTAAATAACATAAAAAAGTCTCTAGATTTTTATGTTTAATAAAAGTGGGCATGGACTTCAAAGGCTTGAGAAATAGTTGTGTTCTAACACAGAGACACATAAAAAAAAAACTTCATTATTAAACCAATTGTTAAACAGCATTTTTTAAAAGAATTTGACACAAGACTATACATTCAAAAATCAAGACAGAAGTACTTTTATTCATGTAGAAAACAGTATTAATCATGATTGGAATCTGAGATTAGAAATCAGTCTCATAGTAAACTAATTCCCATAATATCATTTGTTAAAATAGAGTCCCCCATGTAGAGAGACATTTACATGTTCTCCAGTGCCTGCCTAAATTAGCCGAAAAAAGTTTCAAACACACTGTCCGTGGACCTCAAGAATCTGTTATAATCCCCGTAGCCTTGGACAATCACGGAGTTCGCATGATGTCATTTCTCAGGAGGCTCTGCAACTGCATCTAAACTTAGGCTTTCATATCTGTGTGCTATGCCCACAGTGCAGAGCACATTTTAATATTGACTACACGATTATTGTAATTAAAGATTTTATGCTTTTAAGCTGCTCTAATCTGACCTTGATTGAGTTCATTTTTTAAAGCAATTTCAACAAAAGCATTCCAACAAAATACCTTGGTGAGTAGGCAAGGGAGAAGCTTAAAGTAGAGGACACAAGCAGTAGAAAATAGCTATATATTAAAATACTGATCATGTGTTTCTTAATTGGATTAGAAATGTATCTTTTTAAAGTCATTATGCTTAAATTTCCTTTTTGGTGTTTATGCCTGCATTCTTTAATGCTTCCTTAATCAGAAGAATTTCAGAACAGAATTAATTCTCAATTATTTGCACTAATGGAGAGAAAGAGAATAGAAAACAAAATACTAGCAAGAATAAGTAAATTTTTATAAAAAGGAATTAGTAACCCCAAGTAGATAAAAATAAACCTAAATGTAAAAGCTAAAACTATAAAAATCTCAGAAGAAAACAGAGGTGTAAATATATTATTAGTAATTCTGCCTTTAATACCAAAATTGAGCATGATTTTTCTAGTTGCAAAGTAAGTCAATATAATTTCTGCAAGTGATACTTTGGACATTATAACCTAATTATAGTTATGTATGCCCCTTATCCTATATAAAAGCTTAATATGCTAAATCTTCAGTCATCCAGTAGTCTGGTTGTCCATTCAACCTATCAAAGCATAATGTGCTAATGATATGCTAAGGTTGCTCAACCACTCGCTATGATGTGCACTGACCACCAGGGGGCAGGCAGTTGACGGCAGACCAGTTGCTATGATGTACACTGACCAACAGAGGGGAGATGATCTGACTGGTAGGTGAGCTTGCTGCTTGGGTCCAGCCAGTCAGGACTGAGCGAGGTGGGACAGACATGTCCTAGAGTCCTCCTGCAGTCCCTCCCTGGAGGGACAACCTCCCGTGTCTTTCCGCCGGCCCTGATCATGCACACGCACAAGTGGGGTCCCTTGACCTGGTCTGCACCCTCTCACAATCCAGGACCCCTTGGGGTATGTCAGAGAGGTGGTTTGGCCTGATCCCACAGGTATAAAAGGCTAATATGCAAATAGACCAAACAGAAGAAAGAGCAGTAGCCAGATTCACACTGACCACTAAGGGCATACGCTTAATGCAGGAGCTGTTCTCTGGTGGTCAGGGTGCTCCCACAGGGGGAGCACCGCTCAGCCAGAAGCTGGGCTCACAGCTACTAAGTATAGCAGCAGTGGCAGGAGCCTCCAGAGCAGTGCTAAGGATGTCTGACATTCCCTGAGGACTCCCAGATGGCAAGAGGGTGCAGGCCAGGCTGAGGGGGACCGGCCCCCCACCAGTACAGAATTTTGTTCACAGGGCCTCTAGTGTTTGAAATAGAACGATTTGTTTAATATAGAATGTTTCTGGATTGATTTAAGATAAACTTTAAAAGGAAAAGCAGAATTTAGTGTACTTAAGCCATAAGTAATAAAATAAAGAATATGCATATGCTTTGAACTATGGCTTCCCAAGTCAGTATGAGAGCTAACCAATACTGAAATTTATATTTTAGCCTCTTTGAAGAATCTAAGATAATATTTTGGCCTTTTCCCTCTACAGAATGACCTCATCATTGGCTCAAAAAGTAGGTGAAATAATGCTAATAATTCAAGGAAGCTATTTTAATATAAATTTATTTGAGTTGGAGAACATTCAGGTAAGCACATTTTTTTTGTCTCTAGCATGTATGCAAAATCTTATGACATAGCAGTTATATTATTAATGTAGTATATGTCTTTATTTTATTTTATACTCTCTTGATTTTCTACTACAAAATAAAACTGCCAAAAGCAATTATAAAAAAGAAAGAACATTTTTAAAAAGGTAACATGTGAGTTACCTCAAAATGTATAATTAATTAATTGGAATATTGCAGAAATAATTATCCACTACAAAAGTAAAATAAAAATTTGAGAAAGTCTATGTCAAAGCTAAAAACACAGAGAACTAATTCTTTTATTCAACCAAAGAATGTCTAATAACTGTCCTATAAATTTCTACAGGGCTGAGATCTTAAATATTTTCTTTATTCTATCTCAGCCCTAGGCTGAATGTTCAATAAAAAAACATGTTGAATGAAATGTAAGGCATAAATATGGTTAATGGGTTGCAGTATTAATGAAGATATATCACTTCAAGATCAAATGATGTTTCTTGTTAAAGGTAGTAAATTATCATATGTTAGCTTTCCGGACAATGATAATTATGGCCACTTTTACTTTGCATAATACTTCTTTTTTAAAAAAACTCAGAATTTATCTTACTAAAGATTGTAGCTTATTAATTCTTTGGATATATGTGTTCTTTTCCCATCTGTGGCATTTATATATTATTAAATATATAAATATATGTTATTGAACATATGTTTTCTTAATTATTATAGGGAAAACAGTTTAACACACAAGCAAACAAACATTTAATAAGTGTGAAATAGAAGGAAAAATTCACTAAGACTCACTATTAATACCAATTCCTTTCCAAGTTCTTGCTTAATGGTTTAGTGACTAGCTCCTTAGGCTTGTGTGAGCCTCTGCTATGCTGGCAAAGAATCTGTTCCAGAAGATTTCTTACATTCTGTCCACCCCTACTGTTTAAAAAAATTAAATCAAAATACTTTAGATTTCAGTCAAACACATCCATGACAATTTTAAAAACTGTCATTAAATTTTTCCACCTAACTAGCACACAAACAAAAATAATTTGACAGACAGAAATAGACAATGGGATTACTAAATATCAGCCAGAGAGATAGGTTGAAAATAATGTCCTGTCAAGTTTTAGAGTTAGATGAGATAAAACTAAGCCTTTCTACTTAAATTGGCCATAAATGTCTTCATATGTCTTGCAGTACCTTTAATAGTGTAACTCATAAACCAGACTCAACAGTACCTTTAATAGTGTAACTCATAAACCAGACTCAAATTGAGAAGTGAATGACCCACTATTCAGAAGTGAAAGCCAAGAAAGGCTGGGAGTCAATGAAATCAGTAAAGTGAGGTATTTGTTTTTGGTTTTTTGTGGGTTTTTTTTTTTTTTTTTTTTAAGTGGATTTAACAGTGTTAGTGGCTGTCATGACAAAGGAAGACCTAAAAAAGTGTCCTTTTGACTTAGTGACATGTTGATTATTGATAACCAAGGTAAAGAGTAGTTTTCAATGTAGTCTCAGGATTAATGTGAGCCTTATTACTGAATCAAAGAGAGATGAGGAAATAGAAAAAGCGATAATTAAAAATGATTTATGGCCGAAACCGGTTTGGCTCAGCAGTAGAGCGTCGGTCTGCAGACTGAAAGGTCCCGGGTTCGATTCTGGTCAAGGGCATGTATGTTGGTTGAGGGCACATCCCTGGTGGGGGTTGTGCAAAAGGCAGCCGGTCGATGTTTCTCTCTCATCGACGTTTCTAGCTATCTTCTCTATCCCTTCCTCTCTGTAAAAATATCAATAAAATATTTTTTAAATGATTTATTAACTTTTGATAATGAAAAGTAGTAAACTGGTAGGAATTTAATGATTTCCCCAAATTCCTTTGACTCTTCTCCATTGAGCACTGGGGGGGAAAAAAAATTAAAAAAAATATATATATATATATATACAATATATATATATATATATATATATATATATATATATATATATTGTGTATATATATATATATATATATATATATATATATCTGAGTTCTTGATCACAAAAATATGCTGTGCTCATTTCCAGAACTGAGCCTTAAGATAATAGCAGCTTACACTTCCTGTTTCTTGGAATATAGGCACCCTTCTGTGGAGAAGCTGCTAAGGTAGAGGTGTCGAACTCAATCAGAGAAGGGGCCAAAATCTAAAATCCAACCTAAATCGCGGGCCGAATGGTTTACTGAACAGTCATAAACTGTCATTGTGATGGAAACGCAGCAGAGTGCAGTGATGACAGCGCGGTGTGGGCCACATTGCAAGGCCTGGCGGGACGGATTTGGCCCGTGGGCCTTGTGTTTGACACATGTGTGCTAAGGAAAAGAACAGACAACACTGATTTTCCAGCCATGCAGAGAACAATCTTGGAAGTGAATCCACCAGCTCCAGTTGAGCTGCCCCAGCATATACGGTGTGGGTGAGAGGTGAACTGTCCTCAATGATCTCTGCCCTAATTTTAGACGTATGACCAAAATAAATTATTGTTATTGTTTAACCCATCACATTTGGTGATTGTTTTGAAGCAATGGATGACTGATACAGATGGTGGTGCTGGAAGTGATATCCGGCTGTAACAAAACCTCTCAGGTGGGTTGACTTGAGAATTGGATGGTGAAAAGAGCTGGAAGGGCCCTGTTTGGGGAAGCCTAGAAAACTCAAGGAGAGTGTTATTCAAGGCCTCAAGAGATTAAGCGAACATTAATGAAAGGCTAAAGTGCTTCACAGTGCTCTTGATGAAGGTTTAAAATAAATATCATTGAAAGCTGGTAGATTAATATCACATGATCTCACCCATTTGTGGAATATAATGAACAACATAAACTGATGAGCAAAAATAGATCCAGAGACAGAGAAGCATCAAACAGACTGTCAAACCTCAGGGGTGGAGGGGGTGGGGTGGTTAAGAGATCATCCAAAGGATTTGTGTGCATGCATGTAAGCATAACCGAAGGACACAGACACTAGGAGGGTGAGTGCATGTGTTGGGGGTTGCGGGTGGCCAGGGAGAGGTCAATGGGGAGAAAAAAGGGAACATATGTAATAGTATATGTAATACTTTAAACAATAAAGAATTTTAAAATAAGAAAGCTGGTAGGAAAGGAATTCATATAATGTTAGAAATTTGGTAAAACTCTCTGCTTCAGAGATGTGGAAAGAGGAACACACCTACTGAATTCAGTTATCTAGCTAAGGGGATTTTTCAAGCTTGAAGGTCCTGCCTGACTCCCTCTAGCTATTTATTATAAGATTAAAGAGGAGAAAGATTAGCAGAAAAGGAAACTATCTGATTTTTGAGCAAAATTTAGAGAAAATATAAATGACTCAGTATCTGCTAGGCTAAAAAATAAAGTTCCTTATACCCAGGCTCTCTAGATGACAAAATATTCTCAAATTAAAAGATGGCTTTCACAAAAGTCAAATCTATGGTAGCCTCAGAGAGCTTGTTGATTTAAGGTAATGCCTTATAGAGCATTTCAAACAGACAAAAGATTTTCTAAAGATGTTAAAGGGATGACGCATGGAACCTATTAAACATTAGGTCTTCCAAGAAAATGAAGGACATGACTCAGTAATCCACAGTAGAGCAAGCTCTAATGCAAATAGATTTTTGGTTGTAGACTTTGCCTAGAATAGTAAAATTCAATAATTTTTAAACTAAATGCATTCAGGTTTAAAATTAATTGTTCTGAAAGAAGTACTACCAACTTAAATAGAGACAGTACAATATTCTAAGAGGCTTTTAGCCCCCCCAAACCTATACCTTCTTATGTCAAGAAATAGCTGAGAAGGCAATACGGTTGCGTTGCCAACTCAGTTTTAATATGGAAAAGGAAGAGAGATTCAAAGGACAGGGCCAAGAGCGTTGAAGGTGCCACAGAGAATCATTCACAGGGAGCGGAAGTAGGCTCTAAGCAAGGAACTGAGAACATGTGTCAGGACAGCTTCAAGAATTGTGATGGACCAGCCAGAGCTGCATCCATTTTTACCATTTTTGAATGTGAATGTCTACTGTGGTTATCCCGTGTGTGCTCCTCCACTGTTTATTGGTTGTAAGGATGGTGGAGAAAATAGCCTGTCCCTTTAGTTCACAGGTCTTCAGTTTGAGAGGAGCTATGCCCAAGGGACCTTACTTTACCCCTAGACCTGCTATTTATGACATGAACCTGAATCTCAAACCTGATCCTGATCCTGATCCTATCATGGAATGAGACTTTTGGAAGAGGAGGGGTAACGGGAGGGCGTGAATGTATTGTTCATGTGGGAAGAATAAAAATTAATTTGTGGTCATGTGTGGACTGTGGCTTAGACTTTAATAAACCGGCAGCTTCATTTCCTATCTCTTAGAATGCTCACTCTTAGAATGGTTGATGTAGCAGGGTGACGGTCAATTTGCATGTTTCTCTTTTATTAGTATAGATGGCACCTTATAATAATAATCTAATTTTATATGAATACATGGAATATGCTGTCATTTTCCCTTATTTTATTTTATTTTTATTTTTCTAAATATATTTTATTGATTTTGTACAGAGAGGAAGGGAGAGAGATAGAGAGTTAGAAACATTGATGAGAGAGAGTCATTGATCAGCTGCCTCTTGCACACCCCCTACTGGGGATATGCCTGCAACCAAGGTACATGCCCTTGACCAGAATCAAACCCGGGACCTTTTAGTCCCCAAGCTGATGCTCTATCCATTGAGCCAAACCGGTTTCGGCCTTTTCCCTTATTTTAAAAAAAATATATTTTATTGATTTTTTTACAGAGAGGGATAGAGAGAAACATCAATGAGAGAGTAACATTGAACAACTGCTGCCTCCTCCACACTCCCTACTGGCGATGTACCCCCAACCAAGGAATATGCCCTTGACCAGAATGGAACCTGGGACTCTTCAATCTGCAGGCCATTCCATCCACTGAGCCAAACCACTTAGGGTTCCTTTACTTTTTAGTGCCTTTTGTGCCTTGTTTAAGAAATCTGACGCACCACCAAAAATATAACAAAATCCCTCTCAATCTTCTTTTAAAACATTTATAGACTAGCTTTTTATATTATGGCCTTAATTCATCTGGAATCCATTTTTATATGGTGTGATGTAGAAATCACAATTCATTTTTTCCAATAGGAATAATCAATGTTGTCATTTATTTAATATTCCCAGCTTTCCATATAGATGCTCAATCTATCTTTATACAGAACTATTTATACCTTATTACAAATTAAATTTCCACTGACACATGAATATGTTCCTAGATTCTCTATTTTGCTTGATTGTTCAGTTGATTAAGAGTATACTAATATAAAATTGTCTTAATATAGTATATTAATATTATATGTTAGTGGGGTGGCAGGCAGAAAACTGACACAAACATGTTGATATTCATGCTGCGTGTTAGGTCATGAGAACTTATTTTATTTGTTTCTGACCCAGGAGTCTCATGTCATCTGCTATTTTGAACATTCTTGTCCACAAATATTTGTAGACATGTTTCATTTCTTTGAAATAAGTAACTGAAGTAAAATTGTTGAGTCATAGGTATAAGATATTGATAAATTGTTTTCCAAAGTATTGTACCATTTATCACTCCCACCAGCAATCCATGATCATGTCTTTTCCTCCACAACTTGCCAGTACTTGCTATTGCCAGGCTTTTTAATAGACTCTGCAGTAAGACTGCCAGAATTTGAATCTTGGCATTGACAGTGTATAACCTTGAACAAGTTATTCTTTATGCCTCAGTCTTCTTTGTAAATTGAGAATGTTATTAGTACCCTATCCGTAGAGTTGTTTTGATGACCTAATGAGTTTATTTATGTAACATACTTATAATTGTGCTTGATATCTTATATATAAATAAAATTATTGTTTAGTATTTTTACATTTACATACATAAAAAATTGCTCTATAATTTTCCTTGTATTCACTTTTTTTATTTTTGTTGACTTAATAAATAAGCACTAGCATATGTTAACTTTTATATTCTCTAGTAAATTTCATAAAATATTAGAGCAATCTAAGCCTTAAATATTTGGTAAAAATTGTGAAAATATTATTTTATTTTGGGAATATTTTGAAGTCCTGATTCTATTTTGCAATAGTTATGTGGAAATATTTTTCAGTTAAGGTTGGTAAATTATATTTCTCCAGGAATTTATTAACTTTACCTAATTATTCATATTTATTGGCTCATTTTAAAAAAGAATCCCTTAAGGTTATTTTTGTATCTTTAAGTATGAACTTAATTATTTCCTATAATTGTCTATGTTTTCTGCTGGGCACCTGGACACTGAGCATATAGACCTTTTGGGCCTCAGCTTTTTGTAGGGGAGTTCTATTAGACTCCATATTTTGGTCTGGCTCGAGACTATATGTTTTGTCTCTCATACATGCTGTAGCCATTAAAACTAACATGTAAAGTCTCTAGGATTTGGAAGATATCATCAGAGTGGTCTAGGCACTGGCTCACCTCCCAGAGTTCCTGCTTTCACTTCATATTTTCACCCCTTATTGATTCCCACTTTCAAAACATATTTTGGCCACCTAATTTTTTACTAAAATTTGATATTATATATTTTTTTAATTTGTCCAGATTATTATTTTTTTAATTTGCCAAGTCTGTCATATTATTAGGAACTGAAACAGTTATATTTTCTTAATAATTATAAAACAGTTATATTTTCTTAATAATTATAAAACCCGTCCTTTTCCTCTGCCTCACCAACAGCCTCCTAAGCTTAGTCCCTCATTATTTCTCCCCTGTATCCTATCTTTACTCTTCTTCACCTTGTGGTTATGCCAAATTATTATAAAATTATCTTTAAGTTTGGCATAAAATCCAAATTTCTTGAACAACATAAACTGATGAACAAATGTAGAGACAGAGAAACATCAATCAGACCACTAAACCTCAGACGGAAGGAGGGGATGGTGGGGGTAAGAGGGAGAGATCAACCAAAGAACTTGTATGCATGCATATAAACCTAACCAATGGACACAGACAACAGGGGGGTGAGGGCATGAGAGGAATAAGGGGGAGGTAATGGGAGAATAAGAACACATATGTAACACCATAATCAATAAAGAAATTAAAAACATTAAAAAATCCAAATTTCTTGGAGAAAACAGAGAAGGGATGGTCAATAATCTATATAATAAAGAGGTAATATGAAAGTTGACCCTCACACCCTCACAAGATGGCTGTCTATGACCAGGTCAGCAGAGTTTTTAGTAAGGGATGACCAACCAACTGAACAAGCAGGCTGTGTGGGGAATTAGGCTGAAAAGGGGGAAGAGGGGGGTGAAGTTGGGAGCCTCAACTGGCAGTTGGACATCCCCCAGGGGGTCCCAGATTAGAGAGGGTGCAGGCTGGGCTGAGGGAAATTTCCCACCCAGTGCACGAATTTGTGCACCAGACCTCTAGTATATGAATAAAACTGAATAGGGTTCTATAAGGAAGAAAAGCCTATTAAAGAAGGGGTCAATCAATATATAGCACAGGATACAAGGCCATGAAGTCATATAATTTTACTTTTTAGTTTAAAAACATAGGTTTCTATTTTGAATTTAAAAAAATAAAAAACAGCAACACAAATTTTCCAAGTTCATCACTTGTATTTCGAAGCACATAAAGTTATTGGCTTAATCAAAAAAGATCTTTGACAGCAAGTTTCAAGTACTTAAAAATGCATAAGCCTTCTTGTCCACGAATAGAATAAACAGAGAGATGGATGCACGCTTCACTATGGACTTCTTCCTGAATGATAATTCTATTGCAGATGGATAATAATATATTGCCTCTCTTTGCCATTACTGAGCATTAGATTATTATTAACACTTTGTTTCATTTTCTATTACCAACAAAGTAATAATAGGGAGAGAAGTAGGTTCTCCTTTCCATAATTAATTTTTAAAGCTATTTTTTTTATCAGTTTCTAACACACTGTGATTTTAAAAGCATGTGATCAGTTTTTCTGATCAATTAATTTATTACTAATTTAAAAACATATAATCTTTAATAGTAAGTACAAGTTCAAGAAAATAATGGATCAGATAATATACTATACTACATTACTTTTCATATTTCTGTACAGTATGCAATGCACACACACACACACACACACATCTGTACCAATTATCCAATTTAGAAAGTTTCTGGAACTTTATCTCTTAGACAGAAGAGGTATTTTTGTTGATAACATATTAATACATCTAATATATTAGCAAAATTTCATTTAGCAAAATCTTTAGTGAAAAGCAAATTTTATGAAGAAAATTATCATGGTTATAAACTGAAGAAGCACAGCTGTTAAAGTAAGTGTTGATATGGATGTTTTGGAAAAACAATATGCAGTCAGCAATTCCTTACTAAAGGCCTGTAATGGATAGTACATACATATATATGTAGGCTCTAAACGTAGGGCAGATGAAAACCATTTTCCAAGTAAGGAGTGTGCTAAGATTAGATGACTGACTTCATCAAGCCCACCTCTTTAGCGTATGCCTTTGCACCTTTGCCTGTACTTTCTTTATAATTGGCTTATGGTTAAATCTAGGCCAGTCTAACTCAAAATATCAGGGCTTGCTGATTTTGTTTTCTCCTTAATGATTGTTCCCTGTGTCATAGTCATCAAATGAAACAGAAAACTTACAGTATTATCCCTCCTAGGCCAAGGATGTCCGTTAGAAATACAACATAAGCCAAAAGTGCAAGCCATATATATAATTAAAAGCATTTTCTAGTACACATTTTTAAAAAGAGAAATTTTAATATTGTGGATTATTTAATCCAATATCCAAAATATTATCATTTAAAATACAATCCATTTTAAAATTAGTAATTAGGTATTTTACATTATTATTTTTTTCATACTAAGCTTCCCAAATCTTTTGTGTATTTTAGACTTCCAACACATTTCAATTTGGACCAGCCACATTTCAAGTACTCAATAGCCACATGAGGCTAGAAGCTATGCATTGTCAGTGCGGCTCTATACAAAAAGTTTTAAGTTTTTAAAATATATATTTTTATTGTCTTCAGAGAGGAAGAAAAAGGGAGAGAGATATAGAAACATCAACAATGAGAGAGAACCATTAGTTGTCTGCCTCCTGTATATCTCCTACAGGGGATTTATTGAGCCTGCAACCCGGGCATATGCCCTTAGCCAGAATCAAACCAGGACCCTTCAGTCGGCAGGCCAACACTACCTACTGAGCAAAACTGGCTAAGGCAAGGAGTTTTAAGAAGCATGGAAACCAGACTTTATGAACTTTAGCTCAGAGTTATCCAGTCTATTTCTGTGATGAAGGTTGGAAACACACTTAACATTCATTTTTAATCTCAGAAATTGAAATAGCCATCTGTTTACTACAAATATTTGTTCTTTGTTGACTGTGTGTTTTGTAATGCACTGAGTCCTAGGGACGGTATCACAAAGAGTCCCCATTCTCATGGAGTTTGCATTATCATAAGAAACACAAAACAACATGAAGTGGCCTTGGAAACTCAGGAGCCTCTATTTTGCTTGCTCACAATAGAATACCTTCTTTTAGCCAATTTAACCTTCTCTCTCCTCACCTATCTGCTGCCCCCACCTTTTGTGTGGGAGCCAGGGTCTGCTGTATTTCCAGCAGATAGTTAGAGGTGGGGGGGTCTCATCTAGTCACTGTGCACAGTGAAGTTCCTCGACTTCTATAGTGAAAAGTATATATACTTCAAACTGCAGCCCTAGTTCAAAAATTAACATGGTTTATTAGCGTTTTGAGCTTGTGGATTCCCTGATTCCCCACTTCCAGAGGTCTCTGGGCAAAGGTGACAGTTACCAGGATGAAAAGAAGATAACATCACCTCTTGTCCTTGCAAGCTATTTTCTGGATACCCTTCCTAAAGGCTTCCTTGAGTCACAAAGGAACAAATAATTGCTCCTGGCTGCTAAATATTCAGAGACTACCTCTTTGTAATACAATCAGCCTAACAAAAGACAAGCATGGAAGCACACCCACATGCTGGTTAAGTTATTGCAAACCAAGAAGGGCTTAAGTGCACTAAGGGGGAAAAGCTTGTGCTCAACATTTAAAGCCTAGGATGTCTCCATAGTAGAAGACTATAGTGCTTTAGTTGGAGATTAGCTTCACATAAACTTGCCAAGATAAAGAACGTTTTTCCATAGCTACTTGTATCTTAGCTGCTTTATGATTAGTCAGAAAACCACATCTTGTGGTCTACCTGCTAAGGTGTCACTACACATGAATTTACATTCAATGAATACTGACTATTAAAATGCATTTTAGTTTATGCTGATTGGACCTCTTGTAGTCTCACATACTCAGCAGTTCTGAAATTTCTAATGACTTACTCTTTTCATAATTTTGTTACTGCATTCTAGCATTCTGAGCTTAAAAAAACACAAATTAAACTTAGCTCTCATGTCACTCATTTCTTAACAAAAAACCCACACATTTCTTCAAAGAACAAGTAGTATAAAATTACCTAGACACAAACACATTTCCAATGGTTATCCAGACCATACACAAAAACATTCCAATGGGAGCAAATCACTTCTGATGGCCTTCTTTACGTTTTTAAGTTTTTTAAAATTTTTATTAAATTTATTGGGGTGATATTGGTTAATAAAATAATATAGGTTTCAGGTATACAATTCTATATAATATATCTTCTGTATATTGTATTGTATAGTACACTTTTAATTATTCCTATAATTATTCCTATAACTTCAATGGTTTCATTATAAGTCAAAATTAAGGCCTTGGCAGCAAAGTGTCTTGAATGATGAACAAAGCAGTTTAGTTAGAAGCATTCTAAATATGAATTCCTTAAGTGTAAATCTCATAATGCAAGAATAAAAATTACATTGATTTTATATTCCCAAATGAATAAGCTATATTAAGAAAAAAGTATAAAGTATAGTTTTTGGTACATCTATAATAGTACTGGGATTTTTTAAGAAGATTGGCCCATGTCATGTGGTTCTCACTGAGAATCCACTCCCTATTGCTACCACATAATCAGCATTTTAATGGAATGTTCTCTTCTCACCTCTTTTTTTCCTATAGTATAAACTCCTAGTGCTTCTTGACCTGTGTTGAATTAGAAAGAGAATTATTTTGTGATCACAGTGATCTACAGTTGCCTTTCAATGATCAGCCTGGACATTTTCCACCTCCCAGGTTACCTCTGGCATTTTCTGAGCCAGCTTTTCCCACTGCTCAGCATGCTCCCAGGATAAATTCCCTGCCATCAGTTGCTGTGTGGGCAGAAAATGCAAACTAATTTTCACCTTAGCTTAACCAAACCATTATGGGAATCTTAATTCCCATAGAAAAGAAAGGATAACTGATGTTTTGAGGAAGTATGGGGCTATTTTGAATGGTTTTGGAGGTGATTCTCATCTCTGATTCTCTCAGTGAATGCCAATAATTGAAACAGAGTCTATGGTATTGTATATTTATTATTCTAAAGCACATGTCAGACCAACAATATTTATCTGGATCAGTGAGCTCAGTTGGTGTGGAGCTAAATAAGGCCAAAAGCATGGACTCTTTCCCCATAGAAACCAGAAAAATTGACTCAGAGAGAAAAACAAACCTATTCTACATTCACAAGTTGTACCCCTAAACCTGGCCAGACATCTAGCAAATGCATGCTGTGGGTAACAAGTGGTGTGAGAGAGAGTGTACTAACTCAGAATAAGTCCAAATTTAGTATCTAGAGTTGACTCCAAGCTGAGGTCATTCAGGAAGCAATCCAGGACTGAGGTGTATGAGGAGGGTTGGGGTTCACATATAGATGCATGTCACTGCAACTTGCCATAGAAAGTTGCTTATAAGGTGATGTTATCTATGCTAACGTATACATTGTTTTCAATAACAGGTAATGAGTTTTTTGCTGTCTTCCACTATGTTTAAGGTTCATCTCTTACATGAGACTCTACCTCAGGGCCACACAGGAAGACATTGTGCAGAAATACCATCTACGTGGACTTCAGAGACCTAAGAGCAAACCCTGCCTGCATCATTTACTTTTTGCGTGGCCTTGGACAAGGTACTGGTACCTACTCTCTAAATTACTTCCTCATACATGAGAATTGTAGGGGATTTACTGAGTGAAGGTATATGAAGCTATTAATTTAGTGCCTGGAACATAGTAAACACCACTAATGGGGATTTGTGCCATTATTACATCATGGGATAGCATATGAAAAATGACTGGTGTGGTGTCAGCTTCATAATAGGAAGTCAATAAAGATTAGTTCTCATCCTTCTTCCCTGTTTGATCAGTTTCTATTATTTTCTGTAGGTGTCTCCCTTTTGTCATGGTGTTGTATTCTTTTATTTTTGTGGAACTCTTTTCCTACTACATGATTTCACGGAACAGGCAAAGAATCCTGATGCTGCTGGCTCAAGTGTGCTGTATCCTATATCACCTCATTCCTTCATTAACCATGTTTCAAGGTCCTTTTTTATTAGAGCACCTATCTTGTTATTTAACCTTCTCTAGGGCTTGCCATTTGAAATATTTTATTTATCCATCCAAAAAAAAAATGTATATTAGTGGTATATTAGTTTAGAAAGGCAGGTGTGAGGAATATTTCTAGAAGGTTAGAAACCTGCCTTTCTACAGACCTTTTTATTTGTCCAAAAGTTGGCACCACATTTGACCTATGGAGTTAATTTTCCCCCTCTAAATGAAATTGAGAGGAAGCTTAATGTAAATAAATTGGTGAGCATGGAAAAAGTTTATAAGGAAACTTAAGTCTATTCTCATGTTATGTTTCTTGAAGTTTAGTATTTGTGTAGGGACTCTGATGCTGTTTCCATATTCAGTGATCTCAGTGGACTTGACTTGATAACTGGACTAGATTTTTCCATGTGCATCTGAGAAAATGCATTGGTTCACATTTTAAACTATTAAACAAGAAAAATCTCATTTGACTCCCTTTGATACTGTGAAATAGAGGGTACCAGAGATCATTTCATTTCAGCCATGGGAAACAGATTCCTTTTTAATATTCAAGAGAGTACACCTGGGGGTACAAAGACCTTCAAAAGAAATCCCACCAGAGCAGCTCATAATTCAAGGAACTTTGCCTGGTTTCTCCTTGTTTACTCCCAACCAGTTCTGGGGTCAGAGGAGTCCTCACTCTTCCCCCACCTGCCAGCTTTGTTTTTATTAAGTGCTAAAATGAGATTTAATATATTCCACTATTAATATAACCGGGGCCCAGTGCACAAATTCATGCACCTTGAAAGAAACTGTGGGTGTGGGCCATGAGGTTGTGATGGGCACAGGAGCAGGTCTTGGTCCATCCTCTATGCCTCTGCCTAGTACCATTCACCACAGCCCTAGGTCCCCTGTCTGCTGGCAGCCCTGCTCCCGCCATCTCTACTCCCACACACTTATGGCGCCAGCTCCCCTTGCACCTGCTGACGGTGCGGAGTGATTGGGGCCAGCATCATAAGTGGGTATGAGCAGCAGCTGCTGCCCCTATTGCCTCTCAGGATCAGGGGGAGGTGGAGAAGACCTTAAGGGCAATCATGGCTCGCAGCTGCAGCTTGTACCCACTGACAGTGCTGGCAGCAAGTGCAAGCGGCATACCAGTACCAGCTGTGGGAGTGAGTGAAGCCAGCACTGGCAGTGGATGTGAGCTCTGGGCAGGGCCATGGTGCAAGAAAGCAAACATTTTCAGTAACCATCAGAGGCTAGCCTTTATGACAGCAAGTGGTACCCTGCCTTGGTCTGGCGCCTCTCCTCATCTGCTCCACCATCCTGCCACAGCCCACACCTGCCATGTTCTGCACTCTGCCTCCTGATGCTGACCCCCACCATATTCTGCACATGCCCCCTGGTGGTCAGCACACATCATAGCTACCAGTTGTTTGGTTGTTGTGCCATTTTGTCTATTTGCATATTAGCCTTTTATTATATAGGATTATTGATTTCAGTTTTCCCCTGTGATTTTTCTATACATTCTGAATTTTGATGACTTACTTGTACCCTTGTAGATAGATAAATAGATAGATAGATATAACCTTTATTTGTGTTTTGTACTAGTGTTGAAAACTATTGATAAGAGTCCCAAAGAGATAAGATGTTGTATGCAAGGATCACTATATGGAAAGCCTAGTCAAATGAACAAAGATTAATACATTGCAGTCTTCTACAGTGAAAGCCCCTAAGAAGTGTATATTTCTTTGAACACAGTTTTGAATATATTATCCAATATTGTATAAAATAGATTATTCTTAATTCATTCTTTCATAATATTGTCCACCAATAAAAGCTTAACTTTCCAAGTTGTTGTTTTTCTCAGATATCTTTTTAAAAAGTCCATTTTTTAGTGTGGACTGTGTAGTTAATGGTTGGTCTACAAATTAGAAAGGCATGCTTTAATATTTTCTCACCACTCTACAAAAGCGGTGAGAGTCATAAGGTCAAGTTTATTTCTTCATTAAACTAACACACATTGAGCACTTATAGATGATTAAATACAAAAGTGAAGAAGACATTACCCCTGCTTACTATCTAATAAGGAAAGACAGAGAAATACATAAACAAATAATAATACTAGGGGTTAACTTATGGATAACTGGCATATTTTTAATATTTCATTTCCTTATTGACAATATACGTGCTTTTCAATACTGTTAAACTATAAACCTTTCGAGATGAAGCTAGCACTATACAACTCCTCTAGTCTCACTATAGTCTCTATCCATATTAGTTTCCCTGATCTCCTTTCTGTTTTTAATTTCCTGTCCTTCCCCTTGGCCCTGAGCCCTCAATCAATCAGTTTCATCTATTGTCCCTTTGATAAGATACAGGAGCAGAGTTATAACTTTCAGTGTATCTGCCAGCCACTACCCTGATAACTGACTAACTAAACTAAGACCCAAATATCATTTGATAATGCTGTTAGTTGAATCTCTAATGAAATTATTCACTAGGATAGACTTGAATCTCAGGCAAACATGGAAAAAGAAACTTTTTACTGATACATTCCCTGAATCATGGACTCACATTTTAAAACCAAATATTCTTATAAGTAGAGTCATTTATAATGTATTCATTCATTAATTCAAACTGCCTTCACAATTTTTTTCAAAATTTCAGAGGACTCAGAATACCAAATGTATTTCTTAAAAGGGTGTATTTTAACCCAATTATAAAATGTAAAAGGATCTCATTTAGTCAACTAAACTTGTGAATATTCATAAAAACTTTACATGTCTTTTCTCCCGTAGACTATCAGAGCCTGACAAGTCATTTTCTCTTCCCTTTCGTTATACTAAATGAATTTATTAACTGTGATGACAATGATCAGAAATGAAATGTTTAACAGAGCTGACATTTAGGTGCTCATAATTAGGTTTGAAAGTTCCCATATTATTGAGATGAATAGAACTGACTGTCACTTTCTCTTGTTCTAGTTAGCTCAGTCCATGGGCAACAATACAACAACCTAGGGAAGTTAATAAGTCCATGAAGTTTAAAGTAGAATCCAGTAGAAATTTTGCAGAGGGCCATCAACACTCAAAGTCATAGACTTTAAGCATTCTGATTTGAGTTGTCTCCATACAAGTTAGCAATTATTCTATGCCTATAAAATAACTAGTAAATGTATTTGTGTCCCTATGTATTTTCCCTTTATTCCTTTTAATTACATCTATATTTATATTTATATCTATTTTTTTAATTTTACCGTTAGCATCTAGAAGAAATTGATTCTTGCTAAGTCACCATTATGTTTGAAATATTTCTAATTGGGAATGTTCATTCTATGTACCAGAATTCTGAGAGCAATTTTCAGTCATTTCCTCTCGTTTGTTACCTATCTATAAATGTAATGGATTGAATCTTGACTAAATCTTAAACCACACAGAGATAGCGGTGGAATGTGAACTTGATTCACTTTGTTTAGGTTTAAATGTAACTGTAGTTTGGTTCTAATTTTAATACCCAGTCCAGCCCTTTCTTAAAATGGTGATACTATTCAGTAAATTTGGCTTGATTGACTTTAGCTTCTTTAAGTTTATATCCTCTTCTTTAAAAAAAAAATATTTATTGTTGAGAGAGAGAAAGAAAGAGAGAGAGAGACCTTGATTTGTTGTTCCACTTACATTGGTTGATTCCTGTATGTGCCCTGAGTGGAGATGGAACCCACAACCTTGATATATCCGGACAATTCTCTAACCAGCTGAGCTACCTGGCCATGGACTGGATCCTTTTCTTTGATTTTTCTGGCACTGCTTTCCTCCCTCACTAATAGATAAGTTCCATAAGATAGGACTTCTATTTTGTTTACTTCTGACATTTCCTATTCCTGGTTGGTGCTAAATCTTGTTACTATGTGAAATAACCCTCTACTTTCTATGAAGGTAGTAACTCAGGTGTTTCTGTGAAATTGTCACACCTTTGTTTTATGAAGCCTACAAATAAATACACATACACACATGGAGAAATACATACATATCTGGCATATCATTTTTTCTTTTTTTTCTTACTAGCACCTGTCACCATTGGATGTATTTTAATTTTAAAAAGAAATTTAGCTCAGTGTAGTAACAAAATTTTTTATCTAAAAATAATTCCTACACTTAACAGCTTTGGTAGTATGAGCCAAGGTAATTAACCACTTAGAGATTATGTTTTTTTCACTTGTAAAATTATAATACCCACCTTAAAATTGTTCTGAAATTAAAGTATGATAATACATGTGAAGTGTTTTGTACAATGTTTGGCATCTAGTATATGCTCAATAAGCTCTATCAAAATGGTAGAAGTAGTTTTATTTATTTATTTATTTATTTATTTATTTTGAGGCTGAGTTGCATGAGACATGTTAACAACAAGGTTAGGAAATTGCTTGGTGGCAAACAGAGGATGCCTGACCAGTTACTGACTATGAAATCTTGTATAGATGACAAGGCCTAATTACCCATAGCATAACTGGATCGCTTATTTTGGCTTCATTTAACAATTAGTTCTGCACAATTAGTTGCTATCAAACTATTCAAAATTAATGGAGTTCTTTCTATTAAAAGAGTAACAGTTCTACAAGTATCTTTGCATATTTACTCAAAATGCCCCACACAACTGCTTCAAAGTTCCAAAAACATGTTAGTGCCAAATCTACAGGCCTCTAAAAATTCAATGAAAAACATTTCTGGAAAATCCAAGCTCCTACTAAGTTGTGTTACAGAACTTCCATAGATTCTAGGAAGAATTCTTGGATTTGCAAAACTGAGTCCACATCTGCAAAACTACTCAATTGCTGGAGCTCAATAGCATTCCCTTCCGACATGCATGCTTTTCAGTTTACCATAGTCCTCCATCCTGTACTTGTCATGGTTCATCCCACTTGCACCAGTTTGGTTATATTCATTGCTCCAGATGCATTAGATTTGGAGATTCTACCTCCAGAGAGTGGAACAAAGTAACTCCACACATAAGAGGAAGAGCAACTTATTTAAAAAATGAGGTTGTACAAAGTTAGATATGTGAGAGAGAATGTGATGTTCACCGAGGCCATGTGGATAATATAATAGGTGAAGAACTCTAGAGAAGAGAGACAGTGTCATATAAGGAACTGAAAGCTATGGGTGGCTAAAAGAGAAGTTTCAATGCTACCAGCAGTCACAGGTTTCAGAAATAGATCTCTATAATACCATTTCTAAATAAATTATGTTTTGATGATTTGTTAAGGATGGAATTCATAAATTCCACAGGATCAACAACTTTTGCCTTATTGCTATCATTTACATTAGAAATGTTGCTATCAGTTTATTTGTAGTTTTACACGACAAATATTTACATAGCATTTATTGTATGCTGAACACTAATCTATAAATTTTATAAATAGACAAGTATACCATTTTATAAATGGTAACTCAGTGGACACCTCCTCTCAAATAATTTTGGTTGTCACAATTTGAGAGGGGGGTGTTGCTACTCCATCTAGTGGGTAAAGTCAGAGCAGATGCTGAAAATTCTGCAAGGTATATGACAGCTCCTCTCTCTAAATCAGAATTTATCTGGCTAACAATATCAATGGCACCAGTGTTGAAAAACTCTACATTAATTCATTAATCTTTGTAAAAGTCCTATGAAGTAGATACTGTTACAAATAAGGAAAGTAAGACTCAGAGGGCCTAACAAAGTCAATGCCACACAGTTGGTGAGTTGCAAAGCTAGCATTCAAGACTAATTAGTCTGTGTCTACAATCAGTGTTCTATCACCCTACCCGGGCACCTTTCTCATTGTTTATACAGTGGTGCCTCACACAACGAACTTAATTCGTTCCAGGAGCAAGTTTGTTATGCGAAAAGTTCGTTATGTGAAACGCGTTTTCCCATAACAATACATGTTAAAATAAAATAATTCGTTCTGTAGCATAAAATATGCTAAGATGACATAAAAAAAGATAAATTTTTTGTTATTATTTTTATTTAGATACATCATGATATAAAAAAAATATTGAGTTTAACTTAAAAGGACGACTGCCGTGATACGTGCGTGATTTAATTCGTAATGAAGAACGATTGCCGCGATACGTGCTTAAGTTAAGCGCAGTGACTAACGACTGCCTGCAGTGCCTGCACGGAAGGATGCAATACATCGGCAGCGATCGTGGAAGCTCGGGCAAAGCGGTCGTGGAAGCTCGGGCGACTTCGTTGTGTGAATCATGAAATGAAGTTCGTTGTGTGCAGCGTTCGCTGTGCGAGGCTTTCTTTATGCGAGGCACCATTGTATACAAATTATTTTCACTATTTTGAAATATCCCCAAGAAAGAAAATACCTCGCCAAAACTGGTTTGGCTCAGTGGTAGAGCGTGAGTCTGCAGACTGAAAGGTCCCAGGTTCAGTTCCGATCAAGGGCATGTACATTGGTTGCGGGCACATCCCCGGTGGGGGTATGCAAGAGGCAGCTGGTCAATGTTTCTCTCTCATCGACGTTTCTAGCTCTCTATCTCTCTCCCTTCCTCTCTGTAAAAGATCAATAAAATATATATATTGATATATTTAAAAAAAGAGAGAGAAAGGAAACACCTCATCTCATCCCATTTTCTTACCTACAGACAACAGAGCCCAGACAATGCTGGTTTTGTTCTGTGTTGCCCCGTTTACAAGGATACCTTGTTATCCCACTGGAATGGGAATTTCAGACACAGGGAAGCGATGCCTCCCTCAAACGGATGCTGCTCACAGTTCATCCATAACCCTACTCTGAGATTATTCAGTTTTGTGATCTCTTTATCCTTCTCTTCATGACTTTTTGGCTTTTGGCTATTTCAGAGCTAATTTATGTATGTTTCAAAAGGTAGACAATGGATAATCAAATTCAAATGAATCTACCTTGTGATAAATTATCATCCGTAAAGGAAGTGTGAATACAGAGTTTGGAAAATGATGAATAAATTTAAAATCAACCCACTAACTGTACATTCTTTATATTAAGATTTTTTTGGTCCTCACATTTCTTTTGATAACTCTAGGTTTAGTATAAATATATTATTTGATAGTTGCAAAAATTGATATGAATTGCATGACAAACACACCCTTGTCTGAGAAAATAAAAGATTTGTGTATTCATTTTATCTCCCCTCAGTACTGTATATGCATTCACTGGGAAAACAGGATTTCTAAGCAATATGTGAATTCTGTCACATAAAAGATATGAAGAAAAATATACCAAAGAGTATGCTTCAAAAAAAGCTACTCTCAAGTTTGCAAAACACTTAGCATCCATCAAACAATGTGTGGGTGGACAGCCTTGCTCTCAGTAAAACAGATACAGGGAGTAATAATTAGGTGGGGGTTTTTGGGTTTTTTTGTATGTTTATTTGTTTTTGTTTTGTTTTACTTTCCTCTATAGTGCTGCATTATGATTCTATATGTATGTTGGGAAACCATGGCATATTAACTATACCTGCCTAGATCTTCTGATGCCATGTCACAGATGGCCTATGCCCTGGAATTACCCAATGTAACATGCTGTCACTGAATATAGTTCCCTTGTCTTTATGGCTCTCATTTCCATGCAAGCGTGACTATCAACCCAGGCTGTGTTGCAATGATGCTGAAGGGACTGTATACACAAGGGAACAGAAAAGAGAGGAAAGGGAAGGAACCCAATGAGAGAAAATGGGCCAAGGCTTGAGTCCTTCAGCATTTAAAAAGAAGGGAAACAGTAAAAGGAGAAAGTCAGTAGGCTGGAAGAAAAACGAAGGAGGACATTGTTGTCTTCCAAAGGCCAAGGGAAGAAGTATGTCAAAGTAGACAAAGTAAACAACTGTGTCAAATATAGTTGGAGAGATTGAGTAAGACAGGCTGGGAGCTGACCATTGATTTGGCAACATGGACACAACTGAAAACATAGCCTGAGGATCTTTTCTATTACTGGGAAGATATTACACAACAAAGGAGAAACTCAACAGGAAGGGCTTCCTTGTTCTTCAAACTCTTTGCCATTCTGTATCTGATATCAGCCCTGGCTCCTTCTATCAAAGGTGAAGTGACTCCAGGATAGGAGGGTCACAAGAACAGGCTGAACAGGAAGAGCTGTTTGTCTTTGCCAGAAGCAAAGTAACTTATGGGAAGAACTCATTCCATGACTGAAACCAGGCCTGGGTGTCAGAAGTACATCTATGTGTGTGTTCATCAGTCCCCATAGACTTCTTCCATCTGGTTAAAAGCAATGAACTGTTTCATATCTCTGCTTATATCTAAGACCACATGCTCCACGCTGCACTGTAGCTTTCTTCATGCATTTATTACTTCTTTCTCTTTCACCCATTTATCATCTATTTCTCCCTCTCTCTCATCCCTTCCAGGTTAATTCTGCCAACATACAAACAAGCTGCATTATATCCAACATATAGTACAAAATACGTAAGCCTCAGTTGACCCTTTATCCCCTCTAGCTATTGTCTATTCATTTTTTCCCCTTCACAGCAAAAATCCTCCAAAGGGGAGTCTTAGGACTCACTGTCTTCGCTTGTTTATCTCTCCATATCTGCTTACGTAACCCAAATCCAGAGTTTGTCCCCAAGACTCTACTGAAACAACTCCTGTTAAGTTTTAATCACCTCTGATCCCAGAAACAGGAGTCAATAACAGATGTAGGATGGAAAAGATTGAGAGAGAACAGGCCTTTCATGCCCAGGAATGCCCAGATTCTGTCCTAAATTTCTCTTTTGTTCTGTAACATCCTTCCCATAACAGAAAAAGGCTCCAGGCTATGTCTTCAGTAGGTTTTCTTTCTAGTCTAAGTTGATAATATAGGGAAATGAATTTTGTTTTTTCTTCCATTTGAGAATTGGGATTTTGGAACCAGCTACTCTTGGTGTCTGTGCACATTCTGCTACAGAGGAAAATACAGGAAGCATACAATGTGGTCTTTGCCCTTCAAACACGGAAACTTGCTACCTACAGAGCATACTTTTTCAGTGATGATAACAAAAAGCAGAATTGCTAAGTTTTTATCAACAATGATTCTGAGGTCACAATTCTAATTCCTCTTTGAACGGTACATCTTGGCTAACGGCACATATGTATGCGGAAGAACTGTGGTCTTGCCTCAGTTTGGCGAGGAAGGCACCAGAATGTAAGGACACTGGTTTGTTTCTCATTTGGTTGCAGAAAGCTTGTCCTATTTAAACTTTCCTCCAAAAACAGTATGATGTCTCTTGCATCATTTTGAGTGTAAGGTCTCTGTGTATTAATTCCACTGCACAACTGTGAAAATACATAAATAGAAAAGAGCTTCCACCCTCCCCAATAGCTAAACTCAACCTGTCTTCAAAAATGGCCCTTTAAGTCCCAGTGAAAGAGCCTACATGGTTATTGCTCTGACTGCTGAACTTATTTGAAAATTTAAGATTCCATTTTAAATGAAAAGATTAACAAAACAGTTTGCTAAGCAAATTAAATTATAATTTCCTTTCAAGAAGTGATAATCACACCTGGTTCTCAGGCAACATCAACTTGAGCTAACAATAAAGATGGTGCCAAATAAGAGAGGTTTTGGGACCTTAGCATTAGATCTATCTTAAGGTCCTTGAGAAAAACTAAGAATGCTGTTGTGCACTGAGAAGTCTGTGAGCCACTCTGATGGCCCAGGAAGTCAGTATTAGCCACACAGAATAACAATCCAATGTGCTGAGCCTGAGCCATAATGAACTTTATAGGGCTCACAAGGACATCTGGCCAGTTGTTCATCCCCTTTTTGCCTTATATTCCTCATCTGTAAAGTGAGGAAAACAATAGGATCTGCCTCTTTAAGCAAAATGACACACAAGGAAATCAAATTTACAATAGGATAATTGATATAAACAAGAGCTAAGTCCCTAGGCATCTCAACAACATTATAATGAAACAACCTCCAGTGAAATGATGTTATTTGAGGACCTGCTGTACTTGTTTTAAGGATCAGGTGACATAATAAATGGAAAAAAGCTTTATAAGTTAAGTTCTTTACAAACACAAGGCATTATTATTATTATCTGAATTCACCACATCCCCCAAGGAAAAAAAAATACTTTAATGATATGCATTAAACTAAATAATGCAGGATTTAATTAGTTTAAACTGTGGGATTCTGTAGGAAAGACTTTTTAGGTGGGCTGTAGCATTGCTTCTAGGAAATAATGAACAGATTTTAGGGTATTAAATGAGTTTTGAATGCCTTTAAGAATGAAGGCATCCCCTGAAGAGCCCTCCTTAGGAGGGGCTTGGCACTAGGGCAAAGGACGTTCCTTATTTTACAGACAACTTATTCAGCCATTCGTTCTTTCAGTAAACCATCTTGGGCTATGTGTAGTATAGCTGGGCATTAGGCAAACTCTTCTTTTTATTTGTTTCTAGTCTATTTTTTAATAGATTTAACCTTTTGGGTGTCTTGTTTCTTTAAAGAATTTGAGTGTTTTCCAATGTACTTTATAAATATAAAATTTTAAGTTTTCTAGATTGGCACAAGAAATTATTTTTTTATGAAAATTAATTTATGTATTGGTGCAGTGCATGCCAATTATTAGCCTGACAGCTGAACTCTTGGGTTTCTTGACAATTTAAATATTAATGTAGAATTCTAATAGCATCTTATGCATTATAGGCCATACTGTCAAAGGGGATATGAATTCACTCCAAATAACTGACATTTGATAATGTGCATTTTCTGAAATGCCCAACAGAGAGATTCCCAAGGGAAGGGAACGTCCACAATATTTGCCATAATATTTTATCACCCATGTGGCTTCTTTCTCCATTCCTAGAAAAGTTGTGCCTAATTTTAGAAAAGTTCCTAGATGTATATAGGTTTTTGATTCATGAGTGGGGCTAGTATTAACCAGCCATTCCACTTTGAAGTAAAATCTTCAGCATTTCAAGAATAATCCACTTACAGAAAATAATAAGCTCCTGGTTTCATTCTATTATCATGAACAGTAATATTTGGAAGGGCATTGTTAAATTAATAATACACTTTTGATAGATTTCAAATGTAACCTTTAAAATAAACTATATTTGAAAATACAAGCATAACCTATTTTTTGCCCATGATGTAACATGGATAAGCATTAGGTAACATTCATTGAATTTTGTATTTTACATTCTTTAATGAGGAATAAGTAGTAATAGAATAAACCCGATAATTTTTACCTACCATTAAATGAACAAAATGTAAAACAGGGATGGTTATAAAGAATAAATTCAGAGTAAAGAAGCCAGTAATGATCTACTAATAATAAATCTGTCAAAACTTATATTTCTATAAAATGGTGGATCAAAAACATTTTTCCAAGAGAAATTTTAAGTATAAATTTGCAATGTCATGCTTTGAAGTCAGTTGGACCTGATATTGAATCCTGTTTCTAATGCTTATTAGTGTCAATCACCTGACTAGTGATTTAAACAAGCTTCTGTGTTTTCTCTGGGGCTAGTATATAATAATGACTACTTTGTAGAACTGAAGGGAAATAAGTAATAATGTTATTTATGAAAAGTACCTGGCTCATAGTAAATACATATGTAAATGTGTTTGTGTGTGTGTGTGTGTGTGTGTGTGTGTGTGTAGCTTATCCCCTTTACATATATATAGAAACTGAGACCTGACTTATTTTTCTTGAAACATATTTCTCTTCAATAGCAGGATAAGCTTTGAATCTAAAATAAAATTTTTCAAGTTCCTTCTAGTTTGTATGATCTTCATAAAGGTCAGTAAGTTAGCAGAATTCTCTAATCATTTCTGAAAACAATCAATTTGCTCTACTTAATTAATTCTGCATCTGATTAAGTATAATAACAACCAAACAAACATGTATATTAGCATCCAAGTGCACTAAACAGTAAACCAGCACAATAAAAAACTGAGGAAATCTTCAAGATGCTAAAACTGAGGAAAAACAATTAGCTTGCAAAATAGTTTAAACATAAGTACAGCAGACAACCTGTGGGGCCTTTGTTTAGTATGGATACTTGGGAGAGAAATGTTTATGTCATTGACAATGTAAACCAAACCTTGCTATAGGCACTGAAACATTAGCATATCCAAAACTTTGATTCATCACACTGGGTTTTACTTTCCTGTCACCCATCCTTTGCTTTAGCTTACATGTTTTGCTAGACAGGAATAGTTATCATTAATAATGCCTGTTCCTGAAATTCTTCCAAAGTTTTTTTGGTACCAGCAGTCTCTGCTAAACACCAGTTCCCTTATGTAGCAATGCAAATGCAGTGCCTCTAATAACAGTACATTCACATACTTTCTCTTCTAGTCCATGGGAAGGACAGACATAATGATAAGATTCAGTACTTGATTTTAAGATGTTTATAATTTAGTTTGGGGAAATGTCTTTAAGGATTAGTTTACTTTATGAGTGACAGAAAACTCAAACTATAGCAGTTAATCAAATTTGTTTGTTTCCTAGTATAGTGGTATAGAATTCTCCATCTTAGTAACTATAAACAACAGAAAGGTATTCTCTCACAGCTGTGAAGGCCATAAGTCCAAAATCAAGGTGTTGGCAAGGCCGAGCTCCCTCTAGAGGCGCTAATAGAGATGCTGTCCTTACCTCTTCCAACTTTTGGTGGTTTCCCCAGTTCCTTGTAGCTGGATCGCTCCAATTCCTGACTCGGTCTTCACAGCCCCTTCTTTTCTGTGTGCCTGAGGCTTCTTTTCTGTCTGTGCGTCTATCCTGAATGTCTGCAAGGAAAGAACACTTATAATTGAATAGAGGGCCCACCTGGATAATTCAGGATGATCTCATCTTGAGATTTCTAACTTAATTACATTTGCAGACTCCTTCTCCAAACAAGGTTACATTCACAGGTTCCAGGAGTGAGGATGTGGACATATCTTTTGGGGGGTCATAATTCAGCCCACTGCAATAATATGCAAGTTTATTTCTCTCATAAAACCTAGGCGAAGAGCCAGAGGTTGACATGATTCTCCACGTGTGTTAGGAGACTAGACTCCTAACAATCTGGTTTCCTGTAATAGCTGTGGTCTTCCTTTTTGAAGACCACTTTATAATCCAAGGTAGCTGCTCCAGCCATCACAGTTCATTTTGGGCCAGTAGGAGAAATTGGCTTCATGAGAGATTTTTTTTCCAAATGGATTGCAGAGCTGCTGTCCCTGATGCCCCAGACCCCTAATTGTATAAAATAAATATATAACTATATTTTAGTAATCAATAAATTAAATTCACTTTTCTGTTATTTCCAGCAAACAGTTTCTTAAGTGAAACCAGGCTATAAGCTACATACTCATTTTAAGGACAGTAAGCCAAGTAAAGCAGCATGTCATAGGGATCTGTGACAGAGTCCAAAAGAAGGGACAACTCTGAGCCTAGGTGGTCCAAAAAGAGCTGTTTCCTGGTCACGGGGATTGGTCAGAGGAGATAATTTGAGAAAATGGACTTCCAGATGACCTTAAGACTTAATTAATCCTTCTTAACTGGGTTTTTGTAATTACTTGTCATCTACCATCACTGAAACAGCTCAGGAGGGAAATAAGTGCCATTTTAAGCAGAATCCTATGTTATATTGCTCTTGGGTGGTTCTGTAGTGCTGAGGGAGGTTAGCTAGAAAAGGAGAAACAGAGGAAAGCTAATAAAATTAGCTATCTATCTGCAAGGCACTATCTTAGGAACAAAAAGTCAGATCTAGAAGGTAAAAGTGGTGAGAGTTTTAAAATTTTTAGGGAAACGCAAGTGTGTGCTGAGGCTGTTGTTATTTAAAAGAAATGTTCCTGCCCTCGCTGGTTTGACACAGTGGATAGAGCATCAGCCTGTGGGCTAACTGGTCTCCTGGTCAGTTCTGTAAGGTCACATGCCCTGGGTTTGGGGCTCTATCCCCAGTAGCGGATGTGCAGGAGGCAGCCAATCAATGATTCTCTCTCATCATTGATATTTCTATCACTCTCTTCCTCTCCCTTCCTCTCTGAAATCAATAATAATATTTATTTAAATAATAAAAGAAATGCTCCCTCTCTCCTGCTGGTCCCACTTTGCTGCCACTGCAAGAATATTTGGAACAGACTTATAGTCCTGAAGGCTTTCGGAGTAGCACTGTAACTAGCAAGCCTAAAAGCAAAAGACGAGAAGAAACAGGGAAGGTATTTGTAGCTCTAATATTAAAACAATAATAATAACAAACTCAACAAGCATACATAGTACAAATCTTAATTAGGATAACTAAAAATCACCTCGAAGGTAGAATACTGTTATTCAAGGTAAGAGATACTTGAGAAACTGGGCACTGAACTAGCCACAGAAACATTGGTTTCCCTAAAAAAAAAAAAAAAAAAAAAAAATCACAGAAAATGGGTTAAGATGCAGAAAAAACAAATATGGCATTAGACAGCGGTTATTTGCATGTTAGTTTTAATATCGTTCTACATGTATTGATTTTTTTTCAAATATTATGCGCAGTATGCAAATAGCCATCATAAATATTTTTTCCATAGATTATTTTTTCTATGCCTAAAAGGACACAAAAGATTCCCTACCTGAGGCACAGGCACTTTGAGTTTACTTGCTCCACAGTGACATCTAGTGGCAAATACTACAAATTTCAGACACAATGTCCCTGGGCTCCAAAGAGATTGGCAAGAACAGGTAGCTAGAAATGTCAACTCAATAGAAAATAAGCTATTGTAATACTCTATCTTTAGGAACATTTGTCAAAGTTGAAAATCAAGTTACTTGGTAGTTATTTACATTAGTATACTTAATATCTAGTTTATATATTCTCAATAAAAATCAACTGTTGTATGAAAAAACTAATTCTTAATTATGAAAATTATAAGTCTGCATAACACTAGTTTCCAAAGTCCTATTCATACTTAATGCATAAAATGAGTATAGATATTATAACTTTCTCACGAATGGAAAGGTAGGCCCAAGTAGGTTATAGAAATTCCTCAAGAGAAACCAAGATGTCAGCATAGGTAAACACCTGAACTTGTTGCCTTGCACAACAACTTCAAAACTACAACTAAAAGACAAAATGGACATCATCCAGAACTGCAGGAAGGCCGGCTGAGTCGAAATTTTACAACTATAAGGAATGAGAAAAGCACAATGAGACTCAGAGGAGGTGCGGAAGTGAAGTGCAGAAGTACTGAGCCGCGCACTTGGAAAGGGCTGGTAACTGAGAACACTGTTGTTTTTTTTCAATCGGGAGGGAGACACAAGCTCCTGACTCCAATTCTGGTAGAGACTCTGGGTCTCCAGAGTATTGAGGGGGGGGGAGGGGGAGGGGGCGAGGGAATATGGACTGTCTGGTATTGGGCCAAAACATGAGGGTGGCTTTTTCTCAGATGTGCTTGCAGCGATTACAAAGGGACACTGAAACCTGAGGGCTTCTTAGGGCGGGGCTAAAGGTCAGCCATTGCTGTTTGCTTTGCCCTGTTGATTCCCTGAGATCCTGCCCCACCAATTTACAACCTCACCCCAGCTGAGCACAGAGGCTTTTGCAATCTAAAATTACCTAACAAACTGCAGCTGGGTCAGAAAGCCCCAGAACTTCCAAGGTTCCACAGTAGCTTGCATTGCTTCACAGCTGGGCCTCACCTGGGCACCTCCAAACCCCAAACAAGAAGAGGAATCTGCAGATCTCTCCATAGCTCCTGCTGAGTGGCCTCAGGCAGAGCTAAATTTGCACCTCCTTGGAGGTCCAAGAGCCAGTGTACCAAGTGGTCAGAGTGGGACCATCCAGATTACAACTGTTCAGATACATAAGGGACACATTCAGGGGGCAGAATCAGTGAGCATCAAAGCCCCACTGAAGCAAGTCCATTCCATAAGGGTGTATCCAGCACAGTTCTCCCATCGTAGACACAGCTGATCCTCACAGCCAATTGGCCTGGAGGTAAATTCCTCCCAAAGATACCAACAGCAATCAAGGCTTAACTACAACAAGACTGTGCACACAGCCCACAAAGAGGTAAATCAACAGTGTCCACCTCAGGTAACTGGAGATGCTGAGCAACTGGGCCTTATATTTGTGTGACACCTAGCACACAAAGCCACTCTACAACTCAGGGAAGTAGCCAAAATGTGGAGAAAAAGAAACATCACACAAATGACAGAAATGAAGGAAAGCAAACTACTGGATATAGACTTCAAAACCATGGTTATAAGGTTTTTCAAGAATTTTCTAGAAATTGCCAATAAATTTAGTGAATCCCTCGAGGATATGAAAAAGGACCAATTAGAAATTAAGCATACACTGACTGAAATAAAGAATAATATACAGAAATCCAACAGCAGACAAGGGGATCACAAGAATCAAGTCAAAGATTTGAAATATGAAGAAGCAAGAAATACCCACTGGAGAAACAAAAATAAAAAAGAATTAAAAAATGAAGATAGTGTAAGAAGCCTCTGGGACAACTTCAAGTGTACCAACATCTGAATTATGGGGTGCCAGAAGAAGAGAGAGAGCAAGATATTGAAAACCTATTTGAAGAAATAATGACAGAAAACTTCCCCTACCTGGGGAAAGAAATAGACTTACAAGTCCAGGAAGTGCACAGAACCCCAAACAAAAGGAATCCAAAGAGGACCATACCAAGACACATCATAATTAAAATGCTAAAAGCAATAGACAAATAGAGAATATTGAAAGCAGCAAGAAAAAAACAGTTAGTCACCTATAAGGGAGTACCATACGAATGTCAGCTGATTTCTCAACAGAAACTATGCAGGCCAGATGGAAGTGGCAAGAAATATTCAAAGTAATGAATAGCAAGAACCTACACCAAGATTACTCTACCCTGCAAAGCTATCATTCAGAATTGAAGGTCAGATAAAGAGCTTCACAGATTAGAAAAAGCTAAAAGAGTTCATTACCACCAAACCAGTATTATATGAAATGCTGAAAGGTGTTCTTTAAGAAGAGGAAGAAGAAGAAAAAGGTAAAGATTAAAATTATGAACAATAAATACCTATTTATCAACAAGTAAATCTAAAAATCGAGTGAATAAAAAAATCTGATGAACAGAAAAACTGGTGAATATAATAGAATCAGGGGCATAGAAAGGGAGTAGATTGACAATTCTCAAGGCAAGGAGGGGTATGAGGAGTGCGGGAAGATTCTGGACAAAAATCGCACACCTATGGATGAGAACAGTGGGGCTGAGGGTGAGGTGGCATCCGGGTGGAGGGGAGCTATAGGGGGGAAAGAGGAACAATTGTAATAATCCGAACAATAACGATTTATTAAAAAAAAAAAAAAAAAAAAAGAAAAAGAAAAAAGAAATTCCTCAAGCTCACAAAGCTAAAAAATGGTGTTGCAGAAGCACAAATGAAGCTTCTCTATCTCTAATCAGTGTGTTTTCTTTATGATGATTTTTTCACTCTGCTTAGAATGAAATGAGGCAGTTTCAGCTGAATCTACACGGAAGCCTTAGTTTTAGCAGAAAATGAATTTTTGAATTAGGTGGTATTTCGTAAAGTAGTAGTCCCAAGCCAGCCCCTAGTAGAATCTGGAGGAAGACTCAGAAAAACTTGGTGGAAGTAGCTGGGCATTCCTAAAATTTGGTACATTTTTTTCCTTGTTTTCTATCCAGAACTTGTATTTACATATATGCAACTCCGTCTTGTTGCCTTGTTTTTTCCTCTGCTGCCCTGTCTTGGGATGTACCCTTTATATCTTTCTACTCACTCGCTAGAAACATTACCTTTAGATGGCCCTTCACTTCCTGCTAGTAGATGGTGTGTGTGTGTGTGGGTGTGTGTGTGGGTGTTTTCAGAACTAATCAAAGAATGATACTTAAGGCAGCATCTCTTATTGGGCATCTAGATGACTTATGCCATTCATATTAATGAGACCTTTTCAACTCTCATATCTGTTCCAGTGATCTATGGAGTATGACTTTGAAATTTAAGTATGGTAATATTTCAGAGACTGATGGACAGCTTTAAGCATCTTGCTTTAACATCCTTAGACAGCCCCAAGTATCAGTGCTATATAAGATTGAAGACCAGTCTAGTGTATGTCTTACCTTCATTATGATATGTAGGTCTAAGCCAACATTTCTCAGACTCTGCTAGAAGATTTTTTTTTTAATCTTGTGGCTGTGATATTTCACCGGTATGAGACGATTGAAATTTAGGTCATTTTTTTAAAAGCCTACTTAAGCTGATTGATATTGATGCTGTCAGTAAATATATTGGTCATTTCTCTATAGTTGCATATATTCTTAAATATGGTCACTGAGTCCTAAATTCCAGGAGGATAACTGAGACTTATTAATGTTTTATTCCTCTAAAATAATTTCCTGGGGGGAGGGGGGTGAAGGGGGAATTGTAAATATGCATTTTATAATGTTTAATCTTTATTGGTTCATCAAAACCATTTAAAATATATTTTATATTTCATAATGTATCTCAAAATGCAGAACATTTCCTTTCCTACAGTTACCAGACTACTAAAAATCCAAAATTTCCCTTTTGCTTTATGCCATTTATCATGAGCAGCAATAGAGATTTTGGAATGAGAATTTAGGTAGCAATTTTGGGATGATATATTAGCCCTTCTTCAGCTATGTTTGCTCTAGAGAGCTGATTAATATAAATGTCAGTTTATTTGTAAACTAGAAATATGGAACACAGAAAAGTACTGACAATGCCATATCCAGCGCCTGGATTCAGACCCTAAATGAACTTCAGTTGGGCAATGGCTGTGCTGATAAGCCCTAGAAGTAATATTGCCTAAAGTGACAGAAAATACAGTGGCATCAATCTCTTCTGAAGGTTAATAATTTGTTTATTCTGTTTCAAAAGCTCAGCATATAAATACAGTTTACAAGGAATTTTAAACATCACTAAAGCCTGAGTATATTCAACTGTTAAATCAAAAGGAAGACTGCAGTGTTGATCAAGTTCAATAATCACTCTTTAATATCGCTGGGGAGATAGCAGGATGATGAAAAGGATAAGGAAAGTATAAATCAAGTGAAGAAATTCTGAGCCAAGGACCTTCATTTTTAAAAGGCAGAGATTAAAATCACCAAGCTAATGAGATCAGCTCAGGGACCTAGAAATGTCAGCCAAAAATATGGAAAATGTATCCCCCAAGAGTAAGCTTTACTCATGGTGGTTCATAAATAATAGTTATCTGCTGAAAACAGACCATTAAACTTACTGCTTAGCTTAAAGATAGTATTTAGTTAAAATTCTATATGTGGAATGTCTTTTTCATACATTAATGTTCATGTCCAATGGATAAGAAAAGAAATAAACATTGCAAATAAATTTTGCATTGGCTTCCTCGCTTTTTCCTTTCATCTAGCATTCCCATTAATACTGCTTTGAAACATCTCTCTCTCAATCCAAGACCTTCAATGGCCCTCTTTGACAATGGGGTAACCTTCTTATATTCTTTTACTAATTAAGATATTCTTCGTTTCTACTGATGTTCAGTCATTCCCAATAGATTGAAGGTTAAATAACAAAGTAGAAGAGAGAATCATTGATGGGTTGCCTCCCACATGCACCCCAACTGAAGATCAAAACCGAAATCTAAGTATATGCCCTGATTGGAATCAAACCTGTGACCTTTCGGTGTATGGGATGATTAGAAGCATACTTTTTAGTTATAATGTTTCTGAAATCAGAATACCTTTTACATTTTATGTAATATTTAATGTTATTGTTGATGTTTTGTATGTGTAAAAAAGCAGTTATCAATCAATGGCACATCTTAAAATAAATGCTATCTCTGGTTTGAGGAACTGTAATACAGGTCAAAATTTCTAACTTAGGGATCAGATATTGGGTTTACATGTGTCCAGGAGAGAGTGCATGGTTGAGAGTGAGGGGAACTCTCCATCTTCTCAGAGAGGTGCAGACTTCTTTGCTTATTGCATTACATTTCTGGAATAAAACTAGTAAGTATTTCCTATGACTTGAATACATACTGATGTCTGAGAAACTCAGGAATTATTTAAAAGAGATCTAGCCACCTTCTCACTGTTCTTCCTGCATTCTTTTTTTCTCTGATATGAATCTGTTAGCCTCCCATGCCCCTATTATCACACTGATTCATGGCCATTTTTTAATATACTTGCATCACTTAATAAGTCATGCTATCCTGTCTCTTTTCATTTGTGTTTCCCAGAGCCTTCTCATTCATAACAAAGACCGGTTATTCTGGATATGTAAAAATCTTTGATTCATAGATAAACCAAACATTGGCCAGTTTGCAAATGAAATCCTTGATGCACGGAGGTCCAGGAAAAAACAGAAACAGTGTATCACATGGTGCACCTAGAATTCTACCTCTAGAAACACATTCCCTGGTGCTAGATGTGCTGACAGCATGACATGAGCTTAACTGTGATCACAAAGGACAACAGATTAGGCTACCCAGACTATACGGCAAGAAATAATCAAGAATAAAGAAACTTATTTGATCCCTTGCCACCTATTTTGGGATAATCCATAAGGTTTATAGAACAGAAGAAAAATCACACAGTGCATTAATTTTGGATAATGACTAGGGCAGCTATTCAAGTCATATGGAGATAAAAATAGATAGAGATATATAGGTAGAGATAGAGATATACTCAGAAAGTTTCTATAGGACAAGAAGACCTTATTATTTCTTAGGAATATATATATGGAAAATGCTGTTGTTTATTTTCATTCTTTCTTAGCAGAGCAAGCTAGCCACTATGTGTGAATGTACATGTGTCTCGATAGGGTTGAGTAGGCAAATGTTAAAGAACATGTATTAAGTGGAATTGTTTTTTGATTCTTGATCATTGCTACAAAAGACTGCAATTGTCCTTGTGAATATAAAGAGTTAATTTTTTCCAGCAGGATTTCATTTTACATCCCAAAGAATGAGATTGCTCTCAGAGAAATACCACTTAAATGGGAAAAATAAAAGGAGGCAAGAAAGGAATTGACAAAAAACAAGCTTGAATGCATAATGAATGCTTTGCAACTCATTGATAGACAATCCTTAAAACAAAGCATTGTTGTATGAAATGTTCTAGAAAAAAAGAACTCGAGAGTTTATCAAATGAGTTATTGGAAAAGAATTTTTTTTTCAAATCTGCCAGAAATGTACCAGACCATTATTGCATCTTATAAATTATTTATTATTCTTAGATATGTCATAAAGTCTGACACAAATAAAGGAAAAATGCTGACAAGACAGAAACAACATTGTGACTATAGAGATAGCTTCCTAAAGCCTTGAAAAAAAAAAGTTTCAAAGATCTTTACACCCTGCTGGCCACATTTTGACCATTTACATACTTTCTTCTTTGTTTTTGAGACTGTTAGCATTTTTCTTTCCCAATAAGACCACCCACCCCATTTTTTTTTTCACATGACTAAGCTGATAAACAACAAATGTTTTTGCTGTTTTTGTGTGAGAGAATTAACCATGAAAAATTATGTAAAATATGATAAAGAAGAGAAATCCAATTTAAAAACATCTATTAATAAATTTGCCGAGTTTTATCTGCATCTCTGCAAGATTTTGCTATTGCCCACAACTGCCTTACTGTCTGGAGTCTTAATAAAACAGTGAAATCTTTCTAGTCTTTCATCCTTAAGAAGCAGACTAATGAAATATCATAGACACAGTTTCATTTTAATAACGGGATGACATTAAACATCTGAATGTAACATATTTTTCTCATTCACTTTTGAGGGTCTTAAGAGAATGGCTATAGTTTTACATAAGAGCAGAAATGTCCAAGTTGCCTAGTGGACATATCATCTTTCATCTCTTGCTTTATTCTTTGTCCATTACTTATTTCAGATTCTGGAAGCAAACTTCTTTCCCCCCATGGCCTTTCCAGCAAATTGCTGGTACTAGATCCCAAATTCCTTTAGGACAGACACTAAGTTAGCTTTTAGCTAACTTCCTATCCCACTGTCTAATGTCAATAGGTCCAAACATTTCTCATGTCTTGATTCCAAACATAGCCCCTATTTGTGCAATTGTAGGTCTAATTCCTTTCCTATATCACTCAACTGCACAGTGAGCTCCTCCCCTCCCAAATCACTATAGTGCTTTCTTTTCCACTCGTTTGAACTTTGCCATTTATTGCTTCAATTATCTGGATCTGTTAGTTTCTACGTGGCTTTGAACAAATACATAATCTCCCAATACTTGAGTTGTTCTATCTGTCAAATACGAATAACAGATGTACGTGCCTGCTGGAAGTTTTTGGTTCCCTTCCTCATAAAGAGCACTTTGCACTGTGCTCAGTGTCTAGCGGCAACTACGGTAATATTATTACCTAGAAAATATGTATGTCGTCCTTTTTCTTTATAAGGAGTTCATTCTTTGTGTAACTGTTCTTTAGCAGATGATGAAAATGCCTGAAAGTGTGTAACATGGAGGTGGTAAGGAATCTCTGGCCAGAAAAGACTTAGGGAAAATATCATCCTCACAGTGGAATTTTAAAGATTTTTCCTGCTAAAAATAGCAGCCATAAAAGCATATTGAGAAGAGGCACTCAGAGGCATATTACAACTCACTTCCCTATGAGATAGAGTGGCCTCATGGCATCCAAGTAGAAGAGCTCAAGGGCCCCATAAGTACGATCTAATCTGGAAAGCAGAGGTTTGATGGTAAAGGTGCAATATAGGACAAAGGAAGAGAAGGGCTCTGCTAATCCATAAAAGGCAGTTGTGGATTAAGGACATTTGTGGGAAACTAAGAGGGTTTATTCAAGATCATTTGGGTTTACAAACAACATATGGTCTGTTCTTGAAAAAGCATGGGTGAGCAATGAGTGTCCTCTCCCAGGCTACAGTGGTGCCATTAGCCACTATGAAAAAGACTGCGGGGATGTGCTCCTCTTTTGGGAAGGGCCTACCACTTATACAAGGAAACAGGAAGTGGATGTTGAGCCAAGATTTAAACTCAGCTCTGTTTGGCTCCAAATGCTGAAATAATAGATTTAAAGAATAGGGAAGTCATAATATAATTGACTGCAGGTGTGTCCTGGATGAATTTTTTAAAGTTTGAATAATTATTTTATATATGATTGCAAAGTGATAATGTTAATTTTGAAAAATAAAATATGTGATTTTGTAAAACATTTGAAAGCTATAACTAGAATAAAATATATAAATAAACCAGGATTTGGGTGAGAAGTTAAAGTATATTATATTTCCATCTTGCATCACAACAAGACCCTGAATACTATTTTGCTTTTGTTGTTTATGAAACACTTGGAAATACTCTTATAAATAAACTGTGGGTTATTAAATACATACAAACTGAATGTATCAAATATGTAGGAATAATAATGAAAACACTGCATATTAAAACCCATGGACCCTGACCAAAGCTAAAATTTAAAGCAAATTTACATTAGGACATACTATGATTAAAATACGGAGTATTGTAGAAAGAAAATAACTAAATAGTTCAAATGAAAGGAGAAATAGAAGGAATTAATAGAGATCTATATAGAAGTGAAGAAATATAAGGAAAAATGGTAAGAATCTATAAATAAATTTCATTCTATTATATTACTCAAAACTGTCTTATGGATCTTAATGTTTAAGATTATCTGATTTAAAATATTGGCCTGTATAGCTCAGTTGGTTAGAACATCATCCTTTATACCCAAAGATCTCGGGTTCAATTCTGGTCAGGGCACATGCCCACAGGGAGGCATCAATTTGATGTTTCTCTCTCACATCAATGTTTCTCTCTCTCTCCCTATCCCTCTAAAAATCAACAAAAATCTATCCTCGGGTGAGAATTAGAAAAAAATATATAATGGATATGTGAACTAGTCAAAATTAATTCTAGAGATTCTATGGGGCAACACAAAGAAATAGATATTCACATTTCAATATAACTAAAACTGAGAATGATTTTTTTATTTTTTTTTTTACCTAATCTTGACAGCTGGGATCGTATGCTATCAAGTGAAGTCCATCATGGATACATGAACTTCACTTTGGGAGCCCATGGAAATAGCTAAGTTAAGAGAAGTTTGTAAACCTACAAAGAACTGAAGCTGAGAATCAATGAGTGATCTACAGATTACAAAGAAGGACAGATATGCACATGCATTAAGACATAAGAAAGAAATATTTCAATATAAGCATAAAATTAAAAATCAGCATAAAAAACTATGTCAGGTGTGAGATCTTATTTACCACACTTTAAAACTAACAAGTTGTCCTATTACAATTTCATGATGCTGGCAGAAGACACAAACCCTATGGGTCAGAGACAAAGGGCTTTATAAGTATCATATTTGCATCAGTTCCTTTTGATCCCATATCCTAGGAGGTGATGTGGAGTGGACCAGGTGGATGCTGTATACACAGAGCATTTGCATCACAGCTGAGAATCCCTAAGGCAGAACTCAAATCTTTTATAATGGACTACACACAAACCTGTCTGGCCTTTGTGCCATAGTGAGATTATTATCTTTATTATGCTAGACAGTAAACAAATCTGTCTCTGCTCTTGAGGGAGACAGTATCTCTACCTTCCAAGGCTATTTGTTCTGAAATATCCTTGAAAAGATAATGCAGGACAAAGGCCACTGTGCCTCTGTTCACAGTATGAGCAGAAATGAAGGAGATGCCTGGAGAATTGTCTTTGAACACACACAGATGCTCTAAATTGCAGATGTTGATTTATAATTGCTCTGCATCTTACCTGTACAACTCTGTAGCAGGCTTAATAATAATAAAAAGGAGCCAGGATTTATTTAGCAATACATAATGATCTTCCAAGCAAGCAAGGATAGTTCAGCCAGTAATAATCCAAGGGTTAATTAGTTGAAATATTTTTAAGGAAGAAATAATAGCTGGATAACCTGGATGAAAAATAAACATACAGAGAGAAAATCAGAAATTAAGAACAGTATACAACAGAGATAAAGATGTCACAACTGATTATAAGAAAGCATGGTACTATATGTAACTTAGTTATAATGTTGATAAAAGATAGGCTTTACTAGAAAAATATAAATTATTTTAGTTTTTGGTATTTGACTCTTAAATCATTCTAGAATATGAGGCCACCAAATTTTTTAAAACATTAGTTGATCAAATACCATCAATATCTGATATATCAACTATCATTTATTATATAATTTATCTTTAATCTAACTTCAGAAAAACCTAAAATAAGAGAAATAGCATAATGTTATATATAGTAAAAAATAAATGCTCAATAGATTTGCATTGAATTTTATTACTATCTAATCTGTCCTAAGCATATAAGAGTTTAGAGCCAAGAGCCTGATCTCCTGGGTAAGAAATCTGACCCATTCCTGAATAGCTGAATGGTTTAGGACATGTTACTTCACATCTAAACCTTTCTGTATCTCAGTTTCATCCACTGTAAAATAAGACTAATAATTGAACAAATATATCTTTTATGAGGATTAAATGTGTAAATAATTATAAAGACTTAACAGTTCCTGGGACAAAGGCCACATTAAAAAAGTGTCAATTATAACTATTTTTAACTATTTTTTACTTAGCATAGCAAAACATACCAGTTACATACACATAACAAAAAAAGTAACATATTTGAGAGGCAAAGTATAAAGCATTGATTTATGAGAAACTTGTAATTCTTTAATGAAAAAAATGCTAATAGACAAATAAGCAATACACATACATGAAATACAATGGCTTATAAAGTATTAAAATATTTAATACTACTAATGTTAAATAATGAAAATAGAAACAACCAAATTTTTTGGGTCTATCATATTGCAGAGATTAAAATGGGTAGCAAAACATGTATGAAAATTCTCAAGTACTACTAGAAAAACAAAAACAAAATAGGGACCTATCAACTTTCTGGAAGTAATACATTAATGTGGATCAAATCCTTAAACCTTTTAGGAAGAAATCCCACCACTCCATATTGATTCCAATGATAAAATCAAACATGTCTATAATGTTGCATATCCATGACCACTAGACTGTTATTTAGAACAGCAAAACATTAAAAACAACCTAGCTTCCCAACCAGAGAGCACCAATTACGTGCATTATGGAGCATGTATAGGGTACCAGATGAGGACTGGGACTTGGGTGAGGCTCTTATGGTTGTGCAAGGGTGGATATTACACTTGCAGGCCCCTGAGAATGAGTGCCACCTTACATTTGCTATTAAGGTACTTCTTTTGCCTCACCCAAAGTCAGGCCCTAAAACAGGGATCATTTAAAACCATGTTATATAAGATTATCTAATTATGTAAGTTCATAATTCTGTATGTCTGATGTAAAATCTAGGCTGGAAGTATGTGCAGATATGTTATATTTGGGTAACCATAATCTAATGCTTCTGCTAATATTTGACATTTAATTTCTGGATATTTTTATTAAAATACTCTTATTATTTTAAGTGCTATGGTATATAATATAATGTATGTAATTCTTTTTGTATATCATACATTATAGATTTCTTACAGTTGGGATTGTTGGTCAAAGAGCATGAACATTTTTCTTTTATATCTATAAATGTATTTTATTGATTTTTTTACAGAGAGGAAGGGAGAGAGATAGAGAGCTAGAAACGTCGATGAGAGAGAAACATCGACCAGCAGCCTCCTGCACACCCCCTACTGGGGATGTGCCCACAACCAATGTACATGCCCTTGACCGGAATCAAACCTGGGACCTTTCAGTCCGCAGACCGACGCTCTACCACTGAGCCAAACCGGCTTTGGCTAAAAAGCATGAACATTTTTAAGAGCCTTAATAAAAGTGAATGATAAGCTTCCAAAAAGACTCATTTTTTTGTACCCTTATGTGTGCAATGTAATTTTCTAAGGCCTCCAGACTTGTGTCACCTCTTCTACCAAAGCTCACATACATGATGCATTTAGATTATTTTCCCATTTCACCAACTATAGAACCTTCCATACAGGCAAAGACCAGGCTGTATACATTTTTGTTTTTCTTGTTGTGCTTTGCCTTGATGTATTTCACCTAAGTTAGAAGCTTCCTAGACACTAGTTGATGATAATATCTCAAGTATATTTTTTTATCCCAGTTTTATACACTTCTAAAACCTATGAGGGGTTTTTTGTGCCTTTTTAAAAGTCTTCTGATAGCAGTGATATGAATGGAGCTTGGCCAGAAGTCAAGGGAAGACAGAGGACCCAGCTGGCTTCAGCAGCTCCTGTAATTCTGTTTAAGTCTCAGTGTGGAGGAGGCTGAGAAATGGAGAGTTAATGTAGAAGGACTTTACTCAGCACTTCTTCCCGGCAGACTGCTATCCTGGGTGGACACTATGCTAGGATTACATGCACACTTTACTGCACAGGTAGTATTGGGAATTGACTAAATTAAAATGTATAGAACATTAACACCCACAGAATGGAAAGAAAATAGTTCTGATCCTTGTTTCTACTGTCTGGGTGGCAGCTCTTTGAAATGTTTTCATGAGAATGGCCTGAGCATCCAAGGAGCCATGCTTGTACTGTCAGGCCACATCTAAATGGATCACAGCATTGCCCTTAATCGTTTTCATTTTCCTGTCATCAGTAATGGGAATTTCCACCTAATGGATCATATCAGTGACCCAAGTCTGCTGTGCAGAGGAGGTGAGAACACCGATTGAATCCATTGCCAAGATTTTCTCAGTTATAAGGACATGGGCTGAGAACCCATATTAAGTGTCTTTGGGCTTCCTGCAGGTGATGGCTTAGCAGCAGATGGCAATGAACTCTGCAGGAATTTGCAGTAACGGGCAAACTGACAGAAAAACATGTAATGGTGTTAACTCAAATTTTTGGAAAGGAGAAATTGTTGTGAAGGCTTTGACATTTGCTTTATTTCCCTGTTCCTTCCTCTATCTCTTTCTGTCTCACTCTCACAATTATGCATAAATGAGGGAACTTTCCATTGAGTTAAGGGAATCTGTTTTTTAAGACATCTGGAGGTCACTAATCTTATTCACTAAATGAACACTTATTAGTAGGCATAATTGCAATGGGTATCAGGTTTTATTACTGGACACGGTGAAATTTTAAAAATAATAACACCCAATACTGATTTTAGCAATTGACCCAGAGCATTACTTATGGTCTTTCTATCAGGTAATATGAGGTAATATTTGCAGTTTTGAAACTTAAGCTGCCAGCTACCAAACAGCTCGTTTACAAATGTCCGTCCCTCTGTTAGCAATTACAATACTGAAAATAATGGCACAGACTTTAAAAATCTAAGAACTATTTCTGATGACAGAAACAAAATGAAGCAATCTTAACTTTTTTTTTTCTTTGGTCCCTCAACATAACATCTAACAGGTCAAGTGTTCCTGGTAACTGCCATCCCTAACTACGGTGACTACAGTCTGTCTGCATGAAAATAGATTAATCACAGTTGTGTACCACCAGCTGTTCTGGGATTCCAGGTCTTGTCCTCAAGGCCCCATTCAGATTTCAGTTGACCCAACTGGTTGCAATGTGAATGCTCTGGGCATGAATTATAAATGGCATGCCTTGACCGTCTATCATCTGGACTCTGCAGGCATGGGCTCACCTATACATGTCAGAAGCAGGCAGGATGCTGCATGAAAATAACATCCAAAAGAAGGAATGGCATTCTCTGCATTTTTGCTGTTGTTGTTGTTCAGTCCAGTTCTGGGATTCCTATTTGCCCTCATCTTGTCAATACACTTTTCCTTTCTGGCCAGTTAGGAAGTTTTGTAGTCAGAGAGCTTCTGACAAACATAAAACACGAGAGAAAAAGAGTCCGAAGGAGTCTTGAGTCTGAGTTCTACTTGAGGATGTGAGCACATTTATGCAATCTGGACCTGCATATTCATCTAATGAATGCAGCGTCAAGATTTGGCTCTCATCCCTACTTCCTAAAAGCGATGGAGTGCCAAGAGGGTAGCAGCTGAGAGGGGAGGGAAAGAAGGCTGGAGAGTGGGCGAGACTAATTGGTCTTGTCACAGAACACAGATTAGGTTATGTCTGCCTGAAAGTAGAAGGGAAAAGTATAGAATCACTGTTTATACCAAGAAGATATAAAGCTGAGCATCCTCATAGACCCAGATGCAATGATAGAAGCACACACTTCTTGACAAGAAAACTGGAAAAACTGAGTGAAAACAATTTTTTAAAGGTACATTTTTTTTCTTTTCAACTAGATAAAGGAACAGAGAATAGCAAAGTATAATCTGATAGAAATTATGAAAATGTTTTTGTTAATCCTTAGCCAAGGATTTTTTTTTTCTATTGACTTTTAAAGATGGTGCAAGGGAGGGAGGAAGTGGGAAGAGAGGGAAAGAGAGAGAAACATAGATGTGGGAAAGATACATCCATTGATTGCCTCCAGCATTGCACCCCTACAAGGGTTGGGGATCAAACCTGCAATGGTACATGCCATTGACCAGGAATCGAACTCATGGCCCTTCAGTGTGTGGACTGATGCTCTAACCACTGAGAACACCTGTCAAAGCTATGATAATTTGTGATAATGCACTAAGGTAGGAACAGAACTGAACCTTGCTAAAGTGATCAATCGATTTTTTTAAAGTGAGAAGAAAATGTTGGGATTAGTGGGGTATTCTAACTACAAAGAAATATTGACTTTTCAAGAAATTAGAAATAAATATTTCAATATGTATAACTAATATAATTAAATATCCATGAGTCTTAACTATAAATAGAGTAAGGCATCCTAGAATCTCTATTATGAAATTACTATTATAATTCAAGTTTATTATATGTTTTACAATGTAAAACGTTACTTTTAAAGACAATATTCTACAAATCAAACTTAGAATCCAGTCTGAACATTCCCTAAGATGCTCTTAATATTTAAGGGGCTACTTCATAGTGGCTAAATGAACAAAGTTCCTAAAAGAAGAAAACCAATGCATTCCTTCTCTACCCTTCCTTCTTACCATTTTTGTTCTCCTGCCCCACTTCTTCCTTTGAATCTTTCTGTCTCTCTTCCAAATTACCATTATTTTCATGTGAAATTATGAGAAAGAAAAAGTGTTGCTTTGTGACTAAAAAGTTTCTTTAGATTAGTGTAGATTCTATAACATAACATTTTCCATAGGCTCTGAAACTCCAATAGAATAGATATTTCCCATAAGTCATTCTCTCTGTTGCCTCTGGCCTTGAACCACAGTTAAATCAGACTCCCTGAATTTGTCTTATATACCACATCTGATATCCCAAACACACCCATTATTAAACACAGTTGTGAGCTAATCAATGGCACTAACACAGATTTCTCTCTCATCTCTACTATTGGGGAAACATATACCTGAGTCATAACTTCCTGTATAATGTCGAGCCTGTTGTGCTGTTTTAGTAAATAACCTGTGGCTTTGTAATGGGGAATTTTAATTTAATTAGTGGACCAGGTTTGTTATATTGTCTTTTGCCAAAGAACTTAAAGCTTTTTTTTCTATTTTTTTTTTTAAAGGAAGGTTTCTGAGAGTTTTCTCTACTCAATAAATCTTTCCAATCGTTTCTGTTTCCATTCTCAGGTGCTGGGTATTCATTTTCTGTGATATTGCAATTAGTGATCTTTCTAGAAAGAATGATGTTGTTCTGTATTGTGCCTTTCATACACAAGTTCTCCACAGATGTTGTTTAGCAAGATGAATGATAAGGTGGCATAATGTCTGTGAAGGCAAATGGGTCAACTAGTGAATGTTCAGAAATGGCTCACCTATGAGCTCAAACTAGAACATTTCTTTCTGAAAGGATATTGGCAAGGAAGCTCTAGCAAGGAAGCTTATTACATTTGCTTTGAGAAATATAAGAGGGTAAATCTAGCTTCTAACCTTACATTCATAGGACAGAGATGTTGATAAAGAGGGGCAGGAGGGAGCATTCAGAGAAAGGAAGGGAACGCCTAGAAAAATGCTAAAGGATATTTGGTGAATACAAAATCATGAGGAAGGGGACAAATATAAGATCCAAATAATTTTTAAATAAAAGTGAGATTCTTGTCCTCTAGGTTGGTTACAAAATAATCGTGGGCATGTCACAATAATAAACAAAATATCCTCTTAAAAATTCTTTGTAAATTATTTGAATTATTTTTTTTTTTGCAGACACTGTTGCCAGACACTGTTTGATTTATTATTATTTGGTTCATGCTTCTGCATTTTTTAAAATTTATCTTTATTGCTTAAAGTAATACAGATACACCCCCTTTTCCTCCATTGACCCCTTTGTTTGATTTTAAAAACAATGAAGTTTTCTCAGAGACCTGAGTTCAGGAGATTACATTAAGGGGCAGTATTTAATCAGTTGCTCTGATAGTCCTAGGTGAGTACAACACAAATAATACTGTCAACTTGTGACCTATGTGGTCTCTTGGACAATAGAACTGAACTGTAGTCACCTTGGCCATTATCACATGGAGTTATTTTCTATTTCACTTTGTACCCACAATGACATCTTTAGGTTCCATTAAAATAAACAAGTAATAGGTATGTCTTTTGACATTTATAAACAATGATGATTGCTATTAATATTATTGACAATTTATAATCGTGATAGTGACTTTATCTATCTATCTATCTATCATCTACCTATCATCTATCTATATATTTACCTATCTATCTCTCCCCATTTAATCCCCATAATAATTTTATGATGGTAAGTGATGTTATTTTTTCTATTTTATGGTGAGAAAACTTACATTTAAGGGTTGAAAAATTGTCAGGGTTAAAAGACAATTAAAAAGCCAGAACTAAGATATGAACCCTCATCATTTTGACTATAAAGTTCATACAGCTACCTTGCTATTCTGCTATTTTAATTGAGTTGATGATATTGCACTGCCATTGTTTATGTCTAAGGAGCAAAAGAGGGACACATAATAAGAAATGTTGAAATAAATTAAATTATCCTTTGTTTTACTACCATTCACTTGCCATGGTCCCATTTCTGATCACTTGTTGAATATTCTTTCCCAGATAATTAAATCAAACAAGGAACCAATGGGGTCATAGGACTTTGCTTTGATATTTCCTGTTTAGGTCAGCATTTGCATTTTTCTCATAGAAAAATTTATAAGTGCTTTGAAATCATCCTTCACAGCTGTATTTTGTACTACCTATTTCTATTTTTATTTGTCTGAAGAGAGAATGTTTTAGTGCTGATAAAGAAAATTTTTAAGAGTAGCTAGAAGTATTTCTCAAATAATCTAAATAGTTGTGCTCAAATCCTCCAATTTACAACCTTGTGATGAAAATGCATTGTGTGTGTATGTATATATATATTTTAATATATTTTATTGATTTTTAACAGAGAGGAAGAGAGAGGGATAGATAGAGAGTTAGAAACATCAATGAGAAAGAATCATTGATCAGCTGCTCTTGCACACCCCCTACTGGGGATATGCCCGCAACTAAGGTACATGCTCTTGACCGGAATCAAACCTGGGACCTTTCAGTCTGCAGGCCAATGCTCTATCCACTGAGCCAAACCGGTTTCAGCTGCATTGTATTTTTTAACATTGAATTTGTCTAAACCTATTCTATACAAAATGATTTAAATCAATTACAACAACAACAACAACAAAAAAGACACAATAACAAGCATAATAGTATGATGGAAGAAGGAATCAGCAAATAAGATTGAAGGAAAAGATAACAATGCAGGTAACCTAAATGGCAATATTAGCTCAATCATCTACTGAACCCTATATTTGCCTCTAAGCATCCTTACACATCAGAACCAAAAGGAAGAATGAAGAATTGTATTTTTATTATCTCAAGAAAGTATATGTTTTAGGTAATATAAAATGAGTGCATGTTAGCCCTATTATGGATTCTTCTTCATTTTCACATTTTTTATTATGTTCATTCATTCATATTAATTTTTATAAGTTTTTTTGGGGGGGGAGAAGGTAAGGAAATTGTTAGATATGGCTATCACTTTTATAATATCAAACATTTCTATAATTTACCTAAATAGTAGAGTTGTTATACAATGAATATTCATTGTAAAGCAAATAAATAAATGCATATAAAGTCTAAAGCTATATATTTCTGATTCATTCTTGTGGAACATCAGTAAAATCCATTAAATAAATGATCAAAGATTATGAAAAGAGAAACGTGGTCCTCTGTAAAACAGTACAAATGAACTGGTAAGTAAACTGATAAATTGCAATGTAGAAGCAATCAATAACATTCTCATGTCTAAAAATCTGGCAATGGTTAGCTCTGTTTCTGGATACATAGGGTTCAAATAGAAATGAAATAGCACTAAGAATTCTTAAAGAAAACACTGGATAAAAATATTGAAGAGACTTCACACCAATTGTTTTATTTAAATTACTGATCAAATTTTTGTTTCCTCTTGGAGTCATAGACCATAAAATCAAAGTTTACAGGTATCAAAAAATATTTATAGTCCTGAAAAATGTCTCCACCTAGCACCAGATACCTTAGCTGGCCACTAGACAACATGAAATGTATTTTGAGATAGCGCCTTTTGCGGAGACCGGTTTGGCTCAATGGATAGAGCATCGGCTTGGGGACTGAAGGGTCCCGGGTTCGATTCTGGTCAAGGGCATGTACCTTGGTTGTGGGCATATCCCCGGTAGGGGGTGTGCAAGAGGCAGCTGATCGATGACTCTCTCTCATCGATATTTCTAACTCTTTATCTCTCTCCCTTCCTCTCTGTACAAAATCAATAAAATATATTAAAAAAAAAAAAAGAGAGAGATAGCGCCTTTCAACTATTTCCTAGTATGTGGTTTTCTAAATCAGAATTTTACTTGACATTGAATGTTTACCAATCCCAATTTCAGGTGGCATTTTTGTAACATTTGAACCATTAAATAAATCATAGACCCACTAAATCTAGAATCCAACAATTCAACAAAATGGTTTCTAGACTTTCCTGGTACATATTTTTTTTTTTTTTTTTTACATTTAACAATAATAACAAAACTCATGACAATTTTCTATAAATATCACTTTATAACACTTCTGAAATAAAAAAAATGTGTATTAACTTGTTTCTGATTTATATTATGCATATTTTCTGTAAGAAAAATCTATCATTTTAAGGTTGAGAAAGAAAAATGACAGGCAAGAGCAACCCATAAAAAATCCATAAAATACTAATATTCACTAGAGTAGATTTCATATTAGATAAATCAATTAGTTGAAAGAATTTAACTAATTTGTGTTGCTCAACAATTTTGATAAACTTCCACCTAATATAAAAAAAAAAACAAAACTAATTTTAAATTTGTGTAATTTTGCTTTATGTCCACTTGTTTTTAGGAGCTGTGATTAAATTTATTGCCTATTAAGTAAAGTAAATGGAAATGCCACATTTATATTGGAAAATGTTCCTCCACTTGTGTAACTACAAGAGTTCTTCACTTGTTATCAGAGATAATGATTTATGTCTGTCATAGGCAAATATACCAGCAAATTAAATGTACTTTCTGGATAACTCATACAGGTAATGCAGAAATAACATAGCAAGCCCATATATCTGTGACTCGACTTGCATTGTTAGTATCATTTCTGTATCACAAATGGAAAGAATGCATGTTTAACTGAGAAAGAGAAGATTCTAAAATAGCATGAAAAAAATGTTTTCTGATCAGACATATCATCATATAAAAGAGATGCTAGATTTGATCTATGTGACCCAATAAAATAGATATGGGATCAATGAGGGACTGTGAGGAAGAAACTGCTTTCAACTATCTACAAAAACTGCTTTACATTTATAGCTTCATGAGGGTGGGAAAGACAACTGTCTTTTCAACAGTGTCTCTATGCATCTAGCAGAATGCCTGAAAAAAATAATAGCTATCTTATCAGCAATAATCAAATAAGTAGAATTAGGATTATAGAAGGAGAAGGGAAGGAGTTCTCATTACTCTGGAGGATTTTATCTGCGAAAGATATGCTCCCATTCAAAGATGGGAGGTCAGGCTTGGTATTTAACAGAGAGATGCTTTGTAGGGAATCCCAAGATGACCAAGCAGTTCAGATCATCTAGTTCAATGGCTGTCAAACAGTCTCCGTAAAGTTCAGATAGTAAACATTTTAGGCATTGAAGGTTAGACAGTCTCACAGCTATTCCACTCCACTGTTATGGTATCAATGTGGTTATAGACAATAAATAAATGAGTTAGTGTGCCTATATTTTGCTCATAGGCAGGCCATACATAGTTGGCCAACCTGTGATCAAGTTTTATTTTAATTTCTCCCTACTTCCTTCATTTACCAATGTACTTTAAAAAAATATTTCATTTTATTTTCTATTGTGGTAGACTATATATTACAAAAATGTTACCTTTTAAAACATGTTTAACTGTGCAGTTCAGTGGCATAAAGTACATCAACATTTTTTATGCTTTCCATCTTCAGAACTTTTTTTATTATTCCATACTGAAACTCTGTACCCATTAAACAATAGCTCTCTATTTACCCTTCTCCCTCTAGTCTCTGGTAATCACTGTTCCACATTTTGTCTTTATTACTTTGACTACTCTTCTAGATATTTTGTGTAAGTAAAATCGTACCATAATGTCCTTTTGTGTCAGGCTTATTTCACTTAGCATAATGTCTCCACGTGCCAGAATCTTATACTTTTTTTAAAAAGAGATTTGATGTTTTTAGAGCACTTGTAGGCTCACAGCAAAATTAATAGAAATATGCAGACATTTCCCACATACTCCTGCTACCACACATACACAGCCTCTACCATTATATACTTCCCCTATCAGAGTGGTATGTTTGTTACAATTGATGAACCTACTGATACATCATAATCAAAGTCCATAGCTTCAGTTAGCATTCACTTTTGGTGTTTCACATTCTATAGGTTCGACAAATATTTGGATTACATGTATCCATCACTTTAGTATCACATAGAGTATTTTCACTGCCATAAACAATCCTCTGTGTTCTGCCTATTCATCCCTCTCTCTTCCATTTCCTGGCACCACTGATCTTTTTACTGTATCCTTAGTTTTCCCTTTTCCAGAGTGTTATATAATTAGAATCACACAGTATATAGCCTTGTTAGATTGGCTTCTTTCACTTAGTAATATTGCATTTGAGGTTTCTCCATGTTTTTCATGGCTTAATAGATGATTTCTTTTTAGCACTGAATAGCATTCCATTGTCTGGGTGTGCTATAGTTTATTGATTCACCTTCTGAAGGATATCTTGGTTACTTTCAAATTTTGGCATCTATAAATAAAGCTGCAATCAACATCTGTGAGCAAGTTTTTGTGTGGACATACATTTTCAACTTCTTTGCTGGATTAGAGGGCAAGAATAGGTATAGTTTTGTATGAAGCTGCTAAACTGTCTTCCTAAGTGGCTGTATCATTTTGTATTACCATCTCATTGTTCTTCGAATTTGCATATTGGTAATGACATGTGATGTAGATAAATTGTTTCATATGCTTATTTACCATCTGTATATCTTTTTTTTAAGGTGTCAAGGTCTTCAACCCATTCTTTAATCAGGTTGTTTTTTATTGTTGAATTTTAAGAATTCTTTATGTATTTTGGATAACAGTCCCTTATCACATGTAACTTTTGCAGAAATTTTCTCCCAGCCTTATTTTCACCATGTACCTTTTTTTTTTGTTACCATGTACTTTTAATCCAATTTTATTTAAACATTTTAGGCACGCCTCAAGGGAAAGAAAGCAAGGGAAGTATGAACTTCCAGTTTAGGCTACAGCAGCTCCTTCTGATCCAGTACGAAGATATGGATCAGAAGATAACAAGTATAATATCACACTTGGAAAGAAAAGTCACAGGAGTAAGCTGAAGTCTGACCATCATGTTTCCCTAAAATCATCTCTGAAGATTTTCCTTGGGCATTTCAGCACTTTTATATGATTGCAAATATTTTTATTAGTGTTCTGGTGTCTGGTAGCATGAAATAAGCACATTCTTCCACTAAATGCAGCTATAAAACATGCACAGAATGCATGAGCAGCTACTTGAGAACTCTGAAAATTAAACAGTAGCAGGCAACTTGGGAAAGAAGATTACAATTCTAAGTGCCACTAAACCACCAGTGACCTTACCATTTCTTGTCTTAGATATTTCCAGACTTGGTCTCAGAGCAGCCTGAAATCTAGGAGTGGGCACTCTTGAAGACCGAGTGAGCTCCTTGCTAGCTCACAATTTTGGCTAGCAAGATGGAAAGGGGATGTTCTCATGGTTAGAAAGAGTGATATAAAACTCCCTGTATTGTTGATATTGTGGTGTTTTTTTTGTTTTGTTTTGTTGTTTTGTTTTCCTCCACTCTCCTCCTCCAGGCTTCAAGCAATCCAGTGCAATTGGTGGTAGCCATGGAAGCAAGAGTAATAATGATGGCTAAGGGATACACAATGAGGAAGCGGGAGTTTCCTTATAAACCAGAGGAAATTAGATCCCAAAAGGGTGGAGCAAGCACCTGTTTCTTTTTAACTCTCTCTTATCTTACTGTATCTAGGCTCAGGGAGTGATCACAATCACAGGAAGCACAAGACAGAACTAGGAAAACAAAACCCCAGCTTTCTGGCTGAACTTAAAAGAGGGGCTCCAGGGAACCAAAAAAGGTCCCAGGGAGGTCACAGACAGGAAAAAGTAGGGAGAGTGACTAGAAAAAGTAGTTTATAAACTCCTGAGAATATTTCCAAGATGCACATGTATAGCTTGGACACATAATAGCATACCATCAACTTTGAAAACTGCACTGCAAGATAGACCACTACCCAGAACTCAACTACAGGGTGGCACACACATAAGACAGAGCCAAGAAATACTGCAAAGAAATTGACAAAGAAAATCACATTGAGACTATAACTCCTATAAGACTTGTTGGAACTTGCAACCGGAAACCAACCAGGTCAATTGCTTGCTAAAAGAAAAATATCAGCATTCCCCAGAAGACTGAAGCAAACCCAGAAAATACTAGCATAATATTCAAAAAAGCCAGAATATTCTCCAACATTGCATAATATTTAAAGAGCCTAAAATGTTACCTGGGGTGAAAAGGCAACAAACAGATGCCAACACTGAGATGAAACAGATGTGGGGATTATCTAAAAAATATTTTAAAGAAACTATTATAATAATCCTCTAAGATGTAAGGTCAAACACATTAAAATGAGTGGAAAGAAATTCCTCATCCAAGATAGAAAAGATATAAATAAGAGCCAGAGAATTTTAGAACTGAAAAACCAGTAATCAAAGTTTGAAACTCACTGGATGGGCTCAATAGCAGAATGAAAATGACAAAGCAAAAAGTGAACTTGAAGATAGATTAATGATAATTATCCAATATGAATGCTAAAGTAGAAAAGGGATTTAAAAATTAATGACTAGAGTCTTAGGGAGTTGTCCAATGCCAAAAAATAAATAATAAAATTTGTATCTTCACAGAGACAAAAAAAGAGGAAAAAGAGCATTATCCTGTGAAATATTTGAAGAAATAATAGTTAAAACTGTTCAAATTGAAAAAGGCATAAATCTATAGAATCAAGAAATACAGCAAACCCTAGGCAAAATAAACCCAAAGAAATTCATGCATAGGCATATCACAATTAAACTCTTCAAAACTAAAAGTAATATGCAAATTAACCATCACCCTGTTAAACCCACAAGCCATGCCCATCATCCAATCAGAAGAGAGTATGCAAATTATACCCAACCAAGATGGCTGCGGCCATGGAGTGAGCAGAAGGCTTGGGTTTCCCAAGCAATAGAGGAAGCCAAGCTTTTCGCACACCCTGGCAGGCCCAAACCTCCACTCAAGGCTACAAAGTTTTAATTATACAAGATAAATAAATCCCAACAGAAATAGCTATGGCCACAGGGCAAACAGGAGGCTTGGATCCGCTTAAGGCTACAAAATTTCAATTGTAGAAGAAAATAAATCACGATTTATAATATTAAGTGTTAAACTGGAAACAAATAAAAATAATTATTAACTAGTTTTAATGTAACAGTAGCACATTGATTACATATTAAATAACATTTTAAATGAAAAATTATTTTTATAAATTAAAAATAGAGTGAGAAGAGTAGAGTTGTTTAAATATTTCCAAATGTCTCAATGCCAAGTTTAATGGAAGTCAGCTGGATTCTTATAGTTGCTGCTGGGATCCTTGGGATCTCAGGTCATACTTTGAGAAGTATTGCTTTATAGAATAGGATGTATAGGAGAAAAAAATGTTAGATATGAAATTGTCTCTATCAATGTATCTTTATATACAAATCATCAATATATTTTAAAATGGTGTTTGTTATAAAATCATAAATACAACTGAAAGGTATTTATTTGTATATGTATGGTAACACATGAAAATTGTTGCCTTAGCCAAAAGTAGAATTTACTTCTCTTGTTCCAAATTCCATATTCTTTTACTATATCATGCTGCCTCCCAAATGCCTTGTTAGGGCTGTTGCAAATCCTTCTTTCCTTCTCCACTTTCTAATTATATTGGAAGGAACATTCAACACTTCTGAAATCATTCGATATTTTCACAGACTCAAATATTATTCTGATTTAGCTTGCTTTTCCGCCATTTTTCCTCTTAATTTTTTTCCTAAAGTATGCCTTCCCAAATATTGTCTGCATTTTTCTGAATAACACCAGCTGTTCATTCCCAGGTTGGCTATGACCCCAATGCAGCAATGACACCAAGCCAATGTTCTCTCCTTGACAGCATCAAGAAAATAATGTTTTATGGATTCGGTTCACTGCTAGATTCTCTTTATATTTGAACTCACAAGATGAAAGGAGGAGTGAAGATAAATTAAAAAAAAAAAGTATGCCTTCTGGACTTTTGCTTTGACATACTTAAGAATACTTGGATATTCCAAATATTAATAAAGAATATACCTGGATGTTAATATATTATACATTTAATGAATTTAAAATGTCCTCAAGAGACTATTTTACTTTCTAATCTTTATTCAGTAACACACTGACACAAGAATTATATCAAACTGCTACAAGCATTTCTCACAGAAGAAAAGGAAAGGAGACTTTACAAACTTCTCAAGTAGCTCCACTGTAACATTTTGGTAAATAACAACCCACCTCAAAATGTATTTAGTTATCGATAGCTTGTGATTCTATGAACCAGCAATTGGGGCTAAGTTCAACTGGCTGATTCTTCTGGGCTCAGCTGGCCTCAGTCATCTAGCTAGCTGGGATGACTCATTTTTGCAATGCAAGGTCTTATCCTCCAGCAAGTCAGCCCACACACTGGCCAGTCAGATTTTTGCAACAGATCAGACTCTCCTGAGGCCCAGACTTGGAATTTGCACATTGTCTGCCATACTCTATTGGCTAGAGCAAAACACAGGCCAGCCCAGATTGAAGGGGTAGAAGAGCACAATCGGCTCTTGATGGAAAGAACTGCTGAGTAACGTGGTAAGAGTATGTTTATAAGGAGAATAAAACAGCCAATTTTTCAAACCATCTACCATACCCACTGTATGAGATCCAGGAAGCTACTCCAGATTAATTCTCAGCACAAGAGAAAGATTATAAAGATGTGGAAACAGAAATTTAAAAAGGTCTTGGAAAAATACCTAAAATTCAAGAAGGGGCACTTTTGGTGGTGGTGATGAAAGATGGAAAAAGCTGAGTGCTGAAGAAAATTAAGAGCACTTCAATCTCCACTGTGTATTATATAGGGTATAACTAGGGGTAATGGAGAGTGAAATTGAGAAGAAAACTTGGGAAGAATTCCATGAAAGTCCTAAGAGTAAAGATTATTATTCTATAGAACAATCTTGCAGACAAAACAGTATTTGTCCATTGCCTGTAAAATCATACTTTTAAATTCCATAAGTAAGAAACTTGCCTTAGACATTGCAAGGCTGGCCAGTTTATTTGACCTTCCTCTCTATACTTAATTGCTGAGGTCATCAGTTTTCGGGTATTATCCCTTCCCTTTCTATTGTCACAGTTCTTGGTCCAACCCTGATTGGATCATGCCTGATGTGCTGTAACAACATGCAATTGGCCACCCTATTTCTGTCATTTATCTTTTCTTCACAACATTGAGAACTGAATTTCAAAAGTATTATTTTAGGATTACACTCCTTTAAAAATGTGTTGTCTTGTTTAGACTATCATTGTCAGTCTGTGGACATTTATTCAGTTCCTGCCATGTCCTAGGTGCTGGATAAAAATTAGTTTGGGATATAAAATATCATTACTTTCTCATTGAATAGTTTCTTTTTTAACTATTTCAAAGACATTTCTCATCTATTATTTCATTGAGTTTCTGTAAATTGACTAAGAAGATGTTTTCTGCCTTCTATACATGTGGAAACTAAATCACTGTAAAATATATGGGGGTGACTAAGGTCATGTAGCCAGTTATTCCATTATTCAATTCCCCAAATTAACATCAGCAAGAGTAAGACAGTAAAGTGGAAGGAAAAGATACTAAGTATTTAACTATCAATATTTGTCCTGTTTCTATACCTTTTTTAATGGAGCATGTTCTTTTACTTCCTGTTATGGGCTATATTGTTCTTCTACCTCTTTATGTGTCCCAACCCTCAGTACCTCAATATACCCATATTGGAGAAGAACTCATTAAAGAGGTGATTAAGGTAAAATGAGGTTCTTAAGGTGGAGCCCAATCCAATATCACTAATGTCCTTAGAAGAAGAGGTGAGACACCAAGCATGCCCATGAACAGAGGGAGGACCATGTGCAGACACAGCAAGAAGGCAGCTATCTTCAAGCCAAAGGAGAGAAGCCTCAAGAGAAAGCTAATCATTCAATGCCTCGATCTTGGACTTCCAGCCTCTGTAATTATGAGGAAATAAATTTCTGTTGTTGAATACACCTACTTTGTTATGGCAGCCTGAGCAGTCCAATGCACCCTTTACATCATGCTTCCTACTCTTTCAATGTTATTATACTACTCTTCTAACAGGACCACTCTTGCTTCCTGATAGTTTTTGCCTCAACATAAAATTTCACAGTTTGAGGATTATCCAGCAACTTCAAAAGTGAGAAAGAAAACATATAAGCTTTGCCACATTTTTATTCCTTTAAGATATACCCATCAAGTGATCACTGTACTGAAACACTATTTGGGTTTCTCAGGTGAAGAAATGGGGGAAAGGGTTTGACCAGGAGAGGGCTGTTTCATATTACCTCCTGCATCTTATGGCTGTTAGGTAACCAAAGACAAAAATCTTAGGTGTTGTTGCAATACTCAAATGTGTATTGGGAGCCAGAAAACAAAGTGTGTTGAGAAAAGAAAACCTGTTCCTTCCTGTCTATAGGTCTTCTATTTCATCCTGGAAACACACAATTCCACCAGCAGGTTAGTTTCCAAAACTAGAAACAGGCACACTATGCATGGCCTATGTGTTCCAACTAGTGTCTTTACTGCTTCCTAGTCATGTTTGAAGCGCAATGTTGACTTCTTCTTCCAGCCTTGGAAGGAGTGGTTCATTCTCCTTAAAGAATGAGCTTTTGAAGCACAGGGGATAGATGAGACATGGTTTAATGGTTCTTACAGTGTAACATCTCTGGCAAAGGATGTTAGTGGAATAACTCAAATCAATGCCACTCACACCACCCCTGCCAGATTTTTTGTCAAATAATGTGCCAAATATTTGACAGAACAGTGATGAATAAACAAGAATGTTTAAAAAACATTAAAAATAGTTTCACTGAGATTTGCTCAGCACAAAGGCAAACCATAACTCAGAAGATTTTTGCCACAGTTTACAAAATAGAAAATAACATAACTACTGTTTCTCAGGCAAATAGCAGTAGTGCAATGAACAGAAGTACAGGTACATTCTAAAAAAAGAATGCATCTGTTCTATGCCTCCATGCTTCATGTCTTCTTTTTTCGGTAATTCATTTTGTTCATTAGATTCAACAAAAAAAAGTGAGATAATGGAACAGACTGACATACTTTGATGTGGGGTTGAGGTGAAGAGATAAACCAAAGAACTTATCTATAATAATAAAAGGGTGATTAGACCGGACATCTTCCAGATGTCATTCTGGACGTCCACCCTGATGAAGCCGGGGCTGAGCGAAGCCAGCCTGGGCCCCAGCTGCCTGTGGGCGGCCCAAGGGAAGCCAGTCCGGTTCCTGAGTGCCTGTTGGTGGCCTGAGGAGGGAAGCAGCCCAAGTCCCAGGTGCTGGAGGGAAGTCGGTGCTGGCAGCCAGGGGAAGGAAGGCCTACTCAAGTTGCAATAGAATTAAAATGGATTTCTAGAAAGAATAGGAACCAGGAGTAGAGACAGTCAATCATCTTAAGGACTTAGAATCAAATTCCAGATTTCCCCAAGGGCAAAAACCAACATCTAAGGCTGGTGGGTAGAGGTAAGTAGAAGTGAAGCATACTTTTAAACCTATGCCAAGGCAAGAGAAAAGCATCCTTAATCAGAAATCCTTTCTACAAAATAGTTACAGACTTACTTTTTTATGCTGCATGGCTATTAAGCCCCAGGATAGCTGAACACTTGTTAGCTGAATTCATTTATTTTGCCTTTCATTGTCATCATGTGGACAGTAAGGGATAAGAGGGCATAGCACACCCTCCACCTGAAATCTAACATTTTTCCCACTCTATGTACCTCATCAATATGGAAAGGACCATGGTGTCAGGGAGAGGATAATGATCTGAAGGGGAGGAAAATATAAAGCTGCCCTCGCTGCCCTAAAGCTTTAAAGTGCGTATAAATAATTCAAAATGTAGATTATTAACTTGTTCATAAAGTTAACTTTTGCTGGAAATCCAACATGCCAGTATAAATGAAAGAACTTTTTTTCTCAAAGAGAATGAGAAAACATGGAAAACACAGAGTTCTATTTTCAGATTGATTTTTTTCCCAGCAAAGAATTTTTTGCTGTTCTTTTTAATGCATATTCTCAATATATATGTAATAAAAAAGAGACAATAAAAAGGAGATAAAGTAAAATATAGGAAGCCTATTTCTCCCTGCTCTGTTCTCTTCCTCTGAATCTAATTCACTAGGGATAAGAACAGTTAATCTGAAGTATATAGGCTTATACAAATGTCTCTGAATTTACAAAGATACATTTCATGTCCAATTGAGTTACAGTAGATTATACAATAGAGAAAATCTTTTTTTAAAAATATTTTATTGATTTTGTACAGAGAGGAAGGGAGAGAGATAGAGTTTTAGAAACATCGATGAGAGAGAGTCATCGGTCAGCTGCCTCTTGCACACCCCCTACTGGGGATATGCCTGCAACCAAGGTACATGCTCTTGACCAGAATCGAACCTGGGACCCTTCAGTCCGCAGGTTGATGCTCTATCCACAGAGCCAAACCGGTCAGGGCAATAGAGAACATCTTATTACATTTTCATTTAGCAATCTACCATCCAAAACAGAATATGTAGATCTATTTTGTTACTCGTAACCATTGTATAATATTCTAATACTAGAGGCTCGATGCACAAAATTTGTGCAAGGGGGTTGGCCCTCGAAGCACTGGCTTTGTCTGGAAGGTTGTCCAGAAGGTTATTCAACTGTCCAGTCTAATTAGCATAGTATACTTTTATTATTATAGATAGGCATTATTAGAATATTATACAGATGAGCCAAAACCGGTTTGGCTCAGTGGTAGAGCGTCGTTCTGCAGACTGAAAAGTCCCAGGTTCGATTCCGGTCAAGGGCATATATATTGGTTGCGGGCACATCCCTGGTAGGGGGTGTGCAAGAGGCAGCTGGTCAATGTTTCTCTCTCATCGACGTTTCTATAATAGCTCTCTATCTCTCTCCCTTCCTCTCTGTAAAAAATCAATAAAATATATTTTTTAAAAAGAATATTAAACAGATGAAAATGTATTTTTTACTGAATTTCTTCATGCATTTATAAACTTTGCTCTTATAGCACTTATTCCTAAAATTAGAATTTATAGTTAAAAGGTTATTAACCATTAAATATTGACATATGATAACAAATTCTGAACTTATTTGCAATCCAAGTAGCACTCTATAAAACTGTCCAATTCTTCATTCGCATTCAAGCAGCACTGTACCAGTCATTTTGTCTTTTCCTAAATGGATAGGTAAAGAGTTACATTTCTTAGCTATTTCCATTTTTAATTGTTCAGTAAAATTGAACACATTTTATTTGATGTTGAGTATTTGTAGCTCCTGTTTCATGAGTTGTCTGTGGATAGCTTTTGTCCACTTAATGTTTTCTTCATCGTATTAATATGTAAGAGCTCCTTTTACTTAAAAAATATTAGTTTACTGTACATGCTATATGCTGTGAATATATTTTTATTAATATTTGGGAAGTTTTTTTGAGGAGAAGTTTTAAATTAACATGGAGTAAAAATGAATTAGTTCCTTTCTTTATGACTTCTAAATTGTGTCAGGCTTGAGAAATCCTTTCCTAATCCAAGAGTATCATAATATTTAGTTACATCTCATCTCAATACTTCTATGGTTGCATTAAAAAACAACAACATTTAAACTTTTAGGTCATCTGGAATTCATTCTGGTGTTGAATTTGATGTAGGAATCCAACTTCATTTTTTTTTAAATGGCTATGTCACTGTTCAAAACAGTGATTTTCAATGACATCTTATACAGTGAATTGCAATAAAGGTTTTAATCTACTTATTGATTATTCTGCACCATTAATTATCTATTCTCTTATTGGTACCACATTACTTAAATTATTGTAACTTTATAAAAACAATTTAAAATCTAATATGAATATTTTCTTCTGATTATTGTCCCAGCATTTCCTATCCAAATCACAGATTTTATCTTCTGGATGAAATTTATGAAGTTTTTTAAAAAGCTATGTTTTAATATACAACAGTTCATTTACCTGATAAATTATTTTAAGAAGAATTTATATAATTACAGAATGTCTTCCTAATCAAGAATAAACATTGTTTCCCTTTTAAAATATATTACTTCTCACACTTATCATCATTTCCTTTAAAGAAGTGTTATGTATTGTTTTCCATATGCCTAGCTATTTAATTTTATTTAACTGGAATTTTTTTATTCAATTTTCTTTGCCAGGTTCTTATTGATGTTTGTATGTTAGTTTACACTCTAGGCATACAATCAAAATATAATCTGCAAATAATTTACCCCATTTCAATGCAAACTACAAAAGTGTAGCCAGTCCATGTTTATGTGGCAGCATGTCCTGAGAGTCTTATTACCTGGCTGACATTTAATAGGCTGTCAATCAATATTCGTGTAATAAATGGATGAAATAATATTTCCCCTTTGGTTCCAACATTTCACATTTGTTATTCTTAAACACTACCAATAATAGTAGACATCACTTTTCTTTATGACTTAAATTGTAATATTTTAGTTGGCTAAAATATTTTTTCATGTGAAGGAAATTTTTATCCATTCTATTCCTCTAAGAGTTTTTGAGACAGGAATGGGTATTGAAATATTTCAAATGTCATATCAGCATATGTGAAAGCCACCACTTATTTTTTTCTCCCTTGACTTATTAATATGCTGAATATTATGAATGCATTTTAAAACACTGAATCAGTATAGATTTGTGGACTGAATCCCAATTGGCCATGGTGACTTATTCTTTTAATGTACTGCTGGATTCTATTTCTAATATTTTATTTAGAAATAGCGCCAATATTTCTAAGTGAGATTTGTCTTTTGTTTTCTTTTGTGTTGTTATTCTTTTTTTAAATGTCTGCACTACGGGCTTCAAATAGAAAAGTAAAAAGTTTACTTTCTTTCTTTGCATTACAGTACATTTTAAGTAGTATACAACCATTTCTGATTTGCTGTCCTTCTCCAAATTCTCCTAGCCTGAAGTTAAACTTGATCCTTTTAGATCCTTTTGATCCTTTTAGATCAAAATTCTTCCTTTCCTAATTTTGAGCTGTTGCTTTGCTATCTGGCCCTTTCAAGTCTGGCAGTGTTTTGAAGTTTTGCACCCCCACTGACCCACACACACACCCCTTGGTACCTCCAAAAAAGCTGTTAGAATTACTATGTGTGTGTCCTAGCTACATATGTACTTGAGAACCAATTCCATCTTTGTTCACAGCAAATTTGAATTTCCTCATGTGATTGAAGAGTTTCTGTGGACCACATGTATAAGCATGTGTTTCATACTATTAAAAAGTTTTATGGAACACTATATTTTTGCTAAAATTAAGCATTTAAAGAAGAGATATCAGCTGGAGAAGATCGCTTATCATTCAACGTCAAAACATTTTTTGTAACAATTTTGAAACATTACTGGTTATCATTTGAGATAGAGGTTTAAGGTAAAATCTGAGTGGGGTGACCAAAAAGTACTGGCACCATGATATTCAAAATCCTGACATTGTGCCAATACCTACAGACACTGTTAAATAGACCAGACTGTTAAATCTATGGTTTGGAGCAATAAGAAATGAAAACTTAACACTGTGATCAAAATATATGAAAATAAAAGTGCTACCACTTGTGATACAACCTGTAGATGCAAGTTTCTCGGGGTTATGGGGGGTTTGTTACCAAGGAATAAGGAGGAAGAAGCACATGGAGAAATGTTTCAGATTTGAAGAAAGGCTGGTACCTGTAGAAGGATAGTTCCAGGGGGCACAGAAGAGGCCTTTGAAAGTTGGAGAGAACTGGAGACATGAAAAATAAAGCCTTATGTGTAACAGAGGGTCGCATCATATGTGCCAACTGACAAAATCACACTTAGAAAACATGGTCAGCTTAGTCTCATTTCGAGGAGGGTAGAAACTGGGCCTGATGCCCAGAGACCTCGGTATTTAAAAATAGTCAAGTGTCTGCTATATACAACATTCAATACAAAAATATTAGTGACATAAAACTAGAAATCACATTGAAAGCTAAATGCAATTTTAATGAACTCCCTTTCACTTACAATTTACCTATTTGGTTTATAATAGTTACTGTGGCATCATAGAATGATATGTGGTCTTTGTCCTCAGTTCCTTTGTTCCCAGCTCCTAAAATGTTTGGAATTTCCTGAGTGACAGGGCAATAGAATTGTCTTATGCCCTAATGAGGTACCCTTGGCAGGCTCCTAGATAGCTTCAGGATGGGGCTGGTTATCAGAAAGACCAACCCTTCTTTAGAATTTAAAACCTGATGCCAGACCCCCAACCTCTGGTAAGGGAGAGAAAGGGGAATGAGATTGACTTAATTAGCAATGGCCAATGATTTGATCACTCATGTCCACCTAAAAATCCCTCCATGACAGGTTTTGAAGGGCTTTTGGGTTGGTAAACAAATCCATGTGCTGGATGGGGGGGGAGGGGGGGGGCGGGAGACACACCCCAGTTTCATAGACCTGGTGCTCAAGACCTAATGTTGTCCTCTGTAATTCTTCATCTGGTTCGTTTGTATGCTTTATAATAAATTAGTGAGTGTAAGTTAAATTTCTTCCCAAGTTCTGTGAGCTTTTTGGCAGAGTATTGAACCTGAGGAGAGGCTCATGGGAACCCCTGATTTAGAGCCAGTTGGTCAGAAGATTGGAAGTGCAGGTAGCCTAAGACTCCTGACTGACATCTGAAGTGGGGGCTGTCTCCTGGCATTGAGTCCTTCAGCTGTGAGGTCCAGGTAGTTAGTGCCAGGACGGAACTGAATTGTTGGACATCTAGTAGGTGGCAGTGAAGTAGAAAAGAGATAGTGATAAAATACATATACTTGGTGGCAGGAGGAAACAGCATCTCTCAGATACTTTTATTATTATTAGTCTATAGAGAATTAAGTAAAACCAAATAGAAGGTGAATTGTACTCTGTAATTCCCAAGTCAAATGGCAATAATGGAGAGCAGACCTGAAACTTGAAGGCATGTGTACTGGATATTTAATAAGAAACTGCAACCTTCCTTTCTCTGCATCATCTATAGAGTTTTGGTCCTATTCCCAAGATTAGAATGTAATTGTTGTATTTAGCTTGTAAATTTCAGGATCATTCTGAGGTCAAGCTTGTTAGGATGTTTCTATTGAAATGGATAACATTCCTAGACTGAGCTGTAATACTCCAAAATATTATGTGAGGAAGGAGGTTCAGAGTGTGTGCCCAACATACAAGCCCCACGTGGAATAAATGTGTTACTTATTTTTATAGCAATTATGGCATGAATTCCAACCAATCAGTAAATATAGCTGTTTGAGACCTTCAACATCTTTTGAGATAAAATTTAAAGTAATGATTCACTCCCTCTGAGTCAAAATGTATGATGACAATACAGAAGTTGAAGTACTTTCTGCTACAGAATTCCTCTTTATAAATTATACCATAGGTTTTATTGAAGTAAAAAAAATCATCTGAATATCTGCTCTTTCTCAATTCAAATAAATATTCTGAAGCAAATATCATCCTCAGGTACTCTGTAGTAAAGAGATCCTGAAATATTTATCAGATCTACCTTCTTTGAAGTAAAGAGCATGTCAGTTTTAGTCTACAATGTTGGTGTGAGATAACATTTTCTTCAACAGCTTCCCTATGGAGTAAGTATGGAATAAAGAGGACAATTTTTAACTTGGCATCTTTCAGTTGACAATGAATTATTAAATATAACACATAAATGTCAAAGTGAATCTCTTACGTGTAATGGATGATTTTAGAGGACTCTTTAAAAATTTAAAATTAAATCTATTGCAGTCCTATTCAGTCAACATGCTAACAAAAGGCTTTCATACAGCATGTTGATTATATATTTAAAGACTGAAACCTTTAGTATGCATATCTTTGAATTACTAAGACTATTTCTACTCAATGTATAAGCTAATAGCATGTACTGAGTTGTCTAAATTTTATTCAGAATTAGTGAATGTATCTTAAAAAGACAAAAAGTATGCTCATTAGTTGTGATTTTACTTTAAGAGAGGTGAGGTGCTCATATAACTTTCGCTCTCCCTATTCTATACTGAACTTCAATCTGTAACATATGCCCTTTAAATGGGCACTGGAGATATGTGAATATGTGAACAGGTGGTGTTGTTAAAATTAAAACAACAGACACCAGGGGCATGAGGGCATGAGTAGGGGATAATGGGGGGATAAGCACACATATGTAATACCTTAATCAATTAAAAAATTTTAAAAAGGAAGGGTTTAGCACTTGTCAATTCACAGTAGCATAACAACACAATGAAATTTATTTTTTTTGTTTGAAATGGAAGACATATGTAGATTTACCTATGACTACTCATGCCTATGTGCATTAATAGAATTAAAAATTTTATGTATATCAGTGAACACATGTCACTTCCACTATTAAAAAAAAAGAGAAGGTAGTGGTCTTCTGAAAGGCACATACAAAACAACAACAAAGCTAACTCCGCAGCACTCTTTAGAACAGTGATTTTTATCTCATTAGCAATTTGTATGGTACTATATAAAGAAGTGAATTAAACTCTCTAAATAAGCTCTCAAAAAAATGAACTTACCAAATTCAAGTTAATCCACAAACCATTTAATATACGCATATGTGCTTTTGCATGGCAGTAGAATTCTGAATGTAAGAAATAACAATATAATCATGAAAATAGGACATTACACTACAGGTGATAAAAATTTCAAATCAAATACAAATTTAAAATCAGCCCTGGCCAGTGTGGCTTAGGTGGTTGAACATCGTCTCATGTACCCAGAGGTTGCTGGTTTGATTCTGGTTGGGGCAACTGCCCAAGTTATAGGTTCCATCCCCATTAGGAGGCCTGCAGGAGGCAGCCCATGGCCATTGATGTTTCTCTCCCTCTCCCTTCCTCTTTCTCTAAAGACAAATAAAAACATTTTTAAAAAAAATAAAGCTAGACCTTTCTTATGGTTCTTTCTTTCTTTCTTTCTTTCTTTCTTTCTTTCTTTCTTTCTTTTTTTAGATCTTTAAATTGATTTTTAGACAAAGAGGAAGGGAGAGGGAGAGGGAGAATGAGAGAGAGAAACATTGGTGAGAGAGAAAAATATCAATAGACTATTTCCTGGATCCCCCCCACCCCCACCAGGGGATGAAGCACACAACACAGGTATGTGCCCTGACTAGGATTCAAACCAGCAACCTTTCAGCATGAGATAATGCCTAAACCAACTAAGACACACTGGCCAGGGCAGGCTAGATCTTTCTTTAAAAATCTTGTAAAATACGCCGAAACCGGTTTGGCTCAGTGGATAGAGTGTCGGCCTGCGGACTGAAAGGTCCCAGGTTTGATTCTGGTCAAGGGCATGCACCTTGGTTGTGGGCACATCCCCAGTGGGGGGTGTGCAAGAGGCAGCTGATCAATGACTATCTCTCATTGATATTTATAACTCTCTATCCCTCTCTCTTCCTCTCTATAAAAAAAAATCAATAAAATATATTTTTTTTAAATCTTGTAAAGGCTTTCAGTTAAAATTATTATTATCTCTATGTAGTATGTATGCTACTCTAAGCAAATAAAGAGAATCTCATTTAAAAATACTCTATGCAAACCCTAGAAAAATTCTATACTTTCACTAGTTTTCACAAAAAAAAAATAATACTCAAAAAGAAACTATTTTCCTCAAGCATCCAATGCAATTATACAAAAATATCAAGGAAACAGGAATGGCCCAATCTCAATGAAAGATAGCTGGTTATATTTTCTTTTAATATATAGTACTTCTACTGACAACCAAATCTGGCAGCTTTTAAATGTATGCAAAACTCAACAAACATGAGTCAGGTTTTCATGAAGCTCTCCATCAAGTTTGGGCCATCTCCAGAATTCAATCTAATGTTAATGAAAGAATTATACTTTAACAACAGGCACTCTTGCTTGGTCAAGCTTGCTGAAGTTTTTGCCTCTTTCAAAATGGCAAAAATATGTCTTTCCAATATGCGCTCATTTCATTAAATGACTAGTTTAATAGCCAAGTCTTCAGACTTGATCAATCATGTTGAAATGTGTGTGTTCAGGACTATTTCAAAACTTTCCCAAATAGTCCTTTGTCTTTCTTTTGAGGGAGAGAAAAACTGGGCTGGCTATAGCATGGTGAAGAATATGTTTTAAAAAATTGTATTACCATATTCTCTTTCATCAAATTTTATGAATCTCTCCATGTCAAGACACTGAATAATAGATATTTTTTAAAAGTGGCATTTCCCACCAGATAACCCCAATTTAAAACAGGATATCCTAGTCTCTCAATTGCCTGACAGGAACTCTTTTTTGGATGAAATAGACCATATGTTTTCCAGGATAGGAAACAAAGATATGAAGGATTTGGTGGGAACTTATCAGACATTCCCTACAAGGATGAAGGAAAGCACCCGATGCATGGCTGAGCTGCACTCTCCAGGAGCATAACAGATTTAGGAAGTGATAATCCAAGCCACAGAGAAATATTTAGCTAGTGAACAGGAGAATTCATTTTCTAACCATGAAGCTATTTAACATTTAGTTCTGTGGAGCGAAAAGTTTATAGGGGAAATTCTTTGGCTTTCCTGCTGAGATAATTCCCTGAGGATGCCTCTTCAACTCTTATCTTAAAATACACCACTGAACCTTGGAATGGTAATGATTTCCATTGCTTTTATGGGGATTTGTCTTTTCCCCCCCAACTTTGAGTATGTGAATTATTTATTTCCCCAAAATAACTAGAAAAATATTCGCGGACATTATTTAACAAGTATTCCTTCATTCTGAGTTAATTTAGAAATAATATTTGCTTGGCAACATTGCATTCTTAATTATGAAAAGAATGACATTAATAAAATAAAATTGACTTACATACTCTAAGTACAAACATAATCATACCAATGATGCACTTTCATTTAGTGTTGGTAACATGCAGTGTGCTTGTTATTACTAATCAGTATCATAAGAATTTTATTTCTGAAGTTAACCACCATTTATCAAGTGCTTTCCACTTGATAAATGGTGGTTAACACACTAAGCACTATACTAGACATGAAGAATCAGAGATGATCAAGAAAAATATCTACAAAATATGTTATATTGTAACTACTAAGTTTTTTTTTAATCTAAAGGTAATAAATAATCTTTTTATAATCAGGCATTTATTAAGTACCTAGTATGCTCCAGAAGCCATGGCTAATTGATGAACATTGTAAAGTGAATACAAAAGACATGATTGCTGCCCCCATGGATCATATGTGTAGCATAAGAGGAAGATTGTTAAAAATAATTGCAATGGAATACAATAAATTCTACAGGGAAGTTGAGATTACTGATAGAGGAGTACAGAACTAGCCAACCAAAGCATTCGAGGTAATCAAGGAGTAAAGCCTTAGAGGAGAAATGTCTAAATTGGGACCTAAAGAGCTATTAACAGTTTTAAAATCAAGGAGTATAAAGGAGTATTCCAGGCAGAGAAAATATATGTGAAGATCCAGGAGAAGAGGAAGGACCAGAAAGAAGCTCAGTATGCTGAGTAAGAGTGGAAGTGACAAGAATTGAGGATAGGTAGAAGCAGGGCCAGATCATAAAGGACTTTGATCACTGCCTTAATGGGATTGGTCTTCATTTTAAGATGAATGAGGAATCATTTCAAGTTCTAAGTACAGGAACAATTTATCAAACTTATCCTTGGAAATATTACAGTGGCTGCACTATGGAGAATAGATTGAGTAGAAACCAAGGAGATCAATTAGGCTTTTGTAACATTAATTCAGGTAAGAATAATGATGGTCTGCGCCAAGGCAGTGTGGGTGGAGAACAAAGATAAATTTAAAAGCTATTTAGAAGACACAATGGCAGTTCTAAGTGACTGGTAAATGTGAAAAGGAGAGAATGAAATATACGAGGTTAGAATAACCCTGCTAGTTTTTTGTTTGTTTATTTGTTTGTTTGGCAACTAGTACGAAGTTGCCAATCTTATAAACAGGGAATTCCAAAGGAAGAACCACTTTAGAATGTGGGAATTGAGTTTTGGATAGAAATTGTCTAAGGAGCATGAGAGAAGACTAAATTAGAAGATCAAAGTTGGGAGTCAGTAGTATCTCAAATCAGCAGAGTGTGCTATCATAGAAGAATTATTAGAGATCCACTCGCTATTTTTCCCCTGGCTATAAGTTTGTACTGGGCCTATATTCAGGCCAACTCTAAAGTGTCAAAGAAGCAATGTCCACTCCCTAAAAGAATCCATCATCCAATGAAATATGGCAAACTAGTAGATAATTGCCTCAACTTGCTTGCACTTTTCTTTGCAGGTGTTTTTCACAGTGTCCTGGAGTTCCTAAGTTGAATAAAGACCCAGCTATGCATAGTGTAGATAAACTTGCCAATTCAACCTTTTATTCCCATCTTCTCTGCTTCACTTTATCATACTTCCACTTCTGTTTTCTGAAGTCACCTTCAAAATTAACTACTTGCGTGTAAAACTGTATTTCAGGATATGCTTCTGAAGAAACTAAAACTAAGATAACTCGTACAAGAATTTGCTTTATGAAAAAGTCTCTCAACAGAGTACTCTGGAACTCAATCATTCACCAATCAGATGGCAGTTAAGGACATAATTGCTGGTCATGGGTGGTTTTAGCACCCAATATTGCTTGAGAACCACAATTACTGAGGCTTTTGTGTGTGGTGAATTGGGATAGATCCAAATAGAAGGGAGTTCACTGTCTTGTGCAATACCTCTAATCTTAATAGTTATGGCGTCTATTTTAATTATAAGAATTGTGAGGTAGGTTGACAGTTTCAAACTGTGATAGATTGAAACCCCAGCACCAACAAGTTTCTACATTAAAGTAAGAATTGGAGTAGATTTTTGAATGAGTTCTTGAAATCAGAACATTTGGGTGATATGTTTGAGAAACAAAAACCAGTAGATTCTCCGGAAAACATTAGTTTGGAAAAATGTCATCCTGACCCATTAATCAGGTGATTAGGAAGCCTGGTAATATAAATACCAGGCAAAAGAAGGTTCTGCAACAGACATAGGCTTCAATACAAACTATCATTCTGCTCAGTCACATGACCTGGAAGATTCCATGTTATTAGAGGGGGCAACCATTGTGGATAAGGATACCATATGGATTTGCTAGCAAACTCTGATACCAAAGTCATAATGTACTCCCCTAAATTCCTAGAGCAAAGTCATATTGCCTTTGAAAAACACTATTCGGGCCTGGCCAATGTGGCTCAGCAATTGAGCATTGACCCAGGAATCAAAAGGTCACCAGTTTGATTTCCAGGCTAAGTGCGTCCAGGAGGCAGCCAATCAATGATGTTCTTCCCTCATTGATATTTCTATTTCTCTATTCCTCTTGCTTCCTCTCTCTTCAAAATCAACAAGAACATATATATATTTTAAAAAACTATTCAATGTTCAAAAAGTAACCTTGGCCAGCTATTATGCCTCCAAAGAGTAACTATATATTGAAGCTTCTGATCATGATCTGTATTAACAGCCCTGTCAGGTTGATGGGCATAGCATCAATCTAACAAACAAAGCAAATGACATGTTTAAAATTGGATTAAAACATGGCAAGAAGGCCAAAGTCAGTTACATGAACAGGTGGCTGACACTGCCATGTCACCAACTTCTGTTGCACTTAGCTTACTCACTCTCTCTTTGCTCACGTATATTATTTTGAGGACTCCCTATGAACAATTTATGGAAAGAAACAAAATAAAATCTGTGTGTTTTTTCCCCACAGGTGAGTTGGCTTAATGTGCCTGTGTTACTTACTAAGAAAAAAAATCTGGATTAGCAGGAAAAATATTGGCCATGAACAGGATAATAAAATAGGTGGCAAAATAGACTAATGATAAATACTAATAACAGTCTCAGGACCAACTGCAGTGGGACAGAATGTAACTTGTTCCACTAATCCTCCTGCTAGAAGCCCCTTTATTGGAAACTGTGACCAGCCAAAATTATTTAAATTGCAGAATAGATTAATTTTATATTTTGAGAAAATTACTGACTATATTCATGATTTATAAGACTTAAAATTTCTCTTCCTAAAGATTTTTGGAGGTGATTTATAAGTAGGGTTAAATTTATAGTCAAGTATATGGGCAAGTTGGCATTTTCAGTTGTCTTACAGCTTTCTAATGAAGATATGTGAGCATAGGTTCTAATATATAAATACTTAACCCATATATGTAAATTTTTAAGTTGATTTATAAAATTATATAAATATAATGAAAAATCATATTATATGTTCAGTTATTATAAAGCACACATTTAAAAAACTTTATATGGAACAGCTGAAAGATTATCTTAGCATGTGGATTCAAATCAGCTTTCATAGATAAACATAAGCTGATGAGATTTTTTTTAAATATATTTTATTGATTTTTTTACAGAGAGAAAGAGAGAGAGAGAGAGAGTTAGAAACATCGATAAGAGAGAATCATTGATCAGCTGCTTCCTGCACAACCCCCACCGGGGATGTGCCCACAACCAAGGCACATGCCCTTGACCAGAATCGAACCTGGGACCCTTCAGTCCGCAGGCCAACGCTCCATCCACTGAGCCAAACCGGTTCCGGCTGATGAGATATTTTTATAATTTAGTTTAGTGATGCATACAATAAATAAAAAATTTAACCTGTTACTGTTAACACTGTATCAATTTGAATACTTGAAAACTCTCTTTGAAAGAAAGTATCAAATCACTACACTGTATTTTTAATTTCATATGAAAATTTGAAATATCAGAAAGGTTTTCCTAATCAATCCTGTATAATAAAAAGCTAATATACAAATCGACCAAACGATGGAATGACCAGTCGCTATGATGCGCAATGACCACCAGGGGGCAGATGCTCAGTGCAGGGCCTGTCCCCTGGTGGTCAGTATGCTCCTACAGGGGGAGTGCAACTCAGCCAGAAGTCCTGAGCCAGGCTCATGGCTGGTGAGTACAGTGCTGGTGTCCGGTAGCAAGCTTAAGCTGTCAGTAGTACATCCCCCAAGGGCTCCTGGACAGTGTGAGAGGATGCAGGCTAGCTTGAGGGAACAGCCGAGTGCAAGAATTTTGTGTACCAGGCCTCAGTATGATATATATTGTGCTAAATAGATACATATGCATAGATATAAACATAAAGATACTTTTAATACATTTATATATATGCTCTTTAGGATAATAACTAATTTTAAGGTTTTCATGGTTAGAGGTATCTAAAACTCTTTGAAGTGATGCTGGGTCTCTAAGAATGTGCCTAGGACGCACTCTGTTAAATAACTGGTTAGAACTAAACATTTTTTTTTAATGTGTGTCCAGTTACAGGATCTTTTGAAATCAAGAGTCTGCAAATAGTCACTCCATGATTCTGCCTCCATCTCCCAGCACAAATACCTCTGATCACATCACCTACCATTTGTTCCCTCTCTCTGGGCCTGCAGGCCTCCTTCCCACATCCACCTACGCTGGCATGCTTCTGCTTCAGGCCTTTGAACTAGCTGTTCCCTCTATGTCTTCACTATGATGCCTTCTGATAATTAAGTGCTTCCAACAGGGAAAATAGTGCATTAGAAGATATTTACTGAGTAAAAGCATGGCTTATGAAGCCCACAAATAGCTTTATGTCCTCCTAGAAAGAGTTAATTATAAAATATTTTCAAACATTTTAATTTTTATAAAAAGAAAATTTGCTAATTGAAGCAGAGAATCTATTGAGCTTTTGCTATCTCCAGTGGAGAAGCTGAAAATGCACAAGTTAATATGCTGTGACTATGGAGCTTAGATACTATTAACAAGGGGTAAAATGAATATGATTCTAGGCCACTGTCCATTTTTAGTAGCAGTTATTTCTAGCTATTGTTTGCCCTTTTATAAAGACACATTAGGATTTGATGTGCTTGGCCTGGTGTACAGAATGCTAATACTTTCTCATTAGAAACTGTTTTCTGGAAATCAGGTATATGTTGCAAAGTACACCTGCCCCTGCAGTGTGGCACTGTTAACATTGCAGGGAAGGTAAGTGGTCCATGGAAATATCGCTCAACATGGCGATTTTATTGTAGTTATGATTTCCTTTTTAATATATTCCTCCGATTGAATCTTTTCAACTATTTTTCTCTCAGATTTCTTCAGATTCACATTTAAAGACCACTTGAAAATTTGAAGTATTAGCATCTTAGACTATCTCTACTTGAATATAAGAACCTCAGTGGATACTCACCATAGTAAGAGTTGGGAAGTAAAATCAGATTAAATGAAGCTGTGGAAAGCAAATTATTATGGTGAGAGGCAATAAGCACTGTGGGGGGAAAAAAAAAAAAAAAGTAGAGAGGCTTTTTGGAGCCAGCTCAACCTCAACCCAAATACTGCTTTGGGTACTTTAAGTTAAGCCACAATTGCCTTCTTTCTTATAATGTGATAATAATAGCCTAACTCATGGGAATTTTGTGAGGAATACTAAGATATTGTAAAGCTTCCAGCATAATCTTTGCCCTGGGTGAGTTCTCATAAATAATCACAATTATTTGAATTATTTTTGTTAAGCTTATTTATGTTTTTATTTAATTATTATCCTAAAAATAATAATCCAGTGGGATAAAAATTTTAAAATTACACAAAGTAAACTTGTCATGATATTGATAAAAAGTTTTTCCTGGTTAAATAAAACAAAGTGCTAAGGTTCCTGTTAAAATTTTCACTAAACAAAAATTTAAGCGAGTTTTGTTGTTGTTGTTATTTTGTTTTGTTTTTGTAACATATTACAAGGACCATACAGTTAACACTAGAAAAATAATTCTGAATTTTAGCCTTAGGGTAAAGTTGGACTGGTATTGCCAAAGGAAAAGAGAGGTCCATTGTCTTGTAAGAGGCTTCACGGGAGATGAATACCCCTGATTTCTCCATGATGCTTTGATGACCATTTAACTTTCATGCTCACAAATATGCTTGTTAGGACTAAGATACTGGAGAGTCATAATACTGAGATATAATTATGGTGTCTATCTTATTTTTTTCTTTAAAACTTGTGTTTACACTACTAGGGTTTAACACAGTTCTGAAAGAACTCTGTAAAATTAGACATATCTTTCTACTTGTCCCCAAATTGCTATGTGCATGGCAGAAACATGATTTTATACATGTATCAAGACAGAATCATATTAACTAGTTCATGCATAAAATTGGAATGCCAGTCTCTTAATTGGTAGTGAATAATCTCCAATAAAAACAAAACATTAAAAATCCTACACACAAACCAATTACATTTCAGAATTTTTATCGGAGAGCAGAAATCACACCAAGAGTGGTTAGATGGGTGAAAATAGACTATATTAACTCAATCTTCCACAACATGCATCCTTGACTACATATCTCCCTCTACCTCTGGACTCATAGCTTTGCCCTCTGTTCCTCACAAGCTCTTCTAAAGACTTTTCTGTAATTGCTATCTGCTGGGTCTCTTCCATCTTTCCTTCCTTCCTTCCTTCCTTCCTTCCTTCCTTCCTTCCTTCCTTCCTTCTTTCTTCCTTTCTTTCTTTCTTTCTTTCTCTTTAATATATTTTATTGATTTTGTACAGAGAGGAAGGGAGAGAAATAGAGAGTTAGAAAAATCCATGAGAGAGAGTCATCGATCAGCTGCCTCTTGCACACCCCCTACTGGGGATATGCCCACAACCAAGATACATGCTCTTGACCAGAATCGAACCCGGGACCCTTCAGTCCCCAAGCCGACACTCTATCCATTGAGCCAAACTGGTCTCGGCCCATTCTTTCTTAAACACACTCCAATGAGACCTTCATATTGCCAAATCAAATGGGGAATTCTCAGGCTACACTAACTAGATTTTTCAGTAGTATAAAACCTGGTTGATAACATCCTCCTCCTTCAAATATTTCTTCACTTTTTTTCCAGCCATAGTACTCCTGGTATTTGAATGCCAGAGACTTTTGAAACTTTTATTTTGAAGTATTTTTATGCTAATAGAAAAGTTGTAGGAGTAGTATAAAGAACTTTCATAGAACCTCCACCCAGGTTGACCAACTGCTAACATTTTGCTAATATTATCATTTCCTTTCTCATTAATTCTTATCCCCTACCCTGAGTCATTTGAGAATAGATTTAGAGATCATAGATATCTTGATTTCTTTTCTTCTCTGTGTAATTCCTCCAAATCAGGACATTATGTAACATAATCAAAATCAGGAAGTGCAACATTGGTACAGCATTATTATGTTCAATATTCCACATTATTAAAATAAAATTTCAGCAATTGAACCAATATATTTTTTCTGGTCTAGGATACAATCCAGGGTCATGACTATATTTTCCTGTTATGCAGATAAAATGCCTCCTTTAATCTGGAAACGTCATCCTATCTAATAAAAGAGTAATATGCAAATTGACAGCACTTCCGTCACACCCACAAGCCATGCCCACCAGCCAATCAGAAGCGAGTATGCAAATTGATCCAACCAAGATGGCTATGGCCATGGAGTGATCAGGAGGCTTGATTTTCCCCAGCAATGGAGAAAGGCAAGCTTCCTACACACCCTGGCCAGCCCAGGCCTCCGCTCCAGGCTACAAAGTTTCAATTATAGAAGATAAATAAATCCTAGATATCAGGGTCTCTGCTTGGGTCACCAGGGGGCATGGCTGGCCTGCAAACCACCACAGTCCCTCACCCAGGCCACCCCACACCTCAAGGGAACCCCCACTCTGATCCAGACACCCTTCAGGGCAAACCAGCTGGCCTTTACCTGTGCACTAGGCCTATCTACTAAAAGAGTAATATGCAAATTGACCATCATTCTATAAGATGGTTGCACCCATATGGACACAAGATGGCTGCCACAGATGGCCAGCAGGGGAAGGTAGTTGTGGGTGATCAGTCCAGCAGGGGAGGGCAACTAGGAATGACCAGGCTGGCAGAGGAGAAGTTGGGGGAGATTGGGCCTGCAGGGAAGGGCAGTTGGGGAGGACCCAGGCCTGCAGGGGAGAGCAGTTGCAGAGACCAGGCCTGCAGGAGAGGGCAGTTAGTAGTGATCAGGCCTCAATGGAGGGCAGTTAGGGGCAATCAGACTGGCAGGGGAGTGGTTAAGGGGTGATCAGGCTGGCAGACAGAAGCAGTTAGGGATAATCATGAAGGCAGGCAGGTGAACAATTGGGAGCCAGCAGTCCTGGATTATGATAGGGATGTCTGACTGCCCATTTAGGCCCAATCCTATTGGGACAGGGCCTAAACGGGCAGTGGGACATCCCTTGAGGGTTCCCAGTTTGGAGAGAGTACAGGCTGGGCTGAAGGATACCCCTTCCTATGCACAAATTCCATGCACCAGGCCTCTAGTTAAGACTATATTTGTCTTTCATGACATTGACATTTTAAAGAATACTGACCAGTTATTTTGCAGAAGTTTTCCTGTGATTATATCAATAGTTAGGTTTTCATGTTTGATAGGAATACCACATACATGGCACTGTGTCCTTTTCAGTGCATGTCACCAGAAGGCACACAAAATTGGCTTTTGTCTTCATCAGTAACATTATCTCTGATCAGGTAAAGTTACTACTTTTCCCTTTATAGTTAATAAATAATTAATAAGGAGATTTGAGACTCTATATATTATGCTTCTCATTAACTTTCAACTTCTAGCCTTACCATTGATTGATGATTCTTACCTACATCAATTATACTGCCGTGGTTGCAAAATGCTGACTTTCTAGCTTCAACAACGTTAATTAGTTGGCATAAACTACTCTCCAAACCTACACACAAGCCCTTTTCAATATATCTCTTTCTCAATTCTTTGGAACCAGTGTTCAAGGCAAAATTCTTGGAGTCCTTCTTCCTTCTTTTCCTCACAATCCACCTCTAATCTCTCAGTAAATCCCACTGCCTACAACTTCAGAAAGCACCGACTATGTGACTGCTCTGAATCACTTTCATTGCTACCACACAAATCCAAGGGGCCATTCATCACCAGGATTATTGCAATAGGCTCCTGAATGTTCTCCACACTTCCATTTTTACTTCGTTCCCCTATCTATTCTCCTTCACCAGACAGTGATCTTTCAAAGTGTATATTACAGCATTCCCACGCAAAACCTTCTAATGAATTCCCATTCACTCAAAGTAAAATTCAAAACCTAATCATGGCCTATAAGGTATTGCATAATTGGGGGAGGGGCGATGATTATCTGTCTGACTTCATCTCTACCACTCTCCTCTTTGCTCAGTGTATTTATCTGTTCTTGTCTCCTTGCTCTTCCTGTAGCCTTCCAAGTCTGCTCCTACTTCGGGACCTTTGAGTGTGTCTTTTTAAAATCTTCTTTTGGCTATTTGCATGGTTTACTTTTTCCCATCCTTTGGGCCTCCTCTCAAAACTCACCTCCTCATACAAGCTATTGTTGAAAACTCTTTAAAAAAAAATAGCACTCCTGCATCTATTCCTTTGCCTTGCTTTCTTACAGCACATTTTGCCACATGATATACTTATTTGCTCATTTTTAATGTCTATGTTCTACACTAGAGTGTAAATTATGAAAGCGAAGATGTGTTTATATTACTTAATCTTATATTTGCCTGTGTATTGAAGAGAGTGTCTAATACATATTAACAACCCAATAAGTATTTGTTAAATAAAAAAGAATATGTTGATGTAATTGTACTAAGATGGTCTTATACAACACTCTCTAGAGATAGTCTTGCCAATACATACAAATTTCCAGGCATTTGCTGGTGACCAGTCTTCTTGCCTCCAGGACAGATGTGGGCGGCACTACCCAAACATTTTTCCTTCTTCTGTGCTTCTTGTGGCCTATGCATTCTCATGCTGCTTCCTGAATGTGTGGCACATTGTTTCACTAGACTTGGCGGTACATTTATTTAGTCAGGTTGTGTTTTTATATGTTGCTCTGGGAGTTATCTGTCTATAAGATGATTTTTCCCAACTACGCTCTGATTTATTATGATTTTACACATCAACTCTCAAAAGCTAATCTTGGTGCCTGGTTCCCAAGTTCTTGGTGACACCACATCATTGCTTCTTATTCTCAGAGTCACAGTGGCTTCTTGTGACCCTCACTTACTGAATCATTTGTCCCCTAGAAAAACTTGTCTGGTTTTCTTTGTAACACATTAGTAACCTGGTATTTTTTTTTAATTAGGTTTTCTTACTATCTGATGATAGTATCAGTCTTCATCTTTGGGATTATGATATGTAGAATCAGGCTTCTATAGGCTCTTGATTATAAATCAGCTTCTTTTAACATGGATGGAACAATTATTTACATATTATTTTTGTGTAACTATGTAAATTGTTTTAATTTACAATACTCTATCATATACATACATGCTCCACAGAAACCTCTAAAAAATGTTAAGAAAAGTAAAAATTTCCACTCTTATAAATGAAGAAATGGAAGCTTGGCAGGTATAGCTTTCCTTAAGACCATTAATTTAATAGAATTTCATATAAATAAAATACCTACCTATATTCAAACCCAAGTTAATGAAACTACAGAGCCTTTCTTTTTCTACTATATTATATTATTTTTCCAGTATAGAGCTCTGACTTTTTGTGACTGTGACCTATCTAACCATCCTAGAGGATAGTCTTTGTCCAAAATTGCTTTTTTTTATGAGGTCCTATAACTAGATCACTACTTAAGATATGGTGAACACTCATAATATTCACTATTGCTGTTACTAGTGTTATATTTCTTTTACCTTTGTGCCAGACAACTGAGCCTTTCTGTTTTTCCTTAAAGAATACAACCTAGCCTTGCCTCCCCAAAAGAACTGCTTTGTTGGTTTAGGGAAAAACAAATTTTGAGGGTTAATATGAGCATTCCTTTTTCTTTTATACCACACCATGTCTGCTCTGAAAATTGAGCATCTGTGATCACTTTACACTTTTTCTGATCCTTTCTGTGAACTAGCAGATTGATTTTTAAGCTTATCCTGTTGACATTTTCAGTTCCTAGGAAGTAAGACATTTGTTTTGCTCGAAGCTTTGTCCCTGTGGATAACTCTATCCTGATGGCACCCATCTTTTAGGGATTTCAGCAATCCCCCGAATAAACCCAAGTCCATCTGCTAAAGAACCTAAAAAGAGTCAGAAGTGTGATTGAAGGAAATTGAGCCTTTTGGTCTCCATTCCCTCTGGATTTTCTTTTTGTTTGGTTTTCACAAAACTCTAAATTTGCCAAGGAACAAATACTGCTTCTCACAAGTTAATGCCCGTGTTCCCAGTAACATGAGAAATAGGGGGTGAGGAGTGGGGAGGGAGGTGTTAAATAGAGAAAGTTATGAGTGGAGAATGTAGGTAGATTAGCTGCAGTGGAGAGAAGATATTTCAATCTAATGGATTTTAAAAACTTTCTCCCACTATTACATTTGAATATGTGAAATTCACATTTTGCATAAAGGAAAGTGACTTGATAAAAATTTTAGGCACAAATTAGGCTTAGATTTAGGCAGTCCTAAATTTCTCTACTAATTCAGCCTGGACTAACTGCATGTTGTGAGCCTCAGTAAGTGTCTTCATCCATTTCATGAAGAAAAAAACATATTCTCAGGGTAATTTTGAGAATTAAGACTATCTATTGTACAAGGACTAGGTGCATAGTACACATCCAACATTACTACTATTGAGTTTTCCAGTACCTCTCATGTTCATAGTCTCTAACCCTCTTAGGGAAAAGGAATGCTCCAACACAGAGATTTTATCAAGAAGTTCTAATCACTTAAAATCCGATTTATCACATTCTTTTTTTTTAATTTGCTAGTTTTCTTTCTTTTTATATTGTTCTCTGATACAGAGCTAGATAAAAAAGATTTCTATTTTTTTCAAAGTAACGCTTCTTATATGCAAATATTTTAAAAAGGAAATTCACTACTCTTTGATCCACTCTAAAAACAAATCTTAAGCATGCATTAAGCTTATTCATTTGTAATTTGGAGTCCAGCTAGCATCATCAATTCATACTGTAAACTACACTCTCTAGTTGGAACACATAGAAATAATAGAATGTATGTGTATGTGTGTATGTGTGTGTGTGTGTGTATGTGTGTGTGTGTGTGTGTTTGTGTGGTAATAATTAACAATTCTAGTTATTCTTAGAAAAAAAAATGTTTCCATGACCAGATTGAACAGAAAGATCAGGGACTGAAGCTACAAGCCTGCTGGGCTCCAAGTAGAGGTGACTAAGAGTTGGATCTTGAGGGGAGGCAGGCTGGACTGGAACTTCAAGCCTATACAGGTAGAATGAGAACCTTCAGGGGCCCTGAGGCTGCTGGTTGTACAGAGCTGCATACTATATGAGGGTCAGGGTGGTACATAATACAATAACTTGGACTACAGCCAAGCCTCTCTTTAGATAAATGTCCAGGTCTCTGATAAATCCAAGATCACTTATATTTAGCCACCACTATTATTCCAGATTCTACATGGATGAAATGGAAGTCAGAGTAGGCAATCACAAAAGCACCAGTATGTATGCTAACATTTTCAAAGGTAATAAAACCATTAGAGAATAAAAAATTATACAAAAAAATATATATCATTCTAACAGGAGGGCAATAAGGAAAAAATAAGCAAAGGAAAAGCATAATAAACAGAAAACACAATGTTAAAGATAGCTCCAAATTCAATAGCCTAAAATGTGAAGTGAAAACTTTTAAAAACTAAACCACACAATTATAACTAAAATAATCTAAATTACATGAATTAAAGAATATGTAGAAATTATAAAATATTTACAATGAATAATATTGTATTACATATTAAAATTAATGGGATGCCGGTAAAGCATTGGTTATATAGAACACCTATTTATGATATAAAAGTTTCAAGAAAGTTTGAATAGATATAACATAATAAAGACCATATATGGGAAACTCACAGCTTGTGTCATGCTCAACACTAAAAAGCTGAAAACTTTTTCTCTAAATCAAGAATAAGACAAGAATGGCAATTCTCACTACTTTTATTCAATATGGTACTCGAACTCCTAGCCACAGCAATCATACAAGAAGTAGAATAAAAGACATCCAAATTGGTAGGAAGAAAGTACAAAAGTCACTATGTTCAGGCAACATAAACTATATATAGAAAACCCAACAGATTCCACAAAAAACTATTGAAACTAATAATTAAATTCAGTAAAGTTGCAGTATACAAAATTAATATTCAAATATGTTTCATTTCTATAAAATGTAAAATGAAGTTCCCTCAAAAAATTAAAAGTAGAACCAGTATTTGACCTAATAATCCCACTTCTAGGACTATCCTAAGAAAGCCAAAACACCAGTCAGAAAAAAATATATGCACCCCTAAATTCATAGTAGGACAATTTACAATACTAAGATCTGGAAACAGCCCAAGTGCCCATCAAATCTATGGTACATTTATACCATGGAATACTAAGCAGCTGTAATAAGAAAGGATCTCTTACTCTTTGAGACAACAGGAAGAGTCCTGGAGAGTATTATGCTAAGTAAAATAAGCCAGTTAGAGAAAGGTAAATATTACATGATCCTAATCATATGTAGAATCTAATGAACAAAATAGATCCAGAGACATAGAACCATAGAATAAACTGAAGAATCTCAAAGGCAAGGTGAGGGTGGGTAGGGGGAGATTAACCGATTAACCAGGGAACTTATATGCATATATTCATAGCCCATGGACACAGACAATAGCATGGTTGAAGGCCTGGGAGGGTAGGGTGTGGTGCGGAGAGGGTCAATGGAGAAGAAAAAAAGGGACATTTGTAATATTTACACAATAAAGATAAATTTAAAATAATTTTTTAAAAAAGAAGTCTATTAAAGTAATAAGACCCTGGACTAGCAGAATGAATGCGAGAGTAAACAAGAAAGGAACAAATAGAAGTATTTTAAAGAAGTGGAAATTTATAAACTCTCTTACACATAAAACTAAGTTTTAAAAAATGTAATTCTTTGGTTGTTTAATTCAGACTTTGCATTGGCTAGCCTGGCAGTCAGGTTTTAAACCAGGCTTTTCACTATATCAAACCTGAAATAATATGTACAAAATTTCTAGAAAGGGATGTCTTTGTGTTTCTGTGAAATTAGCGGTCAGGGGTGACCTGACCATTACTGGGATGCTCTGAAACTGGTGTGCACACTGTCTAAAGCTTCTGGCAGAAAGTCACTCACAAAGACCTGACAGGCCTTGTTCAAATGCAAAGTAACACAAGAACCCATCAGGATCCATTAACACCTGGAACCAATTTAATTGACCAAATTAGTTAACCTATTCTAAAGCTTGTGGAAGTGTTGGGGGTGGGGGGGGACGACACGTTCAAGCAAGGACTGCAGGGAAATTTTTTCTGTGTGAAGAGAGATTATGGGAGAAATTATACGGGGTGTGTAATTTCTTTGTGATGTGGTCTAGTTTGGGCCTACATTGTGGATCCTTCTTCTTTCTAGGTGTTTAATATTCACGACTTTGTCTCCTGGGAGGTAATATAGAACAGGATAAAGAAGACTGGGGTGGGAATCAGAAGATCCTATGCCAATCCCAGTTCAGGCACTAAATTGCTGTAGGATCTCACTTAACCCTCCATTTCAGCTTTTATTTTTTTAAAATGAGGGCCTTAGATTATATAAGTAACACTGGCTCCACCTACTCCATTTTATTAAAAAGTTATTCACATTTTTATTTCCATATGTTTTTGTTGTTGTTGGTATTTTTCTCTTAGTATAAGGAAGTTTTATGAATAAACTCACATTTTTATCAAGAAAATCACCAATTTGAGATTCTGAAGCACCGATGATGTTTCAGACATATTTTCAGACTCTCACACATTAGGCAGCTATCTTGGTTTATGATGAAAAGCTACAGGACTTATATTTGCATAAGGCACTATCAGTTTTTCTTATAAGCATATTTCACGTATTACAAAATCTCAATATATGTGTTCCATTAGTCATCTAACTACATGAGAGATTTTACTTCCAGACTAACCAATACATCATCATTGAAAATATACTAATTGTATACTTTAATCTTTAATATATATGTTGTCAAAATGCATAAAGATTAACTTGATAAATCTTATCCTATAGCATCTTTTTCATTTTTGTGGATTATAAACAACTGTCAAACCTCTGGAATTTCATCAAGTTATCCTATCAAAAATAAAGTTACTTTTCTAATATTCTTGGATTTTCTTCTATAGAGAATTACTTATAGAAATACTATTTAGGATATTAAGTATGCTTTCAACTAAGATGAGGCTGCAGTGATATGATGGAGAAAGAGGAACTGGGATTGCTTGGGACAATGTGACATGCCCGGAGATCTGATATCTAGCATGTACATGTATGGAGTACATCAAAAGTCTTCATTTTGAAAAATACATCTTAGCTTTTAAATACCTTTATATTCCTTTACATTGGTAGAGACTTTTCTGACTAGCATTATTTAGCAAAGAGGGAAGGAAAGACATAAAGACAGAAAAAAAGGAAAGGAGGAAGTAAGAAAGGAAGGAAGGAAGGAAGGAAGGAAGGAAGGAAGGAAGAAAGGAAGGAAGGAAGGAAGGAAGAGAGGGAAGGAGAGATAATATATGAGTCAGGATTCTGTCAAACACAACAAGGTACTACTACCTATATACTAGTATTGATTAAAAATATACTTATTAAGAGATATAGACAACTCAAAAAGTTGAGATTGTGGAAGTTCTATGAATCATTCCTATCATCCCAGAATCTAACTTGTTAAAATCATGAAGTTACCTTACAGTTATTAATCTCAGAAACACCAGGCCGTGCCACTGCCTTGAGGTATTCCAGCAGGACCAATGTCCTGTGCTAGTCCATTATCACTGTATAAGTCACTTCCAAAGAAAAATTTTGTATGGGGGAGGCTGAAAATATAGTTTTGTTTTATTATTATTATTATCATTATTATTTTAGGAATGTATGTTATTTACAATGTGGAAAATGTGCAAAAAAAAAAAAAAAACTCAGAGGAAACAATAAATAAGAGAAGTCCAATATGGATATGTTTAATAACTCCAAAACATGAAAGTTTGAGCATTTATTCCAGAGAGATAGCAGTCTTGAAAAAAGCAGACTTAACCCAGCATATTTGCTCAAAACATTTAGCAAAGTTATTTAGAATTTTGGTTAAGTTTTCTCTTTCTCTTACTCCTTAGTTACTTAAAACTCCTCTTTAAATATGAGAAAATTTAATTCCTCAATATTCTTCCCATTGGAATAAAATGAAAAATTCTTCTGAGATGGCAATCCACTCTTGCCTAACACTGTTTTATCATACTTTCTTTTCTTGATTGCTTATATAGAAAAATTTGGAGGTGGTTCATTTCTATGTCTCCCAACATTGCTCTGTAAGTAATAATTTTTCATAGCCTACTTCCCAAACTGGAAATAGTGGTTTTTATAAAAGAAGAATGGCTCTTCTCAACTTATTATTGAAATTATTTACTTGATGTGATTTTTATTTGAATAACAAAACCAAAACATAAATAAAAGTCAGGTTCTTTAATCTCAAAAAAGAAAAGCACATATCTATGAAATAAAAGATAAAAAAGTATTTCCCTTTAACTTGATGAAGGATCCTTGAATTAATTGTTTAAGGGATTTAACATCAAAATATTAGAGAACCTAAAAAACACTGAATTATTTGGATACTTTTGTGATTAAATTTTAAACTAGAATTATGACAATCCAAGTGAAGTTATCTGAAGTTTTTCTTGCTTCCTAAAATAATGAGTGATGGAATTTACCTTCTACAGCAGAAAGTAGAATATTCTCTTCTTTGATGTAAAAGGAGGCCCATATTTTCTAGCCTCCCTGAATTTAGATAGAACCAGGTGATAATTCTCCCCAATAGATTGTTAGTAGAAGTAATATGTCACAACTTCTGATTAAAGTAAAAAAGTGGGTATGCTTTTCTCTACATTCTTTTTTTTTTTTTTTTTTTTTTTTTTTTTTTTTTTTTTTTTTTTTTTTTTTTTTTTTGTCTACAGCCTCCATGTGAAGACAGGTCTTAAGAATGGCAAAGCTATTAAGATGAATCTCTGAAAAACTGCATGGAGCAGAGTCGCTGCTGACTCACTCTGGATTTTGAAATGAGCAAAAAAGAAATTGTTATTTTTGTAAGCAATAGGAATTTGGGGGATAATTTTTCAAAGTGGTTAACATACTCTGTCTAATGTACTTCTTTAAACATAGTGTGCTAAAGGAGAGAAGAGTTAAAAATTTGGTCTACCTATTATTACTATTTTAAAATATATTTTTATTGATTTCAGAGAGTGGATGGGAGAGGGAGAGAGATAGAAACATCAATGATGAGATAGAATCACTGATCGGCTGCCTCCTGTATTCCCCACACTGGGGACTGAGCCCACAACCCAGGCGTATGCCCTGACTGGAAATCGAACCATTACCTTCTGGTTCATACATGGGTTGATGCTCAACCACTGAGCCAGGCCAGCTGGACTGGTCTATTTATTATAGATATAAATCTCTAGACTCAAGATGGAGTTGTTTTTCCTCGGATGCCATGTCAACAAACCAAAACTTAAATAATTTTCATATCCCTGTAAATGCTGCTCTGGATGAGAAACTCCGTATATTCAGTCAGCCAGTTCCTAAACACCAAGCCAATTCTGTGCTTTAAACTTATCTTTTTGTTCCTCCTCACCCCAAACAAGGTCGACTATGTGACCCCAGCCAATTACATATTTTTTATTTTTCTCTTCTTTATTCATCGTCCTATAAAAGCTTCCTGCCTTCTACCTCATTTTGCTTTCTCCAAATGGAGGTGTCCACTTCATGAAGTGTCAAATACCAAGTTTGTTTGTGTCACCTGAATTGTCTTTGTTAGTCATTTTAACACTATTAAAGTTTCCCTAATTCATATTATGTGAAAGTACACTGCAAATTCTAAAGTGTTTTTGCAAAATTAATATTATTATTAACAATATTAATAAAAATATTAATAGTTACCCAAATTCCGTATCTCAATTATATTTGGAATGGAAGTTGGGAAAAGGAATGAATACAAGGAAAAATTCCCTTTTATCTGAATTTTCTGAGAAATAATCTATGTTGTAGGGTCATGAAAGCGTTAGCTTTCCACCAATCTAACAGCTACATTTATTAAGAAAAATGTAGATTTATTAAAAAAATGGAAAACATTACTTTGAAAGATGTACCAAACCTAAGTCTTCATCTTTCATTGTTTAATTTCTTTTTTCTTAATGCACTTTTATTTAATTTGGCTGAGCTGTTTTAAAGATTGTATGACTCTAGTCAGAAGCAGTGTTTTAGAACTCAGCTGGGTCACAGGAACTTTTTCAGCACTCCATTCTAATTTGCAGTTTTGCTATAATAAAAGCCCTAAATATATTGCTACTGTCTAGACGTTTTATCTGAAACAAGTGTCCTTTGTAGCCTCAGAGGACTTTTTTATTTCCAGTAAATCAAAGTCTGTGAAGAGCTGTGGTTCTTATTAAGACATACCCTTCACAGTTCAGCGACTGCCAACAGTGGCAAGCCAATGACAGTTCATTTACATATAAGTGATGACTTCCATCAGGTAGTTGGCTCAAAACCACAATGGACATTTAGAGCACATCCAATATTTCTTCTTCTTTGATGAGCACCAAGTGCCAATTTTTATATGGAAACTAACTATTGAAAAGTGAAGGCTTCTTTTCTCTGACCTTACACTGTCTTCTCCAGCTTGGGAGTGACTTATTGTCACTGAACTTAATGTAAGATCACACCTCTAAAAGACATTCAGTGATCCTCCTAATTCAGACAGCTAAAAATCAAGAATAATAGTCAAATGGAGGAAACATGAGATAAGAACAATTACATTTTATCAAAAGAAAAATAAACTTCTGCATTCTGCTCCTAGTTGTCACAACCATAACCTAATTTTTTTTTTCCTTGAAAAATATTACATTTTATTCAAATCATTTTCACAAGGAACAGAATTAGGGGGATGTAGAAACCTTTTACTCATGCATTCACAAGAAATATTTTTGAATATGTAATAGAGGACACAAATTGTCAAATGAATAAATAACTGAATGAGTGGTTTCTATAACTCCTTATAACTTAATTTTTGCTTTATTTTTATAAGGTACTTTTTATATTTTTTTCTCATAAGTATATTTGCCACTTGAAATAGTGGTAAGTGTATTCAATGCTTATTAGGAAATTCTGTGTTGTAGTTTGTGTCTTTTATTATAACTCTATTCTTTTGCTCCTCCTCTCCCCCCCCCTCCTTTTTTGTGAATAGTGGTGGCAAAAATCTAGCCAATTTTTATCTTAATAATGCTGTAAAAAGGAGCAGGCTGATGGATCTGTTACCATTCTGTGACTCAACCCATGTTCAATATTTTTTATTCATTTATTGTGCATTTTCCAGCTTTTTTTTTAGAATTGACATAAAGAAAAACTTCTCTTTAAAATGAAACTCAATTACTAACAGAAAGAATATGAATAATTGAATTTCATATAAGCTAAACTCTCCATTTTAGCTAGTGGTCACGTGTTTTCTCCCTTTCGAATGTTTCACTGCTAACATTTTCTGGTTAGAGTATTACCATGATGTTGAGTCCAGCTTGGTTTTGGTTTTGGTGAGGCCCCGACTTAACATGATTCTTGTAGTTGGCTTTTCTGAAGATTTAATCCTAATGACTTTCATATGTATTCTACAGTAAACTCCACTGCATGAAGGAGCTTGAGAGAGATTTTTATTTTTAGAAACCAGTCATTTATAAAAGTAATAGATTGGGCTAAGAACTGTAAAAATGGAACACTTGTCATGTAGTTGCTGCCTCAATTCATATCTAATTTCTATGCAATCTTTACAGTCTGGTCCTTCAACTAGTGCCCCTACACTTGTTTTCCAATCCATTCACAGAGGGAAGGAGAGAAAAAGGGAGGAAGGAAGGGAGAGGAGGGAGGGAGGGAGAGAAACAAAGAGGGAGGGAGAGAAGGAGGGGCAGATGGTGGATGAATAATGGATAGATAAAATTAAATTCAAGACTCTTAAGGAACTAGTATTAGCCACTGTGCTTCAACCCTTTCTGAACAAGGCAAATATTAACTGTCAGTTTTTCACTTTAGAGTGATAATTGAGAATAAGGAAAATTACTACTACGACTACACTAGTAAAATTGTATAGTTTAAAACACATTTTGAGAAACCATTTCCAAACATTTTGAGTTTTTAAAAATAAGAGTATTGAAGTTTCTTTTTGTTGTTGTTGTTGTTAATCCTCACTCGAGGATATTTTTCTATTGACTTTTAGATAGTGAAAGGGAGAGGGAGAGACAGAGAGAAACACCCATGTGAGAGACACATTGATTGGCTGTCTCCTGCATGCACCTCGACCAGAGCCAGGGAACCTGTAACCAAGGTACAAGCCCTTGACTGGAATCGAACCTGGGACCCTTCAGTCCTGGGGCTGATGCTCTCTCTATCCACTGAGCCAAAATTGGCTATGTTTTGAAGTTTCTTTATGGAATTCATTGGTAATGGAACAAAATAACTCTAAGTCCAGCGAAAGGAGTATGTCACAGTAGTTTCATCACATTTTGTTTTAATGAAGAATATCCAATGAATGGTTCATCCAAAGATACTTAGAAGTTATAGACTGACTTATTGAAAACCTTTAAATATGTGAAGATGCTTGCCTTTTTGCCTGTTGATACTGAATTTATTCATGGCCAATGTTAACTTATTTCTTTGGGTAGATATGTTCAACTCTTATGAGAACAAAATTGTATTGAAAACATTATTATACTTCTAAGATGAATACAGTTGTCTCATTTTCCTTTCTCTCATAGATGCGCACACTAACTTCCCAACAATCCGGATGTCAGCTCTTTTGAGTATTGGATGTCCACTCACTGTAAGATAAAATATTTGATTATATTAATGAGTATTTAATTAATATGCCAGAATGGGTTATCATCATAATTAACTAGTTATTAATATGAATAATAGAAGGAGAGCAAAGGAGAGACTGGACATTATAAGCATGGTTATCTGGGCAACTTCCCCAAGAAGCTACTTCATGCTCGCAGAGAACCACCAGTCCATTCCCCGAAGATCACTGGGGGAAGGGATTGAACAAGGAGGGGTGGGAGGGAGATAGACATATGTGCTGTGATGTTGGGTGAGGTAGGGAAGGTGCTTGCTTGTCAGTCTAGCCTGGGAAACAATGGGTTGGCTAGGGGGGTGGACCCAAAAGCAAGTAAGTGAATGCTGGAAGGTTAAGATCCTCAAGGCAAAGAGTCCTCCTTCTCTGTGCTTTTGCCTCTTGCTTTGCTCTTGTCCAGAGATGATAGCTGTAATAGAATATTACTCAAAATAGGTAAACTAGAAGGAAAAGTATAACATTCCAAGATCTTGTTCTTACACATTCTCAAGGGAATACAGATTTAATATTCAATGTTCCCTTGTTTTCAAAATGGGGATTGTATATATCTTGTACCATTGTTGAAAGGATCCAAAAACACACATCAGAGTATAGGTGTGTAAAAAAATGTGTTAATATGGATGCATCAATTAAAACAAATACACCACACTAATGCAAATTGTTAATAACAGGGAACAGAAAAAGGGGGTAGATAGTAACACTTTGTACTTTTCAGTAAAATATTTTTGTAAACCTAAAATGTCTCAAAAAAGTTTGTTAGTTAAAAAAAAAAAATACGTGTCTGACCCTTCATAAGTATTCAAAATATTGTTGCTATATTATTATATGTATCATGATGCTATAATATATATAGGCTTTATAAAGAAATCTTACTAGCAATCGTGTAAAATAATTATATATATATATATATATATATATAATCTCCCTAATCCTAAACCTAACCCTAACCCTAACCCCTAACCCTAACTCTAACCCTATATATATATTGGTCTCTGCCTCCAGTTCCTGTCACAGAGCTTAGAAACCCTTATAATTTCCTAACTGACAAGAGCACTGGGAGCATCTTCCATTCTAATGAGATTGAGGTAACTGGTCCAAAGATCAGGAGAAGGGCTTCTCCCTCTAGCTGCTAGAGTCTATGTGAAATCAGCACAGCCTGGCCTGGCCAGGTATAGAGGCAAGAGCTATAACAATACACCTTTACCAGGCTTCCTGAGCTTCAGAGTGACAATAGCAGATAGACTGCAAAAGAGCTGGGGGATAAGGAATTCTATGCTACAGCCTAGAGGGGTACCTATGAGTACATGTGAGATATTTTAGGAAAATGCCTGGAATTAACTGCAGTGATAGAAATGCTTTCAAAGAGACCAGAGGTTGTATAAGAATAGGTAGAAAATTCTATGCGTGATTATTTTTGTGATTATATATGTATCTATATACATATGTGTGGGGATGTATGTAGTTGGATTCTGCTCTGAAATAGTAAAGTTTTGCTTCCCACTGCTCACTGTTCCTAGCTCCTGCCTCTGCCTTTCAGGCAATTGGCTTCCTTGAGGGTGACTGAAAATAAACCACCTAATTTCTGGTATTTGTCAATTTTGAAACAAGAAAAAAAATTATAAATTATTTATAATATTTATAATATTCTAATAAATATTCTATGCTCAAGTTTTTTAAGTAATTAGCTCCCATTTGTAATCTGTGAAAACAATGTAAAACATATAGCTATTTAATAAACATAACTACTTAAAATGAGGTGAATGATTGTATGACATTCCATGAAGAAAAACGCTGGAACAAAAAAGACAGCTGCATTTCAAAAGGAAGTTTTAAAACGCAAAGCAACAACAGTATTTTCTAAAGGAAGGCTCCCACTTGGGAGCTTATGACTTTCCTCACAATGCATAGCATGTTATGGATCCAAGAAATTAAAATCTGAAGAACTTAGCCCATGGAGCCAGATGGTAGAAAGACTGTGTGATGGCGTGAGAACCCTTTCTAATTTACAGGGAATCAGAATGTTTGGGTGAGCAGATTGGTGGAAGAAGGAAAGAGGAGATGCTGATGGGCTCTTGAGAAAGGGTCCATCACTGTATCTCCTTGTACCTTGCCCTGAGGGGGATTTTGTAATAGAGAACACCAAAAGTTTATGGAAAAAAAATACAAAAGTAAAAGGGTTTTTGATGAATGGGGATGCAAAGCCCTTAAAAAAACACCATGTGGCCAATATGGAACTGCAGCAATAGGTGTGGACAGTGTCTGGATAATGGCTCTGCAGCCTTCCATCACAAACTGTAGCCCAAGGTGGTGTGAGGAGACAGCTGAATGGTGTAGCTTCCAAGAGAGCATGGGATTCTCAGAAAACTGGCCGACTATAAGAGGCCCACGGTCTGTAAAGGAAGACAGTGTATATATGGACTTCACTACTGGCAGTTATGAAGACTGGATGGCGCCCTAGCTGGTTTAGCTCAGTGGATAGAGTGTCAGCCTGCAGACTGAAGGGTCCCAGATTAGATTCCAATCAAGGGCACATGCCATAGTTGTGGGCTAAATCCCCAGTGTGGGGCGTGCAGGAGGCAGCTGATCAATGATTCTCTCTCGTCAATGATGTTTCTATCTCTCCCTCTCCCTTCGTATCTGAAAAAAAATAAAAAAATAAAAAATAAAAAATGACTGGATGGTAATGAATGGTTCACAAGATTTAGGTGGCATGATTAAGACACGGGCTGAGAGCAAAGGAGATCACATTGAGGATGTATCTCATGAGATAAGAGGAAATGAGAGAGTAGGCCTGGTATAAATGAGAGAGTAAGTAAGAATAATTTAGATTGCATATGTACAATAACAGCAGCATGAAAATACAGAAGTTAGAAATATAGCTTATAGATTATTGAGATAAAAGAAGTCATTCCAATTATTCATAGGAAAATATTTTCAATGTGAAAGACCCAACTTATCATATCATGCAACTTAGAAATACAAGTTTCATAGAAAGTGATATCAACTCACTAAAAGGTGGCCTAAGTAACTGAGGAAAACAGCATTTTGATTGGAAACTGGAGGCTAAAGATAAAATGCAGATGGATAGACACAGATGGATAGATACAGAAATAATTATCAATAAGTGCCCAAAGAGCTTAGTATTCGCATATGTATTTTCCAGATCTGTTCACTGAGAGAGCCTGGAAACAGTGATACTTCAGTAGCATCAAGGAAATCCAGTGCCCAGACTTTGGTTTCTAAAGACTATTCTCCAATAAAAGGAACCAAGACTCCTTAGAGAAACAGTGGTTCTAGGGCGGGATAATAATGCAAGACAAGTCTGCAGAATCTTGTAGTGCCAAAGTAGGGAAGCACTTCAACTCCATAATATTCTTTTAAAAAAGCACAACCTCCGCATTTTTAAAACAATAATAACAACAATAAGTATAGTTGCCATTTAATGCACATTTATTCTGTGCCAGGCTCTGTACTGAGTGCTTTGCTTATATTATCTCAATTTCTGATAGTGTGATGCTGCCAATATTATTATTATAAGAAACACAGATTCATATCAATGGCATGTTTCTTTGGGCTATGGCAATTCTTTAATTCATGTATGGATTGCAGAACAACTTATTGGAAACCATAGCATTATTTATATCACTCATGTTTAAAGCAGGTATATGTTACATTACATTATTATTTGCCTTTTTATATTTTTTGTCATATATCTTCAAAATGTCAGGAATCCACTTATTTGTGTCACTGCATTGATTTCTAAGAGAGCATCTTGCAGATAAACAAGTGTTCAATAAATAATTTTGATAATGCTTATTTTTGCTTTACAAAATTTATATCATATTATGTATATTTTGCTTTCTTCACTCAAGATTTCATGAAAATCCTTCCAAGCCAACTAGGATAACTCTAATTCATTATTTTAAATAGTACATAGTATTCTGTGATATAAATAGACCATAATATTTATTCTATTATTTAATATTTACTATGTTTCTTATCCCTCTACCCACAAAATGATAAAAATAAGCATTCTTGTTTATTTAGTAACTAGAGGCCCTCGGCCTGGCCTGCACCCTCTTGCAATCTGGGACTCCTTGGGGGATGTCCAAAGGCTGGTTTAGGCTCAATTCCGATTCCTGAAGAATCAAGCTTAAACCAGCAGTGGGACATCCCTCTCACAATCTGGGACCACTGGCTCCTAAATGCTCGCCTGCCTGCATAATCGCCCCTAACTGTTCGCCTGCCTACCTGGTTGCCCCTAACCACCTATGCCTGCCTGATTTCCCCTAACTGCACTCCTGCTTGCCTGATCGCCCCTAACGACCTCTGCCTCGGCCCCTGCCATGGCAACTTTGTTTGAAAGGACTTCCAGAATGACATCCGATGTTAGTTTGGCTGATTGGTCTAATTAGCATATTACACTTTTATTATAATAGATGCTTTTGTTTTCATATGATAGATTGCTAAGATGGAGTGCAGATTCAAAGAACACACATTTTTAATTTTAACTGATATTGCCAAAGTATTTTTAAACACACTATGAAATCCATATATCTGCCAGCAATGTGTGACAGTGCTTTTGTGCTCATAACCCAACCAGCAATAGCAGATATTGTTTTGTTTTAATAGTGGCCAGTCTAAAAGCTGCTAATGCAATGAGTTTCCTAATCTACTACTGACTATATGAATCTGCATATTTTTTTATTAGCTGTTGGATTTCTGTTTTGTGATTTATTTCTCTACATCCTTTGTCTATTTTTATTATATTGCCCTCTCATTCTCAATTTAAAATAGCTCATGGGATTAAACCTCTGTGTTCTACAGTGCAATTCCACTCAACATCAGTTTTTAAAATAGATTTGTTTATGGTATCTTTTCATAGAAAAGTCAATATTTTTATAAAACAAGTCATTTTTCCTCTCTTTTATATTCTTTATTTACTATCATTCCTGCTCTGAGTTAAATATGCAGTTTTCTAGATTCTTTCAGAATTATAAATTAATTAGAGGCCCAGTGCATGAAAATTCATGCATTGAAGTGGGGGTCCCTCAGCCTGGCCTGCTCCCTCTCACAGTCCAGGAGCCCTCAGGGGTGGGAGGTGACCTGGTGATCAGGGGAAGGCGATGCCCCCATCACACCTCTGCTGCTGCCACTGCTAGCAGTGCAAGCCTCAGTGGGTCCTGGTTACCTGAGCCTCAATCAGCCCTGGGCAGCTGGGGCTCTGAGGGTAAGTCTGGCCACACTGTGCACCTGCTGCCCCTCCCCCACCTGCTGGGCTGAAAAGACTGTGGGACTCCTGTGGAGGTACAAGGAGCACCTGGACCCACCTGAGGGCAGGTCCTGCCTGCCACCACCCTCTCCCCCTCCCCCTGCCACGGGGCTGAAAAGACTGCAGGACTCCAGCAGAGCTGAGGGGACTGGGTGCTACCATCTTGTGGCTAATGGGTGCTGCCATCTTCGTGACAATGTGATGGCCAATTTGCATATTTTCTTTTTATTTAGATAGGATTAATTAATTAATTAATTTAGACTGGTTGTTGAATTTCCTCAATACATTCTTTTAGTATATAATATATTATTATCAATGATTTTTCTCCCTAAAATTGTTGAAGTAATAAGTTATGACAATAGAATTGTTAATTCATGAAAATGATATGGTATTACTACTGACTACTAAGAAATACACAGTGTTTCATTATTCATTTTAGTCTACAGTGAACACAGTGAAGGTACAAATGTCAAATTGCCTCTGAGAAGAAACAAGACACTTAAAGTGCTCTGGTACATGCACACAGTGGAAACAAGCAAAGAAGGTCCAAACCTTTTGTGTTATAATCTACTGAGCACTAACAAAAATGATCTTAATGACATTTAGATAAGGACACTTAATGAACATACTTTTCAAAGAATGGCCAATATCTCATCAGAAAGTGATAATAATTCTTGTGAAATTTTTAGCTCAGAGCTAGGAGTATGAATTTTGGGATTAGAAAGACCAGAGTTCAAATACTGACACTTCTAATTTAGCACCTTTGTGATCTTAGAAAAAATGAGCTTACATTTCTTCATCTTTAAAATGAAGATAATAAAAGTTCCTACTTCAAATGAATAATATAGAAATTTAATGAGAAAATACTAGTAAAGCACTTGACTTAGATTTGAATGCATCATAATTTGTTAATAAATTTTAGCTGTTCTTACTGTCTTTTTTTGTTCCCCTTCACTGCAGTAAATATCTGCCCTTATATGTATATATTTATTTATTGTTTTATTTAATAGTGTGTTTGCTATGTGAATGCGACTTCCAGACAGGCAAACAATATTCTTCCAATGTTCCATCAGATTGTTTCCTCTAACTCTTTTCTACATAAATGTTATATATCTCCCACTGATATGCCACATTCTAATGTGAAGACTACTGACGTAACATTTTTGCTCCATTCTGTTTGGTTTTTAACAATACTATCTCCCACACACACATACATATTCCATAAATTCCTAGTAATATAAATTCTTTCTTTTGTTCATTCTCCTTAGAAAAATCAGAATGATAAATCTATCTCGTATATCCAAGTACTCTATCCAACACATAGTCCAACATTCCTCTGTCCGCTCACCTCTCCCTTCTTATATGAGCATAACCCTAAAAATACGTAAGATTCAGTTTGGAGGGCTCCCTCAAATTTTCCTAAGCATATTTTTTTATGGTGAGTATATAATCCATACACAGTCCACATCTGTTGAAAAGCTTAGCACAGGTATGCTCATAGGGTAAATATGCTCATCATTACACTTCACCACTAGATGTCACTCTTTGTCACATCTAAGCAAAGGTGGGGCCCCTTTCTACCACCAAAATGCTCTGCAGACTAGGCACTGGTCCCATGCCTAAGAAACATCTAACAGTAACATTGACTTTGCCACACTGTAAACAAATAATAAGGATTAATCTCCAATGTAAGCCCAAGGCTGTCTCTGAGTATCCTCTGATTAGGATAGGAGAATCCACTTATCTCCAGTAACCAGGACCTCATTTAATTGATACCCACCTCCAAAGGGCACATCTGCAGTGATCCTGCCTAGAAAGTAACCATCTTTCCAAGCTTTTCTGTACCAGAGGCAAATGGAATCACTTCCTTTATGCCCTCAGATTGTGTTAGTGTCACTAGAAAGAACTCAGATCTCTGGTTTTGTGATGAGAACCAAGGTTGTCAATATATATTTACTATAAAAAGTTCATATGCAAATATGACTCATTGTTCGATTCTCCCAGATTCACTCTACTATTACTAATAGATCATGAAAATTAATTTTCAGGCTGAAAATCCAGCATTTTTCTCTTTTTCAAATATTCACTTTAATAAAAATAAATCTATCATATGATCATACTCTCAAATGCACCTGTTTTGTGTGTGTTTTTTTTGTTTGTTTTGTTTGTTTTTATGTGTGTGTGTGTGTGTGTGTGTGTGTGTGTGTGTGTGTGATTTATTTTATTGTCAGAGTTTCCTGATTTTGAGAGAGAAAATTAGTGGTGTTATATCTTTAGAATTCTTATCATTTGGCATCAACTGTATTGGTGGTGCAGATTTATATATGGAGTGGGCAAAAGTTGGTTTACAATTGTGAGCATGTCAAACACAGACTTTATTCTTGTATTATTATTTATTAACTAATTATTGTATTATTTGTCTTCTGTAACCCTACTTTTGTCAACCCTTGTATATTATTCAACTGGTCATATCTGGATATTACATGAATATTGTGTATCAGTCTAGACAGTTTCATGACTGAGACAATTTATAATGCAATCTGTGTCTGTAAGACATAATAAACAGGATAGGTTTATTCCATTTCTTATCAACAAGACTGCAAAAACAAAGACCTTGTTTTAAATCTTCAGAAAGAAGATGTTAAGTAGACTGACATTGTTAAAGCAAATCCAATAACTAAATGTCAGGTATTTTTAAAACTCCCTGGATCTTATTTTGTGTCAGACACTGCTTTAAGCACTGCATATATGTCATTTCAATTATTTCTTATCACAACCCTATGTGATACAAACCAAGAAGTATGGATGAGATGCCTGACTCCAACACAACAGCAACCAGTCAGACACCATATAAGCACTTTACACATATTTTCTTATTTACTCTTGATCCTAACTCTATTAGATATTATTATTATAAGTCTCACTTTACAGTTGAGAAAAATCATGGTTCGCAGAAGTTAAATAACTTCTAAAAGATTAAATATTTAATGAAAGACAATAGCAGGATTTGAACAAAGCCAGCCAATGGACTCCATACTTTCACCTTTTGTCTGAATATTTATTATCTACATATATTTAATTGAGAAGGATTTATATGTCATACAAATATTTTAATGCACATTATGATCTTAGCTACAGGCATTTAAATATAAATAGCATTGCAAGCATCTATAAATGTTTTCTATTTTTGGATATTGACTCTTCAGTCAATACTCTAAGACCCTGGATATTAATTAGTTATACTTATCTAGGGTTTGAGAGGCAAAAATGATGTGAACATCTTTTTTCTACCCTTCACCCTTCCCTCCCCCCACTTTTTTTTTTTTTAATTTTCTGTTAGCAGACAGAGTCCAGGAAATATGAGTTTGTTCTACTGCTGTTCTAAAGATTGTTATCTAGATTGTTGGGTGACTAGAAGCATTTGTAGTGGCAGCAGCAACATAACACCTTGCTGATTTCACATTCTGACTTCTGGATCAGCTATTGAGGTGAGCTCTTCACAGCTCCAAAGGCAGCCACCAAAATGGAAACTCCCTGGTGGGACAGGCCTTCACTGCTCTCAGAGTCATTCTGGAAAGCTTAAACTAGAAAGCACCCCTTAATCCCCAACAAGTTTTTAAGTACTTCATTTACTATGTTAAATCCATGTCTTGTTAGCATTCCTAGCGTGCTTTTCATTTCTTGCTCTGAGCTTTGACTGATATTGCTTGACTTGTATTAGTGCTATCTGATTAGAGCTGATCAGAGCTGAACCCTTTTACAGACTGCAGTGCTATGCTGTCTCTTCATGTATTCGCCTCCATCCCCCTCAGCCCATCCTCCTTTCCTTAGTAACCCTGTCCATTCACTACCTCAAAGCCATTTATGAAAACCATTTTGACAGTTGACTCTAATGTACTTCCTAAGGTTTCCAATTTAGGAATGTTAATATCATTTTGAAATAAAAATAAAATTCAGGAAATAGAATGTTCAGATTTTGATTTAAGGCAATCAAAACAATGATGTTCCTAATGGAAGGAAGTTGTAATTGTTTATTTTTCTCTTCTCTAGTATACTGACACTGGGAATTATGTCCTGGTACTTCGCTCACCTCTCCTGCCACTTTTCACCACTGGTACACCTTTGCTGCTGCTAATGTTACTGCTTCATCTTTGCCTTGCAAATTGTTTCAAAAAGGAATGTAAGTACTTTTTTTGATCCTTAGCACTTGCCATAAAATATAAATAACTTTGAGATATGTGTATACAAATGAGAATTCAGGATTATGCCAAGCACATCCCTTGCCTCTGCCATAGTTTGCACAAAGTCCTTTGTGCAAAACGTAAGTTTTGAGACTCCCATAATTTTTTTAATTTTTAGAATATTCTTTATTAGCAAAATTTAGCCTAAAAGTAGCCATTAAGGATGTCCCAAATCCATTTAGTTAAAAAGCTCAATAACTTCATGATCAAAGAATAAATATTGGTGCCAGAGCACCTTGCTGAATTTGTACTCAGATGCAACTGAAATAAATACCATACATATTTATATGTGATGGTTGTTTGGAAGACTATCAGAAAGGTAAACAACATTTGGGAAAACCAACAGCCATTTGTTTCTTTGTACCTGACCAAAAATATATTCAGCTGGTATTTGTGCTATTACATACATGGCGCCTACAACCCATCTGATACTTCTGCTTTCATCTTTTTTCCCAGTAGAAGAGAGGAGGGAGACAGATAAAATACTATGCCCACATCTCTAAATGCTACAGCCAAACCAGAGAAGGAGAGAGCCCATGTCACCAGGAGCTGGGTTCACTTCTACTTTGTAGTGCCTGGATGACAATAATTTTGTAGGAGAAAAACAACAACACACAAAATAAAATTAAATAAAATCCAATTTCCACTCTCAAATTGTTTTAAACATTAGTTTGAAAGTTACTCAGTTTAATGCACTTTTGTAGAAATAACTAGGACTTTTTGCACTCTTCATTTCTTTCCAGGCCTTTTACAAAAAATATCATTCCATTGCTAGTTCTTGCTGCTCCATTGTGTTTTTTCTACATATTCTAATTTATTGATTCTCCTTCCCAGTTTATGTTTTCTTCATGTTTCAATTGAAAGTATGAAATTTCCTTAGCAAATAGTATTTGATGCTGCAAGATTCTTTAAATTTATTATAAATAATCATTTGATGAAACAAATTGCTATTCCATTTTCACTAATAGGACCAATAGGGGAATATTGGAGTATTTTGCTTTCTGTAAATCATTATGAACATTTAAAAACATACTAGAACATTTACACACATACTAAAAAGTGTGATAAAAGTATACAATAAAAAACACTTAAATTCTACAATCAATATTTTACTGGAAATTCTTTATCATGTATCTGTCTCTCCATCTAGCTGTCCTATTTCTGGGGCTCTGTAATAGATAGTAAGAGGAATCAGCTGAAAAACGTTAAAAAAGGCATGATTGAATAAAAATTTCCTGAAATGTTTTCAGCATTTTGACTTTGCTGTTGCCTATGTAAAAATTAAGATAAACATTTGGAGGGTGTTTGAAGTATATACCGGGATTATGACTCACATCTTAATGCTTTCTGCAGGTTTCTCCATGGTTTTCAGCAAAGTAGGTTTGTTGAGCAGTAGAGGAGAAAGGGTTATCACCGACTATCAAATTAATATATACAGCTCCTTACATGCCATCACTCTGCCCTCAATTTTTAAATAATGGATTTTATAAAAAGATTGAATAAAGGACTCAAAAGCCATAAACTACAGAGAGATACAAGATGCTATTGCCAAAAAACAGATAGCACTCAATTCGTTTTTTTAAAGGCATTCTTATCACATCTTCTCCTAATATTAGCTTTCTCAATAAACAATAGCCTGCTGCAATATTGCCAGGGTCGCCCAGCTGAGATGACAATGAGCAATGACAGATGATCAGGACCATCTGAAATTATTCACACATGGCACTCACTAGGCCTTTGGTTTTAAGACTTTTCTATCTGTGACTGTAACATGAAACCAGATTAATATGTATATGGTAAGAAAGATAAGATATGCATTTTTAAAAATATAAATGGAACTAAGAATATTTTGGGATCCATTTTCAGCTACTAACTTATCTAATTGAGTCTAATGTGTACATAAAAAGCAACAAATATTTCTGCTTTTTAAAAAGACTTTAACTCTTGTAATTCTATTTAGAACCTAGGTAAGGTTTTCAGAACTAAAGTAATACATATCAAAATCTTTACAACATTACAATATCCCCAGTATTGGTGAGACCTTAAAAGGTCTGGCTCTTTCCTATTTTTATTTTTATTTCTTTTTTGGTTAATCCTCACCCAAAGATGATGATGATGATTATTATTATTATCAATATTTTAGAGAGAGAGTGGAAGATAGGGAGGAAAGGGGAAGGAGAGATAAATATTGATGTGACAGAGACACATTGATTGGTTGCCTCTTGCATGCACGGATAGAACCTGCAAACCAGATACATGCCCTAGATGGAATCAAACGTGTGACCCTTTGGTGCTCAGGCTGACACCAACCAGGGCCCCTTCCTATTTTTCCAATCTCATCTTGAAAAATGTTCACAGGATTTCCAGATGAATCAACTTTCTAGTTTTCTCCTACCTTAACGAGCTGCTACTTCCCAGTCTTTTAAGGATTCTTCTTCCTTCTCTCTGACTTGGTTCCTTAGTATGTGCCTTGAACACTCCTCTACTTCCCTCCTCCACCTGCTGTCCTTATCCAATCACATGTTTTTGAACATTATAAATGTCTTAATGGCTATAAGATTTATATCTCCAACTTTGATAGCTTGCCAAGCTCAAGATTTGGTGTGAAAAGGAGCCCTACGATCCACTGCATACTATGGGGGAGGAGGGTGGCGCGCCACTGGCATTCTCGGTGATGTGCTAAATGTCCAAGAGCAGAGTTCACACACCTCTGCCAAATTCTACTTCAGTGGCATCATATTGGTAACCTGAAATGGGCCATATTTGGAAATATTTTGCCCATGAAAATCATCAAATGCTACAAATCTTCGTCCCTCTCCGGAGCTAGCTTAAGAGTACACATTGCCTGTAATATCCTGCAGAGTCCCAAGAAAAACAGGCCAACGCGATCCTAAGTAATTAAAATGCTGTGTGTGTGTGTGTGTGTGTGTGTGTGTGTGTGTGTGTGAATATTGTTATTTTAGCTATCCTTTGAAGATAATTTTCAAATCTATTGCTGTAGTTCATTTAAAGTACTTCTATAGGCACAAAGTTCCAAACCCTGATCAGCAGTTAGATTTGGTGGCTTTGGGATATTTAATCTCTTCGTTCAGATGGAATAACAAGCTTAGGGCAAAATATGCAGTCATGGGAATCAAATTTTATTACTTTAAGAAAAATTTTACTAAAAATTACTAGTATGAGTTAGATTAGGATCTTATGATAATGGTATCTCTAACCACTTTCCCATCCAGATATTGAGATCTGCAAGTAAATACTTAACACAAACTGACCAATCACATTTTTCTTTCTGGAATTTGTTTAGTTATCTGTTGATAGCCAAGTTGGAAAGTCATATTTTTATATTCTGTCTGATATTGCTGCTCTGAAAAGCCAAGTGTTATAGAGGAGAAGAAATCAGACAGCAATTAGAAAATGAAGGAAATAAGCAAAGAGAAACAGTGCTAAGAGATTTTGTGGTCCAGGATAGAGAGGGAGAGAGGGTGAGTTGTCATTTCATAACCACAATCAATGGGACTGGGCTGCCTACAATTGGTTTCACATGCTTCCATTGTGTTCTGTAAACACATACTCTTTTTGTGCCTAAAACTAAACTCCTGAATTTCACCCAAAGCTGCTCCATTCATATTTTACCTTCCTCAGATCAGTAAATTTCTACATCCGTTTTTTAGGTGTTCAGTAGACTTCCTTTCTCTCACATAACTACATCCAATTCCATAGCATGTCCTACTGGCTGTATCTTCTGAATATATCTATAATCTGAATACTTCTAATCATTTCCACTGTCACCAACCTCTTCCAAGCCACCATTCAGCCCTGCCTGGATCATTGCAATAGCTTTTTGTAGTCCCTGCTTCTGCCCCTGTCCACTCCCTGGAAGCCTCCCCAGGTCTTTTCTATGCAGAGTAAATCCTGTCACTATTCAGAGCAACACTCCAGGAAGCTTCCCATTTCTCTCAGGCCAGAAACCAAAAACTTTATAATGACTCTCTTCTTCAGCTATGAAACTTTACCTCCAATTGTTCATCTCCTTGTTTACTTTCTTACCTATCCCCATGTCTTTAAATATTAAAAATGCATTAATGGCTATTAAATTTATATCTCTAGCTTCAGTCACTCACTGAGCTCCACATCTGGGGTAAAAAGAGGCCCTGCTGTCTTGAAACACTCCAGACACTCCTTCCTTAGACTCTGCCCCTGCTGTTCCTATTACTTCTCAGAACTTCTCCTCCATTAGCCACTTGCTGCAATTCCCCACCATCTTCAGGTGTTCAAATGTCTCCTGAATCCAGACTTTTCCTGGCTGTTTGGTTTAAAGCACCACCTCCCCCTAGGGAATCTTATCTTCTTTCTAGCTCCTTTGTGCCATATCATTTACATGCATATAATACAGTATGTATTTTGTTTGTGTGTTTTTTTCCCCCACTCCACTATAATATAAATCTTTCTAGAAGAAATGTTGACAATTTAGACATCAACTGCACCTTCGTGTGCCTAGAAGGATGCCTATCATGTAATAAATGCTCAAACAGCCCTGGAATAAAGGAAGGAGTCAATCCTGAAAATAAGTAAAAATACTTGTGGGGATGAAGTTGCAGAAATGCCTGAATTGCACAAACTCTTAGCCTCCACTGCCCTAATTCAATGGAATGTTGCCAACTCCTTGTTTTGTTCTATTTAGATTCTGCATCTGTGTAGATTTCATTTCCAAAATTTGGGGATGTATAGTAATTTAGTCAGGAAAAACGTTTCCAAGGATGCCTGGTAAACTGATTACAATGAAGTTGGCACTGGGTCCTAGTTTTAATATGACACCATGGCATATTGTCATTCTAATTTCCACTATAAAGTTTTTCCAGTGGTAGAATGGGTACTTTCCCAGTTGTTGTTGTTGTTGTTTTAAATAGAACTTAGATAAAAAGCTCATGTTGGACTGGCATCTGATCACTCAGAGCAATCTTCTCAGATAAAAACACCATGTCAGTAAAAAGAAAGAAAAAAATATCTGCTATAGTATGGAAGGGAATAATCCCTTACAAAACTGTCTCTGTGTGCTAATAAACCAACAATTAAAAAAATAAATAAATAAAGGCCCGAATATGAAATTGTTTGAGTGATATCGTTTACATTAAATTTCAGTGATGCCAAAGGCAAAATCACCCTGAGGCTTGGATACATAAGTTAGGACAATTACACATACTAGTTTTTAAGCTCCTTACATTAAATAATGGTTGATGCATCTAGTTTAGATCAGAATATAAAAATGAAAACTTGAGCTTTATTTTAAGTCTTATTTTGACATTATTGAACATGATCTTGAGAAAGAAAAAAAAAGATAATTATAGTGAGGCAACAAGTCCCTGAAAAACACACAAAGATAGCCTACTTAGTGTGGAGCTCCCTCGATCTTCCCAGGGTATAACAGTAATGCATTGTGTTTGTCTTTAATTTCTTGTGTCCTCACATAAGATGTTGAAATCTGGTTAATTGGTAATTGCTTCCAGTGCCATATGTAGACACTTTAAATAATGATATAGGAGATATGAACTGGAGACAAAATGCATAGTCAATATATTTTGACTTGCTCATAAATCTAGGAAATTTAGATAATCTCTAGTCATTAAGTAATGCTTGAAATCATATGTGGATAATGAATATCTCTATGGTCCTCCAAGGATAATACAGATCCCAAATTAGACTAGATCAGATGGTCAGCATTTAACATATTCAATAAACCACATTTGATATAATTTGGGTTTTTAATTGTATAATTAAAGTTATGTCACAAACAGAGGAGCTGATTCCATAAATTTTCTAATATTCAGCTATAAAATTGAGTGTTAAATTTGAACATCTGGATCTTTTTGGCCAACTGTCTACTGAATGGTTAGCTCTTCCAAGATTAATACTCATATTCTCTATAGAACATTCAGGAGCATTCCTAAATTAGAAATTCTTACAATGTTACCATTTCTATGAATGTGAATATCATGTCTAGTGAATTTTGAGACCTCAGAGGAGCACTAGAGAACACCTTAACTCTTTTTTTTTTTCATTTTATAGATAAGAAGTTGAGATCCAGTAAAGCAGAGTAATACAAATCCATATTAGTATTTACAATTGCTGAAGGGGATCCAAATATGCTATCCCAAAATATGTTGCTTTGGCTAAAGGCTTATTTTGAGTTGAAGGCAATTGAGAAGCAGCAGACGCAAGAAGAACTTTGCTCTCCCATTTCCTGCCTGAAACCAGGGGATAAATTTTCCTTTGTGACGTTTTATCCTCCCCTCTCCTATAGCTGGTAAAAGAGGACTTTTTTTCCTCATTGAAGACAGAAGGTGGCACTGACTTGAGTCTGTCTACCTTACTAAACAACACGTATGCTCCATTAATTGTCCATATATTTTATTTAATGTTTCATAATTTACTACCCCTAAAAGTCCAAATTCATTTTCTTGTCTAGTCACTTTTCCATAATCCATTGCCCTTTGTTTAAATGGTATATAAGCCCTGGGTTTTAACTGCCTCTTTAGGGTTTTTACTTCTGTCCTGTGAATCCTCCACAGACTGCATATAAATATATAAATATCAATAAATTACATGTGCTGCCCTTGCTGGTCAGGCTCGTTTGATTGGAGCATCATCCCATATATAATATAAAAAGATGGCGGTCCATTTCCCTGTCAGAGCACATACCTAGGTTGTGGGTTCAATCCCTGGACAGGGCTCATGCAGGGGGTGATCGGTTCATGTTTCTCACATCTCTCTCTCTCTCTCTCTCTCTCTCTCTCTCTCTCTCTCTCTCTCTCTCTCTCTCTCTCTCTCTCTCTCTCTCTCCCCTTTCTCCTCCTCCTCCTCCTCCTCCTCCTCTTCCGCCTCCTCCTCCTCCTCCTCCTCCTCCTCCTCCTCCTCCTCTTCCTCCTCCTCTTCCTCCTTCTCTCTCTCTCTCCCTTTCTCCTTTTCTCTCTAAAAAACAATATAAAATAAAAATAAATAAATTTCCTCCTGTTAGTCTGTCTTTTCACTGTCTTTTCTCAGTTTAATTTGGCTTCATTCATAACCTAAGAGAGTAGAAGAAAAGTTTTTCCTCCTCTGCATAATATACTTGATTATTTGCCACTTGGTTAAATATTTAGCTAGCATTAAGCCTTTCCTCAGAAACAGCTATTTCCAAAGTGTGTTTATAATTCAGATGTTGGTGATTCTGCTTAGTCATTTGGGGGGGAAAAGTATTATACATCCTTAACATTTTCTATACCATCCACTTCAGAACTCAATTCCTCAACCCTATGTGTGTTGGGGTAGTGGGGTGAGGTGTGGGCAGATAAGGTGTGAGGTTGCTATTGCCATTCATCCTAAAATGAATGGCAGTTTTAGAAAGATATAAGAGGGAGAAGGACCCTGCTATTTTAATGTTGTGGCACTAGTTATATTGTTAAATGGTCTTAATTTGTCTCCTTATTATACCTTTAGTTTCTGTTGAGAAACCAGCTAACAATCAGCTTCCTTGTAGGTAACTATTTTTCTCTTGCTACTTTAAAAATTCTCTCTCTGTCTTTTGCCCTTGGCATTTTAATTATGATGTGTCTTGGTGTGGTCCCCTTTGGATTTCTTTTGTTTGGGTTTCTGTGTGCTTCCTGGACTTGTAAGTCTATTTCTTTCACCAAGTGGGAGAAGTTTTCGGTCATTATTTCTTCAAATAGGTTTTCAGTATCTTGCTCTCTTTCTTCTGGCACCCCATAATTCTGATGTTGGTATGCTTGAAGTTGTCCTAGAGGCTCCTCACATAATCTTCATATTTTTGGATTTTTATTTTTTTTATTTTTTGCTTTTCCAGTTGCGTATTGTTGCTTGTTTGTATTTCAAATCTTTGACTTAATTCTTGTGATCCTCTAGTCTGCTGATGGATCTCTGTATAATAATTTTTATTTCAGTCAAGTGTATGCTTAATTTCTAGTTGGTCCTTTTTCATATCCTTGAGGTTCTCTCTAAATTTATTGGCCTTTTCTAGAAAATTCTTTAAAAAACCTTATAACCATGGTTTCGAACTCTATATCCAGTCATTTGTTTTCCTCCATTTCTTTAATTTGTGACATGTTTCTTTGTCTCCGAATTTTGGCTGCTTCCCTGAGTTGATAGAGTGGCTCTATGTGCTAGGTGTCCTATAGGGCCCAGTGGCTCAGCCTTCCCAGTTACCTGAGGTGGACATGCTTGGTGCACCCCTTTGTGGGCTGTGTGCACAGTCTTGTTGTAGTTAAGCTATGATTGTTGTTGGTATCGTTGGGAGGAAGTGACCTCCAGGCCAACTGAATGTGAGGGTCAAATGTGGCTTCTCGTCATCCCTTCCTTAAGAGGTCCCTGGGTCTCAGTGTCCTGCAGTAACCACTGCAAGTACCTCTGAGAGAATGCTGCCCTTGAGTTTTGCCCACTTCCAGACAGTCCACTTTCTTCCCATATGAGTCTGGGACCCCAGAGTCTCACCCAGAACTGACGTTCGGAGCAGTCAGGAGCTTTTGTTTCCCTCCAGCTTGAAAAAGACAGCTGTATGCTCAGTTGCCAGCCCTCTCTGTTCACATATCCATACCTCTGCCTTCGACAGCTCCCGTGAGTCTCAGTGTGCTTTTCTCTTTCCTTCTAGTTATATAATTTCCACTCAGCCAGCCTTCCTGTGGTTCTGGACGATGTCCATTTTGTCTTTAGTTATAGTTTTGAAACTATTGTGTGAGGCAGTTTAAGTGTTTACCTATGCCACCATCTTGGTTTCTCACACTGAAAATACCTTTAAAATGAGTCTAAATCTTTGTTTTCCATAATTCAAACTACAATAAACCACTGCAATTATTGTCTAGCATACACTAAATGCCTAATAAATATATTTGAATGAATAAGTGACTTACAGAACTGAATTTCTTGAACTCTGTTTGCTTACCCTCAAATTCATTTTCTAAGGGGCAGGGTAATTTTTCCAGTTATTTAATATTATCATGTCATTCTCCTATTTAAGATCCACATTGGCTTTCTACCACTTTTAAAGAAAAAAATTAATAAGCCTTAAAAGGCTCTGCATGAAAGGACTGGTTAATGCTCTATCTTGTACAAAACAAGATGAGAAATGTAAATCTGCACTTGTAATTTATTACCACTGTATAGGATTTGCACTGTGATGTCAACCTCCACATTGAATAATTAGGAACTCTGAACATGTTATACTTCAGTAGATACAAGAGAAGACACAAAATTAGGGGAAAGGTGGTGATCCTAGAGAACACACATTTTTAAAATGAGTGTTTTTTTCGTTATAAGTATTTTCAAACACAAAGTAGATAGAATATATAACAAATCCCATATACTCTCCACATAGATTTAGCAAGTATAAATATTTTTACATTCTATTTCCACAACCACAACAACTGGACAAACGACCGAACAACAGGCTATGTGGGGCGACCAGGCTGGCAAGGGTTAGTGAAGGATGACCAAATGACTGAACAGCAGGCTGCGTGGGGCCACCAGGCCAGCAGGGGGGAAGTAAGGATAACTATGCCAGTGGGAGGGGCAGTTAGGGGCAACCAGGCCAGCAGTGGGGGCAGTAGCGGGTGACCAGATTGGCAGGAGGTAGTTAGGGGCAACCAGGCCAGCAGGGGGTGCAGTTGGGGACAAACAGGTCAGTGGGGGCAATAAAGGGTGACCAGGAAGGAGTGACCATTTAGGGGTGACCAGGTTGGCAGAGGGATAAGTTAGGAGTGATCAGGCCAGTAGGCAGAAGTGATTAGAGGTGATAAGGCTGGCAGGTGGGGGAGTTAGGGGAGATCAGGCAGGCAGGCAGGTGAATTTTGTGCATTGAGCCTCTAGTACACATGTGTCAAACACAAGGCCCGCGGGCCAAATCCGTCCCGCCAGGCCTTGCAATGTGGCCCGCACCGCGCTGTCATCACTGCACTCCGCTGCATTTCCATCACAATGACAGTTTATGACTGTTCAGTAAACCATTCGGCCCGCGATTTAGGCTGGATTTTAGATTTTGGCCCCTTCTCTGATTGAGTTCGACACCCCTACTCTAGTAGAACATATAATTGTCTTTTTGGTGAAACTAAAATAGATGTGGTTTCAGGTGATGACAGACTGACCTACTCTTATTTGCTAGAATTTTTCTGTCAACCAAGGCTCTTTGTTTATTCTAATATATAGTTCATATAGTTAAATCAGAATTATTCCAAATTTTTTTTCATTAATAGATAATATATTCTGATCCAGGACCTAGTTGGTTTTTGTGTATTTTTTTACATGTTCATAAAGTTATTGTACATATCATAAATTTACCCATTTTTAGTATATAGTTTAGTGATTTTGGTATAATTACAGAGTTGTGCAATAATCATCAAATTAAATTTTAGAAAATTTGTAACACCTTCCAAAAAATTCATGTCCATTATCAGTGATTGCCCATTATCTGTACTCCTCAGTTTTAAATAATTACTAATCCAATTTCTGTATCTATAGATTAGCCTATTCTAAATATTTCATACAAATGGATTCATGCAATGTGTCAACTTTGTGATTGGTTTTCTTCACTTAGCATAACATTTCAAGGTATCAATATTGAACCATTATTGAACTAATATTGAACCAATATTGAACCAATATTTGCACTCCATTTTAATTACTAAATAATATTCCATTGTATCAATATATAATATTTGGTTTATCCATTCATCAGTTGAGGACATTTAGGTTATTGCCATTTTTGTGCTATCATAAATAATACTGTTATGAACTTTTGTATATGAGCTCTCATATAGATTTATGTTTTCTTTTCTCTTAGGCAGAAATATAAGAGTGAAACTGCTGAGTTATATGGTAACTTTATGTTTAGCCTTTTAAATAACAATCAGATTTTTCCAAAATGGCTGTATCAATTTACATTCCTATCAGTGATATAAGAGTGTTAAAATTTCTCTACCTCTTCAAGTTTCTTATTGTCTGTCTTTTTTATTCTAGTCCCCCTAGTGAGTATGATGTAAATTTTTATTTTTATTTCCATTCCCCTAATGACTAAAATTGCTGAACATCTTTTCATATGCATATTGATATGCTATTTAATAAAAGGCTAATATGCAAATTATCCCCTCAGGAACCAGTTCAGCTGCTCACTATGACATGCACTGACCATCAGGAGGCAGTGTGGAATGAAGGTCCCTGCCAGTAGCTGGCATCCAAGGAAAGGAAGGCCCCAATAAGCCCTAATCACCAGCCAGGCCTATGGACCCTACCAGTGCACAAATTTCATGCACTGGGCCTCTAGTTTGTATATATTCTTTGAAGATTGGTTATTTCAATTCTCTGTCTATATTTTTCTTCATTTTGCCACAGTCCCATGGTACTATAGCCCATGTTTTGGCTTTATTTAACCTTAATTACTAACAAAGATTTATTTCCAGGTATAGTCAAATTGGGGGTTAGAGATTCAATATATTAATTTGGGAGAAGCACAATTTGATCCATAGCAATCATACTGTCTCAATTACTGTTGCTTTGTAGCTATTTTAAAATAATCCTCCAACACAACTGAGATCTATATTGATTTTCTATTCTTTAGTTTATAATTTCCTCTTAAATCTTTTTTCTCCAAGGCCTTTCTATTTCTAGATTCTTATGGTATAAAGTAAGGCTGTTGATTTGAAGTTTTTAAAAAATATATAAGCATTTTCAGCTATGAATTTCCCTCTAACCACTGTTTTTGTTGTATTCCATAAATTTCAGTATATTATGTTTTCATTATTACTCATATCAAAGCATTTTCTAAAATTTTAATTGTGGTTTTATTATTTGATCCATTGGTTACTTGGAAGGGTGTTATTTTTCTACACATTATAAATTTCTCAAATTTTTTTATGTTGATTTACCATTTACATATCTTGCAGTCAAAGAACGTACTTTGTATGATTTTAAAACCTGTACATTTTATTAAATCTTGTTTTATGGCCTAGCAATAATCTCCATCCTGGGGAATGTTCTAAATGTTCTTGAGAAGAATGTGGATTCTGTTGTGGTTGTGTTTTCTAAGGAAGTCCATAAGTCTAACTGGTTTTTAATCTTGTTTAAGCTTTCTATTTCTTAGTTGAATTTCTGCCTGTTTATTCTATCTATTATGCAATGCTATTTACAGTAGCCAAAATTTGGAAATAGCCCAAGGGCCCATCAACAGGTTAATGTATGAAAACACAGTGGTACATTTATACAATACAATGAAATACTACTCAGGTGTAAAAAGTTAAAAACAATTTAAAAAGGAAATCTTGTTTTGTGACAACATAGGTGGATCTGGAGATTATTATGTTAAGTGAAATAAGCCAGGGAGAGAAAGACAAACACCATATCATCTCACTTACATGTGGAATCCAATGAAAAAAATAAATAAATGAACAAAATAGAAACAGAGGCATGGACACAGGGAATGAATTGTAGGTAGATGAGCAAATGGGAGAAATGGGGAAAGAGACTTTGCTTGGGGTGATCACACAACGCAGTATGAAGATGATGTTTTATTGAGTTGCATACTTGAAGAAATGTCACCCCAATAAATTCAATTTTAAAAAGTGGGGAAGTGAAAGTTTCAACTACTATTATTGAACTTTCTCTTGCTGCCTTCAATTCTGTCAGTTTTAGCTCTTATACTTTAGGGCTCTGTTAGTAGCTGAATGTGTTTTGTAGATGTGGGACAGTTTTTCTTGGCAATATCTTATTAGCTATTAGCATGTTTTACTACTTTAAAAGCAATGACTCTGAAATACCTATAGGAGATTTTATTATTTCTGTTGACCCTGACCACTTTCTTCCCCATTAATAAAAAATAGTAAAGTTTTGTTATACATTTAACATTTCTATACCCCAATAAAACAGTTTTCATTAGGTAATCTGTGAAGTAAGCTAATTCCTGACAAATATAATACTATAGTTCAATTTTATCTTTCTCTTTTTAAACAGTTTCTTTAAAATAATTAAGTTGACCTGTAAATACAAAACAAAACCATGATATACAGATTTTCAAGATGAGGCAGTGGAATTAAGAGTTAAAGCTAATCAAATATAAACATTAATCTGGGGGAAAATATGCAAAAATTAAATGTAGTCAAGAAGTGATCATAAAATCACTACATATTATGAATTTAAAGTTTGGACTTCCTTTAAAAGAAGTACATGTCCCATAACTGATGTAAGCATAAGCTCTATGAAAACAAGTTATGTTATTCAGGCTGGTACATCGATGTATTATTTAATTTGCTCGAATCTTAAATATTTGGAAATTTTTCTTTATTTTATTTTTGTCTCAATATTCTTCATTTTTTTCTTTCTTTACTTTTTTGAAATTCTTGTATTTCAGAGTTGTACCTTATAGATTAATCCTGTAATGGTTTTTCCCCCCTTTTTATTTTTATTTATTAATTTTTTTTTATTGATTAAGGTATTACACATGTGTCCTTATCATCCCATTGCCCCTCCACCCTTCTCACTTAGGCCCTCACCCCCTGTTATCTGTGTCCATTTTCTATTTTATTTTTTTGTATTTGTTATATACTTCATCCTTTTCTATTGAGATTCTTTTATTTTTTTTTAAGATTATTTTTAAAGGTTTATTATATTATTGGTTTCTAAGCAATGTTATAGGCTTCTTTTATGTACCTCCTTAATTTTGTTTAGTCACATCTTCTGGGGCCTCATGACTTTATGGAAAGGTCTGGACCTTCATCTCACTTCCTTTTTTAGCACATCCAGATGTCCTGGCCTCCCTTGGAGTGAGGTCAGTTTCTGTGGCTTTCAGTGTGCCTGCCAACGTGGGAGTCCTGAAGGTTGGATGCCCAGGTCCCACTCAACTAAATCCAGTCCCACTACCTACTTCAAACTAACCTGATGGTCATAGGATCTGGCTTCCACACCAGCAAAAACATTACTGAAAAGTTCATCTGAAAGATCTTCTCTTAATAGATTTTATATTGAATCTCTTCATCTTGAGAAATTTCTAATTTGAATATTTTGTGTGATTATACATTCATATATGTCAGAGATAGGGACTTAAATCAAATACCTGTAAAGAATTTGCTTGATTAAGCAATTACACTGCCTTGAGGTCTACGTCATTGCCTTCACCAGATTTATTTTGTTGTTCTTTATTGCCCTAACTTTAACTGATACAGAAAACATCTTAAATGAAAAACCCATCAAAACAAAACCTCGCTAACATAATAGGGAGACATTCTGTCCACAGATAGATATTTAAATCTTCCCCAGTGAAATACAATAATTTAAAAGAGGCCAATTCAAATGGAAAAATGTCACAAAGCAAAACATATAAACATATCTATAGCTAACATTTGTTTTGATTACACATTCCTCTAGGAAACACATGGCAACTAGGAAGAAAATCATATTTTCCTTGCCAGCAGTTAAAGGGCTAACCTGCCTTGGAAAGTTATTAGGGGTGTTGAATGTGTTTTGAAACTCAGCATGTGCCATTTTACACAAATGGTAGAGATTCACTCTTGTATTGTAGTAATGATAGTTCTCTATTATAGAAATATCTTTCACTCAATATACCTTTTAGGCAAAAACCAGTATGTGAATTAATAGACTTCAGGTCTAATTAAGTGCTGCTCTTTGGAGAATTGTTTACATATGGGTTCTTTGTAATTAATGTTTTATTTAAGCATAGTTTGTTTTGTACAACAAAGGATGGAAAATATAAAAGCATCAGGATCCCAAGGGGTTTTATATTGGTTCTCTTTAATCACTGGAGATTTGTACCTGTCATGGAATTGTCTAGGTGTTTTTGTTTTTGGTGTTTTTGTTTTTTGGTTTTTTTTGGCAAAAAAATGAGGGTGAATCTTAAATTATTGTAAGTAGCTCACTTCGATTTCCTAAAACCATTTCTATCAGGAGACAGAAGAGTATTTTGGAATAATAAAATGCTTTGCAATGCAAGTTTTTATAATTAGTAGGAAAAATGACTAGGCATTTTGCATCTTATAAATATCCTTGCAACCCTGAAAACACTAATATATTATTCTTCAGCTTTCTCTAAACAAATAAAACTCATGTTTTACTTTTTCCTAATTAGCCTTACTTCTCAGTCTCATTCCATTTTCCGTATTGGACATTTGCCAAATTTATCGTTAGATGAATTTAAAACGATCAAATTAGCAAAAATTGGGGTGACTATTATTAAATTTTTGACAGTTTTAAAAGATAAGGGTTAACATCTAACTCAAGTCAACCAACTCTAATATTTACATTTTAATTTTTTATAATGCATAAGTATAAATATTTTAAGTTATGAAAATTAAAAGAATACTACAGGAATATATTCATCACCAGTTGATCAATTTTATTCAATAATTATTAGCTTGTTATAATAGTTGATTATCTATCATATATCTACATACATACATACACAATTTACCAAATTATTTGAAAGTTGCAGACTACATAATACCATTGTCTCACACGCAAAAAAATAACAATTTCCTAATGTCATGCAGTATGCAGTTCATAATCAAATCTCCATAGCTGTCCCCTAAATATCTTACCCACATTCTATAGTTTATTATTTTAATTAGTTTCTGGTTTTGCTATCCAATTTTGTATTGAAAAAATATGAATTCTTATGTCAAAGAAAGCATGTTGTTTGTGAAATATGGTGGAAATTATATTGTACTTGGGTAAAAACTGCTGTTTGAATTTTAACCTTGCTATCTGACTTCGAGGGTAGTTACAGGAGATTGACTCCCACTGACTCAGTAGCTTTAGGGGTAGAAACTATAGATAACCTTTAGTTCTGCTTTTATATTATGGGCAAGATAGGGCCACATTCCAATGTTCAGCAGGGTGTTACTGGGAACCTACCCTGCGGGCTGTCCCCAGTCTTTAGAATTTAGTCCTGAGGGGCCAATCAGGGTTAGCCAAGGCAGTGACATCACCGACCTGAGTAAAACCCCTGGACTAGGCAAAATTTGCTCTCTTCCACCATGCTGCCGGTATGAGTGGGATAGCCCATGCTAGCATGGAGATGGCTCCTTTGTTTATTGCATTGGACTCGGCTCCCTGGTGGTCCTTGGGGATCATGAATTCGTCTGGAATCCCTAGCCAGGACCATGAGGGACCCCAATCCGGAGAGCCTGACTGGCCGCGGTAGGTGTGTGTTTGTCTGTGTTTTTGTGTGAGCGCTCTAGAGGGACTGCCCCTCCATCAGGGCTCTCACCTGGGTGTTTGCCGGCTGCTGCGTCAGCCATGGTTTGAGTCCAGATTCGAATCTGTAATAAATTCTAGCATGCTTAATCAAATTGGCTCCGGTGGTCCATCTCTTGGGGACTCACTTCGTAACATTTTGTAGGTCTACACCTCATTTTGTTCACTTAAAATTGTATCCTAGTTACCTCTGAATATCAATCACTGTGTATTGGTCATCTTCATTTCTCTTCCCTCATATAGAGTGCTTAATACAATGCCTATAAAATAGCAACCTCTTTCATAAATGATAATTGTTGTCCTTTACCAGATAATATGTAGGTAGTTTGTTATTAATGGAGAAAAACACCCTATTGTTTTAAGGGAAAGGGACATATAAATATACACACATTTATATAAATTTACTCTAAGATATTTACTAATTTAATAGAATCTGATTGCTTACTCTGGATTGGTTATTGAAAAGTAGTAGCAACCCTTTTGTTGCTTATCATCTTTAACTTCAGATCTAAAAACCTCTACTGCTAACCAATGTTCTAAAGTGCAGGCAATATGTATATAAGCCTAACCAAGGGACACAGACACCAGGAAGGTGAGGGCATGAGCGGCTGGTGGAGGGGGTGGAATGGGAGGATAAGGACACATAGGTAATACCTTAATCAATAAAGAAAAAAATTAAAATGCCGGCAACAAACATTATATTTTAATGGTTAGGTAAGTATTGCTTGCAAAACAGGTTAATAGAGTATGATAATTTTATTGATGAAAATATTCCTAAATGATTACTTGCACTCTGATGAAAATGACAACTTTTTAAAGTTTTCTTTTTTCATGAAAATGTACTATGATTTAAAGGACACTTTTACAAAGTATGGAAACCCCTTTCACATCCCGCATGGTCCAGGGTTCAGTTTCTGGAGAAGGGTGGCATGCAAATTAAAGAGAGACTAGAAGAAATTTAATTTGGCTATATTGTGGGGGGAGGGCAGAAGGGAGCCCACCTCTAGTGGGAGGACTGCTGCTAGGCTCTGGCCTTGCAATCCCTTTTTTTTTTTTTTAATTGAGACTATGGGATACACCCATTACCCTTAAGCATGTTTGGGATGCACCCATAGCCCTTAGGCAGGTAATAAGCAGATTATCATATCATAAGGATTTACATGCTTACAAGATGGGGAAGTTGCCTCAGTTAACATTGTCTCAGATAGGGAGTGGTTGGCTCTGACCTTTCAGAGCTTCAATTTTAACCAGCCTTTTACATCTTTTCTGTTAGTCAGACAATGGTAGGTTTCCGGCAACAAAGGTGGGTAGTTTCCAGGATACTCAGGGCATTTCATACATGTAATTTTGATTAAACATTAATTATATTTTAATGAAGAAGTATAAATGTCCAATTGGATCATATGGAAATGGATTTAACAAAACACTTCCAGGGCAGGGGAAGGTTGCTGTGTTGACATATTTGTTATTTTTAATGATGACTATATAGGCAATTTAAGGCCAATGATAATCTGTCTTTGTTGTTTTGCTATTGCTGTTGACAGATACATACACCCATGTACAGAAAGAATAGAAAGATATCTTTGAAATTCAGGATTTACTTGATGAATGGTATTAATGCATACATCTACATTTAAGTTCTCTGCTGCCAACAACTTTCATTTTTCTATATTCCTTACCAGAAAAACATTTGTTCCTATGTGGAATTCTGGGAAAAGTTATTCCTCATAATCTACCCATATCTTTGTAGAAGTTAAAGTACAGAAGAGGCAGAGAAGGAGATCTAAGGGTGCAGAATATGTGAGGGAACTTATGCTCAAGTGTGTTCAACTTGAAATAAGTACATCTGATAAATTAGTACTTGCAGGTCTATAAATCATTTTGGTGGGCATATGTTGGTCATAATTTATAATATATATATATATATATATATATATATATATATATATATAGTATTAAACTCTAGACTAATTTCTTTGTTCCATTAGGGCAGAGTGAGGAGAGATTAGGTTTAAAGAGGATTGAAAGAGATCACTGAAGGGCTTGTATGCATGGATATAAGCACAACAAATGGACAAAGACACTGGGAGGGTAGGATTAGGGCATGTGACAGGGGGTAGGGGAGGGTGGGGGAAGGTCAATGGGGGGGGGGGGAAAGGAGATATATGTACTACTATATGTAATACTTTAAACAATAAAAAATAATAATAAAGAAGCCAAAAAAAAATAAAAAAGAAAAAGAAAACCACAGACAACCAAAAGTTGGCAGAAACAAACACATGCAGGAAATTGTGGGTTCTATAATTCTAGAAATGCTGTAATTCTATAAATTCTGCTGCTGTTGCAAAACCCTTCCACTCCCGCCCCCCCAAAAAATAAAGAGAATTGAAGCAGAGTAAGAGACAAGAGAACCATGGACTCAATGGTGTTCAATAAGAAATGGTCCCTTTTCCATAAAATAACAGTATGGGGATCAATATATCATAAATGAAAATTAGAAATTGGCTAACAATTCTTTAATCATATGCAAAACTATAGGGTTAGAAATATTTATTATATACTTATTTGAATTTTTCTCTATTCAGAGTATCACATATCCTACACTTTTTTAAAACATTTTTTTGTTGATTTCAGAAAGAGGAAGGGAGAGTGAGAGAGATATAAACATTAATGAATAGAGAAAATCATTAATCACCTGCTTCCTGCACACCCCCTGCTGGGGATTGAGCCCATAACCCAGAGCATGAGCCCTGACCATGACCGGGAATCAAACCATGAGCTCCTGGTTCATGGATCGATGTTCAACCACTGAGACACACTGGCTGGGCCCACACTTCTTTTAAATGTCCTACAATTCTTTTTCATGCCTTTATTTGTATGATGTTTTCACAATTTACCAAGCATTTTGAAAACATGGTTTTATTTAAACCTCTTACCTTCTGAATAGTTCCCTCTATTTTAGAAATGAGGCAACCTGAGTTTTTCAATGATATATACATAATAAATAGCCAAGCCAGGATATTAATCAAGGTCTTTCAACTCTATTTCATGTTATTTCTATTTCAGCACACTTACTTGCATTTTGTGATACATAAAATGTATTGGTTTTTACATTTTTCATTATTATATACTTTATCATAATCCTCAAGTGCCATACTTATTTGAAAATTCATTAAACAATATATCCAGTATAAGCATTTTTAAATGAATGGAATCATTTGATTATCTTAAGCATTTTATTTCTTGAGACTGAATTTAGCTGGTGTTCAGTTCTCCTTAAGAGAGATATTTATAGATCAAAACTACCTTTCCAGACTGCTAGTTTCTTTCCAAACAAAATTTCTTTTTACTTTTTTCCCCTGGCACAAGTTTCTGCATGTAACAGCAGGAATACAAATTATGTCCAAAGCACTTACGTAGTTGGCAGAAGTATTTTCTCTTCTGCTATAAATTTATCAAACATTTTTCAAAACAGTAAATCCCTGAAAACAAGGGCTGAATTCCAAATGGGATCATCATAGTTATGCCATTTACAATGTTTTAGTTAAGAGAATCTTCAATTATCTATTGTAAAGATCTTAAGTTTGAGAGCAATAACAATTTGCTATGGGTCTGAATTGGCAGACCAATTTTCAGCTTCAGCAACTCTATTTTTTTTCTTGAAACTTTAGGCCAATTTTTCACTATGGAAAATGCATTGCTAATTAGTGATCAGTTCCTGCATGGGTCTTTTCACTCAGCCTAGAATATGCATGCCATTACAGACAGTAGCATCATCAAATCAGGAGCATAATGGGACAGATGGAGGAGAAATAAAGAGCTTTCAGGAGTCAGAAGACAAAATTGAGTGCATCCGACATCATTTATAATGTCCTTATGTGTGCAAATTCAATTAGAAGTAAAATATTGATTAGGTAGTTGATGTCACAGATAATACATGGTGGAAAAGTAATTAAACATTTTCAATTTTTCATTTTTAAATATTCACAACATTAGAGCAGAATTAAAGATGAGTAAGTTAGGAAGTAAATGGTGCTGATGAAGGAGAGAAATGAGTTGAGTAGGGACAAACAACCAAATGAGAATTTTTTAATCATCAAGTGCTTAGAAAGCATTTATTAAGTGCCTAATATTTGTTAAGCATCTGACAAGCAAAATAGGTACAAGGATGGACACAGAGTAAAACATCATTCCTTCCCTCAAAGCATTTTCAACTTTTGAGAGCAGTGAACAGACACTCATCCTTTGAGACATCTTGAACCATTGTTCAAATTCACTCAGGTATGCATCTGGTATTATGGGCTTATAACTGAGTATATTGAGACAACTCCATTTGCTACATCTCTAATTGGCCAATCAACCAAAATAATTATCAGGATAATAATGGCTGTTATCAAAGCATAAATTTATTAAGACCTTTCCAGAATTGGGATATTTGACCTTTGCCCTCTATTTCTAAACTGCTCTAGGAAATAGTGATCATATGGAACCTCAACAAAGAGTTTCTTAGCTCTTGACTATTATTCAAATAAAAGGTATTCTGAGAGCTCAAACACATATTTAAATAATCATTACTTAAAACAGTAAAAAACACAGGAAGTGGAGATGTTATGAAAAGTTCCAATTTAAAACGTAGAGGTATAAGAGAATATAAGAAATGAACATGAAGAAGGTGGTGTTTAACCCTCGCCAGATTGGCTCAGTGGATAGAGCGTCAGCCTGCAGACCAAAGGGTCCCTGGTTCAGCCAAGGGCACATACATTAGCTGCAGGCTCCTCTCCAGCCTGGGCCCTGGTCCAGGCTCCTGCAGGAGGCAACAAATGTGTTTATCTCACATGGAGGTTTCTCTCTGTCTCTCCCTCTCTTACTCTCCCTAAAAATCAATGAAAAAATATCCTCAGATGAGGATTAAAAACAACAATAAAAAAAGCTGGTGTTTATTTCTTTAGGTATAAAATGAAGTCTAGCAGCTGGTGAGAGCTCAAGAAAATAAATCCAATTAGATATGGATATAAAAAGTAGATACAGTTAGCAATCATAGTTGGGAAAATATTTGGAGCATCTAAAAGAAATTTTAAAAATATAGTCTGAAAGGGGAAAGAACAGTACAGAAAGTATGTACACAAATATAGGGCTTTTCATAGATGTTTATGGAAACAATCAAATTTACCAGTTAACAGCAACACGTCCTTCTGTAAAGAAAGCTGAGAAATATTTAAGAGAGAGACAGACATCACTCTATCTTTTATGTAGAAGACAAATTTAAATGATATAACAAATTGAAATGTTCTGTTAAAGTTGTCCATTAGGAAGAAGCAATAATTCAAGAAATACCTAAGTATAGTCCATCTTGAGACAGAAAATGATGGTTTGACATAAAATGATACACCATTCATTTAGGGATCCCTATCTGGCATATCTGCATGTTCAGAAGATAGAGAGCATTCGGTCATAAAAGAAAAGGATGAGGAGTTGGGTGGAGGAGATGGCTTCTAAGCAGCCAAAAGAGATTGCACAATTTCACAAAGTCATCACATACTCAATGCACAGCTTTCAGTGCAGTGCTGCGGCATCTGCCAGTCAGTATATGAGTCCGCAAGAAACTTCCTGGGCCCTCATTCTGCAGCCATGTAGGAAAAGCATTCAAGGTAGAAAGAATAACATAGTACCAAGTCCTGTGGTAGGAAGAAGTATGGTAAGAGCAAGAAATTTAAGATTACTAAGATGGATAAAGCAATGAGAACATCAGAGAACACAATGTACATTGAGGCTAGAGAAAGAGGCAAGGGGGTTACAGTCCATAGTAACAATTTTGGTCTGTATTCTATTAATAAGAGCCATGTGGGGGGGGGGGGAAGAATGACTAAAGCCAAAATAGAATCTGTGTAATGATTAAATTCACAATAATTGCGCATACACAAACAAAATTATGTTCAAAGTATTCTCTTTATAAATGCCTGGAACTATGGGAGTTATGACTATGTTTTAAAAATTAATACTGCTGTGCTAGGATTCAGTTATCTAGAAAATTAGATTGCCTGAAATACTTAATTCTCAACAGAGCCTGGAAAAGTAGGCATTTTTCTATTTAAAATTGGACCAACTCATTGTGACATATGGAGTAATAAAGAAAATGAATAATGTATGCATGCAACAGATGATTATTATGTTTAAAGTAGTCTGGATACAAAATAATTTATGAAGAATAAATGCAGGTAAGAAGCAAAAGATATGCCATCCCCAAATCTCTGGGAGGTATCTCCTAAATGGATATGCTAAGTCATCCATATTTAAATAAACAACAGAAATGGTTCTTTTACCTTTGAATGCATTTGTTTTTATCATATAAGAAATTCCTTTTAGAAACCAGGAAGCTGTAAGAAATTATTTTAATAGTCACTCAATTCCTATTCTTTGATACTTAAAAAAAAAAAAATTTATTGATTCCAGAGAGGAAATAAGTGTGTGAGAGAGAGATAGAAACATCAATGATGAGAGGGAATCATTGATTTGCTGCCTTCTGCATGCTCTCTACTGGGGTTCGAGCCCTCAACCTGGACATGTGCCCTGACCAGTAACTGAACCATGACCTCCTGGTTCATAGGTTGAGGCTCAACCACTGAGCCACATCAATCAGGCCTATTCTTTGATACTTTAGCATAATAAGGTGAGTCTTAAAGAACTCAGAAATGTATTTATGTTTAATGTCCTATTAACTTTCAAGTACACCTTCGATTATTATCCTCAGTATGTTTGTGTTTGTTTTTAAGATCCTTTGTGGCTTTTCTATATTTTTAGTCTTTCAGATAACTCTGCTCCCAACCTATGCACTCAGGCTAACCAGGAAGAATATGAAAGAAAGGCAAGAACGTCTGGAAGGTTGCTTCCACACCATTCACGAAAAACCTCAACTTGCTCCAGCCTCGCTGTTTAACACTGTGGTCAGGTATGTGCACACCACACAACCTTTTGTTTTCCAAATGAGGTAAAGTTATTTAACTGATCAATAAACCTTCTTCAACCTTCCTGAAGATGGCAGAAATACTGCTCTTTGCCATTCTAGACTACAGGATGAGCTCCCATACCAACAGAGGCCCTGAGCCATTTCCAGGGCCCTCGGAAACTATCCAGTGGGTAAGAAGCCAGATCAGAAAATATTTACCCAGAGATTCAGAAAAGGTCAGTGAAAGATGGGGCCTCTGAGGACATTACAAATGACTCTAGGATGAGTCCAAGGAGGCGCATGTGATTGAAATATGGAAAGCCCTGGCAGGGGTCAGACTGTCAGCCCTGCCAGTCACTCCAAAGCCCAGAAATCCATGGCCCACACTAAAATGGTCTCCGCTCAGACATTCTGGCATTCTCCACGATGCACACTGAGTCATAGGATGTGGCAAATAGTCTGGCAATTATCATTCTGGCATCAGACAAAGTAAAAATCATGGGGCTGCTTTTGTTCCATTTTGTGAGGGCCAAAGGGAAATAATAGAACAAAAGATGGTATAAAACTTTTTTTTAATATATATTTATTCACAAAATTCCTTTTTGAAGTCAATTAGAAATTTGTGTGGTGGCAGAGTGTAGCTGTTCCTTATAAAATAAAAGAAAGAAAAAGAAAAAAGAATAATGTGTTAAAGGGCTTGTGAATAGCTCTGAATAGCTCCGAATGTTGCTTATTGATCTGGGAACCTGGAAATGTTCATGTTCTTCCCTCCTCCTGTTTATAAAAGCCCTCTACCCTTTTTCTAAAAGAAGAACACACCTCCCTAGTAGAGAAGCAGCACGCAGAGGGCAAGAAGGCAGTGCAATAGCGTCTCATGGGGCTGTGCCTCCCCTGCGGGCTGGCCCTGCTCACACTCCACATCACAGTCCTCCAAAGGGCCCAGTTCTGCAGAGCTACAAGGCACAAAAATGCTTTTTTCACCCTAGCACTCCTTGAAATCACAGTATTAACTACCACCGTTTATAGTGCTACATTTATATAGCATGAAATATGGCCTTAAATTATTAAATAGGCTTTCCCTTTTGTAGGGAAGTTCTAAAGGTATATGATAGATAAGTGGATGGATGGATGGATAGATACTAAGAATATTTTCAGATAGACTATTTCTATATTATATATCATAGTATATTTGATATATATAGCATAATATTTAAAAGTCAAATTTACATTTATATATATTATAAATTATGTAATTTATAATCATTTTGTAATTTATAAAACAACCAGTTGGTCATGGAAAGTTTACATTTTTATATCAAAACCAAGGATATTAACAGTAGCATTCACAATATATTTTTTTAAGCGGTCAAATTGCTCCTATATCTTCACTGTAAAAGAGCCATTTTCAATTATATCAATATGTACCCTAAATTTAGAGAAGTCTGACTTTTATCTTTATATAGGAAAATGTGATGAAATGGAAATGTTGTGGCTTTAATTGACATCTTGAAGCTATCTTACTGCTGGACAATAGTTCCTGTAGACTAAGGACCTATTCTCAACCGTGCAACAGAGGGGACTTTATTGATTTAGTCACCCGTTTTAATTTTTTCTGTTGGAATTATCTAAAATATCCTGGTGAACAAATGAGCAAAACTCTTTTTTATTGGTGTTTTAAATTATGGGGAAAATGGGGGGAAAAAACAATTACTTAGTATGTTTTGAAAAACTAAGTGGTATCCGCCCTGTTGCCATGGATATGGGTGTCTTGTTTATAATAACGATCTTTTCAAAGAAATTGAAGCTCATTAAAATTTGCAAAGTAGCACTTCTACTGTAATAGCCAATTAAATTTATAAAATCTATGTCTCCTCAATATTTCACTTTCAATGGAGTATTTAGTAGCAGTTTTCCCCCTACAATATGTTTTTCAAATGTCATTTTAAAAATGATTAATATTTTCCTGTGTTTTTAAACAAAATACAGATTCTGTTCAGTACAGTTGTTTTGAAGAAAACATAATTGTTTAACAGTTCAAAGTATGTTTGTATTTTAATACATATTGTGGTCATGGAAAATAGGTTAAAATCTGTCAGTAGAAAAGTTAATTATACCTAACACTTTTTTCAGTGCTCACTATGTGTCAAACCTTCTTTTAGATGATTTGTATTTATGAACACACTTGTATTTTGGGATGGAAATTTATGTGGCAGCTTCAACAGAGACTGAAACAAGTAAAACATGTCTTAACCATAGAGAAAAATACAATTTATTTTAAAAAGTAAAGAAATTTGTGAGATTATTTTCATTAGATTAATATAGTCCCAGATCACCTTAAGATCTGTTCTATTAGGTTAAAATAGTAGTTATGTTTATTAGTTAGTAGAATAAGAAGAGTAGCTAACAATTTGGTATTTTTATGAGCCTCTATGTAATGTTACTTAAATATCTTATATTATTCCATTCACAAAATACTCTTTTCAAACTTTTTATTTTAGAGATAATAAAACTGATAAAAGAAAAAAGTAAATAAATTATCCAAGAAAACACAATTTATTTTAGTAGTGATGTAGGTGAGATTGAATCCAGATTGTCCTATTGTTCTCTAATTCAGGTCTCAAGGATTCAACTAGTTAAATCAAATTTATCATTGCTATTATAATTAAACTACACAGATTTCTTTTATAGATAACTTCATATATTTTATATTTCTTCTTATATATCATATATACCTTAATTAATGTATAATTTACCTCATATATATAAATGTATACACAGATATAAATTTTTAGCTAGTCAATCTGCAACTCTACTTGATTAATAGAATAGTAATGCAATGGAGGTGGCCACAGCAGATATTACAGTCTAAAAATTGTGTCTTTTAGTTCTATGACAAAAGAGAAAATGCAGGTGCAGGTCACCCTAGGCCTAAGACATTTCTCAAGACTCAAAAATAACCAGACTAGTGAGGTTTCCTCCATCAGAATATTTAATTTATAATATGCATTTTTGACCATTGAAAGTCCAACTGTGGATACCTAGAGCCCTCCCAAATGGCACCTTCCTCTTACATTGCATTATAAATCTTCACTGAGTCATTGTACACTGACTAAATTTAAAGCCATATACAGTATTGATTTGCCTTAGTGTTGGTTTTAAGCAGCAGTAATCCAGGCCTACATTTATATTCACTTATTTAGAAGTATTTATTGAATACCTTGATGTACCAAACAGTGAGTAGGTACTGTGGATATAAAAATGAATAATTAATGAATCCCCCTCATGTATTTAAAAATAGAATATGAAGAACAGCTATATGTACATCTAAATATAATGTATTGTGTCACATGTTTTCAGAGTGTCTTAGCAAAGGACTGTGGGAACTCAGGTATGAAGTGATTGAAAAAATATTAATGTTTCATACCATGTGCCATCTGATTTAGTTGATATATGTGAAGGGGGTTTCCAATCAAGAGAACAGGGTTTTCTGTAAGCAGGAACCTATGCTGAAGCAGGTCCAGGAAAAGTTAAAAAGTTCGGAGTCATTAGGAGTTAGGAAAACAACAGCTTGTGAGATGGAGAGAAAAGTGTTGGGGTCAGAGTATGAAGGAGCTTGAATTTGTTCTCTAAGCCAGTGGTTTCTATAGTCTCTCAGTGTGTATCTCTATTAGCAAGAATCCCCAGTATATGCATATGTATCTATGTATAGAGAAATGTATGTGCACATTATAAAACACACATTAAAAGGACTAATTTCAAAAGTACAATATAAAAAAATAATATCTAGCTCCTGCAATTTCTTCTCCTACCCAAGAATATATCATTCTTGGTCTATGCATCCGAGTTTAGAAATTACTTCCTTAGACAATGAAAATTCAAGAGAGCCTCATAAACAAGGGAATGAAGTATTTTATATTTCTTCTTATATATCATATATACCTTAATTTTTTTCTTATTTTTTTCTTTTCTTTCTTTTCTTTTCTTTTTTTTTTTTTTTTTTCCCAAGAGACTAACTCAGGGCTCTAGCTGAAATGGCTCAGTTGGTTGAGCATCATCCCAGGTCACCATTTGATTTCTGGTCAGGGCACATGCCAGGGTTGGGGGCTCGATTCCCAGTAGGGTGTGTGCTGGAGGCGGCCAATCAATGTTTCTCTCTCTCCCTCTCCCTTCCTCTCTCTCTCTCTCTCAAATCAATGATAGCATAGTTTAAAAATAAAACAAACAAACAAAAATGAGAGACTCTCTCCAGAAGAAGTGAAGAGAATCCATTAAAAAAGGAAACTGTTAGTCAAGAAGATGAGATGAAGCCTCCGTCGCTGGAGCCGAAGAGCTAAGAACCTGGTTTAAACCTGTAGCACAGACCAAGGGCCACGCTGGACTAGATCCCCTGTGGGTGAGGAATGGAAGTGCCAGGACAACGCTGAGGCTCCAGCTATCCATCTGCCAGAGCTACTCGGAACCATATCTACACAGTTCCTCAGGGAACTCTACCTCCACAGGCTTTAAATTGAGACCTTGTTAAGGAAAGAGAAAGACATGAAATAGAGAGAAATAAAAAAAATAAGAAGTATATAAAATTTTTAGTGAATAAGTGGCTCTTTATATCAGCCTCTGTATTTTTCTGTTTCAAAAATATTTTAAAATAGAAATATAGATTATTTACATGCTAACATTTTTAAATCAGCCTCATTACAGAGAATTTCAATGCCCGTGATTACTAAACACTAAATTATCCTTATAGAAACTAAGCAGTTTCATTAAATTCAGTGAAATGTTGACAAGTGAGATTTTCATACCTTAAAATGACTAAACATTTCATACATCTGCAGATAGGTGCAAAATTGCTATCAACTCCCCTCTTCTGTTACAAAATTAATGAGTGTTCAGTGAAGGCATAACAAAGAATTTTCCTCCAGGCACATTATAAAAACATTTTCTAGCTCTAGTATGAAAGCAAAGTCTTGCCTGCAAGTCAATGATTGAAAATATGCACATTTTTAAAAGATGATGAATACCACACATAGTAATTCTTTTTATTTTTCTCATATTTAAAACTCCTGCCCTACCTTATCAAGCCCTATCTTATAAAATGAATGTTTTCCTAAGGAAGGTCTAAGGAGCAATTAATGATGAAATTCAAAACATTCTCAATTCTTCCAACTACTTAAGGATATAAAGCTCAAATCAATTCTGAATATCACTAAAGTACTCAACCAATACTACTGTGTCTTTATCACAAAGGATGATTTTGTCCAAAACTGATACCTCAAATTATATCCAGAAAACACGATTTGCTTTCACTGTAATAGTTTTTCTGTGTTATATAATAATGCTGGGGTCTGAATTTTAGTCTCTGATTCATGGTCTGTCCAATATAAGGGAAACATAGTGTTGACAAAGGAATAGTCACAATATAATGGAAACATAGTGTTGACAAAGAAATACACAAGCTTGTGAAAATGCATACGAAGAACCATAGATTCATGAAATAAACGATCATTGAGGTACAAGACGTGTGTCCATTATTCTTTTTATATACAAATTAATCATTTTATTTTCCCCTTTCCCTTTTAAAATACTCATTAGAATTTACTATATTTAAAGATACTTCTAAAATATGTAATTAATATTTAATATTCATCTTTATAAATAAAAATAATCCCTCTAATATCAATAGTGCCATTTAAGATTTTTTTCTTATATTTATAGAATAATCAGAAGTTTCAATTATAAATTTTAATAAAATAGATAAAAATGTTCATGGTCTCATAGGACAATAGATACAGGAGAAAAAACTACAAATATCAGAATTATTGAAGCAAGAATAAAAATGTTCCATAGATTCCGTAGAAATAACTTGTATCAAATATCATAAGATTATATTTTATATTGTGGACTTTACATATCTGCTTTTTTATAATTCTATTTTTTCCACTTATATTTTGTAGCAATGTTTGTAACTGGTTGAAAATTAATTCATTTCACATGACTTCTAAAAACGTCAATTATATTGGAAAAAGCAATGGATACTTCAAATTAAAATGCCATCATGCTACATTTTCATCAGACTTAAAAATGCATGCAGGAAACAGCCTTGAATGCTTGAAGTTTTGAGGTTACCTAGAAAAATTACATTGCAGTCATTGGATTGTAAAGAAAGCTCAATCACCATTTCTTGCTCATCATTCTTTATAATTGATGACACCACATTATGAAAGGGATTCTACCATAAACTGGAATCTTGAGAGGGACACAATTTCCTTAACCTCTTGTTTTCTTTATAGCAGTATGAAAAAATGTCTATTGATAGCTGTCTATCTGTCTTTCAATATATCTCTTACCTCAGTGTTATTGAAATAGTCACAATGGCCAGTGTGTTTTTCATGCTTTTTTGCATCACATAATAAATGCAAATGAGCACAAGGACAGCAGAAGCAGAAGACCTGTCCTTGCTAGAAAAAGGAATGATGTTATTCTGCTTCCTAGCTTCTGATTTATTTCAACAGCAAATGTGCTTTTCTAAATTTCCCAACTTAACAGCTATCTTAATCCTGTATCTACTCATATATTGTAACCACACCAGAAAAAAAAAAAAATCAGGAAAGGGACTAACATTTTCCATTCTGAGTTGTGTAAGATAGTAGGCAGAATTGTAGGGAATTCTGCAAAGCTGTTCACAAACTCATTTGCTCAATAAATTAGAGAGATGGGCAGTAAGATTACTGGACTAGGCAAAAGTTTTCTGATAAGTTTAGTTGAGAAGCTTCCTAATCAGATAATTGAGTGAGCATAGAGATTCAGAAGAATAACAGATTCCTGACAAATTATCTATTGCGGCATTCAAAGTAAATTTTTTAGAAAATTTGGCACATGGCATCTAGAAAGTAGAAGCCAAGTCCTCCTTCATTTGTTCAAATAAAAAGGTCACTGAGTTCCTGAGTACCTTACATGTGCCAGACATTTTCATAAGGCAGTGTTTCTCAATCCCTATTATGCCTTAGAAGCCATTGGGAGGTCTGAAAATAAAATGAATTATGCCCATACCCCACAACAGGCTGCATTCAGTACCACCCAGGTGATTCCAATGTGTAACCAGAGCTGAGAACCACTCAGCTAGAGATGGAGGATGCAGCTGTGAACATAGGGACACGATTTCAACTGTCATGGAGCCATAGTTCTTTTCTTTCTTTTTTTTAATTGACTTTAGAGAGAGAAATATCCATTGGTTGCCTCCCACAATTGCCTCAACAGGGAATCAAACCTATAACCTGGAAATGTGACCTGACCAGGAATGGAATGTGCCAACTTTTGGCGTACAGGAGGATGCTCCAACTAACTGAGCCACACCAGCCAGGTCAGGAGCCATAGTTCTTGAAATAAGAGTTGGATCATAAACAGAGAAATAATTTTAGATGATTATAGGGTCCATGATGAGAGCAAACAGATGGTTATGCTTGGAGAGGGACTGGAAGGGTTGGGGCGAACATTTTTTATTGGGAGGGGGGTGGTTTAGGAAAACTTTCTTAAAAGGTGACATTTGAACTGAGATCTAGATATCAAGAAAAGCCTGGTTTTTCTTGATATCTAGATCTCAGTTCAAATGACCTTGGAGCAGAGCTTCATATGAGGAGAAAACACGTAGCGTAAAGGCTTGAGGTGGTATAATCTTTATGGAGGTGAAAAGAAAGGAGTTCATGAGGGTGGGGTGAATGGTGTGATGTGATGAGAGAGGCAGGTCAATTGCAGATCAGAAAGGCCTGTTAGACCATGATAAGAATCTTGCATTTTTAAAAAATATATATATTTTATTGATTTTTACAGAGAGTAATTAAGAGGAATAGAGAGCCAGAAACATCGATGAGAGAGAAACATCGACCAGCTGCCTCCTGCACACCCCGTACGGAGGATGTGCCCGAAACCATGTACATGCCCTTGACCAGAATCGAACCTGGGACCCTTCAGTCCACAGACCGATGCTCTATCCACTGAGCCAAACCGGTTTCGGCAGCATCTTGCATTTTTAAATTTAATAAGAAAGCATGGAGATTTTTGTATAGGAATGGCATGATCTGATTTACATGGTTAAAGACCATTTTTACTTTGTGGAAAGCAGAACATTAGACGTAAAAAAAAGAAAGTCATTAAGAGACTTTAAATGGACAATGCTAGAAATAATGTGACGAATAAGAATGGAGAAAGTGGAGAGAGCAAGGAACACTAAAAAATAAAAAAATAAAAATGCTGATAATAATAAAGCTGTATAATGAGGTGCATTAGGCTATTCTCTTTTTGTATATGTTGAAAATTTATAAAAGTTGTCTAAATACAAGGTGGGCAAAGTAGGTTTGCAGTTGTGAGAACACAAAACACAGAGTTTATTCTTGTATTATTATATTATATTTCATATGAACTGTAAACCTACTTTTGTAAGATGACTTAGGAATTGCTACAGGCTTTTGAGGGAAAAGATTTTGACCCAAGAATCTCATATGCTTTCTAGTTTTATGAAGGGAACATAAACACTTTCACAAGTATGTGAGAACTTCAGTAATTTTTGAATTATTTTATTTATTTTAAAATATATTTTTATTAATTTCAGAGAGGAAGGGAGAGAGATAGAAACATCAATGAGGAGAGAGAATCATGATTGTCTGCCTTCTGTTCACCCTCTTCTGGAGATCCAGCCTTTAAGCCCAACATGTGCCCTTGACAGGCATTGAACTTGGGACCTTTCATTCTCCTGTATCCACTGAGTAAAACTAGCTAAGGCTTTTCGAATTATTTTAGACAGACTTTAGCAGATAGAACGAGTAATAAAAACTCAAGCATGGAAGAGTTGTAGTATAGTGCGTTTTTCCTTATTCAGTTTGGAACCCAAACTCAAGGAGGATCAAGTTGGATGATGTGTTAGAATATTTATACAGCCTGAACTTTGTCTTTAGATTTTGATGCTTCCCCTGTATCAGGAAATGTCACATCCTTTAATCTACAATTTATTTTTAAATTAACTATTTATTGTTGAAAGTATTATACACTGAGTGGCCAGATTATGATGATCTCTGAACGCATAATAATCTGGCCAATCAGTGTATATGTCCCTTTCTCTCCTTGCCCCCTTTCCCCCATTTACCTCTTCTAGACAACCCCCATCTCTGCCCCAAGCCTTCATCACCCTATCGTCTGTGTCCATGGTTATGCATATCTATACTAATAAAAGGGTAATAAGTTAATTAGATCAGGAGACCCTTCCGGGAAACCTTCTGGACATCCTTCAGGACAAAGCCATAGTGGTGGGGCCAAGGCAGACAGTTAGAGGCGATCAGGCCAGCAAGGTAGGGCAGTTGGGGGTGAGCTGGCTGGCAGGAGGGGTGGGGAGGAGTTGGGGACAAGCAGGCCAGCTGGGGGGGGGGGGGGGCAGTTGGAGTAGATCAGGCTGGCAGGCAGAGTGGTTAAGGGCAATCAGGCAAGCAGGCAGGTGAGTGGTTAGGAGTCTGCAGTCCCGGATTTCGAATGGGATGTCTGGCTGCCAGTTTAGGCCCGATCCCATAGGAATTGAGCCTAAACGGCAGGTGCACATCCCCTGATGTATCCCAGATTGGAGAGGGTGCAGGCTGGCTGAGGGACACCCCCGCATGCACAAATTTTGTGCAGTGGGCCACTAGTATGTATAGAAGTTCTTTGGTTGATCTTTTCCCTCCCACCCACCCATGCCTGCCTTTCCTCTAGATTCTAGACTCTGTTTCATGCTTCTATGTCTCTGGATCTATTTTGTTTTAGATACAATTCTTGCCAGATTAATAACTGCTAAGATTATGTAGGACTCTCCCTAGAATTTGGAGGACAGATTCCCAGGAAATTCATACTTCAGTGTTCCTCTCCTTACACATGGGTTTTTATCTCTTCATGTCATATCAGAACGGCAGTGAATTTACATTCCAGTAAGACAGGACACTGCACAGCCTAGTTACTAGTATTCTGAGGCACTTCAGTTCTAAGGGAACTGGTCCTAACGGAAGGTATTTCTGGGTGCTGATTCACTCTGTTAGCTTAACTCCACTGACATTTAATTAGAAGCATAATTTATTGTACACCACGGTGAATACTTTTGATGGATGTGTTGCAGATTAGCACATAAAACCTGTTAGAGCCAAAGTCTGAAGTTGTACGAGTGAGTCATCCCTTCTCTGCTTTGAGAAGAGAGATGCCTTACTTCTCCTCTCTGGTGATTTGCCCTTTAAGTGAGGCAGTTCGAAGGTACTGGGTATATGTTCAGATGTCAAATGCTAAGAAAACATTGCTTATTTCCTCTCTATCTTTTTTTATTATCATTATTGAAGGCACTTTGAAGTTAGCCAGAATAGAAACTTGAGTACTGTGGAAGCATATGAATAGTAATTTGGGTTTGTGGGATAAGTGAGGATCATTCCTCATATACATAAGAGCCTACCAAAGCCAATAAAAAGTTCTGTTATCTTCCAGAACTTCATTAAATGTCTAAACTATATACACAGTTGGATAAAGTACTAGGAGTTTCATTATTTTTTCCCCCTTTAACGTAAGCAGAAAATCATAGAGAAACAAATTAGTTATATTCTTTATAGAAAATTGTTATTGATACACATCTGCATCTATTAGATTCATATAGAATGACCCAAATCACAGTTATTTAATAAAGAAAGATTATTAAATTGTCCCATTGTTAATAGTATATTTCGATTGTTTTCTAAAGTATCTTTTATTCAGATTTGTAACTATTTCTGGATTAACTATGATGAATATCAATATACACAGATCTTTAACTTTGCTAGCATATATCGATAGCAAACTGTCTTATAATTCATCACATAATTGATAAAATATACACAAAAATTAACAGACTTTATTTGTAGGAAGTGGATATTGTAAAGATTTTGTAAAATTTACTTGCATTTCTAAATTTTCCACAATGGCATGCATTACTTTTATGATCAGAAAAACTGATTTTAAAATATTGTGTGTTTACTTTTGTATACCCTATTATTACAATTATGTTAAAAAAATTAAAACATAAAAAATAGAGCAATATGTCAATGGTAGTTATATCTTAGTGGCATACTTTTAGTGATCTTATGAACTCAATTATTTATTAAACATATAAATTTTCTTCTTTTCTAATTTTAAGTAATTTTTGTTAATGAGCAAATATTGCATTCTTTTTAGGAAAAATAGTCAATAAATTATAACATTGATTTTAGCCCATAAGAACTAACAATGTCCTCCCCCCCAAAAAACCCCCACATTTTATTGATTATCACCACCTAAGTTATCAATAAAAATATTGTATCTGTATTTAATATACAGGCATTAATATCCAAATAATTGTGTATAAGTACTGTAATGTGTGTGTTTAAAAACATATAGTGGGAGTCATGATCACGGAGCCTTTCCTATTCATGAATTAAGGAAATACAGTTATTATTGGAGGAGTTCTATTATTTGCAACATGCCACAAAGATAACTGTTTTTGGACAAACAGCTCTCAATTTATTTCTTAAATAAGTCTAATATCTAAGTATTTGCAGACCGAATGAAACCTGGGAGCCTTTACAATTTTTTAAAATTCATCAGCCACTACTTTCTCATACTATACTAACAGTTAAAAGCTAATCAATCTTATTCATTAGTTGAATTTAAGTCTACAATATCTGTATTTATATGAAATCACATTTGTATTTATATGAAATTACCTATGTTCCAAATTTTAAAAGCTTTAAGGAGAAAAGACAATTCCTGTTTCAGTAGTGCATGATTTACGTACTTGTAAGGCATTTAAAATGCTCTCTGCCCTCCAGGGTGAGCTTACTTAACTGGTTAATTTATTCTAATATTATATAATCAAAACAGAATTCGGGCAAACTATATTTGAACTGAGATTAACATAATGAATACCTTTAATAGAAAGTCCTATCAGCTCCCTACAATTATCAAATGTTCTGACTTAAGTGGCAGTCAAATAAAACAGAGGACAATTATAAAAATTCCAAAGTATTGTGAAAACATTATACTTCCATCTTGAGGGGGGAAAATTATCATCCTCCCCAGGGGTATGAAATAGTTTTCAGCTTAAACACAATGTACATCTAATAAGGATCAGTTTTTATTTTATGTGGCTTTATGATGAGGTATGATTTCCTACTATTTAATATGTGTCATTGGAAAAGAAAAGAAATTGAACTTAAAATAGCCCTGCAAAGCAGGATTGACTGGAGTGGTGAGAGCTTTCCAAAGAGGTTGGAAGCCACTGTGTCCACCGGCAGTGAGAACGTGCAGGGCCAGGCAGCCGGAGCTCAGGCCTTTGCCTCACCTCTCCTCCCAGGGGAGAGCTAAAGGGGGAAGGAGTATGTTTCTTTAAGGTTTTTCTTCAGAAAGATTCAAAGGATATTTATAGCTTAAGGAAAACAAAAAGAAAAATAAAGCCTAGTAAAAGACAGGTGTAGTAGTACTTACTTTGCCCAGAAAATTTACATTTCATAAGAAAACAAAACAAAAACGGGATGATTTGGGAAGCATGTGTGTATGTATGGTGGTGGGAGTGTGGGGTGGTGGGGGGCGGAAGGGAGCGGGAGAGGGGATTTGCCTAATAATACTTTGAACTTGAATCATCACAACAGTTATAATTAACTAAGGCTGCAACCCTGAGCCAGCTAAGTGTGCCTCGGTGCCTTCTGATCTTCATTTCAAATGGTCAGTTTCTAATACATCAGAGCTGGCTCCCTGGACAAGTAAAAAGGGGACTGAGCAAAATGATATATAAAGTTGCTTTCAGAGCTTAACTATTCCAGTTACATGTAATTTTACAAAATACTAGAAAAAAAAATATGCCAAGATGGTAACTGGTTGTCTTAAAAAAAGTAAATTCTCAATAATATTTTCCTTTTTTACAATTATACAACTTTTCTATAATCCACCTTTACATTAAGTTTATTCATAAAATATCAATGTATAAGATACTGTCATTGATTACTATATAACAAAATTGTGTTTACTACTTAAACAAGTCACTATTTTTAATTATTATATTAGAAGGGCTAGTTCTGTTTGTGCATACTGAGAATGCTTTAGTTGAGGGGACTGTTTTCCTGCAAGCATGAAATAATTCAGAGGCGGCCTCCCAGTTCTGTGAAGATGTCTGGAGTGGTCATGCTCTTTTCTCTTCAAAGCCCTTTCTATGCCCTGGCTCTCAAGACTGCTTAGCAGAGCAACTAAGAACTCAGTATGCGCTGGTTTTACATCACTCATCACTTTATGTCTTCTATTGTAGTTAATTATGCATATGCTTCATTTCCCCAGCCCAAATCATACACACAAGAGAGGAAAGCTGCTTTATTCACTTGTGAATCCTCCTCATGTCTAACACAGTGCTCTGAACACAGGCACTCAATAATAAAAATTTGTAGAGTAACTGAAAAAAATGCTCTAATCCTGCCTTGAACTTTTGCTTCCATTATGGCTAACTTATATTTTGTTTATTAAATTAAAAAATGAAAATGTTAAAGTACTGCGACATACTATATTATGGCCATATCATATTACAGCAATCTTTGAAGAAATACAGAGAGAATAAACAAAAATAACTTTAATACATTAAAGATGAAAGAAAGTATTTATTTTTAATATAAAAAAATGGCTTAAGGGCTATTGTAATACTTCATATATACATTCATGAAACAAATAAGGAATAAGGATAATTAAATAAAATATGTTCTCAAAAGTTTATAGAACTAGCAGAGAAAGAGATATTTTAAAAATATTATATTTTCACATCTGAAATATAGTTTTAAATGTAAAATCATTTTAGATAGTTTTGAAAAATAAAATTATAAAATAGCTCATTGACTTCTATTTTGAAAAGCTATATTTTGATATGACAAATATTTTTCATTCTAATTAGCACAGCAAAATTAAAGTAAATAATATAAAAAATAAACTTATATAACAAACAATATAAAATTAGATATAACTTTTTATTTTTAAATTAAAGAATATGGTAGACACATGGAATTTCAAAATAACCAAGTCTCTTGTCTTTTTATTATTATTAAATAGGAAATGTATAGTAAAATGTGTACAATGTATAGAAAATGATAAAAATCAGACACACTAAAACAGATAAAGAAACTAGAGGCCTGGTGCACAGGATATGTGCACTGGTAGGGGGCTTGGCCTATGGGGATCGGCCCGCTGTGGAAGCGTCGTGGTCAGCCAAGCGGCTGAGGACCTGCCCTCTGAGCACCTGCTTCCACTGAGAGCACCACTTATCCCAGTCATCTGAGTGGCATTCCCACTGCAGGACGCACTGACCACCAAGGGAAGCTCCTGCATCGAGTGCCTGCCCCATGGTAGTCAGTGTATGTCATAGAGTCTGGTCTGGCCAGTGGGTATTGTAGCGACTGGTCAACCTATTATTCCGGTCATTCCACCATTCAGTCACTGGGTTTTTATTATATAGGATTACATGGGTTCCCAAAATGTATAGATTAAAATTTGTAAATTCCTATCTATATTCATTTCTGCAACTACGTGAATATATACACATGATATTTATAACCTTTTTTTCATTAAAATATATTTTCTAAATTTCGCTAAAAGTAAATACCCAAAATATAATTTTAATAGTCACATAGAATCCCATATTATTTATAAATCATAATTAATTAACCAGCCTCCTATTACTGGGAATTTACATTGTTTTGACATTTGAAGTAATCACAATGCTGTAATTGTACAATACATAAATATATAGGTATTATTTCATTAAGATAAATTGTTATACACACTTGACTGAATTCTGAAAGAATGTTTATTATAATTTAATGTTTTCTGGATTATTATAAATAAATTACCATATTTATTGTAGTATAGAATAAGATGGTAAGTACTTGCTCTAATTGCAGAATATCTGAGCTGAAATCCTGGTAGCACCACTCCAATAGCTGGATGACCTTAGACAAGTTATTTAGCCTTTCTCAGATTCCTTTCCAAAATGAGTTCTATAATAGCATATGTCATATAGATTATGTAAAATGAGAAAATCACATAAAATGTATACCCTTAGTCTTATAACAGTCTTAACTTTATGTTAACTATGTCATTTTACCAACATAACAATAATAGTAAATACTAAGAAATGTTATATAATATGCAAAACTACATATATGAATTTTATAAAATTGTAAATCATATATCCTTTTATCCTATATAATAAAGAGGCGATATGTAAATTGACCATCACACCCTCACACAAGATGGATGCCTTCATGTGGTCACAAGATAGTCAGCAGGGGAGGGCAGTTGTGGGTGATTAGGCCAGCAGGGAAGAGTAGTTAGGGGTGGCCAGGCCAGCTGGGGAGGGCAGTTGGGGTGATTAGGCAGGCAGGGGAGCAGTTAGGCATCGATCAGTCTGTCAGGAGAATGGTTAGGGGATGATCAGGCTGGCAGGAGAATGGTTAGTGGATGATCAGGCTGGCAGGCAGAAGTGGTTAGGGGCAATCATTCAGTCAGGCAGGTGAGTGGTTGGGAGCCAGCAGTCCTGGATTGTGAGGGGGACATCCCCCAAGAGATTCCAGATTGGAGAGGGTGCAGGCTGAGCTGAGGGACACCCCCATTCAGTGCACTAATTATAAGCACTGGGCCTCTTGTATATATATAAATGAGAAATGAAAATAACATGTATTTTATGTACTCATTCTACACATATAGAAATGTATACTATTTTGTTATTCTTGTCATTGTATACTCTTTCACCAATTTATTACACTTTATAAAACCATTGTCTTAAAAGGAGTCCCCCACAAAAGACCCCAAATAACCAAAACAATATTGCAGAAAAACAAAGCTAAAGGCATCACACTTCCTGATTTCAAACTCTATTACAAAGCTATATAATCAAAACAGTATGATATTTCATAAAAACTTATAGTTCAGTGGAACAGAATAGAGAAACTAGAAAATAACCTATACATATAGGTTATTTATAACAAGTAATTATAACAAAGGAGCCAAAAAATATGCAATGGGAAATTGTGTTGGGGAAGACGGAGAGACATATGCGAAATAATGAAACTGGACCACTCACTTATACAATACAATACACAAATATTAACTCAAAATGAATTAAAGAGTTGAATATAAGACTTGAAACACTAAAACTCCTAGAAGAAAACATAGGGAGAAAACTCCTTGCCATAGGTCTCAGTAATGATTTGACACCAAAAGCAATGGCAACAAAAGAAAAAGTAAACAAATAGGAGTACATCAGACTAAATAGATTCTGCACAGCAAAGGAAACCATCAACAAAAGGAAAAAGAAATCTACAAATAAGATTTAAAAAATGCAAAACATATATCTGATAAGGGTTAATATCTAAAGTTTATAAAAAATACATACAACTCAATAAAACTTCAACTTAAAAATGGGTAGGTGGGTATAAATAGACATTTTTCCAAAGAAGACACACAGATGGTCAACTGGTAGACAGAAGGTTCTCAAAATCACTAATCATCAGGGAGTTCAAATCAAAGCCACAATAAGATATCGATTCATAGCTGTCAAAATGGCAAGCATCAAAAAGTGAAGAAAAAAACAAGTGTTGGAATAAATGTTGAGCAAAGCAAAGCCTATGTACTATGTAAATTGGTTCAGCTACTATGGAAAACAGTATGGAACTACCTCAAGAACATAAAAACAGAATTACAACATGTTCCAGCAATTCCACTTCTGAGTATTTATCCAAAGAAAATGAAAACACTAACTCAGAAATATATAAATATGTATCCCCCATATTCATTGCAGCGTTAGCTAAGACATGGAAGTAACTTAAGTGTTCACCAACAAATGATTGGATAAAGATGTGTTCTACCCTATCTAATAAACGAGGAATATGCAAATTAACAATCACTCCCCTATACCCATAAGCCAATCAGGAGCGAATATGCAAATAAATCCAACCAAGATGGCTACAACCACAGGAGCAGGAGGGAGGCTTGGGTTTTCCCGGCAATGGAGGAAGCCAAGCTTTCTGCCTGGTCTTGCTGGCCTATCCTCAGAAGTGACATACTATTGTTACCATTGTACTTTTTTTTTTTTTTTTTGAAACAAAGACCAACCCTGATACAATGTTCATGATTCCTACAAAAGCATGAGTACCAAGATGCACAGAACATTGGGGCCATACTGTAGGCTGGCTATGACTCTTCCCCAAAACCCTATATAATATCAACAGCTTACTTGGCTCAGATAAACTGTTTAACCAGCATAACCCTTGCTAAATTCAGTTTTTAGTTTTTGATTTCACAAATTGAGTGTTGTTATCATCCCTTGTCATTTAGGGATGTTCTTCCTTTTAAAGACACTCATTTGGGAGAATTCTATTTGACCCATAGACCAATAGGAGTGTCCAATAGGATTGATTGACCCGAAACCATGATAGTGCTTTAGACCTGACAAATTATGAACATTTCTAAGGCAGAAATTAAGCTTTACTTGTTTCTCAAAAATTTTTTGACAAGCATATAGTAGACACTCAATGCTTATTGAATAAACAGATGCAGAGGTTAAATAATAAAATATTTTCACACTTTTCATTTTACAAAGCTCAGCAGTAAAATACTGAGTGGTTTATTATTTAATGTAAATGTGCAACTCACATTTCCTGTAACTTATATTTAGATGGGATGCTGCATCTTCTTCCTCGGTACTTCCAACCTGCTTGGTGAAACTGGGGCTGGCGAAGTGGGATACACACTGATTCTATCATTGAAGTCCAAGAAAACATGGCCCTCTCACAGAACACATCCTCTCCATTAAGTGAGAAAGACTTGCTTGATTAGCATTTTCAATAACTTGACCATAGTTGAAAACATTATCCAGATAAAATATACTATTCAACTTTATCTTTCAGATGATTCCTGTGAGTATACTGAATAGTAAAAAGTTTAAACAACTGAACCATCTAAAAATCAAATGACCTTTTCCCACCAGCAATTACACTTATACAAACACAATCACATAATTTGCTCTTAACAAAGAAAATCACAGGGACCTTACAGAACATGTAAGAGGAGGCTGCTGGCAGTTATATTTAATTACCATATCTTATTTTGAGTTCCATGGCTTTAAAGAAATGAGCTATTTTCAAAAATACTTAGAGAGAAATTCCAAAGACTTTAAGGATTAGAAAGAGGGCTTCTGAGGAATAATATTCTAAGTGATCAATTTTAGAGAAAAGACAGATTCTTATTAATCAATGCATATCCTTTATTTTGTGGATTATGAAAAATTTACAACTGTAATGAATGCTATATAAGAAAAGAAAGTCTTATACTGCAAAGTAGAAAATTCTAAGAGAGGAGACCATCAAATATTAGTCTTGACTGTCAAGGAGAATTGCAAAATTGCCAATTTTTAAAGATGGGATTATCATTTGACTAATGCATATCAGCTCTGGCCGGAAAGCAGCAGAATAAAGGCAATGTCATTAAAAGACATATTGTACTTTTTTTAACGGGCAACAAAACAGTGATAGGCCAGGAAAGCAGGTCCAGTATTAATTACATAAATTAAATAACCATATATTATAAAGGTAGATAAAATTTACTATATCAAGTAAATGATATATGAAAAATAAGTGCTAGAAAATTAGAGGTCTATTCTCATTATTCAGGATCTGGACAAATTAGAAAACCTTACAATAACATGGTTTCAGTTAAGAATGGATCATTAGTTTAAATAATTCAATCATTCATGTGTATTCCCTCAATGATTCCATTGAAAGATAATGGCTGACCTACCCATATATTTTTAAAATATATATATATATTATTGATTTTTCACAGAGAGGAAGGGAGAGGGTTAGAGAGCTAGAAACATCAATGAGAAATACCGAGTGGTCACCTCCTGCACACCCCCTAATGGGATGTGCCAGCAACCAAGGTACCTGCCCCTTTCCTGAATCAAACCTGGGACCTTTCAGTCCGCAGGTCGATGCTCTATCTACTCAGCCAAACTTGTTTCAGTGACCTACCCCTTTCAAGGTATTCCCATTACAATTCCAGGAGTTCTTTAATATTATCTAAAGCTTCCAGATTAAAAAATCCACCAAAATCACAAAAACTTTATGAAGGAGAGAAACAAGGTCAGTGTATTTTGGACAAGACAGAAAACCGGGAAACTCAAGGGAAGACAACTGATAAGGAAGGATAACCAAAGACAAGTTAAAAGATGAGCTTCCCATGATAGCCTTTCCAAAAATAAGTTTGACAAGACCTATGTTCCTGGAAAAAAATATCTAAAATATTTTTTTTATATTGTGGGTGTTTAAGATGATATGATAAAATTATGATTCAGAAGAAAAACTTTGTGCCTATCAACCAATTTGAAATGATGATTGCAGCATTCCAGTTATATTCAAGCTACTGTGCTAGGGATTATGGAATTTACTGAATATTTTTTACAGTATGGCTGGCCCTAAAACTATATAAGTTGTTAGCAACTCATGCCATTAAGAGAGCATTCAGTAACTCTATTAACTACTCAGTTCTTGCTGATGATACATCTCTAATCTACAGAGTGAAATCAATAAACAGGAGGCCCTACATTGTGGAGTACTAATGTTGGAACACATAATAAATTCCCAGAGCTATCTTCACTAAAACGCTATAGTCAAGGAGTAACTGAGTTTCAGAAAGCACTCTGTGTAACAGACTGATCTTTCACAAGGCAAATGCTGCAAACTCTCTTATCAGTCAATTTAATAACAACTGTAATTCAAAAAGGTGGTCACTTGCTAAGAAGGGAAAAGATAAGTTTAAACCCTCCAAAGAGGGAGTCCTCAAGTCACAATGTAATGCCACTTGCATAGAGGCTTTGTATTTATTTTATTCAAACCAAATGTTCACAAAGAGGCTCTCAACAGTGAACACAACTTTTAAAAAATGATACAGCTTATGTTCTGGTAATTTTCAGGTAGAAAATTGCAAAGAGAAAATAGTTGCAACCAGAGTATTGATTCATTTTACAGAACCTAAGGACTGCGACATTCATTTTCACAATTTCCTTGCTTTCTTTCCCCCCTCTTCTAGGTTAGCTATTAGAACTGAGCACTTAAATATACTTTATATTTACTGGCCCAATAAGAGTGCATTAAATTTGTGACTCTGTAGTAAGTTCTAAAATGCTGGTTTTAAAACTTAAGGAGAAATCATCTTGCAAAAATATTATCAAAATACAGATTTGCCAAAAGGGAGGACAGGGGTAGGTAGAAGGTGGGAAGAGCTCAACCAAAGAGGTTGCATGGACCCATGGATCCAGACAACAGTGTGGCGGAGGCCAGGGGCAGGTGGTGGAGGCAGGCTGGAAAGCTAGGAAAAAATCAGTACGGGGGGAGGGGAAAGGGAGAGAAAGGAGGCATACATAATACTTTCAACAATAGAGATTTAATAAATAAACAAATAAACAAATAAATAAATAAAATACTTGTTTTAAAACTCAAAGAGAGATTATCTTGAAAAAATACTTGCAGAGACCCAAGACCGGTTTGGCTCAATGGACAGAGCGTCGGCTTGGGGACTGAAAGGTCCCAGGTTCGATTCCGGTCGAGGGCATGTACCTTGGTTGCGGGCATATCCCCAGTAGGGGGTGTGCAAGAGGCAGCTGATCGATGACTCTCTCTCATTGATGTTTCTAACTCTCTATCTCTCTCCCTTCCTCTCTGTACAAAATCAATAAAATATTTAAAGAAAAAATACTTGCAGAGAGAAAAAGACATTGATGTGAGAGAAAAAACATTGATCAGTTGTCTTTACATACCCCGACCAAGACCTGAATCCACAATCTAGGTATGTGCCCTGACCATATTTCAAAATACATATTTCACTATCTTGGACATTTAAATTTAAATTTTAGCTCTATTTTTATTATTCTATTAAAGTTCACATGAAAACTGCATATATTTCTAGTAGATAATTTAATGAATGTTGATATATGTGTGCATCCATGAAACCATCACTACAATCAAAATAATAAATATTTGTTACCCCCACATTTTAGAATTCATCAGGTCTCACTTCTACTCCCTAACCCCATTCCCAGATATCCACAAATGTGTTTCTGTCACATGGTTTAATTTGTTTGTCTTTTCTAAATTTTTATGTAAAAAGAATTATGCACTTGCACTTCTTTTTTAAAAAAGCAAATATGGCCTCTTTCAGCATAATTCTTTTGAGATTCAGCCATGTTATATGTATATCAATAGTGTCAATAGTCTGTTATTTTATATTATTGAATAGTATTTTGCATGGATATGTCACAATTTGTTTATCCTTTCACCTGTAGGTGGGTATTTGAGTTGTTTTTGGCTTGTTTTTTTGTTTTTGTTTTTTGTTGTTTTTTTTAACAAAAATGTATCTACAAATACTCATGCATAAGTATTTGTATGGACACATACTTTCTTTCCTCTTGGGCAAATTTCTAGGAGTGCTAGGGCTGGGTCATATAAAAGGTATATATTTTACTTCTTATGAAAGTGTCAAACTAGTTTGCAAAGTGTTTTTTTGTTGTTGTTGTTTGTTTGTTTGTTTTTTTACCATTTTGCATTTGCAATGGCAAACATTAGAATTTCAATTGCTACACATCCCTGTCAACACGCTGTGTTGTTGTCGTCTTCATTTCAGCATTACTGTAGGTGTGTAGTGGTATCCCACTGCGGTTTAATTTACATTTCCCTATGACTAATAAATAACGGGGCAACTTTTTATTTTACTTGTTTTCTATTCATATATATTATTTTCTCTATTTTGTATTGATTTTTAAAAATTTTGTTCACAGTAATAGTCACTCTTTTTGGTACATAGTTTGTTTTGATTAATTTTTAGTCAAGAGTCATGTAATACTTCCATGATAAAGATACAAAACAGTTTCACTAACCTAAGAACCCTCTCTGCTCTCTCTTTATAGTCAAACCCTCCCACTAGCCTAAGTCCTGGTAATCACAGGGTTGATCACTGTATATATATATCCTCACCCAAGAATATGCTTACTGATTTGTGTGTGTGTGTGTGTGTGTGTGTGTGTGTGTGTGTGTGAGAGAGAGAGAGAGAGAGAGAGAGAGAGAGAGAGAGAGAGAGAGAGAGAGAGAGAAAGAGAGAGAGAGAGAAGAGAGAAGAGAGGAAGGGAGAGTAGGAAGGGGAGGGGAGGGGAGGAAAGGGGAAAGGAGGGGAGAAAACATTGATCAATTGTCTCCCGTACATACCCTGACCAGGGATCGAATCCACAATCTACATATGTGCCTTGACCAGGAATTGAATCTGCCACCTTTAGGTACACAAAACCATGTTCCAATCAACTGAGCAATGCAGCCAGGGCCTGATATCTGTTTGTTTTTATTGTTGATACTATTACACAATTACAAATGTCCCCCATTTTCCCACTCTTTGCCTACCTCCACCTAGCCTTACAGTTTTACTTCTTCCAAAGTGTCACTGAAATGGAATCAATATGTAGCTTTTGAGCTAGGCTCCTTTCACAGGATGTGATGTATTTAACATGCATCCATGTTGTTGTATATATCAATAGTTCATTCCTTTTCATTGCTGAGAAGTATTTCATTGTACATATGTCACAAGCTTTGATTATCCATTCACTAGTTGGAGAATATCTGTGCTGTTTTCAGCTTTTGACAATTATGATTAAAGAAATCTCAACATTTGATAAAAATTTGAACAGTCACTTCACTAAAGAATATTTATAAATGACAAATACATGGAGGGATGCTTAATGTTAATGAGAAAAATGCAAATTAAATCACAATGGAACACCAATTCATAGCTATTTCAAGGACTAAATTAGAGGGACTGATTTATCCCAGTACTGATGGAGCTGAGGAGCTAATGCAACTCTCACAATTCTGCTGAGGAAGAATATGAAATGTTATAACCACTTCAGAAAAACAGTTTAATGAAGAGGAAAGCAAAGCTATTTCTATACAAAGTTCAATATGTGAATGTTAATAGCAACTTTCCTTGTAGAATCACTTTAAAACAACAATTCAAGTGTTCAATCATCCGGTGAATAGATGAACACAGTATGGTTCCATTATTCTACTGGAGGAATCAAAGTATGAAGCAACCACTTTTTAAAATGCAGGTATAATACCTAAGAACTAAAGAGAATATGTAATACGGAGTATGTATCACCTCACATTATCTAAGTGACAAATTAGAGTTGTATAAAGAATCATCTTTTTCACTATAAAAGGAAATAATATGGTTCAGTATCTTACCTATATATTTGTAGCCTTCTTCCCCATCTATTGTGGGTCTTAGCCAAGTTGACTTAACTCGCCTATTATCTTTCACATGGGCACCTTGAGGAGGATAAAGTGTAAATAACATTTCAATTGCATTGGACTTCTTGACAATTTCAGAATATTTTTCACGGTCATCTATAAAAAAAAAGAGGGGTAATATTAATTTTTTAGACATTCGTACAAAATGCCTAACATGATTCTTTTAAGGGATACAAATTAAAGCTATTTAATAATTTAAGTGTGAATGATTATGTTAACAACATGGGTTTTCTACAGTCAAAGATACTTTACCAAAAACCTTACTGTTCAGATAATTCCTCAAAAAAATTAAGAAGGGGTTTACTAAAAGCATCTTCAAACACTATCAGTTAAAGCAGTTTTACTAGTAGCTATAGAAAAAAGTATGATACCAATGAACAGCATTTATATTCTATGTACTATAGCATAACCATATATATTTTGTAATTGCCATTAAACAATGAAATCCAATTAACTAAGAAAAAATGTTGAGTAAATGTAGAGTTCTATAAACTGAAATTGCTAAAAGAATTAATATTCTTAGGCTGTGATCTAGTAATACATATACAAATATTTATATAGCACTTACTATATTCTAAGGAGTTTTCCAAATGCTTTAAAACATTATCACATATAATTTTAAAGTAAATCTATAAGTTATATCCTATTATAATAATTTCCATTTCACATGAAGAATTTCAGCCCCAGATAAATTAAATAACTTGCCTAAGTATTTTAGTCTGTAAATGATGCACAATTAAAATTTGAATTATCAAAGAAGCTCTTATTTGTAAACAAACGCTTGTCAACCAAACATGGCCTGCATTAACAAGTAGATGAGGAAACTAGAATTAAAAAATAGTTTAAATAGACTGAAATAATCTCTGGTGTATGGCCCTTGGGCCTCCAGTTTATAATTTCAGTGTGTAATTTATTTGATAAGCCACTGTCCTAAAATTCAACAAGGCAGGCTCATGAATAGTGTATTCAATGTGATTAACCTAGAAACATTTAAAGGAAAATAAGAACTGATGTGAATCTCCATGAATATTTCTGTTGTATCTTCCTTCCTTCTTTTCTTCCTTCTTTTCTTCCTTCTTTTCTTCCTTCTTTTCTTCCTTCCTTCCTTCCTTCCTTCCTTCCTTCCTTCCTTCCCTTCCTTCCTTTTCATTTCCATTTATTTTATTAAATATATTTTGTGGCACATAAATAAAGGCAGTAAAACATAATAATTGAATTATTAAGAAAATAGTTTTGGCCCTAGCTGGTTTGGCTCAGTGGATAGAGTGTCGGCCTACAGACTGAAGGGCCCCAGTTTTTATTCCAATCAAGGCCACATGACTGGGTTATGGGCTCAATCCCCAGTGTGGGGGCATGCAGGAGGCAGACAATTAATGATTCTCTCTCTTCATTGATGTTTCTATCTCTCTCCCTCTCCCTTCCTCTCTGAAATCAATAAAAATTCAAAAAAATCCAATAAAAAAAGAAAGTAGTTTTGATCTGGCTGTTTTGGCTCAGTGGATAGAGCATCAACCTGCATATTAAAGAGTCCCAGATTCAATTCCGGTCAAGGGCACATACCTTGGCTGTGGGCTCCTCCCTGGCCAGGCCCTGGCCAGGGCATGTGTAAGTGGCAACCAACCAATGTATTTTTCTCACACTGATGTTTCTCTCTGTCCTTCCCTTTCTCTTCCACTCTCCCTAAAAATCAATGGAAAAATATCCTCAGGTGAGGATTAACAAAAAAAAGAAAAGGTTTGTTGGTAAGCAGTATGACAGATTTTACCATATTGCCTCACTCCACATCCACCTTCATTGTCCTGCTTGTGAGACTAGGACATTTATCCCTTGTCATATGGCACAATTTTAAACATCTTCTTTGGAGGATAATATCAAGTAGAGAATGAAGGGCTCTTTCTGGTGCTGGGTGCTCCCCCAGCCTGCTCCTACAGTGGACAGTGGGCAGCCGTGCAGGGTAGCTTCTGGCCATGTCACCTGACTCCACTGAGGACTCCCTACATACACATTTTGGGAACTTCCTAGTGAGTTCTCTGGTGCAAACCTTCCCCATGAATGAGTTCCCAGTGGGTTCTATATTGTGACATCTTCCTCTAGACAGTTTCCCCAGAACTCCAGAAAGTGGCTTCCCTGGGAGTCTATATATATATATATACATATATATAATTGATTTTTTTACAGAGAGGAAGGAGAGAGATAGAGTTAGAAATATCGATGAGAGAGAAACATCGATCAGCTGCCCCCTGCACACACCCCCCCCCCCACTGGGGATGTGCCCACAACCAAGATACATGCCCTTGACCAGAATCGAACCCAGGACTTTTCAATCCGCATGAGGGAAGGGGCACTCGTTAAAATTTGTTTTTTTCTGTAGGTACTCTGCCTCTGACCTAGAAATAGTGGCCACTTCCTATGTCAGCGCTTCTCAATTCCTATGATTCTTTTTATCCTTAGTAGCCAATCATAATTATTCTAATCCCTATCATAATTAGCAATTCTTAAACTTTACCTGCTCAAATTACTGTGTAGTTTTTCTATTTCCTATTTTGACTCTGACAAATACAGACAGATTTGGGGTTTATATTGTGAACTACTATTAGCATCCTGTGAAATATTAAACACATTAATTTATCTCCAGGTGACAAAATTGACCTCATATGGTTATTGTTAGAATTAAGTGATATAGAATATACAAAACATTTATACCACCATGTCCACAAGTGGTAGAGGAATGTGTTACTAGTTTTCATCCAGTAAATTATCTATGTATATAAAAGTCTAAGCAACAGGCTGACTGGCCAACCAGCCAACTGTCTGGTGACTTTGATGTGCACTGACCACCAGGCAGGCACTCAAAGCAGGAGCAGAAACCACAGGCATGGAAACATGGACCAGACTGATGAATCTCAGAGGGAAGAGTGGAGGGGTAGGGAGGGTTGGAAGAGTTTAACCAAAGATCTTATATGCATACTAAAGGCCCAGTGCACATATTTGTGCACCGGTGGGGTCCCTCGGCCTGGCCTGTGGGGATTAGGCTGAAACTAGCTCTCCAATATTCCTTGAGGGGTCCTGGATTGCAAGAGGCCTCTAGTTTTAATAATTAATAATAATAAAAAAAACTATGAGAGTTAGGAAATAAACTAGATTTTTGTTCATTAGTTTTAAAGCATTGTATTTTCCACAGATGCAAATATTCCCATTTCAGGCAAACTAAAATACCTACACTGAAATATAAATATATGTAGTTATAAATGTGGAACAGTCACTTTCTCTTACTGGCTAATCCTGACTGAAGACTGACACATGAAGCTGGTGGAGTGCTGAACTTCCTAGGATAATATACCGTATTTTTCGGACAATAAGACGCACTTTTTTCCCCCAGAAGTGGGGGGAAAAAGTCCCTGCGTCTTATGGTCCAAAGATAGCCTACACATATACTTTAAAAAAAGTTTTTTTACTTGCCCGGCTCTGTGTGGTCTCTGTGTGCTTGCCCGGCTCTAAAATGGTTCTAAATGCTGCTGTTTACTTTACAGGGTTGATTACATATGTTTATGACTGTGATGTTGGGTTTTAATGCACATAAAATATTTTAGGACACTATTTGTTTCAGAATCTTTTTTTCTTCATTTCCCTTCTCTAAAAACTGGTGCGTCTTATGGTCTGGAGCGTCTTATGGTCCGAAAAATACGGTAATATAGTGATAATGCTGGCATCAAACACACATGGAAGGTTTTTAGGTCAGAGTTCTTCTAATGCTACCACCCGCCTTCAGGTAACACAAGCAGAGCCTTAGAACATATAAAAACAAGGCATTATGGCATTTGAATGATTGTACTTTTAGTGTAAGATCATAGTTGATTACAAATAAGCATTTTTCACTTTAGAAAACACAGCTTGCAAAACATGTTCTCTTCTTTTTATTTTATTGCATATGTCTTCCCAGGATAAAAACAGGAATTTAATTTTTGTTGCTCCTATTGATCATTTTTATTATTTATGGAGTACATTCCTTTTAAGACACTGCTAAGTCAATATTGCCACACTGAATTTAGATGTAATAATTCTGTCCTAAGAACTCAAAAAAAATTAAGAGCTCTTCCTTATCTCTTCTTCCCCAAGCCACATATGTAGTAAAAATCTGAAGGACTTAGATGTATGTGTCTAAGTGGTTCTGTGGCAAAAACTCACATGAAATATCCATTACTGTCTATCGGTCCCTGGTGGTCAAGTGGTTCATTCTCTTTACTGAGAGGCAGCAGCCTTGATTGAGAGCAGAGACCTTGGAGTTTGACTGCTTGCGTGTGAATCTGGATCTCCCCTTTATAAGCCGTGTGCCTGAAACAAGTTAGCGAACCTTTCTTCAGCCCGGTATCACACACAACACCTCCCCCTCCCCAAACACACACAAAATATTTCCACAATGCAGTGTCATGAGGACTAAATGTGTTAAAAGAAGTGAAGTTACTGGTTTTGAAGAACATGTCTATGGTCAGCATTACTTAAGTTAGTTATTACTATCATCATGATGCCCTTCATTTAACAGATGCTGGTATATACAGTTTCTTCTATTTAGATAATAATAGCAGTTTCCTGTCTCCAACCACATTTTGCTTGTGCTTTAGACAGACAAGTGGAAAATGCCCTTTCTAGTCATTCCTACACTATTTTGGATGCTCTAAGGCTCAGTAGTTCCTGATGAATATTCATCAACATCCTGGAGAATTCTACTACTTTTAAAGATTTTTGGTTAATCAGTCACTTATAGGCTCCTAGTGGGCATTCTTGTGGTCTTTCTTATTATTATTAGCAATAAAAATACAGAGAACATTTTGTTTCATCTAAGACATCACAGATGTTGATGGTCCCATCAGTTTACAGACCACTAAGAAATATTAAGGACTGCCAATTTTGCTGTAGCATGCCATTAACAATAGAATGCAGCTCAATTTCAGACTTTAAAACATGAAAATGTATACCACAAGGTTAACAAAATAGGGCAAAATCTCAAGGGTTATTGTTCTCTTTGCTTTTTCTCAATTATAGTGATTGAAACTTATGATTGTACTATGTATATATATATATATTTTAATATATTTTATTGATTTTTTACAGAGAGGAAGGGAGAGAGATAGAGAGCTAGAAACGTCGATGAGAGAGAAACATCAACCAGCTGCCTCTTGCACACCCCCCACCGGGGATGTGCCCACAACCAACGTACATGCCCTTGACAGGAATCGAACCTGGGACCTTGCAGTCCGCAGACTGACGCTCTACCGCTGAGCCAAACCAGTTTCGGCATATTATATATATTTTTTATTTACTTAAAACCTGTTTCCCTCAGAAAACTATTAGTTCCAGGCAGGTAAGGTCTCTGGCTGTTTGCTAACCATTTGTATCTCCTAGTACCTTGCTCTATGCCTGATATTTAGAAATAGTCACTGAAAGGCTTTTTAATAAACAAATGAACATAACAATAATTGGTAGTATTTATTGGGAGTTTAGTGCATGGCAGGCAGGGGGCTAAGCAGATTATATACATTAGCTAATTGAATCCTAAAATTTGACAAATCTTATGAGTTTGATATTGTCAGAGTCATATGATAGCTTAAGATACTGAGGCACAGAGAAGTTACAGAGGGCTTTTTAGCTGGTAACGGTGACAGCAGGATCAAATCTCAGTTCTTTCTAACTTCGGAGCCTATTCTCTTAATGAGGGCTCCACACTGCTTTACCAAACGCTTCCTGGTATCATGGGACTGTTCGCGTCTTCGTGGGCATGCTAGCCACCTGGCAGCTCTCCCTTGTAAGTCTTCTTCCGGAGTTTCTAAATCCTCCAGCTGCCCCTGTACAGTCTGCTAGGCAGCACTGCGCTTTCTCTCACAAAAGCAGCAGCTCAGACCTCTTCCCAGGCAGTTTTCTGATGCTGGTCTTCTCCACAAGGACTTGCTTTGCAGAGGCTATTGAAGAGCCATCAGGTCAAAACTACTATTCATCAACTGCTTATAACCTCTCAGTTTGCTAAGGACATAATCTAGCACAATCCCTCAGCGTGACCTCTTTAGCCACCTCTAGTTCTCCTCTTCTCAGGTAAAGGAAGCTCCTTATGTTTACTGTTCAGAGAACCCGCAGATGTCCTTCCCTTCCACTCCCACACAGGGAGCCATACTATTGTGTGAGCCCATTGCTTTCCTGCTGCACAGCCTGAATTTGAATATTTGAGGCAGTGGTTCTTCTACTTGTACTTCAAAATTCAAAGTGATTTTTTTTTTTAAATTATAAAGGAGGTCTTACTAATTGAGTTTATTTGTGTTTGGCAAGTGTTCGAGTTCCATGATCATTTTAACATTATTTAATGGTGTGTCTTTGATAGAAAATTTTGGATGTACCAAAATAGCATAAGAAATCATTATTACTCTTAATATTTGTCAATCTTATATGCATGATTTTTATTCAACCATGTTCCCCAAGAAATCAATTAGAACATAAGTACTTTCTAGGAAATTGGTAGCAGGTCATTCTAAGATATGTAAAATATTTTCTATTAAAAATAATAGACTAGTACCTACTTCTAAAAAATTAAAAGATTATTAATAATACTATCCTATATAATAAAAGCCTGTTATGCAAATTGACCAAATACTGGAATGACTGGTGGAACAACCAGTCACTCTGATGTGCACTGACCACCTGTGGGCAGATGCTCAACACAAGAGCTGCCCCCAGCCTGCAGGTCCAAGACCAGCCAAGGTATGTCAGTGAGGGGGCCCCCGGATTGCCCAGTAGAGGGAGGCGACCAGTGGCAGTGAGGGGCGGGGCCAGTGAGTGAGCGGCACCAGGCTGGCCATGGTGGGTACCAGCAAGGACCCCCCCAATCACCCTTTTGGTCGCCCTACAGATCAGCCCTGATCTCTGGCCAGGCTTAGGAACCCTACCTGTGCACAAATTTCATGAACTGGGCCTCTAGTTAGCAAATAAACAAAACTGTCAATTTTCCATTCTAAGATGATAAAAAGAAAGACCATCTGTTATTACAATTGTTTCTTTATAAAATTATTTTAAAGGATATTTTAACACTAAAAATGCATGAGCAACACAATCTCAGATGGAAGACTAGTACTTTACAGTGAATGATGAGAACCTTGAGCTTTCAGGATTTCTGAGTGTTAGTTTCTTCATAAATGGGCCTTCCCTCCATCACACAAATTCTAGCACAGACACAATAGTTCCAAAGGGCATGAGTATAAACTGTTGAGTTCAGGGCCAGGCCTAAGTGTATTAGGAAGACTTAGGTGGCTAGCAAAGCTTTACTAGTGACCTTGGGTTAATTAAACAGAATGGCAGACCTTGTTATTGAAGTAAATTAACAAGTATTTACAAATACATGCAGAAATACCCCAATCCTTTACCTTAGCCTAATAACTTATTGTATTATTATGTAACTAAATTTATCACCAAGAAGAAAATACATTTTATAGTCTTCATACAAACACAAAGTTTAAAGCCTAAAAACAATGGTGACAGACAATGGAGGTTTTCTTCCATTGTGAATATTATGTATTCATTAAAATGCTCATTTCTCTCTCATGGGCCAAAGACCAGTCACATGAGGATTTCAGTAAGGGGTTATAAAATGTGAGTTTGAACTGGTGGTCAGATAATCTATAACCTACTTTAAAAACTAATTTCTAAACGTTATACTGTTAATATTTTTCCCCTGTTTAGCTATAGTAGTTTACATTGTATCATTTTCTTTGATTTGAAAAAAGTGACTGTCATACTTTTTTGTCATGCCATTTTTATCTGAGTTTTTTCTATTTATTAGTAAATTTCAAAGGATACCAATTTATCAGTATGAAAAATCATATATGTCTTGAACAAAGGAAAGTGAATCTAGGGCATTTCCATATCTACAAAATTTTGTTTCTAAAACATCATTGAAGAAAGAGGGAAACATTGAGATTCAAAACCAAAGGGCAAAATGATTAAGAAGTCAGTTAAACAATATGCCACTGGATGATATAACCAGTAAAAATAAATGCATGGGCTATTGCTCCTTTATATTACAATTAAATACTGACATTACTTAATATAAAGAGGAGCAGACATGTTCATTAACATTTGAATGAGAATAAATATTATGTACTAAGGAAATGAATTAATTTAAAAATGTGTTGAAGTATAGCAAACTTTCCTACTTTTAAATCCTCTCAGGTCATGAAAACAGGCATATATTGCTATTTTTTTCTATAATGTTTTTCAGTATATTATTCAAAGGTTAAATGTGTGAAAATTGTGTCCTTCATATGTATCCTTATCAATCCAATCAACATTCTATTATAAAATAGAAAGTTAGGGGACTGTAGTCATTTGATTGTTTAATAATATAAGCACAATTATTTCAAAAGGTTTACTTTCTCATGGAACATCAATAAAAAATATACAGATGTTTAATTTTATTTCCATATTGATTTTATTTTTTTGCTTTTCAGCTTATTAGCAAATAAATATATTTTCAAGTGTTTGATAATGAAAGATAGAAGACTTGTTATTTTTTCTATCTTCATGTAACTTAGATAAATACAGATCATATTACTATTCATAAATCATATAACTACATAAAACACTAAAATAATTTTGGATAACAATTCAAATAAATTATTAGTATTTTTAGTATGGAGCATTTTCTTTCTTTTGAAAGCCTTTGCTTATTTTTGTGTTAGTGTGTCTGTATAATGAAAGTAATGCAAACATTTTATCATAAATGATTGGAGTATTATGAATAATAAGTATTCTAATTTTAAAAATATGCCCTTCATGTTTCTCTGAAGGTCTGAGTCTTAGGATGGCCAGATTAAATACATTAACATGATTTTATTCTGACACATTCAAGATAAATGGTCCTTTCACCTTAGTTTAAATGGTCTCACTTTGAGAGAAATATAGTGGCACAGAAAATTCATAAAACATAAGAGCACAGTGGCAGTTTTTATTGGGCTCACCATACATAATTCACAAGATATTTCTTTTTACTTTGTTTGAAAGAGTATTTTAATAAAAAATTTACCTCCTAGGTTGGGTTATTAAATTAAATTTGAATTACCCAACCCTCTTGGTTTCTTTTGGTACAGATTACCATTCTTTTAGCCATTTTTCTATATTGTATACATATCCCTTAGGGGCCCGGGTGAATCAAGCCAATCTTTAGGCTATTCATTAGTTTTATAAAGTATATTGGGGATAACATTGGAATAACTAGTTCATTATTTTAAGTTCTATTGTCTCATGTTATCTCAATCCCTTAGCAAAATATCGGGTCTAGTAATAATTAATGTCGTTTTTAAACATTCGTTTAAAATCTTGCTTGGCATTGACATAACCTTCAAACACGTGGTATCTACAGAACGTGTGAAGTGCAATTAACAAGTTTTGCTTGAAAAAGTTTGTGTTTGGTTTGGTTTTTGTTGCAAAATTCGGGCTAAGAAGATGGCGGATGAAGAGCATATTCGGCACTGCATGCTTTACGAGTTCCAATTAGGAAGAAAAGCAAGTGAGGCTGCAAAAAACATCTGTAGTGCTCTTGGTCAAGATGCAGTTAGCGCCAGAAAATGCCAGCGTTGGTTTGAGAAATTTCGCGAGGGAAATTTTTCGTTAGATGACAAGAGTGGTCGAGGCCGTGTGTCCAATTTTGATCAAGAAGCTCTTCAAGCTCTTTTGGTGCAAAATCCTCAAATTACCCAACAAGAGCTTGCGACAACTTTAAATTGTTCACAAAAAACAATTTCCAATCAATTGCGTGCACTTGGCAAAGTCCAAAAGTTTGGAAAATGGGTTCCTCATGAGCTGACCGACAACAACCGTAATCAAAGAGTCACAATTTGCAGTTCGCTCCTCCCTCGTCAAAACCGTTTGCCGTTTTTAGAGCAAATTGTTACCGGAGATGAAGAATGGGTGCTGTATGTTAATTTGAAAAGGCGGCCTCAATGGTTGGACAAAAATGAGGCTCCGCAGCCCACACCAAAACCTGACTTGCATGCGAAAAAAGTGATGTTGTGTGTTTGGTGGAATTTTAAAGGAATTCTTCATTATGAACTTTTACCATCTAACCAAACCATTACAAGTGCAGTGTATAGTGCCCAATTGGAAAGGTTAGCCCAAGCTTTAAGAGAAAAAGAACCCGCGCTGATTAATCGGAAGGGTGTAATTCTTCACCACGATAACGCACGACCGCATACTGCAAGAATCACTGCTGAAAAACTGCGCCAGTTGGAATGGGAAGTTCTCCCTCAACCTGCATATTCTCCTGATATTGCCCCTTCTGATTACCATTTGTTTCGTTCTTTGCAAAACTTTCTTCTTGGAAAAAAATTTAATAATGAAGAATGCCTCAAAAATGCATTGACCGAATTTTTTGCATCAAAATCACAAGAATTTTACAACAGAGGGATTAAAATGCTTCCTGAGCGTTGGGCACAAGTAGTAGAAAACAACGGCAACTATATTGTTGATTAAATTTTGTTGTATTGTTTAAATAAATTCGATTTAAAAAAGTATTAGAAAACGACATTAATTATTACTAGACCTAATAATAAATAGCAATAATAACAGACAGTTGACTATAACAGGTATAGCTACATAACTTTACTCAACAATTCTTTCAGCCTGCCATGCAAAAAATTATTAAGTAAACTCCCCAAAGATTTATCTTTCATTTCCTATACTTAATACTCTCTCTAGATTCAAGAGATGAAAATAATACCATGCTATTTTATAGAGTAAAAAATTAACTCCAAATAAGTGAGAATCTTTCTTCATGGATTTTTCCAAGTGAATATCAAATAAATGTTTTAAAGAATTATTTTATGTATTCATTTTTTAAACAATAAAGGCTGTGTTTTATAACTTCTCTAGCATCTGTCAACAAATATACATATCTATATTTATATATATGAAAAGCCAGCAATGGGAATGCCGGAACAACCTGAATGACCTGAATGACCAGTCGCTATGATACCCACTGCAGTGGGCCAACTGCCAAGGCCCCTCCTACCCCCCAACCCCCCAGCTGGCCCAGCCTTGATAGATTCCCCAACTCAGATTAGGGGCGGGGCCACCCATCCAATCTCCTGCATCCCCTCCTCCTGGCTAGACCTACCCGGGAAGGTGGAGCCAGCTGGCCAACCTTTTGCAACCCGGTTCTCAGCAGACCTAGTGCCAATCAGGCCCCAATCAAGGCAGGGCCAGCAGCCAACCTCCATCAGTTCCTCCCTCTGTTGTCTTGGCCCCAACTGGGGCAGGCCAGCTGGACTCCACCCATGTACAAATTCATGCACCAGGCCTCTAGTCCTATATAAAAGGCTAATATGCAAATTGTCTCCTCTGGAGTTCAACAGACCAGAAGTTTGACTGCTCACTATGATGTGAGCTGACCACCAGGGGGTGGCATGGGATGAAGAAAGGCCCCGGCCAGCAGCTGGAAGCTGGGAAAGGAAGGTTCCAGCCAGCAGCTGGCAGCGGGGAAAAGGAAGGCAGCAATTGGCCCTGGTCACTGGCGAGGCCTAGAGACACTACCCATGCAACAATTTTGTGCAGTTGGCCTCCAGTATTTACATCTTAGTGAAACTAGGAAATTCCCACAAACTCCAATAACCTTGAAGAATATTTAATAGAAACAATAAGTTCAGTCCTAAATGAAAATGAATGTTAAAAACTGATTCAAATTTCCTCAGATTTCAGATAAGATATCGCTATGTCCAAAAGGAAGAATCACGGTTTTGAAAAACCCCTTCAGGGATCTTTTAGGGGAATAACAAGACTCTTGTGTGATAGAATATAGGAGAAACAAAAAATGTCACTGAGAAACCTAATCCATGCCACACCTCAGAATGACAGATAAGATGGAGCCAAAGGTGAAAAAAATTAATGTCTGCCCCACATGAAAAATACTCTCACCCTACCCAATGTCCCCTAAAGTTTCAACCACTTACAGTGTCACGTCTAAATCCAAAAATCTCATCAGCTCCAAAGTCTCAAATGTAATCATTTAAATATTTTAAATTTGGTATGAGTGAAACTGCAAGTATAATCCATCTTGGATCAATTCCTCTCTATGGACCTCTAAAACTTAGGAACCAACTGTCTGCCCCCAGAATACAACAAAGAAACAAGCATACAATAAAAAGTTGAAATAGTTCCATTCAAAATAGAAAAGTAGAGTGAAAAAAAAAAGGAATGTTTTTAAAAATCTAGTTGTGTAAGTTCCATTAGATTTCAAAGGTTGGAAATAAATCCTCTATGGTTTTCAGCTCTGTCTACTAAATTTCCTCCCTCCTTCCCTCCCTCCCTCCTTCTCTCCCTCCTTCTCTCTCTCTTTCTTTCTTTCTTTCTTTCTTTCTTTCTTTCTTTCTTTCTTTCTTTCTTTCTTTCTTTCTATTTCTTTCTTTCTTTCTTTCTTTCTTTCTTTCTTTCTTTCTTTCTTTCTTTCTTTCTTTCTTTCTTGTTGTTTTGTTTCTAATTTTAAGAAAGATAGAATGGATCTGTTGCTGAGAAGTTTAATGAGTCTGTCTCCTGACTATACACTTATGTCTACTAACATTCTTTCATTTCATACTCTCTATCCTTCTTGGTCCAAGCTCGAAGTGTTCTTCTGATATGAACATCTCGAAAACCTTGTAGTTCGCCCCTGTATGTCACAGAGATCCACTCCATGAGACAAGAGTCTTCTCTACACATCTTTCCTGGAAAATTCCATTCCAATTCTTGACTTCTCTTCAGTCACTGGGAGGTCCTATTGGTCACACTTTTTTTTTTTTCTTCCATAAAAAACTATGTAACTGAATGTTTTTTAAAAACATCTGTCTGGGATTATTAACAAAAGGTTGTCCAGCTATACTCTCAGTTTTATTCTACCGTATATTTTCCTAATGGTGAAACTCAAATTTTAGTCTCTTTCACAATCTGAATGAGTTGAAAATTTGCCAAAATATCTAGTTCTGAATGAGTTGAGAATTTCTAAAACTTCTGGTTTCTTTTTGTCTATCAGTGCTTATCAACTTATTCTCCTGCATTTTACTATAGGCAGCAGAAGTAACTAGGCTTCACATTCCAATTTTTATTTGCAAATGTCTTCAGCTAAATGTGCAAGGTCATAACATACAACTTGCACTTTCTGCATAGTAATAGACCACAAGTCCACTGAGCTTTTGTCCGCTATATATTGTAAAAAGGCTCTCCTTTCCCTAAGCTTGTAATAACATGACCTTCATTTTTTTCTGAGCACTCATTAGCAGTACCTTTAACTTACATATTTCTATCAACAGTCTCTTTGTGATTTAGATATTCTGTAAGGTTACTTAGATTTTATATACCATACTCCTCACTTTCTTCTAAGACCTTGTTAGCAGAATCATAAATGTTCACAATTCTGTTCAAGACAATATAGGTATTCCTCCTTCTTTTTTTCAATCAGTCTTCAATACTCTTCTAACATTCACCTACCACCCAGTTCCACATTTTTAGATAATCTTTATCAATCAGTGTTCAACTAGAGAGTCAGAGGGCTTTATTGTCACAAATCGGCTTATACAATTTTGGGGACTGCTTAGGCAAGTCCAAAATCCATAGAAAGGGCAGGCTGGAATCTGGGGGCATATAAAGAAGTTATTAACACAGGAAGAATTTTTTCTTCAGGGAAGCTTCAGCCAAACAATTGTAGAACTTATATATATATATTTTTTTAAATATATTTTATTGATTTTTTACAGAGAGGAAGAGAGAGGGATAGAGAGTTAGAAACATCGATGAGAGAGAATCATCAATCAGCTGCCTCTTGCACAGTCCCAACAGGGGATGTGCCCGCAACCAAGATACATGCCCTTGACCGGAATCGAACCTGGGACCTTTCAGTCCGCAGGCCTATGCTCTATCCACTGAGCCAAACCGGTTTCAGCTATTGTAGAACTTATAGAAAAAGTACATATGTAGAAAACTTAAAAATATATATTTTTATTTATCAGATATATTTTTAAATTGAGAAAAAATTGAGAGAATTTTAAATATGATAATTTTTTTGTAGATTGCCGGTAAAGGATTTTGATAAATTAGGAAATAATTTATGTTTTAAATTTTATAAAATATTCTTTAAATTTTGTTCAGAATAATTCCTGATCAAGTTAAACTCCCAATGGGTAACATACATATTATTTTAGCTAGACATGATGCTCCCTCTTCTAATTAAGAAATTTGGTTATCAATGAAAAGAGGAAAGATTAAACATGAATATATTTGTATTGATCCCCTCATTCTCCATATGAATTAAAAGCATTTGGCAAGAAATTCTTATGGGATAATTTTTCTATAAATATATAAATAACAAACTTTTATATAATTAAAATACTTTATTTTATGCTGTTTTCTAGATCTAAGCAAACATTTAGCAATCAGGTAATCTAATAATTGTCTTTAGGAGCAAAGTCATGTTTAGATTATATATTTCTAACATTTGAGATAGGCTAAACAGCAAAATTCCAATGTTTTATGCATGTTGTTTCTTGAAATATAAGATAACTCAAGTTATTTCCCCTTGGGTTTTTCCCCAAAAGAGCAAGATTAATTGCTTGACTTAAGATAGGCTTACATAATTTATAGATGCATATGTAGTCTATTGTGCTGTATTTAATATCTCTCATAGGATAGCAAGCTTAAAGGATAAAGTAAATTAGAGACCTGCTATCTCTCTGTTTTGTTTTAATTGGGCTTTAAAAAAGATTTTATTAAAAATTATATGGAAACTAAAGAAAAAACAGATTAGCAAGCACTAAGATCAAATGGATTGGCAGAAATAATAAGCAGATTGTTTTTAGTGGTCCATGGCACATTGACAGAAGTTATTAAATTGATAACAAATACCAGCCTAACATATTGTATTGTCTTGAGGAAAAGGGGGAAAAGATTAATGTTATGTAGTTCAGAAAATGCACTGAGATAATGTTCAGGAATAATACAAAGTAAAGAAGAAAAGACAGACGAATTTAACTATAGTACATTAAAATTAAGAGTTTCAGCTTATCAAAAGACCACGTTTCCCCTCTCTTTTGGGCTGGAAATACCATTTATAAGTATTGCATCCTAATATGATACTAATACACTGTAATTTGATCATAGCCACAATGTTAATTTTTTTTTATCTTTAACCCAGAAGCCGTCAAGAGACACTATGGTGACAACAGTTCCTTCTTGTAAACAATGTAACCTGTAGACAGGCCTGCAGGAGCACATTTTTATGCAATCTTCTTCATGGATCGAAACATAGCATTAGTTATGAGTGACTGAGAGAGTGGTGGCTAAAAGATCAGCATGGCTGTCAAGGTAAGATAAGTCCATATTCCTGAAAAAGCCCTGTGTTTAGATATATGTATTTATATAAATGTCTGAGTTTCAAACTATTTAAGAGAGAACAGAGGATGTATATTGTTATTTCTAATGTATATTATCAAGCTTTTTAGTTTGCACACAATTGACACTCCAGAAGTCTCATTTCAAAGTTAGGATTGAGTCCTGTCCTGTGTGGCTCAGTTGGTTGAGTGTTGCCCCATGCACCTAAAGACCCCAGGTCCAATGACTGGTCAGGGAACATACCAGGTTGTTTGGTCCCCAGTCTGGGTGCAAGCAGGAGGCAAACAATCTATGTTTATTTTTCTCTCTCTTCCATCCCTCTCTCTTTCTCTCTCTCTCTCTCTCTCTCTCTCTCTCTCTCTCTCTCTCTCAAACAATAAAAAATATATTTTTTTTTAAATTAGGATTGAAATCAGTATATTAAACCTAGTGATTACAAATATGGATCCTAATGAAAGCAAATGATGAGATAAAATATAGAGCCTCATTTTGGGGTCAAAATGATAAGTTATAGGAACCAAATTTAATAACTGAGCTAAATGGTGCCTGTGTCTAGCATAATTGTTAATTGTTCCAGTCAACTAACAACTCAAAAAGTTTCATGAGTTCAGCAATTTTATCTATATTGTTACTCTCTTCATCTCTTTCCTAAAATGGAGTTTAGCAGTTCTCTGATGGTTTATCCTAAAATCTCGAATTTCAATTCAGATTTTTTAAAGGAAGCTTCATGTTTCAAACAACACATTTTACTTTACTTGGGATAGCAGTTAGAAATAGAAAGAATATAACATATATATATATATATATATATATATATATATATATATATAATTTTTTTTTTTTTAAGAAATACAGCTATCCATTATTGTAGGTTTTCATATGATCTACTAATCTGGTTGGGAAAAAAAAGTTTTTCCCAATTTACCTATGAGATTCTATCCTTGTTGCAAATTGAAGAACATTTCCTATTTATTCCTCATTAGTGTTGGCATGTAAGCATTTACCAAAGAGAACTTGTCACATTATTTTACTTAACTTTCTGAGAAATCACCAAAGACTTAAAAAATGTGAGAATTATTCTTACATGTAGTATTTTAAATAAAATTACCATGTTGCTGCCTAAATATGCTAAAAATATAGTTTAAAGTCTTTTCTCTTATAAGTTGTCATGAGAAATTTGGAATTCATGCTATCTTTCTGGATGACTCTTATGATCTTGAGATGTGTATATATGAAAGCTATCTTCAAAAAGGAATTCATTCTTGTATAGTGATACAGAATGGATTTGTTGTACCAAGCTAATTAGTCCATAAAATAAATTAATCTATAATGCTAGGCCTTTCTGATATGCTCCTTTCAAAGGAGCTGACTCAAATATAAACTTATTATATTGAATAATATTATAAATATGTATCAATGACACACTTTTAAAAATTAAGATACAAATGGACTATAAATTGCACTGGTCTGGGGAAAAACTTGAGTGATTGTTAAAACAAACTCAAATGTAGAATTTTTTACATGACACCAGTAGTTGTCATAGAATTTTAATCATCACTGGAAGTACAATAGTTGAAGGAAATAATGGGTTTTACCCTTAGTATTATCAGCCTTGATTAGAAAGTACCAAAGAAAAAAACAGGAATAAAATATATAACTTGGATTTTATTTTCAGTTTTGAAATTAGGGGAAAGAAAAGGAAAATATATTCTAGGGGTGGTGAGTTTCTTGTCAATGGCAACATGAAGCCAATAAAATGTAAGGAATAACATATCTATCCTGAGGTAATATCTGGCATTGAGGATCACTTTCAAAAGAAAACATTTCCATTAGAAAAGCCTGAATTTTATCAACATTTGGATTAGTCCCAATAGGAATATCTTGTCTTGCATCATTTTATGAGGTTGCTTATTACACTGTCAAGGAAAAGAAGTGATAAATGACTAAAGATTAAAAAGAGATTTTGGAAAAGCTATATGCCCAGAATATAAATGGTCAAATGGCTGTGGAATAGATAGAAGATAAATGTGAATTCCCTTTGAACTACTTTAAAAAAAGCCCAGATCTAAGCTAGCAGAAAGGTATGGAAGCATGAGAACTGTTAAGAAGCAAACTTCTATTTGTCAAGTGACTTCTTATTAAATAAAATGTTAGAGAATGAGAAAGTAAAGATACTATACCATAAAAACATTTGCTTTGATAGACTTTATCTATTACTTAGATATTACTCACCTCTCTAGATATATTGTACCTAAAATGGCTCATACATAATATCACTGTCATCTATGAATTCTTTGGAGATCTTGTTAAGATTAAAATTCTATATCTGTGCTGCCCAGGACATCATGGATTGGTAGTTTTGGGTAGAGCTTGACATTCTGCATTGCTGCCAATAAGCCAAGTAAACGTCAATATTGCTGATATCAATGAACACTGAGTGCAAAGGTCCTCTCAGCTGACTAGCAGATACAGAGGAAGGTCAGTGTCGGGGATAGACCAAATCAGAATGACACTTCTTCAAAAAGAAAATGACTCAGTCAAAATAATGACAGGTAATAGTACAGAATGGCATGGAAGCCATGTTGCCTCATGGGCCACGTGTTGTCTTGACTATTCTAAAGGCATGGGAAGGAGAAGAAGCCGTGTTAGAGAAAAAGAAAACCACTCATCTTTTCCCATTGCCACAACAGTACCTACCGTCTACCTACAGCCCAGTGAAGTTAATTTTCATTAAAGCCACAGAGCTATTTCAAATGTCTGTCCTTGTTTATCTTCCATGTGTCTTTTTCTCCGTTTCCATTAGTTATCGTGGAAACAATCCCTGGTGTGCATGGGAAACAGAGACTGAGGCAAAGCGCCGAAACATTACATTCAATCCTCTGAGCTGGGTTTCTACCACAGTTGGACAGCAGCAAAATTAAATCAGAAATGAGCTCCTGCATTATTCTGGACTCAGCTCCAGAAGGCAGGCTGCTGGTCTCTGCAGGAGAACATATGAATCTGAGCTGCAGAGCATGGTTAAGGCAATGAACACCACACTGGGAGAAAACGGATTTGTAGGAGGAAGGGATAAATAAAAGTTCTCTATCTCCTTTCTATGAGTTTCAAAATGCCCCTTAGGTGGGAGGTGATGGGATTATTGCATTAAAAAACTGTTAGTAAGAACTGAGGTAAACAGCATGGTTTTCATACTTTAGGAAACAGTCTCTGGTTAGAAAAACATAAAAGAGACATTCACATTATGTAAGATTTCTGTTTACATAGATGCAGGCAAGATAAAGAATACAAAACTGGAGGTATCCAGTGAAAATCTGAACCTGATTTGCTAGGGCATGAGGACAAATGATGATCAAACAGAGCACTTTACCATGAACTGCCATGAACACGGGAGTAGTTTACTGCTGCCATTAGCAATAATTGGGTTTTGGAAGGAGACAGAAGCCGAATGCAATATAGGTAATTAAAGAACAAGCTTTTGTTAACACTAGCAATCAAGGGGTTGTGATTTTACAGACTTGGAACCTATTACGGTGCCCTGAAAGTAGTCTATTTTTAAACAGGTAGTGTATTTCTCTTCCTTACAACACTAAAGTGTAACCATGGCTAACAGACAGGTTATTTTCTATTCAAACTATTTACTATCAATTTAAGGCAAAGATGAGCATGTTTAGAATCCAGAATTACCATGGAAAACCTTATTCTTAATCCCGGGGGACTGGCAAGCAATTGCTTATGAAATTATGATGGCTAAATTACAAGTCCCTCAACACTGCATTTTTATAACTACTATCTCAAAACTAAGCATATGGGTTTTTATTTTGTTTTCCTTTAAAATGAACTCATTGGTTTTTTTTTTTATAAGATGCCTATAACATTTTGATTAGGTAACTTAAAGCAAACATGGTATTTCAAAATAGGATGGCTGAGAATCAAAATTAAAGTCATAATGAATATAAACAATTACAATTGTCATACCAGATGTTCAACATTTCTGGAGAAATAGCATAGACTTAACATTTTTAAAACATGAAAAAAAAAAACAACACCCCAGTATACTTGATAAGTAGAAACCTTTTGGGAAAGTTCCTAATATATGCTACTTGGAAAGAAAACTTGAATCTCAAGGAAAGCCAAAATAAGTAAGGTTTATGACTGGAGGCAGAATAGGTAGACTTAAGCAATTCCCAAGAAGAGAAAAGGCAACAGCAGACACTTTTTCTCAAAAGGTGGCCTTCAGTTGTTAATAAATGTGGAAACGTGAAATCTTGGGTGGCTTTTTCCTATAGGACAGTGAAAAAGTGGACCTTTAGATGGCAAGAAGGGCTATGTAAAAACAGATCATTAATTGAAATATTCCTACTAAAACTATAGATCAAACAAAGTCTTAGCTCAAGATCTCATCCAGCTAAAAGACTTGCACGATCTGGGCCCCTCCAGATACATTTGGAATGAAGATTTAATTGGATGTTCTATTTAGTGTATATGCTATTGAAGCAGGCTTTACCAAATGGGCATAGTAACGTAATTCAACAAGGAAGCAAATAATGGAATGGAATTAAACAAAGAAAAACATACACCCACACAAGTGAATTTAGCATTGAGGGGGCTTCAGCTGCATTTTTTTTTTAAATTCTGAACTAAATACAAAATGTCCACAGCATAGTCTTCCCAGCAAGTACATTATTTGTTAGAAGCCAGAATGCTGCTTCAATGCATTCTGATTCCTTATTTTGTTACATAATAATATGCTTAAAAAGCAACATTGTGAGCTTGGGAACTGTTAGGCATTTATTTACCATGGTGGGTTAATCTCATTCAGTGAGGTATAGAAACTCAATAATGAGTGCTACAGTATATAAGCTAATTGCTAGGATAAAACCAAATGAATAATTACTTAACTCTGGAATGAGGCCTGCGGGAATTTTTCTTTAATAAAGGTTTAATTCACCAGTGATAATGAATGCAATCTCACATACTACTGAATAACACCATTAACATAATGACTATGATACAAAAACTATAATTAGAACTAAACAGAAACGTTAATTACAACCACCAAGGTACTGAATGAAATACTGTTGTTTAAGAAATTGACCTGCTTTGCTGTCATGCTTTATGGGCTCAAGAAAATCTCTGTAATTAAATATACATGTTTATAAATATATATAGGATATAGTTTATATCATCCTACTGGCATCCTCTGAAATGTAATAAATATCTTAATGAAAAATTATGCAGGATTTGAAAGACAACTTAAACATTAAAATAATTAAATTTTTTATCTTGGTTAAAAACAAATATCAATATTTGTGTTAAAAATGTACAATATTAGAGCAGGTATCTTCAACTTTGCATTTTACTGGTGTTAACTCTATGAGCACTAGAAAAGTAGTTATTATTTCTTAGATCACATGATCTCACACATCTAGAGGAAATGATGAACAACATAGACTGATGAACAAAAACAGACCCAGAGAAAGAGAAGCAGTGAACAGACTCTCAAACCTCAGAGGGAAAGTAGGGGAGGGTGGGGATAAAGGGGAAGAGATCAACCAAAGGACTTGTGTGCATACATATGGGCCTGGCCAGTGGCCATGGACAACTGGGGTGGGGGGGGGGGGTGTGAGGGCATATGTGCATATGTAGGGAGGGGTTTGGGATGGGATTGGGGGGATGAGGACAATTATGTGATACCATAATCAATTAAAAAAATGAGCAAATCAATGAAATTTGAAACATTCTACCTAATAAAAGAGAAACATGCAAATTGACCATACCTTCTCTATGCCCAGAAGCCCCACCCACCAGCCAATCAGGGTGAGTATGCAAATTAACCCAACCAAGATGGTGGTTAATCTGCATATCCAGGCCAGAGCTAAAACTGAAGACAGGGTAGAAAGAAGCCAAGTGCTACAGAAGGGAGTGAAGCTGCTGAGAAGCAAGCAAGCGGGGCGGGGGAGAAGGGAGGGAAGCAGGCAGGGCAGTGACCACAGCAGGAAGCCCTATTGTAGGAATCTCCCTGCAATGGGCCTCTACTATAGTAATTTGGAAAAATAAGTTGCATAATCAATGAAGAAAAGTCTAAGTACTAAAATGATGCTTCTAAAAAGGCATACCTGTGATTCTCAAAATTCTTTGAATTTCAGTTACCCAATATATAAATATGGATATATTTAACTGCACATATAATAGATTTATGTATCTAGGTAAGCATTTTGAAACCAAGTATCATACTCTATTAAGCATCAAAAACAATGACAACTCTCTAGTATAAAGACACTTTCAATGCTTAGATATAAATATTAACAAAAAGATAAAGCCATTTGCCTCAAATATGTTTTATTGACAACCTTAGCGGCACTGAGCTTTTTACAATAAAGGGATATTAATTTTGTATTAAATTTATTGGGGTGACATTGGTTAATAAAAATATATTGTATGTTTCAAGTGTATATTTCTATAATACATTATCTGTATACTAGAGGCCCAGTGCACTAATTCATTCAGGGGTGGGGTCTGGTTGGCCCACCCTGATGGGGGCTCATCAGGCAGGGCCAGCTGTGGGGTCTAAGGCTGGAAGCTGTAGCTTTTCCCCCAGCTGGATCTAATTATACTTTAAGGATGGCCAAAAAAGAACACACAACATAACTGTTTTGCATTTCATATGCCATGAGATGAAGTTGTTTATATGTTGTTTGCAAACATATATCAAGATGGATGATGTCCCTTTAATGATTTTTGCATTCTTCCCGGGGCTCTTCCCTGTTTTTCAATGTGATCTTCATGTCTGTTTGTTTAAAAGTTTTTCTGCTTTTGAATGTGTCTACCCTTTGCTGTTGCTCATGGCAGCCTGGGGGTCCTCTTTACTGCCCCTTTTAAAGAGAGATTAAAAGCTCACCTAATCTGCAGGGCACCCCAATTTCAAAAAATCCCCATCCTCCGCCTTCCTTTCTACATTCCTCAGCAAAGGGCCACCATCCCATTAATAGTTAGGTCACCTTTTTGGCTAACTTGGAAAGTCTCCTGGGTTACAGGGCCATGAAGGGAGAATTCCACACATTGGCTGCAATATTGCAGAGATCTCTGGAAACTCTGGTCAGGGACAGGAGGGACTGATAATTATTTTCTTGTGCTTTTACTAAATGTACATGTACCATGTAGCCAAGCAGTGATTTATGGGTATTGGGGGCAGATCAGGGGCAGGGCAGGCCACGGGTAGTGGCTGCTGACAGTTGGATCAGGCTGGTTGGCTGGTGCAGTGTGTGGCATAGCTACCGTTTGTTCTGGTCATTCCACCATAACAGCTGCTGGGCTTTTATATAAGTAGATTACATTATGTTTCTACTACCCATCTTATGAGCCAAATTAGTAAGACAAAAAATACATCCCTAGCTACTCATTATCCTTTTACTTCATTATTCTGTTTTAATGGAATATGTACACTGAGTAGCCAGATTATTATGATCTCTGGATGCAAAATAATCTGGCCACTAAGTGTATATCCTATCTACACTAATAAAAGAGAATATGCAAATTGACCATACCTCTGTGACACCCACCAGCTAAATCAGGAGTATGCAAATTATCCCAACAAATAGACTGGTCATAACAGTAGCTTAGGGTTTTATATATATAGATTGGAGAGTAACCTTTAAATACTTTTTAATTTTTTATTTTTATTGTCATTCTAAATAGTGCTTTTATTTTTCTCATTGAG